>NW_027142361.1:15086451-15688951 GCF_026170545.1 Melanerpes formicivorus
TCCAACAGTGGCTCCAGTTATAACACGCAAAGCTATAACACTGCACACTGTGCGCAATGCACATGTGGGCATGTTCCCCATAACTAGGGGTGCCCTGCCTCCCACCAGGGGGAGGAGAGGGATAACAGAGATAATAGAATCTATTGGGATGTGTACATCCAGTGGCCTGGCACTTCACAATTTTGGAAGTACAGGGCCTTGGTTGACACAGGAGCTCAGTGCACCATAATACCATCAAATTATCAAGGATCAGAGTCTATAACTATTTTGGGAGTCACTGGTGGATCTCAAGAGTTAAGTAAGGTGCAGGTTAATATAAGTTTAACTGGTAAACAATGGAGGAAGCATACAGTTGTGACCAGACCTGACGCACCTTGTATTTTGGGAATTAATTTTCTGAGAGAAGGGCGTTTCAAAGACCCTAGAGGTTACAAATGGGCTTTTGGAGTAGCTTCTATAGAAATTGATGGACAAAAATTGAAGCTGTCTGCCAGACCTGAGCTTTCTGATGAATCTGCAGTTGTGGGACAACTCAAGATACAGGCCATGGAATTGCCGGTTGCTTCTCAGACAGTGCATCACAGACAATACAAAACCAACCGTGACTCTTTGTTGCCCATTCAGAATATGATTCGTCAGTTGGAGAGTCAGAAAGTCATCAGCAAAACTCATTCACCTTTCAACAGTCCAATGTGGCCTGTGCGGAAGCAGAATTGAGACTGGTGTCTGACGGTAGACTACCGAGCCCTGAATGAAGTGACACCACCTATGAGTGCAGCAGTACCAGACATGATGGAGCTACAGTATGAGCTGGAATCCAAAGAGGCCAAATGGTATGCCACCATAGACAATGCTAATGCATTTTTCTCTATTCCCATAGCAGAGGAATGCAGGCCTGTGTTTGCTTTGACCTGGAGAGGAATCCAGTACACTTTCAACAGATTGCCAATGGGCTGGATCCACAACTCAAGCATCTGTCATGCGGTGATCCACAATGCTCTGGAGAAAGGCATTGATCCAGAACACATCCAGTTCATCGATGATATCATCGTCTGGGGTAAAACTGCTGAGGAAGTCTTCAAGAAAGGTAACAAAATCATTGACATTCTTCTGAATGCAGGTTTTGCCATCAAACGAGACAAGGTGAAAGGACCTACCACAGAGATTCAGTTTCTGGGAGTGCGGTGGCAGGATGGACGCCGACACATTCCAGTGGATGTGGTAAACAGAGTCTCTACTATGGCAAATCCCACAAACAAGCAAGAGACCCTACGTTTCTTGGGGATAGTGGGATTTTGGAGACTGCACATCCCTGGATACAGTCAGATTGTGAAACCTCTGTATGATGGGACTCGAAAGAGAAACCATTTCCACTGGGGACCTGAACAACAAGCAGCCTTTGACCAGATGAAGCAAGAGGTAGTTCAAGCGATGGGTCTGGGACCTGTCCGAGATGGTCCAGACATTAAGAATATATTGTACACAGCTGCAAGTGACAATGGTCCAACCTGGTGCATGTGGCAAAAAGCTCCAGGTGAGACACGTGGACGACCTCTTGGTTTCTGGAGTCAAGGTTACAGAGGTTCAGAGGCTAATTATACTCCAACAGAGAAAGAAAGAGCTGCCTATGAAGGAGTAAAAGCATCTTCTGAAGTGATTGGAACTGAATCACAACTTCTCTTAGCTCCCAGATTACCAGTTTTGAATTGGATGTTCAAAGGCAAAGGATCCACACTACAACATGCCACAGACTCAACGTGGTCTATGTGGATGGCTCTGATAACACAGAGAGCTCGAATGGGAAATCTTGAAAGACCTGGTCTAGTGGAGGTGATCTCAAGTTGGCCTGAAGGCATCAACTGTGCCAAACCTCCAGAGGAGAAAGTAACTCGTGCTGAGGAAGCTCCTCCTTACAATGACCTTTCTGATGATGAAAAGAAATATGCTTTGTTCACAGACGGTTCCTGTCGTCTTGTTGGAAACAAGCGAAGGTGGAAGTCTGCAGTGTGGAGTCCAACACGCCGAGTTGCAGAGGTGAAGGATGGAGAAGGAGAATCCAGTCAGTTCGCAGAGGTAAAAGCTGTCCAGCTGGCTCTCGACGTGGCTGAATGTGAGAGATGGCCAAAGCTTTATCTCTACACCGACTCATGGATGGTAGCCAATGCTCTATGGGGTTGGCTAAAGTACTGGAAGAAGAGTGGTTGGCAGAGGAAAGGAAAACCCATTTGGGCGGCCTACCTGTGGCAGGACATTGCTGATCGAATCGAGAGAATTCCAGTGAAAGTGAGACACACAAAGCTACTGAGGAACAGCAACACAACCATCAGGCAGATCTAGCTGCAAGAGTTTCTCAAGTAGACATGGACTCTAATCTTGATCTCGACTGGAAACACCGAGGTGAGATTTTTCTAGCCCAGTGGGCCCATGATTCGTCAGGACATCAAGGCAGAGATGCAACATACCAATAGGCTCGTGACAGGTCCATAGACATTTCCATGGATGCTATGACAGAAGTCATCCATGACTGTGACATTTATGCTGCTATTAAGCAGGCAAAACGACTTAAGCCCTTGTGGTATGGTGACAGATGGTCCAAGTACAAGTATGGTGAAGCTTGGCAGATTGACTACATCACTCTACCACGTTCTCGTTCTGGTAAGCAATACGTGCTTACTATGTTTGAGGCAAACACTGGATGGTTGGGAACTTATCCAGTTCCACATGCAACTCCACGCAACACCATTCTCGGTCTGGAGAGACAGATCCTGTGGAGACACGGAACTCCACAGAGGATTGAGTCAGACAACGGAACTCATTTCAAGAACAACCTTGTAAAGAACTGGGCAAAAGAGCATGGTATTGAATGGATATACCATATTCCTTACTATGCACCAGCTTCAGGGAAGATTGAACGCTTCAACGGTTTGTTAAAGACCACTCTTAATGCCATGGGGGGTGGATCTTTGAAAAACTGGGAAAAACATTTAGCACAAGCTACCTGGCTGGTAATTAGTAGAGGTTCAGTGAACCGAGCTGGACCTGCACATTCAGATCTGCTACGGAAAATAGAAGGTGATAGAGTTCCTGTTGTTAGAGAAAAGAATCTGTTAGGTAAAACTGTTTGGGTATTTTCACCCTCAGGAGAAGCTAAACCTGTCCGAGGGGTGGTTTCAGCTGAAGGTCCGGGTCACACTTATTGGGTAATGCAAGAGAATGGTGAAATTCAGTGTATTCCACAAAGAAATTTAACTTTAGCTGAAAGAGTTTAATTTCAAACTGTTGTACAGCTACATCGCGTCCAAAGGAAGAAATCAACGAGGAATCTACGGTGCATGAACCCTGAGATCCCTGAGAGCCCTGAGTCAACTAAGAGACCCTGAGAATCTCTGTTTCCTTTTCTTCGCTTCGTCGGCGAAGAAATGAACTGTTTTCCATTTTTCTCATTTTCTGATTTTGTTGGACTTTTGAATCATCTACATCTGAGCATAGCCAGAATGGACTATAAACTTTACTCACGAACTGTAAATATCGTCGTGGATTGGATGGACAGTATGAACAGCCAATGAAATTGTTTAGAAGGGGTGGACTGTGACCGTTTGAGGCTGTCCCTTTAAGAAAGGGAATATGGTGGTCAGATGTTTGTAAACGAAAAGACGGATCTAAACTAATTTCATTGGTAGATTGGGAGGAAGCACCTTCTGAACTGGGAGTGCAGCAGAGTATCATGGGCATTCCTGCACTTTTCTGGTCAGTCTTACTTTTCCCCCTTTGCAGCTCACAGCGTTCTGGGCTTTTGGCCAAGGCTTGACCTTGAAACTGCTAAACTGCAAGGCCTGTGTTAACCGCTTTCCAATTAACACATAACTGGTTTTAATTTTATTCTCTTTTCTCTCTTTCTAACCCTCTCTGGGGAAAGGGGGAGAGAAGGGGGAGCAGAGGTGGGGAACCCCCTCAGCAGAGGGGGGAACTCTCATTTCTGTGCTACTTTGTTGTATGTTTCTGTATATATTGTAAATACTGTAAATTCTGTATATATTTCCCTGCGTTTCCCTGCTTTGTAAATATACAGCACCCACTGCTTTGCTAATTCAGCTGTGAGGTTTTTTTTCCTCACTTTCCGGGGGGAGGAGGCCTTTCCCTTCCAACCCTCGACACCCCTCTCTCCCCCCACCTCCCCTTTTTCCAAAAAGGGTTAGAGAGAGAGAAAAGATAATTATTAAGGAGGAAATTCTTGTTAGGCTCAAAATCGCATGCAAGAATTAATTTTCTCATCTTTTATTCAAGGTCAGCTCCGGCTAGTTGCTCATAGAGACAGGCTGAAAAGACAGAACAGACTGGATCTGAGACAGACTCAATCTGAACTAAAACTTAAAGTTGCATTTTACCTATCTACCTATGAAATTCGTTTAGAATATCTGAATGTTTTCATTCTACACCAAAGCATTCAGCCAGAGTGTTCCAGCGCTGTCCCTTTCTTAAAGGCACAGTCTAAAATGGTCACATTCACCCATAATCCCCTGCTTCTCTATGAAACATCCACGCGGGGTCGTTACTTCCTCTTTCGGCCCTCACTGTTGCCTAGGTAAAATGGCTGGGTTGGGGGGGAAGAAAGAGCCCTTGCGGGGTTTTGTGTGTGCCCCCAGGTAGGGATGGGATGTTCTTGGGTATGTTCTGGGATCTCTCTTTGCCACAATGCTTGTGGTTTTCTGTAAAACTTTCACTGTTTTTCCGTTTAAACTTTCCACCATTTTTTGCAATCCTTTTTTTCTGAGTCTTCTTTTGCCTGTGGTGGGAGAATTGGTCTCCCAAACCACTACACACCCAAGGTTTGGATTCTGTGGTGGGTTGAAATTTCCCCCCCAACATTAACTTTGCCAGACCAGCTCAGGTGAAGCAAATGAAAGCTGTATTTACAGGCAAAACTACAATCTACAATGGGATGCAATGAATATGTACAAAATTTGCAGGAGTTACAATATTTACAGATATTCACATTTAACAAACTGCACAAGACCCTCCTGTGGGAGAAGAGAGAGGAGCAGACAAAGTTGCTGTTAGACTTAACCAAAACAATGCAGCCAAGGTCAAGCAGAAGCAAGTTAGTATCTCTCCTGAGCAAAGAGGCAAGAAGAGAAGAGACGAGAAGAAGGAATTGTTTTGGTACCACCAGGCTTATGGTAGATATCTCTCCAATTAAATTGTTTAGAATTATCTTTGTTTTCCTTTTTACACCCAATAGTGATTTATTTACATTTTACTACTTTTCTGCTCAAGATCTGTGAAAATTTTTTAAAGGCATAGCCTAAAACTACCACAGGTTCCAACAAGAGGAGACCCCCATGCTGGAGGTCTTGATAAGGTGCCAGAAGAGCCTTTTGAGCCCCTTGTCCCACCCAGTTGAGCTGGAGCCATTTGGTGAGGGACAAACAAAGGACAACATCAAAGTCAGTGTGGTGACTACTGCTTTAGGGACATAGTTGGCTGTCACGAACACCACATTGTGTGGGAAATCTGATGCCTCGGGCCCATCTGGATGCAGCTGGGGAGCAGCAATGGGTCCTTGGCTGGCTAAAAGTACTGAAGGAAAGCCCTGTTTGACACTCCACACACACACACCTCCACCACCACCAGCTCCAGCTCCACTCTGAGCACCTCCTGTGGCTTTGTCTTAAATATCCTCCGATAAATAGTGTCGGATTTTTCGTCGGGCCAAGTGAATTAACCCCCCATCAATATCCAAACTGTCAACCTGATCTGGTTTCCTTCTCTTGGCATTGGTCAAAGTCAAAAGAATGCCCTTAAAAATATACTTAAAGGCAAAAGCACAGATGCGATTTTCTGAGTAGTGATTTTTGTGGTGGTGTTCCTCATCAGCTTTACTCTTAGGTATGTGAGCATCAATGTGTCTCACTTTCACTGGAATTTTCTCAATGTGAGTAGCAATATCTTGCCAAAGATCAGCAGCCCAAATAGGTTTCCTTTCCACTGCCAACCATTCTTTTTCCAGTCTTTAGCCAACTCCACAGAGCATTGACTGCCATCCATGAATCAGTGTAGAGAGAAAGCTTTGGCCATCTCACATTCAGCTACGTCAAGAGCTAGCTGGACAGCTTTTACCTCTGCAAATTGGCTGGATTCTCCTTCTCCATCTTTTGCCTCTGCAACTCTGTGTGAGGACTCCACACTGCAGACTTCCACCTTCTCTTGTTTCCAACAACACAACAGGAACCATCTGCAAATAAAGCATATTTCTTTTCATCATCAGAAATGAGGAGCTTCTTCACAAGTTACTCTCTCCTCTGGAGGTTTTGAAGTCAGTGCCTTCTGGCCAATTTATGATCACCTCCACCAGACCAGGTCTTTCAAGATTTCCCATTTGAGCTCCCTGTGTTATCAGAGCCATCCACTTAGACCATGTATCACATGATGTGGTGGAGAACCTTTACCTCTGAACATCCAATTCAAAACTTGTAATCTGGGAGCTAGAAGAAGTTGTGACTCAGTTCAAATCACTTCAGAAGCTGCTTTTACTCCTTCATAGGCAGCTAGAATCTCTTTCTCTGTTGGAGTATAATTTGCCTTTGTAGCCATGACTGCAGAAACCAAATGGATGTCCACGTGTCTCACCTGGAGCCCTTTGCCATAAGCACCAGGTTGGACCATTGTCACTTGCAGCCATGTACAGAATGTTCTTAATGTCTGGACCATCTCAGACAGGTCCCAGACCCATTGCTTGAACTACCTCTTGTTTTATCTGGTCAAAGGCTGCTTGTTCTTCAGGTCCCCAGTGGAAACTGTTTCTTTCAAGTCACATCATACAGAGGTTTCACAATCTGACTGTATCCAGGAATGTGCAGTCTCCAAAATCCCAATATCCCCAAGAAATGTAGAGTTTCTTTCTCGTTCATGGGATTTGCCATGGTAGAGACTCCAGTTCCCACATCCACTGGAAGGTGATGGCGTCCATCCTGCCACCGCACTCCCAGAAACTGAATCTCTCTGGCAGGTCCTTTCACCTTCTCTCTCTTGATGGCAAAACCTGCTTTCATGAGAATGTCAATGATTTTGCTACCTTTCTCAAAGACTTCAGCAGTTTTACCCCATACAATGGTGTCATCAATGAACTGGATGTGTTCTGAAGCTCCACCATTCTCCAAAGCATCATGGATCACTGCATGACAAATTGTTCAACTGTGTTTCCACTGCTGGGGCAAACGATTGAAAGTGTACTGGATTCCTCTCCAGGTGAAAGCAAACTGAGGCCTGCATTCTTCTGCTATGGGAATATAGAAGAAAGCATTAGCAATGTCTTTGAATTCCAGCTCATACTGGACTTCCCACATGTCCGTTACAGCCACACTCATGGGTGGAGTTACTTCATTCAGGGCACGGAAGTCTACTGGCAAACATCATTCTCCATTTGGCTTTCGCACAGGCCAAATCGGACTGTTGAAAGGTGAATGAATCTTGCTGATGACATTCTGACCTTCCAATTGTTGAATCAAGTTGTGAATGGGCACCAAAGTGTCACACTTGCTTCTGTATTGTCGGTGATATACAGTTTGAGAAGCAACCAGCAATTTCACATCCTCACATCTCATGTTGTCCCACAACTGTGGATTCATCTGAAATTTCAGGTCTAACAGACAGCTTCAATTTTTCTCCATCAATTTCTACAGATGCTACTCCAAAACCCATTTGTAACCCTTAGGTTCTTTGAAACGCCCTTCTCTCAGAAAGTCAATTCCCATCAGGTCCTCTTATGATAGTGTGTTTCTTCCACTCTTTCCCAGTTAAACTTATGTCAACTGGCAACTTAGTCAACTCTTGAGATACACCAGTGACTCCCAGAATAGTTATAGATTCTGACCCTTTATAATTTGATGGCATTATGGTACATTGAGCTCCTGTGTCAACCAAGGCCCTGTACTTCTGAAATTTTGAAGTGTCAGGCCACTGAATGAATACATCCCAATAGATTCTGTTGTCTCCATTATTCCTCTCTTCCCCCAGCAGGAGGCAGGTGTGAGAGGAATGGGTTCATTTGTGTTTTAACAGAAGTATCCAGCTGGCCAATAAGAAAGGCTGAAAATATGAAAAACACAATCTATAAGTTCCGGTTTTATAAACAAAGTTGGGGCTAGGAATTCACTATCAACTCAGGACACCGCAGATGACCTCCAAAAGCTCTGTGGATGTCAAACTGTCCTAGAGGAAGATGAAGTGGAGGAAGACTATTGCTGGTCAGGGGTCAGAATGACCCCTGAGTGGGTGGTGTGCATGGGCAATAGGGAACGCAAGCTATGCAACACGTTGCACAACAGGGAGGAGCTTTGTTCTCCTCAGCCCAGCCTCCTGCGACATCCCAGCTTGACATCACAGGGTACTGACTCTATGTAAGCTGGCAGAAGCCACTGCGCTGATCCTACAAACAGGACCTTGTTGTCGTGGGGACGCCTGCTTGGATGGGTGCTGGACAACGTCAACATTTTGAGATCTCTTGGACAGCCGTGTGGTGGTTTGACCCTGGCCTAGAGGCCAGATGCCCACCAAAGCCACTCAAAGCCACTCACCCTCTTAAATGGACAGGGGGAGAGGGGGAAAATTATTTTAAAAGCCAGTAATAAGATAGAAGCAATTTTAATAGCAATAATAAGCAAAAAGCAATAGACCGCACAGAAGCGAAGTCAGAGAGAGATTTTAATCTCTACTTCCCATCAGGAGGATGATGGCCGGTTTCGGGAAGCAGGGCTCTCTAAGCTTTGTGGCTAGTTAGGAGGACAGACGCCATGGACGAATTCCCCCACTTCCTTCTTTTATTTCATTCGTATATCTGAGCTGATGTCATATGTCATGGCATCATAGTATCATAGTATCATTCAGGGCTGGAAGGGACCACAAGGATCATCCAGTTCCAACCCCCCTGCCATGGGCAGGGACACCCCACACTAGATCAGGCTGGACAGAGCCTCATCCAGCCTGCTCTTAAACACCTCCAGGGACGGGGCCTCGACCACCTCCCTGGACAACCCATTCCAGGGTTTCACCACTCTCATGGTGAAGAACCTCCTCCTCACATCCACCCTGAATCTCCCCACCTCCAGCTTCATTCCATTCCCCCTAGTCCTATCACTACCTGAGATCCTAAGAAGTCCTTCCCCAGCCTTCCTGTAGGCCCCCCTCAGATACTGGAAGGCCACAATTAGGTCACCTCAGAGCCTTCTCTTCTGCAGACTGAACAGCCCCAACTCCTTCAGTCTGTCCTCATAGGAGAGGTGCTCCAGCCCTCTGATCATCCTTGTGGCCCTTCTCTGGACACATTCCAGCACCTCCATATCCCTCTTGTAATAGGGGCTCCAGAACTGGATGCAGTACTCCAGGTGGGGTCTCACCAGGGCTGAGTAGAGGGGGAGGATCACCTCCCTCGACCTGCTAGCCACACTTCTCCTCATGCAGCCCAGGATCTGATTGGCTTTGCAGGCTGCGAGTGCACACTGAGAGCTCATGTTGAGCTTCTTGTCCACCAGCACCCCCAAGTCTCTCTCCTCAGGGCTGCTTTCCAGCCAGTTACTGCCCAGCCTGGATTTGTGCCTGGGATTGCCTCGACCCAGATGCAGGACCCTGCACTTGCTCTTATTGAACTTCATGAGGTTGGCTTGTGCCCACCTCTCCAGCCTGTCAAGGTCCCTCTGGATGGCCTCCCTTCCCTCCAGCGTGTCTGCTGCACCACACAGCTTGGTGTCATCAGCAAACTTGCTGAGGGTGCACTCAATGCCACTGTCCATGTCACCCACAAAGATGTTGAACAAGACAGGTCCCAGGACTGATCCCTGAGGGACTCCGCTTGTCACTGGCCTCCACTGGGACATGGAGCCACTGACAGCCACTCTTTGGGTGTGGCCATCAACCCCTTTCACCAGTCTGGGTCAGTTGGCTCAGCCACGTTCCTGCCCAAGATCTTGCCCACCTCTCAGCATACTATAGACAATGGAGATTGGAGTCAATACAGCTGACCAATATGATCGAATATTGTTCCTTTATTGTCCCAGTATTGCAGGACTATAGTGCAAGTATAGCACAGTAAAGTAAAGCAAAGAAGAAGGGAAAGGAAAGGTAGAAGTGCGTATCAAGGGAACTTCTACAACTTATATAAACTTGGAGAGCCTCATTGGCATAGCTTCATTGGTTCCCTATGAGTGACCACACATCGCACTATTATAGATTATTGGTCCAACTACTAATGACACACGAGGTTGTTGATGCAGGTACGTGTCCTGTTGTTCCAAGATAATTTTCTGTGTTTATAGCTACCAGTGTCCTGTTTTAGCTATATGCTGCAGGCACAGCACTATTTTGCTACACTGCTAGCAGGCTCTGCACTTATGCTGAGCATGGCCTACCACCATGTCAGGCTCTAGGCCTACACTGCCAGATTGCTCACACTGCTCGTCGCTGGCATTGGGGTAGGGAAATGTTGAAAAGACACAGCCTGGATACTTATTCAAGAGTAGCCAAAACGCTTCTGTGTTATCAACTACTGCTGCAAAACACAGCACAAGATAGATACTGTAAGGAGAATTAACTCCAGCTCAGCCAAACCAAATACATAGTCTGTTATCATAGTATCATAGTATCAGTCAGGGTTGGAAAGGACCACAAGGATCATCTAGTTCCAACCCCCCTGCCATGGGCAGGGACACCCCACACTAGATCAGGCTGGACAGGGCCTCATCCAGCCTGCTCTTAAACACCTCCAGGGACGGGGCCTCGACCACCTCCCTGGACAACCCATTCCAGGGCTTCACCACTCTCATGGTGAAGAACCTCCTCCTCACATCCACCCTGAATCTCCCCACCTCCAGCTTCATTCCATTCCCCCTAGTCCTATCACTACCTGAGATCCTGAGAAGTCCTTCCCCAGCCTTCTTGTAGGACCCCTTCAGATACTGGAAGGCCACAATTAGGTCACCTTGGAGCCTTCTCTTCTGCAGACTGAACAGCCCCAACTCCTTCAATCTGTCCTCATAGGAAAGGTGCTCCAGCCCTCTGATCATCCTCGTGGCCCTTCTCTGGACACGTTCCAGCATGTCCATATCCCTCTTGTAATAGGGGCTCCAGAACTGGACACAGTACTCCAGGTGGGGTCTCACCAGAGCTGAATAGAGGTGGAAAATCACCTCCCTTGACCTGTTGGCCACACTTCTCCTGATGCAGCCCAGGATCTGATTGGCTTTGCAGGCTGCAAGTGCACACTGAGAGCTCATGTTGAGCTTCTCATTCACCAGCCCCATCAAGTCTCTCTCCTCTGGGCTGCTTTCCAGCCAGTCACTGCCCAGCCTGTATTTGTGCCTGGGATTGCCTCGACCCAGATGCAGGACCCTGCGCTTGCCCTTGTTTAACCTCATGAGGTTGGCTTGTGCCCACCTCTCCAGCCTGTCAAGGTCCCTCTGGATGGCCTCCCTTCTCTCCAGCGTGTCTGCTGCACCACATAGCTTGCTGTCATCAGCAAACTTGCTGAGGGTGCACTCAATGCCACTGTCCATGTCACCCACAAAGATGTTGAACAGGACGGGTCCCAGGACTGATCCCTGAGGGACTCCGCTTGTCACTGGCCTCCACTGGGACATGGAGCCATTGACAGCCACTCTTTGGGTGCGGCCATCAAGCCAGTTCCTTATCCATCTAGTGGTCCACCCATCAAACCAGTCACCAGTTTGGAGACCAGGATGTGGTGTGGGACAGTGTCAAAGGCTTTGCTCAGGTGCAGGTAAACGACATCAGTTGCTCTCCCCTCATCTCTTAATGTTGTGACCTGTTCATAGAAGGCCACCAGGTTGGTCAGGCAGGATTTGCCCTCGGTGAAGCCATGCTGACTGTTCCAAATCACCTCTTCACTATTCTTCTGAGCCAGTAGTGCCTCCAGGAGGATCTGCTCCATGATCTTTCCAGCCACAGAGGTGAGACTGACTGGCCTGTAGTTCCCTGGTCCTTCCTTCTTACCCTTTTTGAAAATGGGAGTAATGTTTCCCCTTTTGCAGTCTGTGGGGACTTCCCCAGACTGCCATGACTTTTGAAATAGAATAGAGAGGGGTTTAGCAACCTCATCTGCCAGTTTTCTCAGTACCCTTGAGTGTACCCTGTCGGGTCCCATGGACTTGAACACTTTCAGGTTCTTCAGGTGATCACGAACCTGATCTTCACTTACGATGGGCAGTTCTTCCTCCCCCTCCCTGGCATTGTCTTCCATAACATCAGGAGTGTGGCTAGAAGCCCTTGCAGTGAAGACTAAGGTAAAGAAGTTATTGAGTACCTCAGCCTTTTCCTCATCACTTGTGACCATTTCACCAGTTTCCTTTCTGAGGGGACCCACACCTTCCCTAGTCTTCTTCTTCCCATTAATATACCTGTAGAAGTTCTTAGTGTTCCCTTTAATCTCCCTGGCTAGATTCAATTCAAACTCTGCTTTGGCTTTCCTAACCAGGTCTCTTGCTGCTTGGGCAGCTTTCTTATATACCCCCCATTCTAGCTGTCCTTTCCTCCACTTCCTGTAGAGTTTCCTTTTAAGTGATAGTGTGTCCAGCACCTCCTTACCCATCCAGGCAGGCCTCCTAGCATTCTTTCCTGCTTTTCTCTTTCTTGGTATACATTGTTCCTGGACACAGAGGAGGTGGTCCTTGAATACTGACCAGCTGTCCTGGGTCTCTCTTCCCTCCAGGGCTTTGTCCCACGACACTTTGGCTAGCAGATCCCTGAAGCGATCAAAATCTGCACGCCTAAAGTCTAGGGTCGTAAGCTTGGAATACTTCCTCCGGATTGCCCTGAGGAGATTAAATTCAACTGCTTCATGGTCACTGCAGCCAAGGCCGTCTCTGAGCCTCACATTGCTTACCAGCCCTTCCCTGTTGGTGAGAACAAGGTCCAGCATAGCACCTTTTCTTGTTGGTTCCTCTTCCATTTGGAGGAGGAAGTTGTCTTCTATGCAGTCCAGGAACATCCTGGATTGCTGGTGCCTTGCTGCATTGTTCCTCCAGCAGATGTCAGGGTGGTTGAAATCACCCATGAGGACCAGGGCTTGTGACCTGGAAGCCGCTTCTATTTGCCTGTGGAGGGCCTCATCTGCTTGGATCTGCTGGTCAGGTGGCCTGTAGGAGACCCCTACAGTAATATATCCTTCTCCTGTCTTGCTTTTAATTTTAACCCATATGCTCTCAACCAGCTCATCATCCCTCCCCAGGTGGAGCTCCACTGATTCCAGCTGGTTCTTGACATAGAGGGCAACACCTCCTCCTCTCCTTCCCTGCCTATCCTTCCTAAAGAGCTTATACCCATTTATCCCTGCATTCCAGTCATGGGAATCATCCCACCAAGTTTCAGTAATAGCCACTATGTCATGGCATCCCAGCAGCACAGTGGTCCTTAATTCATCCTGTTTGTTGCCCAAGCTGCGCGCATTTGCATAGAAGCACTTCAGCTGGGCTGGCCCTGTCGTCCTCTTGTGCCAATTCCCCTTGGTTTCCACAGAGTGTCCTGGTGGATCATTCATGGCTTGCCTCAGGGCAGCAAGTTGAGAGCCCTTACCAACTCTCCATCCCTCTGCCTCTGGTGAGTTGCCCCTCTGTCACCAGCCAGCAGGAGACTATTAACCCCTTCCCCCTTCAAATCTTGTCTAAAACCCTATCAAGGAGCCCTGCCAATTACTGCCCCAGTATCCTTTTCCCCCTCTGGGACAAGTATGTCCCATAAGTTGTTTGCAGTGCTGGTGCCTTGTAAACCAAGCCATGATTGTAGAACCCAAAGCCCTGTCGATGGCACCAGACCCTGAGCCATGAATTGACCTGTTGGTTCTTCCTCAATGTTCCCTTGTCCATTGCTGACGTTAGAGGGATAGCGGAGAACACAACTTGAGCTCCTGATCCCTTTAACAGTTGCCCTAAGTTTCTGAAATCTTTTTTAATTGATTGTGAGCCTCTCATTGTTGCACCGTCACTACCCTCCTGAAAGACCAGAAGTGGGTAGTAGTCTGAAGGACTCATGAGTTTGGGAATTTTACCTACAATGTATCACAGTATCACAGTATCACAGTATCACTTAGGTTGGAAAGGACCTCGGGGATCATCGAGTCCAACCTATCAACACAGACCCCATGACTAGACCATGGCACCAAGTGCCACGTCCAATCTCCCCTTGAACGCCTCCAGGGTCGATGACTCAACCACCTCCCTGTGAAGCCCCAAAACAGATAGCTTTTAAGAAATAATGGGTTAGCAATTGAAGGAAGCACAAATCACATAGAGCAATAAATCGACTAAGGCATGGGACACTGTGACAGAGAAAGGAGATAAGTGATAAGAACAGACAGAGCAAGCATGATTCAGGGCCGACAAGGTCAAACTAACCCTAACAGCCTTGTCAAGTCAGCAGAACCAAGCCAGGCACACCGGGAATTGACCAAATTAGGAAAAGAGTTCAAAAGTTTAAGCGAGGAAGACTCATCAGAAGACCCCTGCCCATGATGAAGGCCACCGGAATGACCACCAAGAAGATCCTCAAAAGAGATGTCCCTGCCCACGCTCCACCTACACCACGCCTCTTATGAATATGTATGAAAAGATATGATTATGTATGTGATCTGATGCAATACTACGTCCAAAACTGTATAAAAGACATGCTTTTGTTACGGGAAAGGTAGAAATCCATTTAGTGATTTCTCCAACGCGTTGCTAATAAAATACCTCCTGTCTATCTGACTTAAACTGAGTCTCTTAGGCAGTTATTCTTGCCTTTTGGGGCAAAATTCGGCATCATTTTCTGGCGAGCCAGGCAGGAGCCAGACAGGAGATCCAGACCTTAAGGGGTCCTCCCGAGCCGGGGCCGGGGCCGGGACCCTCTGGGCGCCCCTGACGACTTCTTGTCAGAAGAGACCCCCCCCGGACCAGCGCTCGTTGGTGGACGAAGGGTTACCTGCATCTCCTGCTCCAATCAAGAGGTATTTTAATTATTTATTGATTTTGGGATAAAGCGCTTTGACTGGGAAACGGGGACCAGACGTGGTCACCTGATGGGAAGGCCCGGGGACGCCCTGGCAAAATCCTGTATTTAGGGGTTCGAGTCCCCACTGGAAATAGGGGTTGGAGTCCCCACTGGAAATAGGGGTTGGAGTCCCCACTGGAAATAGGGGTTCGAGTCCCCACTGGGTGTTTGTTAATCAGGTGTATGTTTCTCTTTCATCTTAATGTTGTTGCTGTGCTTCTGAGAGGGTACATTTGTGTTATACTTTTGTCTAACATTGTTATGTTGTCTGCAAGAATCTCGTAATTTAGTACTCGGTATTTTGTGTTAACTGTAATCTCTTTTGTGTGTAAGAATTTATTGTGATATCATCTGCAAACCGTACCTTGGTTTACAGCTGACATCCCGAAGCTGACTGGTATCGGTATTATACGGTTGACCAGTGACATCTCATGGTAAAGCAGTGTACTCGGGTAGATCGGAAAGGTAGGATAGTTTGGATGGATGCGTTAAGAGTGTGAGTGAATGGGACGCAGCATCGCTGCGAAGCGAGAGGGAGTCCTGATCCGCATTTCCTGTTCTTCGCGAGAAGCCAGGTCAGAGACGGACAAAGCGATTGAAAATTGTGTGTTAAAATATATATTGGTATATAGTGCTTGTGGGAGAAAGAGACTATTCCGGGAACAGCCATGGGAGGGCGACAGAGTAAGGACGTAAATATGAAAACTCCATTAGGATGTATCTTGAAGCACTGGAAGGACTTGGGAGGAATTCCAGGGGGAAGCATAAGTAAAAAGACACTCCTTAAATATTGTACACAGTGGTGGCCATTGTATAAGTTAGATGACAATGAGAAATGGCCACCGGAGGGAACAACTAATTATAACACTGTTTTACAACTGATGCTCTTCCTCCGCCGGCTCAATAAATGGGATGAGGTGATGTACGCAGACATGTTCTTCACTCTAAGGAATAAACCTGAGTGGCAAAAAGAGTGCGGAATTAATGTAGCCCCTCAGGATCCCCTAGTACTAGCCCTGGAAAGGGATAAGAATGGTCCAAAGCCTAAAGGACGTTGCTGTGATGCATGTAGTATTGGACAGCAGTGTCTCAAGCTAACAAGAAGAGATAGTGGAAAGGAGAGCGAAATAAGCCTGAGGGAATACCATCCATTCGCTCCAGGGTGGGAAGGGCCTCTTCCCAGGCCAAAAGAGGAACAAGGGGATCCCAGCCCATTAGAGGAACTGGAGCGATGGTGGAAATCTAAGTTTGGGCACAGCCCTCAGAAGTTAGACAACAGTTGGGAGGAAGATAGTCCATTAAAATCGGGGATTGACGAGAGGAAAAGCAGCCCTCAGGGACTAGATAGTCCACAGGGGTTGGGGAGCTACATGGATGCTGACAGCCCACCCAGACTAGAAGTCGAAAGGGAGGAAGGCAGTCCGTCAGGAGCAGAGAGCCAAAGGGAGACACGTAGCCTGCCCGAGCTCAGTCCATATGGGGATAACAACACATCCAGAAGTGGAGACGTTTGTAGAATGGAAACCAGCACACCAAGGACTGGGGACAAAAGTAACTCACTGGGAAGCGGCATCTCTAAACTGAGAGGCGACGTCTCTGAATTGAGATATAGTGAAAAGGATGATAACGAGACATGCAAAAAGGGGGGCAGAGAACAACTTAATATAGTAATTCAGATAAAGGATGAGAGAAATGGGAGGGGAGCAGAGGATGAGAGGGACAGCAGCCCGGGACAGGATAGGAGCCGGCAGATACAAAAAGGGCGACAGACGCAGGACAAGAATCGGATGGATGGTGTAATAGAGATAGGAGGGGAAAATGAAGAACAGGAAAGGGGGAAGAGGAAAGAGAAGAGAAAGAATAGGGGAGACATTGAAGCACAGGAAGGAGATCCCGGGGAAGAGATCGGTCACTCGTATTATACCAGATCTGTGGCACGGGGGGAAGCAAAGCAAAGAGAGGAAGGGAACCATATGATAGCTCCTCTCCGACAAGTTGTACCAACATTAGGGGAAAAGACTAGAGTAAAGGTGCTGTTCTCGACAAATGATTTGAACAGTTGGAGGGATGAGGCAAGGAATTTCAGGAGAAATCCTGAGGGAGTAGCGAAGAGGTTTGAATTAATGGCAAAGAATTTAGATATTGATTGGGAGGATATAGAAGTGATGCTGTCAGAATTGACAGATACAGAAAGGGAACTCGTATTGGAAACAGGAAAACGACATGCTCAAGTATTATCAGGAAGACTAGAAGATAATTTCCCAGCAATAAACCAGAATGGGACCCGGACAATGCCGAGCACTATCAACAGCTAGTGCAGTATAGAAAACTGATAGCGATGGGCTTGCGTAATGCGATCCCTAAGGCTATCAATTGGTCAATGCTATATGACATCAGACAGGGAAAGAATGAGACCCCATCAGAGTTTTTGGATAGACTTAGGGCAGCGATGAGACAATATACACCCCTGGACCCAGCAACAGAGGAAGGGAAACAGCACTTGTTAGGGTTGATGATGGGACAGAGTAACCCAGACATCAGGAAGAAATTACAAAAACTTGAGCATCCAGCAAATAAAAACCTAGAGACACTGCTGAATGAGGCATGGAAAGTATACAATAATAGAGAGATTGAGGAGAAGAAAAAAGAGGACAGGAGGATAGCGAGAGTAGTGGCTGTAGCAGTGGCAGCTCAGAAGACAGGTTACTCGGAACCTGGAACCAGGGGAAGAGGTAGAGGCAACCCAGCAGGAAGGGGAGGGAGGCTCCAACCCCACCCAGCTAGGGTGGGGTCAAATCAATGTGCGTACTGCCTACAGATGGGACACTGGAAGCGAGAATGCCCCCAACGAAGGGAAAGGCTCATGGCCACTACTACTACCACACATCAGGATAGTGAATGAGGGGGACCGGTGGGCCATACCCTAGCAGACCCACTGGTTAAAATGGAGCTAGGGGAAGGTAAAAAGGAATTGAACTTTTTGGTTGATACGGGAGCAACTTTTTCGGTTTTAAATCAGGAATTGGTACCTAAAAGTGATGAATTTGTACAAGTTGTGGGAGCAACAGGCCAACCAGAAAAGGCTTACTTTTTGAAACCCATTAAATACAAAATTGGGAAACAGATGGGAATTCATCAGTTCCTGTATTTACCAAATTCGCCAAAGCCCTTATTGGGGAGAGACCTATTGGAGAACTTGGGAGCCATAATAAAGTTCAACAAAGACAAATTGGAATTACAAGTAAATGAGGAACAACTGATTATAGCTCTAAGCCTAATGATCAGTTGTGTGGAACCTAAACTTGAGAATCACAATTTTGAGCGAATTCTGAACAAGACGTACCCATTAGTGTGGGCTACTGATATACCTGGAAAATCAAAACAAGCAGTACCGATTGTTGTTGAACTTAAAGTTGGGGCAAAACCGGTGATAAGAAAACAATACCCTCTGAGGATAGAAGACAGGAAGGGGATCGAGCCCATAATCGAAAGGTTTTTGGAACTGGGGTTATTGGTAGAATGCGAATCAGATTTTAATACACCAATCCTGCCAGTAAAGAAACCTAACGGAGCCTATAGACTAGTTCAGGATCTGAGAGCAGTAAACGAAATAACCAAGACATTACATCCGGTAGTTGCTAATCCATACACACTTTTAACTAGACTGAAGGATAATTTGGCCTGGTTCACCGTATTAGATTTAAAAGACGCATTCTTCTGCCTTCCCTTAGCTCCCGAGAGTCAAAAGATTTTTGCTTTTGAGTGGGAATCTGTAGATAGAGGAAGAAAGACTCAACTTACCTGGACGGTATTGCCCCAAGGATGGTGCAATTCCCCCACGATTTTTGGGAACCAGTTAGCCAAAGAATTAGAACAGTGGGAAAGGCCGCTGGGAGATGGCACCCTTCTGCAGTACGTAGACGACCTCCTAATAGCAACAATGACAGAGGAAGAATGCATTGAATGGACTATTTCCTTGTTAAATTTCCTGGGTTTAAGTGGATATCGAGTTTCTCAACAGAAAGCACAGCTGGTGCAAAAAGAAGTGGTGTACCTGGGATACGAAGTCTCCAGAGGACAGCGATCCCTGGGAGCAGCTAGGAAAGAGGCCATCTGCCAGATACCTAAACCAGAGACGGTGAGAGATCTGCGCGCCTTTCTGGGGATGACAGGGTGGTGTCGGCTATGGATCTACCAGTACGGGATACTCGCTAAACCACTGTATGATTTGTTGAAGGAAACTAAGAACGTCCTAGTTTGGACTCCCGAGGCAGAAGGGGCCTTCAAGAAGTTGAAGCTGGAGCTAATGAGAGCACCGGCCTTAGGTCTCCCAGATGTATCAAAACCATTCTGGCTGTTCTCCCATGAGCGACAAGGGATGGCCCTAGGAGTCCTAGCACAGCAATTGGGACCACACAAGAGAGCTGTGGCCTACTTCTCCAAGCGATTGGATGAAGTAAGTAAAGGATGGCCAGGCTGTCTGAGGGCAGTGGCCGCAGTAATAATTAACATAGAAGAGGCCAGGAAGCTCACGTTGGGTCAAAAGATGACTGTGCTAGTGTCTCACACTGTGTCAGCTGTGCTGGAACAGAAAGGCAACCATTGGCTGTCGCCTTCCAGATTCCTAAAATACCAGGCCATCCTGGCTGAATCAGATGACATAACCATTCAGGTAACTAACATTGTGAACCCAGCTTCATTTCTAGAAGGAAGAGACCCAGCAGAACCCATCGAACACGACTGCCTGGAAACAATTGAAGCAGTCTACTCCAATCGCCCGGATCTCAAAGAAGAGCCGTTCGAAGATGTGGATAACTGGTTCTCAGATGGCAGCAGCTTCGTGAAGCGAGGAGTAAGAATGGCTGGCTATGCAGTCACTACTACAGAAAGGGTAATTGAGTCGAACTCCTTGCCTGCAGGGACCTCAGCTCAAAAGGCAGAACTGATAGCTCTGACTCGAGCCCTGGAATTGGCGGAGAACATGCAAATTAATATATGGACAGACTCTAAATATGCCTTTTCCATTGTACATGCTCATGGAACCATTTGGAAAGAAAGAGGACTGTTGACTACACAAGGAAAAATGGTCAAACATGCAGAGGAGGTTCTGCGATTGCTAGAGGCGGTCCAGCTCCCAGCACAAGTGGCCATAATGCATTGTAAGGGACATTTGAAAGGTAACACTATTCCAGAAATAGGAAATAGGAAGGCAGGTACAGAAGCTAAATTGGCTGCCACGAGGACTAGGGAAGTTAAAATAACAACCCTAATACCAGGAGAGCTGGATACCAACATCCAGCCAGATTACCAGGAATCAGATCATAGGTGGATACGAAGAAGGAAGGGCAAAATATTAGAAAATGGTTGGGGTCAATTGGAAACAGGACAGTTAGTAATACCAGGAAACGTGATGTGGCAGTTTGTAAAGGCAGAACATGAGAAGGCCCATTGGGGTCTAGATTCGCTTCACCAATATTTGCAAACCAGGATAGCAGGACCAAAATTATTTACTACTATAAAACACGTTACATCCCAGTGCGAGCGGTGTCTGAAAAACAACCCGAATACGGGAACCAAGGTACACCAGGGAGCCATAAATCGAGGTAAATTCCCAGGTGAAGTATGGCAAATTGATTTTTCTGAACTCCCAAGAAAAGGGGGGTTTCGGTATTTGTTGGTATTAACTGATACGTTTTCTGGGTGGCCTGAAGCATTCCCTTGCAGGACAAATAAGGAAAGAGAAGTAACTAAAGTACTGTTGAATGAAATTATTCCACGGTATGGGGTATCGAAGAGCATTTCTTCGGATAGGGGTACACATTTCTGTGCAAAAGCAGTGAGAGCAATAAGCAAAGCATTACAAATCAAATGGCAATTACACACGCCTTACCGTCCACAGGCCAGTGGGCAAGTGGAAAAGATGAATCACCTTATTAAACAGCAAATTGCCAAAATATGTCAGGAGACTAATTTGCAGTGGTATCAAGCTCTGCCTATTGCTCTACTGAGGCTGAGAGTCAAACCAAGATCAAAAGAAAAGTTAAGCCCATTTGAAATTTTGTATGGTAGACCTTATGCTATGCAAGTCGTGAATGGGGACGCTATAGGCCAAATCGGTGATCAGTACATTTATGATTATGTAATTACAGTGGGAAAACAGTTCGACAAAAATGCTACTGTGGTGATAGAGCACCAACCTAAACAACCTGATTGTAAATTGCATTCGTTTAATCCCGGTGATTGGGTGTATGTTAAGAATCTTTTAGTGAAACCCCTACAAGAGAAGTGGGAAGGACCTTTCCAAGTGCTGCTGACTACCTTCACCGCGGTTCGAATCAAGGAGCGACCTACGTGGATCCATTATTCACGAGTCAAGAAAGCTCCGGAGAACAAACCAGAGGAGCAGACGTCATGATCCTGACTCCACCTCAAACATTTACAACTCTGATCATTGGACTCTCGATAAGTATAGCTCTTCCCCAAGGCTCTGCCCCAATAGACCCATGGTCTCATGCACACCAGTGTATCCACCCGGAGAGGGGAAAAAAGGGACCCTATTTCGAGGTTTATGCCTTACGTAACAATCAGCCATACATGAGTAAAGTATGGCATCAGCCCTCCATGGTAGCATACAAGGGTGATCAAATCCAAATTGGGTGTCAAGAGCTTGACCCAGTGGAAGGAAACACAAGGCGGCTAGTATTAACAATTCGACCCTTGATGCCAGACTCTAAACATAACCTAATTACCTTTAGTCCAGTGAAAATGGGCAAGCCCACCGTCTGGGTCCAGCAAAAGGGTCCAATTTCATGCCAGTGGAGTGACTTCAGGGAAGATCCACCCGGATTACAACCCCATAACTCGGTAATTTATAGAGAAGATTCGCTTGGGGAACTACATCCCCAAAACATAACCCTTGACCTACACCCTCTTCTCTTTCCTGCGGGAAAGATCGTAGCATCTAATGGTCCTGAGGAAGGGAAAGCACGATGTGAAATGGCATTTAGATTGGATCAATCAATGTCCTTCGTATGCGAAAGACAGTTGAAAATGCTGGAACAGGGTTTAGGCTTCCCTGGGCATGCTGTCGAATATAAGGTGCAATTACCGGGGGACGTGATCCCATTATATCCAGATTTAGAC
This sequence comes from Melanerpes formicivorus, assembly GCF_026170545.1. Lineage (NCBI taxonomy): Eukaryota > Metazoa > Chordata > Aves > Piciformes > Picidae > Melanerpes > Melanerpes formicivorus. The sequence continues at coordinate 15,108,625 of NW_027142361.1, forward strand.
TTGCCCCAAGAAACCACTCTACCGATAGGATGTAAAGTAGTACATAACCTAACCTTTATAGGGCCTCAAGTGATAAGAAGATCTAACGAACTAAAATTATTGTTAGACCCCACTTATTCCCTGAAAAAGGTGCAGATGAACATCCACACCGATGTTACACATTTGCAGAAGGATTGCCGACCATTTATACAGCAAAGCCTTAAGGGATGGAATGCATGGCTGGCAACTAGTTCTTATCACAGACGGGCGCAAAGAGATATAAGTGGATGGGTCGGCACTGGATTCGGAATACTAAATGCAGTAGATCAAGAGGTATTGGTGAACAAATTAAGTACTGTCACCACCAACTTAGGAAAACTCAAAGTGCCCCTGAGTTCATCTGTGCTTACATTAGCAGAAACGCAATCGCTAGCAGTAAAATTACTAACCATGGTAGCAAACCATAGTGCAGAGGATTTTGTGAAGCTCGCTGATTATACAGGGGAACTTAGTAGAGACATTGCACTCGCTATCCAATGCTCTCAGACACAACAATGGGTACAATCGGTAGCGGCAGGAATAATGAGAGAGGGAATGTCAGGTACATTACCTCAAGAAATAAGGGAAACAATATTAAAGGACAATCACACTACACAATTTGAGAAGGACCACCAAGCCTGGTGGCAATTAGTAAATTTCACTTATGAGCCTCAACGAGATCACATTGAAGCCTATGTCCTCACCATCAGTACGGCAGAAGAAAGAGCTATCTTTCCTATCCTCACTCTAGGGACAATACATCAACATGTCATTGTCAGACCAATAGACCACAATGTCTGGGCCAGTTATGATTATACCAAAAATAGGTGGCAATCAGTTAGCACAGAGGCATGTATTCCTAGAGGACAATTAGGCTATGTTTGCGAAAACACTGTAGTAGAAGCAGAAGATTTATGCTTAGATGTCGAAAACAGTATATGTACCTTTGAAATGCTTTCACATAATAGAACACAATCACAAGTTTACTATATAGGGAATGGGTGTGCTTGCGTGAGGACAGCTTGTGACAACGTCACTATAGATAATTGCCAAGAGGAGACTAACAATACTAACTTCTGTGTGTGCAACTTCACCAAAATAGTGGGTTGTGATTTCCATTATACTGTCCCAATAACTACTCAACAGCTAATTAACACAGATTTTAACCTATATCAAGAGATACCGAAATTACAAATAGGGATGGACGTCAAAATTCTTAAAGCGATGCTCGCACATCCTAAAGTGAAGAAATTGGTGCAAAAGGTGAATCAAACGACTAAACGAATGGTATGGCAGGTAGAACATAATTCTGAAAAAATAAAGGATGTCCTGACCAAAGTAGAACAAGTAGGCCAGCAACATTGGTGGGACATCTTTACAGGATACTCCCCAACAGCTACACAGGTCTTCAACTATCTGGTGCACCCAATGCTAATAGTAATTGTAGTTCTGCTACTATTAACTCTCGCAAATATTTGTATGTGGTGGAGACTAAGAATCATACTAAAAAGGACCCAAATGGTTTGGGCTATGGTACGAGCATATCAGAGCCCTATTGGTTTAGAATTTGACGAAAGAATTCGTAAGTTATAAGAAAAAGGGGGGAAATGAAGCCCCAAAACAGATAGCTTTTAAGAAATAATGGGTTAGCAATTGAAGGAAGCACAAATCACATAGAGCAATAAATCGACTAAGGCATGGGACACTGTGACAAAGAAAGGAGATAAGTGATAAGAACAGACAGAGCAAGCATGATTCAGGGCCGACAAGGTCAAACTAACCCTAACAGCCTTGTCAAGTCAGCAGAACCAAGCCAGGCACACCGGGAATTGACCAAATTAGGAAAAGAGTTCAAAAGTTTATCGAGGAAGACTCATCAGAAGACCCCTGCCCATGATGAAGGCCACCGGAATGACCACCAAGAAGATCCTCAAAAGAGATGTCCCTGCCCACGCTCCACCTACACCACGCCTCTTATGAATATGTATGAAAAGATATGATTATGTATGTGATCTGATGCAATACTACGTCCAAAACTGTATAAAAGACATGCTTTTGTTACGGGAAAGGTAGAAATCCATTTAGTGATTTCTCCAACGTGTTGCTAATAAAATACCTCCTGTCTATCTGACTTAAACTGAGTCTCTTAGGCAGTTATTCTTGCCTTTTGGGGCAAAATTCGGCATCACCTGGGCAACCAGTTCCAATGCCGAATGACTCGCTCGGTGAAGAACTTCCTCCTCACCTCGAGTCTGAACCTCCCCTGGCGCAGCTTGAGACTGTGTCCCCTCGTTCTGGTGCTGGTTGCCTGGGAGAAGAGGTCAACCCCCTCCTGGCTACAACCACCCTTCAGGTAGTTGTAGAGGGCAATGAGGTCACCCCTGAGCCTCCTCTTCTCCAGGCTAAACAATCCCAGCTCCCTCAGCCTCTCCTCATAGGGCTTGTGTTCAAGGCCTCTCACCAGCCTTGTTGCCCTTCTCTGGACACGCTCAAGTGTTTCGATGTCCTTCTTAAACTGAGGGGCCCAGAACTGGACACAGTACTCAAGGTGCGGCCTAACCAGAGCAGAGTACAGAGGCACTATGACCTCCCTGCTCCTGCTGGCCACACTATTCCTAATGCAGGCCAGGATGCTATTGGCCCTCCTGGCCACCTGGGCACACTGCTGGCTCATATTCAGGTGGCTGTCGATCAGCACCCCCAGGTCCCTCTCTGTTTGGGAGCTCTCCAGCCACTCCGACCCCAGCCTATAGCTCTGCATGGGATTGCCGTAGCCAAAGTGCAGCACTCAGCACTTGGACTTGTTGAATGTCCCTTGCTTGGGCACCAGGGAGGCAGCAGACCTCTCTATGAAATGGGTTTGGTCTGCATATTGGGCCCTCTGCTCCCTTCAGCAGGGAGTCTCCTATAATGATGACCCTACGAGGTTTCTTTTCTGGGTAAGTTTTGATGGCTGGCCTGAGGCAACCTGTCATTGGTGCAGCTTCTGGCCTTCTTGAGTCCTCATCCTTACCAATGACCTGTTCCTCCTGCAGAGCCTCATACCTATTCTGTAATGGGAGAATTCTTCATGCCTTGAGGCAAGGTTACCCATTGATATCGTTGGGTGGGTTCTGCCTTGTTTATTGATGGCCTAGTCAATGCAAACTTTTCTGAATCCTCCAGATGTCTTTCACAATAGCTCTCCACTGATGCAGCACTGGATCTGTTCCCCGTCCTCCCACCTCCCGATCCCTTACACTATCGTCCCTTCGGAATTTGATTGTATTCTCTGTCGCAGTGATATCATCTGCTGATAATGTCTGGCATCTAAGAGGCAGGGAGGGTAGTGCAGCCAGAGCTGCTGGGGGGGGCCACCGCTGGGGCTGCTGTGGCCGCTGCCAGGGCCGCCGGGGCCACCAGCATGGGGGGGTCACTGCCGTGGGGACCGCTGCCGTGGCCACTGCTGCCGGTATCGGTGGTGCATCGGTCAGTGCCGCCTCGGTCGGGGCCGCCTTGGCCGTCGGGGCCACCGGGGCTTGCGGGAGGGGTCTGGTCATAAAAATGCTGTAACCTCGAGCCTCCAAGTGCTCCATTTTTTCTAAGAGGAGCTGCAGAACAGAGTCGGCACTGTTTGATTTCTGAGCGTTGGTCTTTTTGTCTTCCGAATCTGAGCCTTCGCTGGCGGTATTAGAAGAAGATGTCAATGAAGGGGATCGAATATGCTGAACCACAAGTTTTGCTGCCTTTTTACAGCTTTTTCTCTGCTTGGAGCAAGCGGCAGCAGTGGAGGCTGGTAAATGCGGTGAGTTTGCCAAGATGGCGGACATGGAGTCTTCTTGCATTGAATCTTCATGCATAGTGACCTCCATTTTGTCTGTGGGCATCTCCTCAGTCAGGTCAGAATTTGCCTCTGTCGCTACTGACGTAGCAGCAGGATATTTTTTGTGGAAAAAGAAAGCCACGATTCGTGTAGGAGGAGAGGTAGTGGGTAATTGAAATAGGAATTTGAGGAGGATGCTGACGAACCGGCAGATGATGCGGGGGCGTGGGGTGGGCTGAGGGTGCACAGACTTCCGAATCTCCCTTTTGTGTCTCGGTTAGAACAAACGCTGCAGCAGCTGAATCGAGAGTAGACTTTTCTGCTTTTATAGATTGCAGTGTATCTGTGACGATTCGCCACAAGGTGCTATAGTGAAAAGCTCCTTTTGAGTATTTAGACACCTCATCACACAGCTGGGCTCCAATTTTTTCCCATGCTTCAGAAGTAAAAGCTTCGTTTGCTGTGGGGATAAAATCATGATCCTGGGCCCAGGCTAATAGCCCTTTTTAAAATCCCAGAATCGTAAGTAATACCTCTCATGGAAAGGATAGTTTGGAGGGCGTTTAGCACAGCCTCTTCTTTTTTGCAGAGTACTTCCCCTATGCTCCTCCCTGGTCGCTCACCTGATCCTGCTGAGATTCACTTCCTTTTCTGAGCGTGTGCGCTGCTTATTTTTTCAGCACAGGGGCAGTGCTAGTTTGACCAGCTTTCCACACCTCTTGGAATGTACCTCTCATGCGGAGTTGAACAGCATTGTAGTCCGAGGATCCCATCACGAGTTTGGATGCCAGATGTCAGCGACAGAGAACGGAATCAATACGAATGACCAATATGATCTGGTATTGTTCGTTTATTAAGGGAACTTCTACAGCTTATATAGACTCGGAGAGCATCGTTGGCATAGTTTCATTGGTTCCCCACGAGTGACCCCACATCGTAGTATTATACATTATTGGTTAAACTACTAATAACACATGAGGTGGTTGATGCAGGTGTGTGTCCTGTTATTCCCTGATAACTCTCTGTGTTTATAGCTACCAGTACCTTGCTTTAGTTACAGTGCTGCAAGCACAGCACTGTTTTGCTAAACTGCTAGCTACTTTTGCACTTATGCTGAGCATGGCCTACCACCATGTCAGGCTCTAAGCTTATATTGCCAGATTGCTCATACCATTTATTGCTATGATTGACATAAAAATATACTCGCAAAATCCAGTTTACAGAGGGGTGAAATTCCTTTAAAGTCCTATTTTTTAGCTGAGAGATTCTCCGAACTGCTAGCAGCTGCTTTTCCACGTGGAGAGAGAACACACTGGAAACCAGAGAGGGAGAGGGCAGTAACTCTCTCAGCAGCACCCAAAATTCAAGTTTGCACATGTGGTCACATTCCATTGTCAAGTTTCCTAAGTATTAAGGACAAGAGCAAGGTGCAAGCAGCTTGATAAAGATCAAGCCCCCACAGCCTTGTTTTGAATATCCCTTGTGAACAGCAGAAGGAGGCTTCAGACAGAGGGCATGCCACAGAATTGTCTCGTGGCTTGGGGGGGGGCATCCGCTACGAGCAGCTTGGCTTCATGGTAGGTTGAAAACGGTTCATTCCCCTCTGAACTGAAAAGGGTTCATTCCCCTTCTGAACTGAATCTGCCACAGATGGTGTTCTGAGCAGTGGCATGTCTGTTTCCAGACATCCAGTGGTTGCTTCTGACATTTGCCTTGGCCAGTTGGTGGCAGCGTGGTGTAAACAGTCTGCCAGGAGTCCCTATGTTTATATTTCAACCATTGCTCCCCATACCACAGAGGCTTTACCAGCTTGGCCTGTTTGATTGTAGCACACATTTCACATTCGTGACCACAGTTTTTCACAGTCTCGAGCCCATCTGTATGCTTCATCCCTTCCTTGATGGCCTGAGGTATCTGCAGGCCCACTGAGCTAGAAATAATTCACTCTTATATTGCCAGTCCAGATCCACCAGAGGCACTTCAATCTTAGAAGCTTGATCCACCTGCTAGTTGTTTGGTACATTGCCTGATCAGCAATATCTTGCCACTGTTCAGCTGCCCAGATGGGTCTACCTCTATGCTGCAAGTTGTTTTACTTCAGCTGATGTAGCCACCCCCATAAAGCATTTGCCACCATCCAGGAGTCTGTATAGAGAATGCACTGGTCATTTTTCTTGCTTGGCCATATCTAAAGTCCTGGCTCACTGGTGAGGTCCCAGATGACTGGAAACTGGCCAATGTGGTCCCCACCCACAAGAAGGGTCGGATGGAGGAAGCCGGAAACCACAGGCCAGTCAGTCTGACCTCAGTGCCAGGGAAAATGATGGAGCAGATTATACTGGCAGCAATAACTGCAAACCTGAAGGAAGGCCAAGGGCTCAGGTCCGGCCGGTATGGATTTAGGAAGGGCACGTCCTACCTCTCCGTCCGAGATGGTCCAGACATTAATAACATTTTGTACACGGCTGCAAGTGACAATGGTCCAATCTGGTGTTTGTGGCAAAGGGCTCCAGGTGAGACACGTGGACGACCTCTTGGTTTCTGGAGTCGAGGTTACAGAGGTTCAGAGGCTAATTATACTCCAACAGAGAAAGAGATTCTCGCTGCCTATGAAGGAGTAAAAACAGCTTCTGAAGTAATTGGAACTGAATCACAAATTCTCTTAGCTCCCAGATTACCAGTTTTGAATTGGATGTTCAAAGGCAAAGGCTCCACACCACATCATGCCACAGACTCAACATGGTCTAAGTGGATGGCTCTGATAACACAGAGAGCTCGAATGGGAAATCTTGAAAGGCCTGGTCTAGTGGAGGTGATCTCAAGTTGGCCTGAAGGTACCAACTGTGCTAAACCTCCAGAGGAGAAAGTAACTCATGCTGAGGAAGCTCCTCCTTACAATGACCTTTCTGATGATGAAAAGAAATATGCTTTGTTCACAGACGGTTCCTGTTGTCTTGTTGGGAACAAGCGAAGGTGGAAGTCTGCGGTGTGGAGCCCAACACGCCGAGTTGCAGAGGCAAAGGATGGAGAAGGAGAATCCAGTCAGCTCGCAGAGGTAAAAGCTGTCCAGCTAGCTCTCGACATAGCTGAACTTGAGAGATGGCCAAAGCCTTATCTCTACACCGACTCATGGATGGTAGCCAATGTTCTATGGGGTTGGCTAAAGAACTGGAAGAAGAAGGGTTGGCAGAGGAAAGGAAAACCCATTTGGGCAGCCGACCTGTGGCAGGACATTGCTGATCGAATCGAGAGACGTGGCTGAACGTGAGAATAAACCTTTATTAGAATAAACCAAACCAGGTTGGAAGAGACCTTCAAGATCATCGTGTACAACCCATCAACCAATCCAACCCACCCAAACAGATAACCCATGGCACCAAGCACCCCATCAAGTCTCCTCCTGAACACCTTCAATGACGGCGACTCCACCACCTCCCCGGGCAACCCATTCCATAGCGCAATCACTCTTTCTGTATAGAACTTCTTCCTAACATCCAACCTGAACCTCCCCTGGCGCAGCCTGAGACTGTGTCCTCTTGTTCTGGTACTGGGTGCCTGGGAGAAGAGACCATCATCCGCTTGTCTACAACCTCCCTTCAGGTAGTTGTAGAGAGTGATATGGTCACCCCTGAGTCTCCTCTTCTCCAGGCTGAGCAACCCCAGCTCCCTCAGTCTTTCCTCATAGGGCTTGTGTTCCAAGCCCCTCACCAACTTTGTTGCTCTTCTCTGGACTCGTTCCAGCAAGTCAACATCCTTCCTAAACTGAGGGGCCCAGAACTGGACACAGTACTCGAGGTGTGGCCTAACCAGTGCAGTATACAGGGGCAGAATGACCTCCCTGCTCCTGCTGGCCACACTGTTCCTAATGCAGGCCAGGATGCCATTGGCCCTCTTGGCTGCCTGGGCACACTGCAGGCTCATGTTCAGCCTACCATCGACCAGTACCCCCAGGTCCCCCTCTGCCTGGCTGCTCTCCAACCATTCTGGCCCCAGCCTGTAGCACTGCATGGGGTTGTTGTGGCCAATGTGCAGAACCCAGCACTTGGATGTGTTAAATCTCATGCCGTTGGATTCTGCCCATCTGTCCAGCCTGTCGAGGTCCCTCTGCAGAGCCTCTCTACCCTCTAGCAGATCAACTCTTGCGCCCAGCTTGGTGTCGTCAGCAAATTTACTGATGATGGACTCAATGCCCTCATCCAGATCATCAATAAAGATGTTAAAGAGCACAGGGCCCAGCACTGATCCTTGGGGCACACCACTAGTGACTGGCCGCCAGCTGGATGTGGCACCATTCACCACCACTCTCTGGGCTCGGCCATCCAGCCAGTTCCTAACCCATCGCAGTGTGCTCCCATCCAAGCCATGGGCTGACAGCTTGGCCAGCAGTTTGCTATGGGGGACGGTGTCAAAGGCCTTGCTGAGGTCCAGGTAGACCACATCCACCAGGCGGGTCACCTGATCATAGAAGGAGACCAGGTTGGTCAGGCAGGACCTGCCCTTCCTAAATCCATGCTGGCTAGGCCTGATCCCTTGGCCATCCTGGAAGTGTTGTGTTATTGCACTCAGGATGACCTGTTCCATGATCTTGCCTGGCGCTGAGGTCAGGCTGACAGGCCTATAATTCCCTGGCTCATCCAACCGGCCCTTCGTATGGATGGGCACCACATTGGCCAGCTTCCAGTCCTCTGGGACCTCGCCAGTGAGCCAGGACTGCTGGAAAATGATGGAGAGTGGCTTGGCCAGCTCATCTGCCAGCTCTCTCAGCACCCTAGGATGAATCCCATCTGGTCCCATGGACTTGTGGGGATCCAAGCTGCTAAGGAGAGTTCCAACCACCTCCTCATGGAACATAGGGAAACTCTGCAGCTCCCTGGCTCCTTCTGCCAGCTCTGCAGGCCAGCTGTCTGGAAGACATTCTGTCCTTCTAGTAAAAATTGAGGCAATGAAGGTGTTAAGTATCTCTGCCTTTTCCTCATCCTTTGTTACAATGTTCCCCTCCATGTCCACCAAGGAGTGGAGGTTGTCCTTTCCCTTCCTCTTACTATTAATGTATTTATAGAAGGACTTTTTGTTGTCCTTCACAGTAGAGGCCAGTTTAAGCTCCAAGTGTGCTTTTGCCTCCCTAATTTTCTTCCTACAACACCTAGCAACATCCTTAAACATTCTGTGGGTTGCCTCCCCTCTCTTCCAAAGGTGGTACACCCTCTTTTTTTCCCTCAGTTCCATTAAAAGTTCATGAACCATCCAGGCTGGCCATCTGCCCCGGCGGCTCATCTTCCGGCACATTGGCACAGCCTGTCCCTGAGCCTTCAACAATTCTTCCTTCAAGTAGGTCCAGCTCTCCTGGACCCCTTTGTTTTTAAGGGATTTATCCCAAGGAACCCTCTGAATTAGTTCCTTGAGTAACTAGAAGTCTGCCCTCCGGAAGTCCAGAGTGGAGGTCTTCTTGCCGCCCCTCTTGGCTTGACCAAAAACCGAGAATTCAATTATCTCATGGTCACTGGACCCCAAACACCCTCCAACCACCACATCACCCACCAACCCTTCCCTATTGGTGAAGAGGAGGTCAAGCATAGCCTGGCCCCTGGTAGGCTCTCACAGCACCTGGGATAAGAAGCTGTCCTCCATGCACTCTAAGAACCTCCTAGACTGTCTCCTCTCTGCCGTGTTGAGATCCCAGCAGATGTCGGGCAGGTTGAAGTCGCCCATGAGAACAAGGTCTGGAGATCTTGAGACAGCCCTAAGCTGCCTATAGAATGCTTCATCAACATCTTCCTCCTGGTTGGGTGGTCTATAACAGACTCCAACCAGGGTGTCTGCCCTGATGAGATGGCCAAAGCTTTATCGCTTGTGACCGTTTGAGGCTGTGCCTTTAAGAAAAGGACAGTGCTGGGACACTCTGGACAAATGTTTTGGTGAAGACAATGAAAACATTGATGTTCTAAACAAATTTCATTGGTAGATTGGTAGAATGCAGTTTTAAGTTTTACAGCAGCTGGAGTTTTTTTCTCAGTTTGTTCCTTTCCCTCTCCCTTCCAGCTTGTCTGCTTCTGGGCTCCTAGCCAGAGCGAGCTTTGATAACAGATAAGCAACTAATCCTACTAATAGGCCTACTAGAATTCTGCTTTATTAATAACTGCCTTTTTCTCTCTTTCTAACCCTCTTTGGGAAAAAAGGGAGGTAGTGGAAGATAAGGGGGTACGGGGGGGAACCCTCCTCTATCCGGAGGAGGGAATTTCGTTCCTGTATTCTTGGTTTTTTTACTTTGCTGCCTATTTCTGTATATATATTGTAAATACTGTATATTGTGTGCATATCTTGCATTTTCCACATTGCTTGTAAAATATAGAATTCCTTCCGCTTCTCCGGCTGAGCTAGCTGTGGTTTCTTTTTCCCTTTGTGGGGGAGAGAAAGCTGGGCCTTCTCTCTCAAGCCACCACATTGCTACACCGACTCATGGATGGTAGCCAATGCTCTGTGGGGTTGGCTAAAGGACTGGAAAAAGAATGGTTGGCAGAGAAAAGGAAAACCTATTTGGGCAGCTGACCTGTGGCAGGACATTGCTGATCGAATTGAGAGAATTCCAGTGAAGGTGTGACACATTGATTCTCACATTCCTAAGGGCAAAGTTATGATGCCGAATTTTGCCCCAAAAGGCAAGAATAACTGCCTAAGAGACTCAGTTTAAGTCAGATAGACAGGAGGTATTTTATTAGCAACGCGTTGGAGAAATCACTAAATGGATTTCTACCTTTCCCGTAACAAAAGCATGTCTTTTATACAGTTTTGGACATAGTATTGCATCAGATCACATACATAATCATATCTTTGCATACATATTCATAAGAGGCGTGGTGTAGGCGGAGCGTGGGTGGGGACATCTCTTTTGAGGATCCTCTTGGTGGTCATTCCCGGTGTGCCTGGCTTAGTTTTACTGACTGGACAAGGCTGTTAGGGTCAGTTTGACCTTTCTGGTTCTGAATCATGCTCACTTCGTCAGTCCTTATCACTTATCTCCTTTTTCTGTCACAGTGTCCCAGGCCTTAGCGATTTATTGCTCTATGTGGTTTGTGCTTCCTTCAATTGCTTCACATTCTCGAAAGCTATCTGTTTTGGGGCTTCATTTCCCCCTTTTTTTCTTATAACTTACGAATTCTTTCGTCAAATTCTAATCCTATAGGGCTCTGATACGCTCGTACCATAGCCCAAACCATTTGGGTCCTTTTCATTATGATTCTTAGTCTCCACCACATACAAATATTTGTGAGAGTTAATAGTAACAGAACTACAATTACTATTAGTATTGGGTGCACCAGATAGTTGAAGACCTGTGTAGCTGTTGGGGAGTATCCTGTAAAGATGTCCCACCAATGATGCTGGCCTACTTGTTCTACTTTGGTCAGGACATCTGTTATTTTTTTTCTGAATTATGTTCTACCTGCCATACCATTCGTTTAGTCATTTGATTCACCTGTTGCACCAATTTCTTCACTTTAGGATGTGCGAGCATCGCTTTAAGAATTTTGACGTCCATCCCTATTTGTAATTTCGGTATCTCTTGATATAGATTAAAATCTGCGTTAATTAGCTGTTGAGTAGTTATTGGGACAGTATAGTGAAAATCACAACCCACTATCTTGGTGAAGTTGCACACACAGAAGTTAGTATTGTTAGTCTCCTCTTGGCAATTATCCATAGTGACGTTGTCACAAGCTGTCCTCACGCAAGCACACCCATTCCCTATATAGTAAACTTGTGATTGTGTTCTATTATGTGAAAGCATTTCAAAGGTACATACACTATTTTCGACATCTAAGCATAAATCTTCTGCTTCTACTTCAGCGTTTTCGCAAACATAGCCTAATTGTTCTCTAGGAATACATGCCTCTGTGCTAACTGATTGCCACCTATTTTTGGTATAATCATAACTGGCCCAGACATTGTGGTCTATTGGTCTGACAATGGCATGTTGATGTATTGTCCCTAGAGTGAGGATAGGAAAGATAGCTCTTTCTTCTGCCGTACTGATGGTGAGGACATGGGCTTCAATGTGATCTCGTTGAGGCTCATAAGTGAAATTTACTAATTGCCACCAGGCTTGGTGGTCCTTCTCAAATTGTGTAGTATGATTGTCCTTTAATATTGTTTCCCTTATTTCTTGAGGTTATGTACTTGACATTCCCTCTCTCATTATTCCTGCCGCTACTGATTGTACCCATTGTTGTGTCTGAGAGCATTGGATAGTGAGTGCAATGTCTCTACTAAGTTCCCCTGTATAGTCAGCGAGCTTCACAAAGTCCTCTGCAGTACCCATAATAATGTGTTTTTGCTCATCCTAGTAATACTGATCTCTTATTGGTACCATTTGTTGATGTTTTCAATTGAAAATGAAAATGCATGTTGTGTTGTTATGAATTTTGATTTTCCCTCTAGGTGTAAAATTATAGCGAACTGGTGAGATAACATATAAATCCCTTCTCCCTACATTCAGTGTGGTAAGGGTCAAAGCATCCACTTTCACACATACTCAATTGTGCAGGCTTCTTATCTGAAGAAAACAAATTCCCAGTTCTGAATGTTTATCTTTAAGTCAGCTCCTTCTCAGCCGTGGTGTCTCCAATTAACCAGACAGTGTCCTTGCAAGTCTGCAAGATAGATTTCTTTCTCTTTACCCTCTAAACAGGCCTCACAACATCCTGACCCTTAATCCCAGTGCACTCTAAGTCTTACAATTTTGACACAAATCACCAGTATATTCATCACAATTCCCCCCTTTTTCTTTCTTTTTTTTTTTTTTTTTTTTTTTTGTCACCACTGATTTACGTTAAAATTTCCAGATATTTCAGAACCTTCTTAATTGGATCATAATTAAGTTCCTCTGTTTTGATCACCTTCTGATCATAATCATTTGCTTGTAACTTATTGGCATAAACAATTTTACCTAAAGGTCTCACCATTTTAAAACAACAATTACAATGAATTACACAGATCAGTATTACAATTATTCCAACAGGTATTGCAAACAAATTTTTTTTTTTTTTTTTTTTTTAAAGCAACTTATATTCGATAAGCAAGAAGTTAACTTATCCCATATTTCCTTAAATCCACAAGAAGTATCATCCAAAGAATCTGATGTAATATCTGATTGTGGTTTACAATCGCCTGTAAATCTGTTTCCACTCGTTTATCTAGATTAACATAACTACAATAACTTACATGTATGACTATACACACACACCCCCTTCCTTAACATATAAAAAAAATCCAAAGCTAATCTATTCTGAGTAGATATTTTCGAGAGACTATTGATTTCAATTTGCTGCGCTTTTATTGCATCTATGCTTGCATTCATCATGATTTCAACTGTAGCAGAAAAATTTACCACTGCTTTTTTTTTTTTTTTTTTTTTTTTTTTTCAAGTTCAAGTCTTTTCTCTCCAGTCTGATCAAGATTCCACACATGGGAACGTGGTTTTTGATTTCGATTGGACTACTTATGTACCAATAGGGTTAGGATCAAAATTAGGCTCCACTAGTATATGTGAACTCTGCCTCCTCAGCCTGCTGGGGTGCAACCAGCAGCCGGGTGTATTTTCTTCTCGGCAGCAGTTACATTCTTCAGGAGCCCTACAGATTTTTTTTTTTTAACTCCTTAACCCACTTCAAAATTCCATTTGGAGTCTCTTCTTGTTAGCTTGAGACACTGCTGTCCAATACTACATGCATCACAGCAACGTTCTTTAGGCTTTGGACCATATTTAAGGAGTGTCTTTTTACTTATGCTTCCCCTGGAATCCCTCCCAAGTCCTTCCAGGGGGTTTTCATATTTACGTCCTTACTCTGTCGCCCTCCCATGGCTGTTCCCGGAATAGTCTCTTTCTCCCACAAGCACTATATGCCAATATATATTCTAACACACAATTTCCAATCGCTTTGTCCGTCTCCGACCTGGCTTCTCGCGAAGAACAGGAAATGCGGATCAGGACTCCCTCTCGCTTCGCAGCGATGCTGCGTCTCATCCACTCCCACTCTTACGCATTCATTCAAACTTTCCTACCTTTCCAGTCTATCAGAGTACACTGCTTTACGACGAGATGTTGCTGGCCAACCGTATAGTACCGATACTAGTCAGCTTCAGGCTGTTGCAGAGGATATCACAATAAATTCTTACACACAAAAGAGATTACAGTTAACACAAAATACCGAGTACCAAATTACAAGATTCTTGCAGACAACATAACAATGTTAGACAAACGTATAACACAAATGTATTCTCTCAGAAGCACAGTAACAACATTAAGATGAAAGAGAAACATACACCCGATTAACAAACACCCAGAGGACTCCAACCCCTGTTTCCAGTGGGGACTCCAACCCCTATTTCCAGTGGGGACTCCAACCCCTGTTTCCAGTGGGGACTCCAACCCCTATATACGGGATTATGCCAGGGCGTCCCCAGGCCTTCCCATCAGGTGACCACGTCTGGTCCCCGTTTCCCAGTCAAAGCGCTTTTATCCCCAAACAAATAAACAATTGAAATACCTCTTGATTGGAGCAGGAGATGCAGGTAACCCTTTGTCCACCAACGAGCGCTGGTCCGGGGGGGTCTCTTCTGACAAAAAGTCGTCAGGGGCGCCCAGAGGGTCCCGGCAAGAATAACTGCCTAAGAGACTCAGTTTAAGTCAGATAGACAGGAGGTATTTTATTAGCAACGCGTTGGAGAAATCACTAAATGGATTTCTCCCTTTCCCGTAACAAAAGCATGTCTTTTATACAGTTTTGGACGTAGTATTGCATCAGATCACATACATAATCATATCTTTGCATACATATTCATAAGAGGCGTGGTGTAGGCGGAGCGTGGGCGGGGACATCTCTTTTGAGGATCCTCTTGGTGGTCATTCCCGGTGTGCCTGGCTTAGTTTTACTGACTGGACAAGGCTGTTAGGGTCAGTTTGACCTTTCTGGTTCTGAATCATGCTCACTTCGTCAGTCCTTATCACTTATCTCCTTTTTCTGTCACAGTGTCCCAGGCCTTAGCGATTTATTGCTCTATGTGGTTTGTGCTTCCTTCAATTGCTTCACATTCTCGAAAGCTATCTGTTTTGGGGCTTCAGTTACTGTGGAACAGTAACACAACCATCAGGCAGATTCAGCTGCAAGAGTTTCTCAAGTAGACATGGACTCTGATCTTGATCTCAACTGGAAACACCGAGGTGAGATATTCTTAGCTCAGTGGGCTGTGGTGAAGAGGTTATTACATTTATGAATATGAAATATGAATTATGAAAAATATTATTTTATTAATTATCAAGTTATGAATAACCGATGAATCACCAACTTATATACATGTTCTAGTGCACGTTCGTGAAATAGATTCCACAAGTGGCTTAGTGTTATGATTATAACTTAATTGAACTAGTTACAGACTATCTCTATATTTATATAATGAAGGGTGCGGTTCTGCCGCTTGGCCACTAGATGGCGACTCGGCGGGACACGGGCGGCTTCTGGCTATACACAGCAATATTACAATCTTTCTATGCGTCAGCGCTTACTCTGCTAGACGCGGATACTTTGAACTGAGTGCTAGTGGATGGAAAGCACGTGGAAGATATTCGAATCCCTTCAGACAACAGGGATCGGTCCTGGTCAGGGTCGGCCCATGGCTCGCACGGCGGGGCGGGACGACGGTGGCCGGTAGGTGGGCTTGAACGACGTGGCAGCAGGCAAAGCTGCGGGGGTCGGCCCCATCACGGCGGTTCTCGGGGCTGATGCAAACAGCCTTGGGGAGAGAATGCGGCTGCGTTAGGCTGCGGATTCTCGTTTACTGAGCTTAAAGGAGCAACGGGACTCTCGTAGTGGTCCCGGGTTCGGTGCAGTATAGGCACGAACAATGCTTTAGTCTTCCCTGAGTTTCACAGGGCTCAGAGCGGCTCAGAGCGGCACAGAGCGTCAGCTGTGGCTCGCAGGGTCACTGTTCGTCGGGCAGCCCTCTTGGGACAGCACCAAGACCAGCAACCGCCGGGGACCAGCCGCTGCTCTCCTTTTCGGGCTGCGGGAATTGCCACCGCTGTGGAGGTTTGCCGCGAGGAAGGAGCAGCCATCCTTTCACGTGGTCAGACTTGTGATCCCAGTGGCGGGAGCAGCTGAATTTAAAAGGGTCAGCTGCGGTTCGTGGGGGCTCTGTTCGTCGGGCAGCCCGTATTCTCTTGTACTCTCTCGTGCTCTCATGCGCTGCCCCACTTTTTCTAATTTATTTTTGTTGTTATTGTTGTGCAGTAGGTGCTGTGGCCAGGGACAGGCATGGTTGTAACTCGCAGCAAAATCTCCCTAAAAAAACTCAGTGTTGACCCAGACTGAGGTAGAACAGAAGCAGGTAGCTCTCCAGGTATCTGGCTGTAGAGAATGCTGGAGCCTGGCTCTTGAGAAGCAGGGTTGTGGGGGCAACTCTTGTATAAGGTGTGAGCAGGTTGACTATCTGCTTAATATGGTGGCCAGTCTGAAGGATAAGGTTGCTAGCCTTAGAAATGTAAGGGAATGTAGGAAAGAGACGAACCAGAGGAGAAAAGAGTTGAATCAGAGTAAGCAGGCTCTGCAGGCTCCCCCAGCAGAGGCTGGTTATTCAAAAAGCAGAGGGGAATGGACGCAGGTTCCTCTCAAAAGACGCAAAGTTAAACCTCCTTGCCTCCCCTCACCTTCCCCGCTGCTCTTGGAAAACAGGTATGGAGCACTGGAGATTGAGGGTGAGTTGGTCCTGATGCCGGAGGACACACCATCTGGGGTTCTCCCTGAGGTTAAACAGCCTAAGGTTAAACAGCCTAAGGCAAAGCAGCCTAAGGTTAAACAACCTTCCCCTGGCATCAGGACCTGTTCCCTCAAAAAAAAGAGGAGGGTGATTGTTATTGGCGATTCCCTTCTGAGGGGAATGGAGGGCCCTATATGTCGGCCTGACCCATCTCATAGGGAACTCTGTTGTCTGCCAGGAGCCCAAGTTAATGATGCTACCAGTAGGCTGCCTAGACTGGTGCAGCCCTCTGACTACTACCCTTTACTAGTTATGCAGTTAGGGAATGATGATGTTGCAACCAGAACTCCCAGGGCTATCAAAGATGACTTCAGGGCCCTGTGAGACCAGGTTGAGGGGTCAGGTGCACAAATAATTTTTTCATCAATACCCTTAGTTGCAGGAGGAGGGTTTCCCACCCCTGTACCCCCTTCTCTTCCCCTTTTCCCCAGAGAGGGTTAGAAAGAGAGAAAAAGGAGCAATTGTTAATTAAAAGCAGTTATATGGTTAGAGCAAGTGTGTTAGCAGAGGCCTTATCTTTTTCCAAGGTCAGTCTGGCCGAAAGCCCAGAAGCTGTGAGCTACGGAAGGAGGGGGAGAAAATGCAAGACTGCCCACAAGTCTCTGCTGAACTCCAAGTTCATAGGTGCTTTCTACCAATCTACCAATGAAATTAGTTTAGATCTGTCTTTCATTTATAAACATTCAGCCACAATGTCCCCTTTCTTAAAGGGACAGCCTCAAACGGTCACAGAATACCATAAGAAACAGGTCAGCAGCTATAGTTAACAAGCGGCTTAGAGGCTGGTACAGTCAAAAGAATTTTGGGGTTTTTGATCTTGGGAAACTTTCTACTGCACCAAGCCAGCTGGCAACAGATGGAGTACATCTGTCCCAGAGAAGGGGAAAGGTCACAGTATATGAGAACGGCCTGTCCCCCAAAGGTAAAAAGATCCTGGGAAGGGAATTGGCAGGTCTCATTGACAGGGCTTTGTCGAGAGTTGGAGGGGAAGGCCAGGCCTTCTCCTCCCCCCCCCCCCGCCCCGTAAAGTGAAGGGAAAGAAAAATGAAAGGAAAAAAAAACACAGCCGGATTAGCAAAGGGATTGTGTGCTGTATTTACAAACCAGTTTAGGGAATGCAGGTTTATATACAGAATTTACAATATTTACAATATATACACAGAAATATAAAGCAAAGTAACACAGAATGAGATTCCCTTCCCCCCGTCTGGAGGAAGGGTTTCCCCCTGTACCCCCTCCTCTCCCCTTTTTCCCCAAGGAGGGTTAGAAAGAGAGAAAAAGGGCAATTGTTAATTAAAAGCAGTTATATGGTTAGAGCAAGTGTGTTAGAAGAGGCCTTATCTGCTCCAAGGTCAGTCTGGCTGAAAGCCCAGAAGCTGTGAGCTGCGGGAAGGAGAAAGTGCAAGACTGAACTGAGACAAGTCCCACTGGGAATCAAACTGAAGGCAGTGCTTCGGCTTCTCCACCAATGAAATTAGTTTAGACCTGTCTTGTTTATAAAACATCCGGCCATGGCGTCCCTTTGTTAAAGGCACCGCCTCAAATGGTCACAGGCTTTAAACTAGTTTCGAAGGGGGAAGGGGCTGAAACTAGTCCCTCAGGCAAGAGTCTGGGGGTGACAAGCTAGAGTCGGAGGTGAAACCAGCAGCCCAGCTGAAGTGCATGTACACTAATGCATGAAGCATGGGTAACAAACAAGAGGAGCTGGAAGCCTTGATGCAACAGGAAAGTTATGATGTAGTTGCCATCACAGAGACGTGGTGGGACGACTCACATGACTGGAGCGCTGCAATTGACGGCTACAGGCTCTTTAGGAGAGACAGGCAAGGAAGAAGGGGTGGAGGGGTGGCCCTGTACATCAGGAAGGCACTAGATGCCATTGAGCTGGAGATTAGGGACGATCGGGTTGAATGCTTGTGGATAAGAAATAGAGGGAAGACCAGCAGGGCAGACACCCTGGTTGGAGTCTGTTATAGACCACCCAACCAGGAGGAAGATGTTGATGAAGCATTCTATAGGAAGCTTAAGGCTGTCTCAAGATCTCCGGAACTTGTTTTCATGGGCGACTTCAACCTGCCTGACATCTGCTGGGATCTCAACACAGCAGAGAGGAGACAGTCTAGGAGGTTCTTAGAATGCATGGAGGACAGCTTCTTATCCCAGGTGCTGCGAGAGCCTACCAGGGGCAAGGCTATGCTTGACCTCCTCTTCACCAACAGGGAAGGGCTGGTGGGTGATGTGGTGGTCGGAGGGTGTTTAGGGGCCAGTGACCACGAGATAATTGAATTTTCGGGTTTTGGTCAAGCTAAGAGGGGTAGCAAGAAGACCTCCACTCTGGATTTCCGGAGGGCAGACTTCAGGTTACTCCAGGAACTAATTCAGAGGGTTCCTTGGGATAAAGCCCTTAATAATAAAGGGGTCCAGGAGGGCTGGACCTGCTTCAAGAAGAATTGTTGAAGGCTCATGTGGCAATGCCAGTGATGAGCAGTGTGAGCAATCTGGCAGTGCAGGCCTAGAGCCTGACATGGTGGTAGGCCATGCTCAGCATAAATGCAGAGCCAGCTAGCAGTGTAGCAAAACAGTGCTGTGCCTGCAGCATGTAACTAAAACAAGACACTGGTAGCTATAAACATGGACAGTTATCTTGGGACAACAGGACATGCACCTGCATCAACAAACCTCATTGTGTCATTAGTTGTTGGACCAATAATCTGTAATAGTGCAATGTGTGGTCACTCATAGGGAACCAATGGAGCTATGCCAACAGGGCACTCCGAGTTTATATAAGTTGTAGCAGTTGCCTTGCTACGCACTTCTGCCTTTCCTGTCTCCTGTTTCTTCTACACTTTACTGTGCTATACTTGCACTACAGGCCTGCTCCATAGGCCTGCACCTCAGGCCTGCACCATCGGCCTGCAACACTGGAACAATAACAGAACAATACTCGACCATATTGGTCAGCCGTATTGATTCCTATCTCCGTTGTCTACAACTGGCGCCCAAATACACCTGAACTCGTGGACAAGGGATCCTAGGAGTACAATACTGATCGACTCAGCAGAGAGAGGTACGTCCGAGCGATACGGAAAGCCGGTCGGACAGCACTGCCCCGGTGCTGGAAAAATTATCAGCGCGCACGCTCACAAAGGAAGTGAATCTCACCGTGGCCCAGTGAGCGACCGGAGGAGGGGCAAGGGGAAGCACGCCATGACACAGAAGAGGCTGTGCTAAACGCCCTCCACCTATCCTCTCCGTGAAAGGTATTACTGGCAATTCTGGGATCTTAAAAGGGCTGTTAACCTGTGCCCAGAGTCATCCCCACGGCAATTAAGCTTTTACTTCCGAAGCATGGGACGAAATTGCAGCCCAGCTGTAGGATGAGGTGTTAAATGTTTAAAAAAGCAGCTTTTCGCTATAGCACCATGTGACGGATCATCACGGACATTGCAATCGGAAAAAGCAGAGCAGTCTGCTCCCGATTCAGCTGCTGCGGCATTTGGTTCTAACCGAGACGAAAAAGAGAGACTCGGAAGGCACACCCCGCCCTCCGCCCCCCTCCTGTCTCCCTGCACATCGTCTGCCGCTCCGTCAGCATCCTCCTCATAATTTCAATTGCCCGCTACTCCTTTTACACAAATCGCGGCTCTTTATTACCGTCCTTTTGCGCAGAAAAATCTGCTCCTGCCACGTCAATAGCGGCAGAAGCGAATCTCGATTGAACTGATAAGGCGCGCGAAATCAAAATGGAGGTTGCTACGCATTAAGAATTAGACAAAGAAGACGCCACCTCCACCATCTTGGCAAGCACGCCGTGTTTATTAACACACCACCAGAGCCGTCCGCGCCCAGCAGAGAAACTCATTAAAAAAAACAAAAAAGTGGCGAAACCTGCGGCTCGGTGTTTTCGATCCCTTTCATGAACATCTTCCCGATACCGCCAGCGATGGCTTGGCCTTGGAAGCCGGACAGCGCAATCTCTGCCCTAGAACTCCTGGAGCGCTTGCAGGCTCGCGATGACGGCATTTTTGCACCCCTGCCCCGCCACGAGCCCCGGCCGCCCCAATGGTGGCCCCCACCACTCCGGCAGCGCTCACTTTGGCAGCCCTCACCTCGGCAGCCCTCAGCCCGGCGGCGCCCACCCCAACGGCGCCCCACACTCCGGCAGCTCTCCTGGCGACGCCTCCCACGACCCCCCATAGCCCCCGCGAGTACCGGCGGCTCCGATCAAGTGGAATCGACCGACGCACCACCGATAGCAGCCACCCCCACGGCAGCGGCAGGAACGGCCCTAGCGGCCCCTTCCCCCCAGCGGTTTCAGCTTCGCTACACCCCCCCCCCACCTCCTACATTCCACACGTTATCAGCACTCGGACGGAGATTCCAATTGAGTCCCGATGGGGCGATCGGGAGGTGGGAGGGACACGGAACTGTCCCGCTGCGCTGGTGGAAAGGTATTGTGGAAAATGTAGTCACAGATGGAGAAGGTTAACAATGACTATGGTAATCTGAACTGACTAATGTTCTTTCACAGAAGCTATACAAGCTATAGCTACCTATGGGCTACAGTCAGGATACACAACTGCTGTAATCAATCAGTTGTTTCCAACACATTTGTTAATCCCTTTTGACACACGTATGTCAGCAAATGGTGTTTATTACGAGGTCTGAGAGTGATCATGGAGAAGATGGGTGCCTTACAACCTGGCCTCCCAACTCCCAGTCCCCACAAATTGGGACCTGATTATTATTCATTTGAAGGATTGTTTTCTTTACAATTTGCTTACACTCGGAGGACTTAACAAAGTCTGCATCTACTGAGTCATCGATTAAGGCAGACTCCACCCACCGATATCAATGGGTAGCCAGAAGGCATACTTGAATTCTCTGGCACTCTCTTCCCACTTAAACAGACTCATTGTGACATCTATAAGTCTATGGATGATATTCTGATTGCAACAGAAAGTTACATCGTAAGACAGTGCTGTCTGAGTTTCAGCAGCAAGCAGACTTGAAAGTCACACCGCCTTAGCCCTTGCAACTTCTCAATTAAGTGACAATTCACTTGCAAATGCCTGGGAAGCCACACCCTGGCAGCCAGCAGACTCTATGAGATGTCACCATTAACCACCTCATTGGGGCGAGATCTTTGCCAGATATTATCAGCAAATGCAGCTTCCTGATAAGGCTTTGCAATTAAGTCAGGATTTAGTGATCAAAGGGTGGTCCAAAATCCAGGACAATAACTCTGATCCTGTGTTTCTTATTACTGAGCAAGGTCTAACAGGGACACTTGGTTCCTTTGTCAATACCATCCCTTACATACGGCATTCAATACTAATTCAGACCTGACTCACGATATGAAGGTAGAAATGTGGATATTTTGGCATTTGACAATGCTAATGAAGAAACTAAACAGGTTCTCAGCATTTTATCAACAGGTGCCACTGCCTCATGACTGCAGGACTACAACGAATGAAGGCATCGACAAGCAGCAATGTATCTAGCCACAGCCATAGAAGCAGCCCTGAAATCATCGTGCCTCTGAGAAACCTAGGTACCTTAAAGTGTCTGACTGCTGGACAGACTTGAAAGTGTCACAGATCTAATCATTTTACTCGAGATCGTCGCAGAAGCTGCTCCTGCAGTGTGAATATACCCCGCACGACGACACCAAACCAGGGTCCTTGGACCGCGCCCCCCCCCCCCCCAGCCCCCTCTGGCAGCGCATCGCGGACCTGACAACAGCCGCATATCACTTTTGAATCCACAAAGCGTTGTCGAGTTTAACTGGCATGGTCCTTTGGGTCAGACCCTGTGCTCTGTTAATTGGCAGACTGTCTACATCTAGACAGGGCATTCTTATAATTCCTGGTTCAATACATTCTGATTGTGACTGGGCTATGAAAATTATGCTCTATACCATTGCCTCTCCTGCTAGCACTCTTGTTGGGACATAAATTGCTCAGCTAATACCATCTGAGTCCCGAGTGCCTAAAACTTCTAACAGGATCCAAGGGCAAGAAGGCTCGGGTTCCACCAATATGCCTAATACCTTATTAGCCCTAGAAATCCAAGAGGGAAAACTGCAACAGATTGTAACTGTCAGACACCCTTGTGGACAAATTATACAATTTTCAATTATTATGGATACTGGAGATGATGTCATCATTATACCTAGTCATAAATTGAATGGTCACTAGCCATTGCTCATGGCAAATGTTGAAGTCATGTGTTTAAAAGGTATCTGAACAACCTGGGTTAGCAAAGAGCCAGTGCAATTAGCTTTTAACTACTGCAAATCAATCACTGTAAGACCGTACATGTTAACCCTTCCAGTTGCTCTATTGGGCTGATATGCCTTAAGTCAATTAGGAGCAAAACTTGTTACCGTTCCTTCTTTGTAGTGGCTACTAGTCAGCAACCAACCCTCAAATTAAAATGGAAAAAACATAATCCAGTATGGGTGGAACAATGGTAGTTCAGACACGATAGGCTGCAAGTCATTAAGACCCCAATACAGAAACAATAGCAACTAGGTCACACCTTGCTAGCCACCCACCCCTACCCCCACCCCCAGAAAAGGGAGGATTTTCTGGTAGGACTCTTGCCAACCAAAGCTCTGCTCTGATTTAAAGTTACAGTGCTAATTTCTTCATTTCTGATTGCAATGTCCTTAAGAGATTTGTTATTTAGAGTTTTGCTAAGTTTTCCTGGTAAGCATAATGAATGGTAAGCATTTGGTATTTATAGATACCTAGTACATAGTAATTGTAGTAAGGTGTAAGTACTTAGTAATGAGTTCACATTGTGAGATTCCTTTTGGTTCGAACCTTCTTAGTTGTGTGCCATGGCATTTCAAAGGAGCTCCATGTAATATAGTTAAGACTTGTAGTAAATAGGTATTAATTTTAAAAAGTATTCCTTAGCTAAGGTAATGTCTTTATATTTCCTTCTTAGACATAGACTAGAAAAAAAATAAAAAGAAAAAAAGAAAAAAAAAAAAGGTAAACAAAAAGGTAACATGTGCAAAGAAAAAGTGTAAACATAGAAATATATAACAAAAACACAAAAATTCTGGATACAAAACATAGAGTGCTAAATAACAGAGTGTTCCAGCACATCAACTCTCCCTTTCTTAAAGGCACAGCCTAAAACGGTCACACTCGTGGATTTCAGGGGTACTACACTGCTCCCTGACCCCAGTGACAACCAGTGACTAACAACCAGTTCAGGTGGCCAGTTATCCTGGAGTCCTCCTGCCTTATTGTTGAAAATAGAGGGAAAGAAGGTATTTAGAACGTCAGCCTTTTCTTCATCTTTAGTTACAATGTTCCCCTCCACGTCCAATAAGGAGTGGAGGCCCTTCTTGCCCTCTTTTTAGCATTAATGTATTTATAAAAATGCTATTTACTATGTTTCACAGAGGTGGCCAGCTTAAGTTCTAACTGGGCCTTTGCCTCTCTAATTTTTCTCCTACATAATCTAACAATATCCTTTAACGTATCAGGAGAAGCCTCCCCCTCCCTGCAAAGGTGATACAGCCTCTTTTATTCCCTTAATTCCTTCAGGATCTGCTTGCTCATCCAGGCCAGTTTCCTTCCCCGCCAGCTCATCTTTTGGCAGTTCCTGTGCCTTCAAGAACTCCTGTTTAAAGTAGGTCCAACCATCCTGGACCCCTTTGATCTTAAGGGCTGCTGCCCAGGGTACTTTCCAAATAAGCTGCTTGAACAAGTTGAAGTTTGCCCTCCAGAAGTCAAGTGGCAATGCCAGCAATGAGCATTGTGAGCAACCTGGCAGTGTAGGCCTAGAGCCTGACATGGTGGTAGACCATGCTCAGCATAAATGCAGAAGTGGCTAGCAGTGTAGCAAAACAGTGCTGTGCCTGCAGCACGTAACTAAAGCGGGACAATGGTAGCTATAAACATTGAGAGTTAGCTTGGAATAACAGGACATGCACTTGCATCAACAACCTCGCGTGTTATTAGTAGTTTGACCAATAATCTATAACAGTACGATGTGTGGTCACTCATGGGGAACCAATGAAGCTATGCCAACGATGCCTTCTGAGTCTATACAAGCTGTAAAGGTTCCCTTAATACGCACTATTATTAGCTCACTCTATTATTAGCTCTCCATATTAGCACTGAATTAGCACTATACAATGCTATACTCACACTATGCTCATACAATACTGGAACAATAAAGGAACAATACTAGATCATATTGGTCATCTGTATTGACTTCAGTCTCCATCGCCAACATCTGGTGCCTGAATGTGTGATGGGATCCTCAGACTATGATGCTGCTCGACTCAGCATAAGAGGTACGTTCAGAGAGATAAGGAAAGCCGGTCGAACCAGCACTGCCCCAGTGCTGACAAAATAAGCAGCGCGCGCTCAGAAAAGGAAGCGAATCTCACCAGGGCCCGGTGAGTGACTGGGGAGGGTATGGGGAAGCACTCCGCAAAGAAGAGGCTGTGCTAAATGCCCTCCAAACTATCCTCTCCATGAGAGGTATTACTGACGATTCTGGGATTTTAAAAGGGCTATTAGCCTGGGCCCGGAATCATGATTTTATCCCCATAGCAACCAAAGCTTTCATTTCCGAAGCATGGGACAAAATTGGAGCCCAGCTGTAAGATGAGGTGCTAAATACTTAAAAAGCAGCTTTTCGCTATAGCACCGTGTGGCACACCGTCACATACACTGCAATCTATAAAAGCAGAGCAGTCTACTCTCAATTCAGCTGCTGCGGCGTTAGTTCTAACTGAGACGAAAAAGGGAGATTCGGAAGGCTCCGCACCCTCTGCACCCTCCACCCCCCCTCCTCTCTCCCTACACATTGTCTGCCACTCGGTCAGCATCTTTGTCACAATTTCAATTGCCCGCTATTCCTCCTTCTACATGAATCACGGCTCTCTTATTACCATTCTTTTCCATGAAAAAATCTCCTGCTGCTGACATAGCAGAAATCCAAAAGGGAAAACTAGAACAGATTGTAACTATCAGACACCCTTCTGGAGAAACCATACAACTTTCAATGATTGTGGATACTGGAGACGATGTCACTATGATACCGCCATAAATGTAATGGTCACTAGCCGTTGCTCATGGCAAACTCTGGAGTCATGGGTTTAAAAGGTATCTGAACAACCTGGGTCAGCAAAGAGGCAGTGTAATTAGCTTTTACAACGGCAAATCAATCACTGTAACACTGTACGTGTTAACCCTTCCAGTTGCTCTATTGGGCTGAGATGCCTTAAGTTAGCTAGGAGCAAAACTCATTACTGATCCTTTTCTGTAGAGGCTACGGGTCAGCAACTGTGGTGAAGGCACATTATGCCCAGATACTGAATCTTGTCCCAGCATGTGGGCAAGTTCCCCCTCCTCCAGGAGGAAGACAAAAGCCAAGGCATTAGCCAGGCCAGCACGCACCCAGCGCATGCAGCGCTCGTGCTGACACCAAGTATGGGCATAATTCTTGCTTCACACTTTCTATAGGCTGAAGCCAGTTGTTTATGAGAATGCCCATTGGTCAAGCCCAGCCTCGAGGAATCTATAAGTATCACCCCAGTTGGTAAACAA
The DNA here is from genome assembly GCF_026170545.1 of Melanerpes formicivorus. Classification (NCBI taxonomy): domain Eukaryota; kingdom Metazoa; phylum Chordata; class Aves; order Piciformes; family Picidae; genus Melanerpes; species Melanerpes formicivorus. The sequence continues at coordinate 15,134,836 of NW_027142361.1, forward strand.
GTTGCCCCCTCATTCACTTTGTCTCTGTGCCTGCTCGAGAGAGTAACTCTCGAGCTGCAGCCTTTGCCATTGAGCTTATTGTTGTTATCTTCTGTTATACATGCACGCATACTGGAGGCGTCTGCATAGTGAAGAAGACCAGAGGGAGGACCTTCGCCATTTCTGAGGAGCTCAGCGTTGCTACAGCCAGTCGTACCAACCGGGAGAGCCTACCGTGCCACCGGAGGACTGGACCGACCCCCGAGGGTAAGATCTGCCCAGTTACCGGGGAGAAGGGACTTGATCGATACCGAGTCCACGTATGCCTAGCCCCGCCGTAGCGGGAGAGGAGCTGCCAAGTGCCGCTCTGAGGAGCCGCCGAGTGCCACTCTGAGCCCTGTGAATCTCAGGGAAGACTAAAGCATTGTTCGTGCCTATACTGCACTGAACCTGGGACAACTCCGAGAGTCCCGCTGCTCCTTTAAGCTCAGTAAACGAGAATCCGCCGCCTAACGCAGACACATTCTCTCCCCAAGGCTGTTTGCATCAGCCCCGAGAACCGCCGTGATGGGGCCGACCCCCGTAGCTTTGCCTGCTGCTGCGTCATCCGAGCCCACCTACTGGCCACCGTCGTCCCGCCCCGCCGTGCAAGCCACGGGCCGACCGCGACCAGGACCGATCCCTGTTGTCTGAAGGGAATCAAATATCTTCCACGTGCTTTCCACCCACTAGCACTCAGTTCAAAGTATCCGCGTCTAGCAGAGTAAGTGCTGACGCATAGAAAGATTGTAATATTGCTGTGTATAGCCAGAAGCCGCCCGCGTCCCGCCGAGTCTCCATCTAGTGGCCAAGCGGCAGAACCGCACCCTTCATTATATAAATATAGTCTGTAACTAGTCCAATTAAGTTATAATCATAACACTAAGCCACTTGTGGAATCTATTTCAAGAACGTGCACTAGAACATGTATATAAGTTGGTGATTCATCGGTTATTCATAACTTGATAATTAATAAAAATAATATTTTCATAATTCATATTTCATATTCATAAATGTAATAATCTCTTCACCACAGCAACCAACCCTCAAATTAAAATGGAAAACAGATAATCCAGTATGGGTGGAACAGTGGTCGCTCAGACATGATAGGCTGCAAGTTGTTAAGACCCTACTGCAAAAAAAAAAAAAATTGCAATTAGGGCACACCTTGCTAGCTACCCCCTCACCCCTACCCCCCCCTTTTTCTGGTACGACTCTAGTCTACCAAAGCTCTGTTCTGATTTAAAGCAACAGTGCTAATTTCATCATTTCTGATTGTAATATCTTTCAGAGATTTGTTATGTAGAGTATTGCTAAGTCTTCCTAGTAAGCATAATGAATAGTAAGCATTTGGTATTTATAAATACTTAGTACATAGCAATTGTAGTAAGGTATAAGTACTTAGGAATGAGTACAAATTGCAAGATTTTACTTTGGTTCGAACCTTCTTAGTTGTGTGCCTAGGCATTTCAAAGGAGCTCCATGTAATATAGTTGAGGTTTGTAGCAAATAGGCATTCATTTTTGAAAGTATTCCTTAGCTAAAGTAACATCTTTTGATTTCCTTCTTAGACATTGACTAGAAAACATAGAAATAATTTTTTAAAAATAGCAAAATAGGAAACGAGTAAAAAAAAATTAAAAATGCAAATTTATATAACAAATCAAAACAAAAAAATTACAAGTTAGATATAACAATTACAAAAAAACCCAAAATAACAAAAAATCTAGATACAGAAAATAGAGTACAAAACAATAACAAAAAATAAGAATAGAAAACAAATTAAAAACAAACAAATATTTGACCAACAATAAAAAAACTATAATAAAAACAAAAAAACAACAAACTAAAAAAATCATAAGGATTTCTAGCAAAAAATAGCTATTAACAAAAAACATAAGGATTATTAAAAATAAGGATTATCAAGACTACTAGATTAAGACAAACAAAAAAACTATAAAGAAAAATTCAAGAAAATTAAAATTAAAAATTATAATAAAAAAGAATTAATGGAAAAGAATATTAAAAATAATAAAAATGCAAAAATCAAAATTAAAATAGAAAATAGATTAAATAAAACAAACATGGAAAAAATTAATAAAAATAAGATTAAAAAATGAAATATTAAAAACTAGATAAAAAATAAAAAATTAAAATTATTACATTAAAAATTAAAATAAAAATTTTAAAATCACAATAAAAAATTAAAATAATAAAATTTAAAAAATTAAAAGAGTAAAATTAGGGAGGCAAAAGCACATTTGGAGCTTAAACTGCCCTCTACTGTGAAGGACAACAAAAAGTCCTTCTATAAATATATTAATAGCAAGAGGAAGGGAAAGGACAACCTCCATTCCTTGGTTGACATGGAGGGAAATTTTGTATCAAGGGATGAGGAAAAGGCAGAGATACTTAACACCTTCATTGCCTCAATTTTTACTAGAAGGACAGAACGTCTTCCTGACAGCTGGCCTGCAGAGCTGGCAGAAGGAGCCAGGGAGCTGCACAGTTTCCCTATGTTCCATGAGGAGGTGGTTGGAACTCTCTTCAGCCACTTGGATCCCCACAAGTCCATGGGACCAGATGGGATTCATCCTAGGGTGCTGAGTGAGCTGGCAGATGAGCTGGCCAAGCCACTCTCCATCATTTTCCAGCAGTCCTGGCTCACTGGCGAGGTCCCAGGTGACTGGAAGCTGGCCAACATGGTGCCCATCCACAAGAAGGGCCGGTTGGATGAGCCAGGGAATTATAGGCCTGTCAGCCTGACCTCAGTGCCAGGCAAGATTATGGAACAGGTCATCCTGAGTGCAATCACACAGCACATACAGGATGGCCAAGGGATCAGGCCTAGCCAGCATGGATTTAGGAAGGGCAGGTCCTGCCTGACCAACCTGGTCTCCTTCTATGATCAGGTGACCCGCCTGGTGGATGTGGGGAGGCCTGTGGATGTAGTCTACCTGGACCTCAGCAAGGCCTTTGACACCGTCCCCCATAGCAAACTGCTGGCCAAGCGGTCAGCCCATGGCTTGGACGGGAGCACACTGCGTTGGGTTAGGAACTGGCTGGAGGGCCGAGCCCAGAGAGTGGTGGTGAATGGTGCCACATCCAGCTGGCGGCCAGTCACTTGTGGTGTGCCCCAAGGATCAGTGCTGGGCCCCATGCTCTTTAACATCTTTATTGATGATCTGGATGAGGGCATTGAGTCCATCATCAGTAAATTTGTTGACGACACCAAGCTGGGCGCAAGAGTTGATCTGCTGGAGGGTAGAGAGGCTCTGCAGAGGGACCTCGACAGGCTGGACAGATGGGCAGAATCCAATGGCATGAGATTTAACACATCCAAGTGCCGGGTTCTGCACATTGGCCACAACAACCCCATGCAGTGCTACAGGCTGGGGTCAGAGTGGCTGGAGAGCAGCCAGGTAGAGAGGGACCTGGGGGTACTGGTCGATGGTAGGCTGAACATGAGCCTGCAGTGTGCCCAGGCAGCCAAGAGGGCCAATGGCATCCTGGCCTGCATCAGGAACAGTGTGGCCAGCAGGAGCAGGGAGGTCATTCTCCCCCTGTATACTGCACTGGTTAGGCCACACCTCGAGTACTGTGTCCAGTTCTGGGCCCCTCAGTTTAGGTAGGATGTTGACTTGCTGGAATGAGTCCAGAGAAGAGCAACAAAGTTGGTGAGGGGTTTGGAACACAAGCCCTATGAGGAAAGACTGAGGGAGCTGGGGTTGCTCAGCCTGGAGAAGAGGAGACTCAGGGGTGACCTTATCACTCTCTACAACTACCTGAAGGGAGGTTGTAGACAGGCGGATGATGGTCTCTTCTCCCAAGCAGACAGTACCAGAACAAGAGGACACAGTCTCAGGCTGCGCCAGGGGAGATTCAGGTTGGATGTTAGGAAGAAGTTCTATACAGAGAGAGTGATTGCCCATTGGAATGGGCTGCCCAAGGAGGTGGTGGAGTTGCCGTCATTGGAGGTGTTCAGGAGGAGACTTGATGGGGTACTTGGTGCCATGGGTTAGCTGTTTGGGTGGGTTGGATTGGTTGATGGGCTGGACGCGATGATCTTGAAGGTCTCTTCCAACCTGGTTGCTGTTTATTCTATTCTAAATAAAGTTTATTCTATTCTAAATAAAAAACTGAAATTAAAAAATTACAGAAAAAATACATTAAAAATAATAAAAATAAGTTAAATAAAATAAAGTAAAATAAAATAAAATAAAATATAACAAAAATAATTTAAAAATATAAAAATTCAATTAAAATTGACCAAAAAAAAAACCAAAATAATTAAAAAGCATAGATAAAAAAATTAATACTATGGAAAAAATACATTAAAACGGTATAAAATGGTATAAAAATATAAAAACAATTAGAAAAATTAATTAATTAAAAATAAAATAAAAAATAAAACAACCAAAATTAAAATAAAAATGATGAAAAATTATAAATATGAAAAAAAGAAAAAAAATATAATGACAAATAAATTAAAATAACCAAAAAGAGAAAAATAAATTAAAGAAATTAGGGGAAAATAAAAATAGTTTACAAAAAAATCAAAATAAAACAAAATTGGATATTGAAAAAAAAGTAATTAAAAAAAAGTAAAAATAATGGGGAAAAATTAAACTAAAAAAAATTATATTAAGATCAAAACAAAACAACTTTATTAAAATAGATTTTTTAAAATTGATAAAACAATGAAATGAAAAAAAGTACAGATCCTTGTGGTCCCTTCCAACCCTGAATGAAACTATGAAACTATAAAAAAATATATTGCATTAAAAAAAATTAAAATATATATGGAATCATAGAATCAGTCAGGGTTGGAAGGGACCACAAGGATCATCTAATTCCAACCCCCCTGCCATGGGCAGGGACACCTCACACTAGATCAGGCAGGGCAGAGCCTCATCCAGCCTGGTCTTAAACACCTCCAGGGACGGGGCCTCAACCACCTCCCTGGACAACCCATTCCAGGGCTTCACCACTCTTACGGTGAAGAACTTCCTTACATCCAGCCTGAATCTCCCCACCTCCAGCTTCATTCTATTCTCCCTAGTCCTATCACTTCCTGACATGCTTGGAAGTCCCTTCCCAGCATTCTTATAGTTTCATAGTTTCATAGTTTCATTCAGGGTTGGAAGGGACCACAAGGATCATCTAGTTCCAACCCCCCTGCCATGGGCAGGGACACCCCACACTAGATCAGGCTGGACAGAGCCTCATCCAGCCTGCTCTTAAACACCCCCAGGGACGGGGCCTCGACCACCTCCCTGGACAACACATTCCAGGGTTTCACCACTCTCATGGTGAAGAACCTCCTCCTCACATCCAGCCTGAATCTCCCCACCTCCAGCTTCATTCCATTGCCCCTAGTCCTAGCACTACCTGAGATCCTAAGAAGTCCTTCCCCAGCCTTCCTGTAGGCCCCCTTCAGATATTGGAAGGCCACAATTAGGTCACCTCGGAGCCTTCTCTTCTGCAGACTGAACAGTCCCAACTCCTTCAGTCTGTCCTCATAGGAGAGGTGCTCCAGCCCTCTGATCATCCTTGTGGCCCTTCTCTGGACACGTTCCAGCACCTCCACATCCCTCTTGTAATAGGGGCTCCAGAACTGGACACAGTACTCCAGGTGGGGTCTCACCAGGGCTGAGTAGAGGGGGAGGATCACCTCCCTCGACCTGCTAGCCACACTTCTCCTGATGCAGCCCAGGATCTGATTGGCTTTGCGGGCTGCAAGTGCACATTGAGAGCTCATGTTGAGCTTTTTGTCCACCAGCACCCCCAAGTCTCTCTCCTCAGGGCTACTTTCCAGCCAGTCACTGCCCAGCCTGTATTTGTGCCTGGGATTGCCTCGACCCAGATGCAGGACCCTGCACTTGCTCTTATTGAACTTCATGAGGTTGGCTTGTGCCCACCTCTCCAGCCTGTCAAGGTCCCTCTGGATGGCCTCCCTTCCCTCCAGCGTGTCTGCTGCACCACACAGCTTGGTGTCATCAGCAAACTTGCTGAGGGTGCACTCAATGCCACAGTCCATGTCACCCACAAAGATGTTGAATAAGACAGGTCCCAGGACTGATCCCTGAGGGACTCCGCTTGTCACTGGCCTCCACTGGGACATGGAGCCATGGACAGCCACTCTTTGGGTGCGGCCATCAAGCCAGTTCCTTATCCATCTAGTGGTCCACCCATCAAACCCATGTGTCACCAGTTTGGAGACCAGGATGTGGTGCGGGACAGTGTCGAAGGCTTTGCTCAGGTCCAGGTAAATGACATCAGTTGCTCGCCCCTCATCTATTAATTTTGTCACCTGCTCATAGAAGGCCACCAGGTTGGTCAGGCAGGATTTGCCCTTGGCAAAGCCATGCTGACTGCTCCCAATCACCTCTTCACTATTCTTTTGAGCGAGTAGTGACTCCAGGAGGATCTGCTCCATGATCTTTCCAGGCACAGAGGTTAGACTGACTGGCCTGTAGTTCCCTGGTTCCTCCTTCTTACCCTTTTTGAAGATGGGGGCAATGTTTCCCCTTTTCCAGTCTGTGGGGACTTCACCAGACTGCCAGGACTTTTGAAATATAATAGAGAGGGGTTTAGCAACCTCATCTGCCATTTCTCTCAGCACCCGTGGGTGTATCCCGTCGGGTCCCATGGACTTGAACACTTTCAGGTTCTTCAGGTGATCACGAACCTGATCTGCACTTACAATGGGCAGTTCTTCCTCCCCGTCCCTGGCTTTGACTTCCATAACATCAGGAGTGTGGCTAGAGGCCCTTGCAGTGAAGACTGAGGTAAAGAAGTTATTAAGTACCTCAGCCTTTTCCTCATCACTTGTGACCATGTCACCATTTTCCTTTCTGAGGGGGCCCACACCTTCCCTAGTCTTCTTCTTCCCATTAATATACCTGTAAAAGTTCTTAGTGTTCCCTTTAATCTCCCTGGCTAGATTCAATTTGAACTCTGCTTTGGCTTTCCTAACCAGGACTCTTGCTGCTCGGGCAGCTTCCTTATATTCCCCCTGTTCTACCTGTCCTTCTCTCCACTTCCTGTAGAGTTTCCTTTTAAGTAATAGTGTGTCCAGTAGCTCCTTGACCATCCAGGCAGGCCTCCTAGCATTCTTACCTGCTTTTCTCTTTCTTGGTATACATTGTTCCTGGACACAGAGGAGGTGGTCCTTGAATACTGACCAGCTGTCCTGGGTCCCTCTTCCCTCCAGGGCTTTGTCCCACGACACTTTGGCTAGCAGATCCCTGAAGCGATCAAAATCTGCACGCCTAAAGTCTAGGGTCGTGAGCTTGGAATACTTCCTCCTGATTGCCCTGAGGATATTAAATTCAACTGCTTCATGGTCACTGCAGCCAAGGCCGTCTATGAGCCTCACATTGCTTACCAGCCCTTCCCTGTTGGTGAGAACAAGGTCCAGCATAGCACCATTTCTTGTTGGTTCCTCTACCATTTGGAGGAGGAAGTTGTCTTCTATACATTCCAGGAACATCCTGGATTGCTGGTGCCTTGCTGTGTTGTCCCTTTGTAGGCTCTCTTCAGATACTGGACGGCCACAATATGGTCGCCTCAGAGCCTTCTTTTCCGTCAACTGCCATCATCGCAATAAACAACAGCAGAAGAATAAAGACTATGAGGAAACAGCATTTCCCATGAAGTTGAACACCGATCACAATAACTATTATGATAATCTGAGATCAAAAGCATCTATCAGAAGAATGTACCACAGCACCATGTGAATTAGGACTGAATGTTATGGTTGTTTGATTGTTATGTGATTAGAGAAAATGTTCATATGGTCTTATATGTTATCTCACTAGTTTGCTATAATTTTACACACTTAGAGGGAAAATCAAAATTCATTATAACACAACTTGCATTTTCATTTTAGGTTGAAAACAACAACAAACAAATACACACACCCCCAAAAAAAAAAGGGGAAAAGAGAGAATACCCAATAGTAAAAAAAAAGGGTTTTAATGGTACCAACAACAGATAGTAAGCTCATGTCAACACCTAGAAACATCAGCTTTGCAAAGTGCTGCAACCCTCTCACCACAAGACAGCACGAGCACAGCACAACTGTCATGAAAATGATAGTCAACAAACCTGCCTAGCACTGACCTCAATGACTGTCACAATAATCCAAGATGTCAACAGAAAGCATCTAACATAACTGAGTGTCATGACTGCTTAACTGTTGTGTGCACATCAGTATTACTAGGATGAGCAAAAACACATTATTATGTGTAATTTTATATTGGGCAAAGCAATAAAGCTTCTTTGCTCTTGCTCTTTGCCTGCGAGTTTTTTATCTGTGAATCCAGAGCCTGGCCAGATCTACCTTTACACATTAAGGAAATCTTGCTACCATTAAACAAATCATGATTTTTGACCATCCTAGAGAAAATAAAGATGCAACATACCCTTAAAGCAGATTGTAAAAGACAGTGCTAAGGATTAGAGTTGTGTCTTAATCTCTGTGTGCAATGTGTTCAGGCATAATCAAGTCTTCTCTGTCAATTAGAAGAGAAAAATGTAAAGATCGGAACTATTAAGATCTAAGTTCTTCTTTACAATGTCTGTTATCTTTGATCCTGTATTATGACAACTCTGTTAGAACATTCTAACTAGTTCAACTTAAGCGCCGTGCCTTGTATGGGTTACATCAGTCTGTTAGACATGCTGCGCTACAGGACTTTTGCTTTTGCTATACAGCTTAGCTTTAACTCACTTGCTTCTGTGTATGCAAGTAGTATCTTGAATGGGATGAGAACAACTCCCATGACCAGATTGCTCACAAAAACAAAAAAAGGGGATTTGTGGCAATGCCAGCAATGAGCATTGTGAGCAACCTGGCAGTGTAGGCCTAGAGCCTGACATGGTGGTAGACCATGCTCAGCATAAATGCAGAAGTGGCTAGCAGTGTAGCAAAACAGTGCTGTGCCTGCAGCACGTAACTAAAGCGGGACACTGGTAGCTATAAGCATCGAGAGTTAGCTTGGAATAACAGGACACTCACCTGCATCAACAACCTCGCGTGTTATTAGTAGTTTGACCAATAATCTATAACAGTATGATGTGTGGTCACTCATGGGGAACCAATGGAGCTATACCAACGATGCTCTCCGAGTCTATATAAGCTGTTAAGGTTCCCTTAATATGCACTATTATTAGCTCACTCTCTATTATTAGCTCTCCATATTAGCTCTAAATTAGCACTATACAATGCTATACTTGCACTATACTCGTACAATACTGGAAGAATAAAGGAACAATACTAGATCATATTGGTCATCTGTATTGACTCCAGTCTCTGTCGCCGACAAAGTCCAAAGTGAGGGTTCTGTTACTACTCCTCCCTATTTCCCTGCAGATTGAAAACTACACTATCTCGTGGTCTTACATCCTTTCATGCTGTTTTCACAAGCAATAAATGTCAAGCGATATATATTGTCCTCTCATCTGCCCCTGATCAATCAATCCTTCTTTAACTCCTAGTTCTCTTGCATCATTCCCCCCTTTTCTCCAAAGTTAGTAAATTATTTTACTTAATATAAAAGTTTTCCTCTTCTCCCCAATTCTCACATATCTCACAATGCCTTACTATGTACTTTCGACAAGGAAGTCAATATCGCTGCTCATTGCAACATTCTCCAGTTCCAAACAAGTATTACAACAGATAGTACTAAGCTTACACTAACTAATATCAATAAGACAATAATGAGATGACACAATGTATTTAGAATACTGTTACTTCTTAAGCAAGTCCAGGTGGCCTCCCATCTTATCTTGCAGTTTCTCATTCCCACTCAGTCTGTCCAGGGAGTTTCCAGATTCTCATGGGAGCACAGTGATGTTTTCTCACCAGAGCTCTTCCGAGGGTTCACAGATACATCACAGTCCCCCACAATTCCCCCTTTTTGTTTTTCTGTTACAAATGTTGCTTTGATCATCTGCTGCAGGGCCCTTTGCAACAGATTAATCAAACAGGGCCACATCGGTAACATTACAATCACAATTACAATAACTCGGTCTTAACAATCGAAAGAAACCAGCCAGAAAATCCCCATCCTTTAAACAATCCTTCAAATTCTTGACAATCATGACCCTGAACTAATAGCAAAAATTCTGTCACACCCCTTGTGACCGTTTGAGGCTGTGCCTATAAGAAAGGGACACTGTGGCTGAATGTTTTGTAAACAAAAGGACAGGTCTAAACGAATTTCATTGGTGGATGGGTAGAATGCAACTTTAAGTTTTGAGTCCAGCTGAGACTTCCCTCAGTTCGCTCTTCCCTCCCTTTCCAGCTTGTCTGCTTCTAGGCTCTCTGCCAGACTGTCCTTGGACTAATAAGTGTGAGGCCTACAAACCTACTAACATTTTGCTCTAATTTATAACTGCTTTTAATTAACAACTGCTCCTTTCCTCTCTTTCTAACCCTCTGTGGGGAAAAAGGGGAGAGAAGGGGGTACAGGGGGGGAACCGTCCTCCAGAAGGGGGAGGGGAATTTCGTTCCTGTATTACTTTGCTGTATATTTCTGTGTATATATTGTAAATACTGTAAATTGTGTATATATACCCTGCATTCCCTAAAACTGCTTGTAAATACAGCATTCCTTTGCTCCTCCGGCTGTGGCTAGCTGTGTTTTTTATTACCTTTTCTCTTTGTGGGGGGGAGAAGGCTGGGCCTTCCTCTCAAACCCACGACACCCCTATTTTACAAAGGAGCATATTGAACAGAACCCACGTCAGGCAATAGTTAAAATACACCAAGAAACACACACACAAAATGTTCTTTTTGAGCTCAAACGTTCAGTCTTCTCAGTAATGTCCTTCTATCTGTTCACCAGAACACCCACCAAGCAGGTGTGGAAAGGATTCATAGGTGTTGTTACCGAGAGGCACAGCGTATCTTGTTTCAGGACGTTAGCAAGTATGACCCACACATTCTTCTGTGGTAGCTTTGGAATCTGCATGACTCTTGCAACAATCAGTGTCCAGAGGGTGATGAAAACGCTGGTTGAACCCAACTTGCTGGAACCCAGTGTGGTCCAGAATCTGTTGAGACACAAGCATACCCTCGTCCCCACGTTATTAAATCACAAGGATCAGACCACTGACCTGTTTGCAGATCCCAAACCCTGACTTTAGCTCCTGAAGGCACCCCACCAGTGGTAGCCAAGGAGCCAAAATGACGCAGTATTGGGGGTTCCCGAGAATCACTGGAAATCTGCAAAAAATTTAGAACATACATAGCTTTGTTCAATCGAGCTTCTGGAGGATCCCCTACCATTCCCCCTTTTTGTTTTTGCAACAGTTGTTTTAATGTGCCATGTGCACGTTCAACAATGCCTTGTCCAGTGGGAGAATGAGGGATACCTGTAATATGAGTTATACCCCATGATTGCAAAAATGAGTTAACCTTTGCAGACACGTATGATAGACCATTGTCTGTTTTTATCTGAAGACGAACTCCAGCAGTAGAAAAAGCTTGCTGCCAATGACGAATAACATCTTTGGCAGTCTTTCCTGTGTGAGCAGTAGCAATGATGACTGAGGAAAATGTATCAATAGACACACGAACAAATTTTAACCTACCAAATTCAGAAATGTGAGTAACATCTGTTTTCCAGATCTGGAGGGCTCGCAACCCTCTAGGGTTAGTACCAGAACAGTGAGGAATATGCTGGCCCTGACAATCAGGACATGCAGCAACAATACCTCGAGCTTCAGCATTGGACAACTGAAATTGCCGTTTTAGAGCACAATAACCTTGATGAAAAAATTGATGAGAAGCTATTGCTTGTTATTTGATATTTGGGATTGGTCCCATTGCTACACCCGACACAAGTGCATCTGCTTTCACATTCCCTTCCACCAAAAAACCTGGCAAGTTTGTGTGACTCTTAATATGCAAAGCATAATAAGGAGCACATTGTTTCATTTTTGAATCTCAGTCCATAACAGTTTTAAAACTCCAAAAAGCTTCTCCTGATTAACATGACCAAGGAAAGCTTTATCTAAACGTTGCACTAATCAGCCACATAGGCTGAATCAGTAACAACGTTTACAGGACAGGAAAACTGCTGAAATACCATAGACACAGCCCTTAACAATCTGAGGAGAGCCTTCTTGGTATTCCATGCTGTTTTGCCATCGATCACCATCATACCACACGATAGCTGCTTCTCCTGTTTTTCCTGAGCTGTCAGTGAAAACTGTGGGACCAAGCACAGGGTTAGATTGACTCAATTGTTTTTGTGAAAATCGAATTTGTCTGCCCATTTTTATTAATGTATGGGAAGGCAGATGATAGCCAATTTGACCTGTATAATTTGCCATTGCTGCTTGTAGCGCTGGACTGTTAGCAAGGCACCAATCAAAATATTCACTTTGCACTGGTATCACAATTTTTTCTGGATCCCTTGCCAACAATTCTACACAGCGAGCTCTTGTTTTCATAATAATCTGAGCCAAAAGCTTAAACAGGACAGGAGCGCTTCTCTTAAAAGGTAAAAATGCCCTTCCACACTCATGTTGTTCAATACCAGTAGCCAGGCAGGAGGCCAGTTACTCTGCTCAATGATGTTAATATCTGCTCCCGTGTTAAGTAGTCCTGTGACTCGTATCTGTGCGGGAGTAGCATGGTCCATGGAGAGCATGCAGGTCATTTGTGGTCTCTTCTCAGTGATTATCTGAGACCATAACACTACCGGTGGTCCTGTCGATCCAAATCCTTTGTCACCACGGATAGTCTGCTCTGTTCTGGAAACATGACTCACAAAAGGTACAAGTTGAGCAAATCGAGTCCCTTTAGGAATTGTTACAGATGGTGTTCCAGTAGATATTAAAGCACATATTTGCCCAACATAATCAGCATCAATTACCCCTATATGTATGTCTATTCCTTCACAGTATCACAATATCACAGTCTAACTAAGGTTGGAAGAGACCTCAAGGATCATCGAGTCCAACCTATCAACACAGACCCCACGACTAGACCATGGCACCAAGTGCCACGTCCAATCTCCTCTTGAACGCCTCCAGGGATGGTGACTCCACCACCTCCCTGGGCAGCCCATTCCAATGACGAACGACTCGCTCGGTGAAGAACTTTCTCCTCACCTTGAGCCTAAACTTCCCCTGGTGCAGCTTGAGACTGTGTCCCCCCGCTCTGGCGCTTGTCGCCTGGGAGAAGAGACCAACCCTCTCCCGGATACAACCACCTTTCAGGTAGTTGTAGAGGGCAATGAGGTCTCCCCTGAGCCTCCTCTTCTCCAGGCTAAACAATCCCAGCTCCCTCAGCCTCTCCTTATAGGGCTTGTGTTCAAGGCCTCTCACCAGCCTCGTTGCCCTTCTCTGGACACGTTCAAGTGTTTCGATGTCCTTCTTAAACTGAGGGGCCCAGAACTGGACACAGTACTCAAGGTGCAGCCTAACCAATGCAGGGTACAGGGGCACAATGACTTCCCTGCTCCTGCTGGCCACACTATTCCTAATGCAGGCCAGGATGCCATTGGCCCTCTTGGCCACCTGGGCACACTGTTGGCTCATATTCAGGTGGCTGTTGATCATCACCCCCAGGTCCCTCTCTGTTTGGGAGCTTTCCAGACACTCCGACCCCAGCGTATAGCTCTGCATGGGATTGCCGTAGCCAAAGTGCAGCACTCAGCACTTGGACTTGTTAAATGACATCCCATTGGATTCTGCCCATCTGTCCAGTCGGTCGAGGTCCCTCTGCAGAGCCTTTCTACCCTCTAACTGACTAACATCTGCTCCTAACTTAGTGTCATCTGCAAACTTGCTGATGACTGACTCAATCCCCTCATCCAGATCATCAATGAAGATGTTAAAGAGGATGGGGCCCAGCACGGATCCCTGGGGGACGCCACTGGTGACTGGCCGCCAGCTGGATGTGGCACCATTCACCACCATTCTCTGGGCTCGGCCATCCAGCCAGTTCCTAACCCAGCACAGAGTGTAGTGGTCCAAGCCACGAGCTGACAGCTTAGCCAGCAGTTTGCTGTGGGGGACGGTGTCAAAGGCCTTGCTGAAGTCCAGGTAGACCACATGCACAGGCCTCCCCACATCCACCAGACGGGTCACCTGATCATAGAAGGAGATCAGGTTGGAGAGGCAGGACCTGCCCTTCCTAAATCCATGTTGGCTGGTCCTGAGCCCTTGGCCATCCTTCAGGTGCACAGTTATTGCCGCCAGGATAATCTGCTACATCACTTTCCCTGGCACTGAGGTCAGGCTGACTGGCCTGTAGTTTCCAGGTTCCTCCATTCGACCCTTCTTGTGGATGGGGACCACATTGGCCAGTTTCCAGTCACCTGGGACCTCACTGGTGAGCCAGGACTGGAGGAAAATGATGGAGAGCGGCTTGGCCAGCTCATCTGCCAGCTCTCTCAGCACCCTAGGATGGATCCCATCCGGTCCCATGGACTTGTGAGTGTCCAAGTGGCTCAGCAGGTCCCGAACTCATTCCTCATGGATTACCGGGGCACTACACTGCTCCCCGACCCCATCGCCCAGCTCCGGAGGCCACTCGTCCTGAACTCCTCCTGCCTTGCTGTTCAAAATTGAGGCAAAGAAGGCGTTCAGGACCTCAGCCTTTTCCTCGTGTTCAGTCACCGTGTTCCCCTCCAGGTCCAATAAGGAATGGAGGTTCTTCCTGCCCTTCTTATTGTTAATATATTTGTAAAAATGCTTTTTATTGTCTTTGACTGTGGTGGCCAGCTTCAGTTCCAACTGGGCCTTTGCCTCCCTAATTTTATTCCTACATAATCTAACAATTTCCTTGAACATACCTCGAGAAGCCTTCCCCTCCTTCCAAAGGTGATACAGCCTCTTTTTCCCCTTAAATCCTCCAGGAGCTGCTTGCTCATCCAGGCCGGTCGCCTTCCCCGCCGGCTCGTCTTTCGGCATGTGGGAACTGCCAGTTCCTGTGCCTTCAAGAGCTCCTGTTTGAAGTAGTGCCACTTGATCGTCCTATTAATAAAGCACTGAGCCCATTACTAATTGGCCCCCATGCATCTAAAGACACCTTGTGTGTCTTTATGTCTGAAATAGTTATTACATCGACTGTGGATACATCCATCCCTGCTAAATCCCTTGTGCTGGCACAAGGTTGGACCTGCCGGGCTAGATATGCCCTAGATGGAAATGGATTACTGATATTGGGGGGTATTTGTGTCATCACACGCCCTTTCACATTCTTTTTCCCATTTCCCTGCAGAGGCTGACCACTTGCATGAAATTTAGACTTGCAGTGTTTGGCATAATGACCAGGTTTACACCAATGAGCACAAGAAGAATTTTTCAAGTGAACTCCCAGCTGTGCTTTCACTTGCTTACAATTAGCTTTCACATGTCCCTCTTTCCCACAGCTGAAACACCTTATTTGGCCTCCTGATTTTAAGGCAGCTGCAAGTGTGGTCATCTTAAAATCAGTGCTGCCGACCTTTGAGCAGACTACAGATGGTTCACCTAGCAATGCTTCAATAATTTTTTGGCAGTCAGCATTTGCACTGTCCTTCGCTAATTGACGACACAAAATTTGCCTGAGATTCTCATCATCAACTTGTTTCTCAATAGCAGCAGAAACCTTCTCCACAAATGGTTCCTTAGGGCTCTTGTTTAATAACTGTATATCAAGGACGTGGAGATGCAAGCTCCATCGTCTTGAGAATTGCAGACATGCCTATTCTTTGACTCTGTTCCAGTATGGAAGGATGCCAGTGAGCTTGTGTGTTAGGATTAGAAAACACAGGTCCTGTGCCCATGAGAGCATCTGCCCCCACACCTCACAGAACATCATTTTGATCTCTTTGCATGTTTTGTATTGCAGCCTTTTCAGCTAATTTTTTCCAGCTAGTTTCAAATACTGAATACTGAACAGGCTGAAAAATTATCTGCGTAAGGTGATGAATATCAAATGGACACAGCAAATCAGTGTCTATAATATGCAAAAGCTGCATAGTTTCACTTGAATTGACACCATACTTTGCTACTGTGGATCGCAAATCCTGTATGACTTTCCAACCCAAAACCTGATGATTATCCTGCTGCCCCGATCCTGGAGCCGCTTTTTCCACAGGGAAAGCCATAGGATCATCTGAAACACCCATAGGAGAAGAATTCTCCTCTGTTCTAACCGATAGATGTGGCACATCCAAGATTTCCACCAAACCCCAGTTACCCATATCAGCAGCTTTCTGGCAAACTTGCTGCCAAAATCTCATTGCCGAATGTGGAGTAACAGTCTCACTACTGGGAGGAAAGGTCCAAGGTGCAGACCTACGCCCATCCCACTCTCAGTTCTCAACATTCTTTCTCATGGCCACAGTCACGCTATGATTTACAGCTTCCCCCTGACTCTCATCCTCACTATCAGATTGCAGAGGAGGTAATTGCTGTTGTAAAGGCAGTTGCTGGTGTGAAGCCCGTAGATTATTACGCTGATTACATTCCTCCTTTTTTACATATCCTTTCAGATGCTCTCTTGGAGATTGATAAGCCAATGGCATTTTTGCAAAGTTTTTGGGACTTTTCCAATTCATCGGGAACTTAAGTTGATCATTAGGAGAAAGCTGCTTCTCAGCAGCTTAATAATAATAATAATAATAATAATAATAATAAACAACAACCAGGTTGGAAGAGACCTTCAAGATCATCGCGTCCAACCCATCAACCAATCCAACCCACCTAAACAACTAACCCATGGCACCAAGCACCCCATCAAGTCTCCTCCTGAACACCTCCAATGATGGTGACTCCACCACCTCCCCAGGCAGCCCATTCCAATGGGCAATCACTCTCTCTGTATAGAACTTCTTCGTAACATCCAACCTAAACCTCCCCTGGTGCAGCCTGAGACTGTGTCCTCTTGTTCTGGTACTGGCCAAATCATTCCATTCCTCTTCTTCCTCGTGCTCCTGCTTAAGATTGTTTAGTCCATCACGAAGCAGGCGTCAGGTAATTGCCATATCAACCAGTTCCTTATCTCCTTTCGAGATAGCATCCCACAATTAACTACCTCACCGGGGAGGTCCCAGATGACTGGAAACTGGCCAATGTGGTCCCATCCATAAGAAGGGTCGGATGGAGGAACCTGGAAACTACAGGCCAGTCATCCTGACCTCAGTGCCAGGGAAAGTGATGTAGCAGATTATCCTGGCGGCAATAACTGTGCACCTGAAGGATGGCCAAGGGCTCAGGACCAGCCAACATGGATTTAGGAAGGGCAGGTCCTGCCTCTCCAACTTGATCTCCTTCTATGATCAGGTGACCCGTCTGGTGGATGTGGGGAGGCCTGTGGATGTAGTCTACCTGGACCTCAGTAAGGCCTTTGACACCGTCCCCCATAGCAAACTGCTGGCCAAGCTGTCAGCCCATGGCTTGGACGGGAGCACACTGCGATGGGTTAGGAACTGGCTGGATGGCCGAGCCCAGAGAGCGGTGGTGAATGGTGCCACATCCAGCTGGCACCCAGTAACTTGTGGTGTGCCCCAAGGATCAGTGCTGGGCCCTGTGCTCTTTAACATCTTTATTGATGATCTGGATGAGGGCATTGAGTCCATCATCAGTAAATTTGCTGACGACACCAAGCTGGGCGCAAGAGTTGATCTGCTGGAGGGTAGAGAGGCTCTGCAGAGGGACCTCGACAGGCTGGACAGATGGGCAGAATCCAACGGCATGAGATTTAACACATCCAAGTGCCGGGTTCTGCACATTGGCCACAACAACCCCATGCAGTGCTACAGGCTGGGGTCAGAGTGGCTGGAGAGCAGCCAGGCAGAGAGGGACCTGGGGGTACTGGTCGATGGTAGGCTGAACATGAGCCTGCAGTGTGCCCAGGCAGCCAAGAGGGCCAATGGCATCCTGGCCTGCATCAAGAACAGTGTGGCCAGCAGGAGCAGGGAGGTCATTCTGCCCCTGTACACTGCATTGGTTAGGCTGCACCTTGAGTACTATGTCCAGTTCTGGGCCCCTCAGTTTAAGAAGGACATTGAGACACTTGAACGTGTCCAGGGAAGGGCAACGAGGCTGGTGAGAGGCCTTGAACACAAGCCCTATAAGGAGAGGCTGAGGGAGCTGGGATTGTTTAGCCTGGAGAAGAGGAGGCTCAGGGGAGACCTCATTGCCCTCTACAACTACCTGAAAGGTGGTTGTAGCCGGGAGAGGGTTGGTCTCTTCTCCCAGGTGACAAGCACCAGAGCGGGAGGACACAGTCTCAAGCTGCACCAGGGGAAGTTTAGGCTCAAGGTGAGGAGAAAGTTCTTCACCGAGCGAGTCGTTCATCATTGGAATGGGCTGCCCAGGGAGGTGGTGGAGTCACCATCCCTGGAGGCGTTCAAGAGGAGATTGGACGTGGTACTTGGTGCCATGGTCTGGTCATGGGTCTGTGGTAACAGGTTGGACTTGATGATCCTTGAGGTCTCTTCCAACCTTGGCAATACTGTGATACTGTGATACTGTGATACCTAGCTTGTGCCGGGCAGGAATGCTGAAGGCTGTAACGGAGGAAGGCTCAAAACCTTGCTGCTTGCCCCATAAGATTAATTTTCTTAAGTCAAAATCATTAACTTTTAGACCCCTATGTTTCAATAACGATTTCCAGGTTCCAAGGACTAAGTCCTCATCCTTTGTTAATTTCTGACCTATTATGTTCCCAATGGCTCACCTACCTCACCCATGCAGGCGTCAAAGTTCAGGTCCGGACCAAAAGGCAGTATCCCACTGCTCTCAGCTACACTGGGCTCCGTCACTGTTGCTGCATGCACCTGCAGTCCAAATGGCTTCAACGCACTTCTTGGGTCATCACGTCGGGGTCACCATTTGTCGCTGTATAGGGGTCGGGGTAGGGATAAGGTGACGGTCTGTGCGACAAAAATCAAACATAAGCAGAGCATATAGAAGGTCAAAAAAAAGGTGAGAGCTTTATTCCAGCACACAACTCATATATTGTACCTGCAATTGGTTTTAATGAACTTTTCTCAAGATTCTCATGGGTCAGCGATAGCATTGCTATAGTTACTTGTTTAGCTAGTCCGGATGGCCTCCCATCTTATCTTACAGTTTCTCATTCCCACTCAGTCTGTCCAGGGAGTTTCCAGATTCTCATGGGAGCACAGTGATGTTTTCTCACCAGAGCTCTTCCGAGGGTTCAGATACATCACAGTCCCCCACAGAATAATAGTTGCAGTTGGCGACCATCCAATAAGTACATCCCACTAGTGATGACTTGCATCTTGTTTTACTCTTTGCAGAACTCTGCTTATTTCCTTTATATCATGTTGGAGTTCCCAATCTATGCCCATGTGGGTGCTAATTTGCTGCACTATTCTGGAAATAAAATGTGGTCCTCTATCTGAGGATATTGTGGCTGGAACGTCAAAGTGGGGTATTATTTCTTGTAGCAATACTCTGGTTACCTCCCGGGCTTTAGCAGTCAGGATGGGGAAGGCTTCTGGCCACCCTGAAAAAGTATCTGTTAACACCAACAAATATTGATACCTCCCCTTTTCTTGGCAATTCCAAAAAGTCAATTTGCCATTGTTGCCCAGGCCCATGGCCCTTCCCAATTTGGCCGAGTTTTGGTTTGGGGGCATTCTTTGGGTAAGTCTGGAGGCAAAGGTCACACTGCCAAGTCACTTGAGTGAGGTTGAGTATAAATTTCTGGCAGTAATCCTTTCAATTAAATAGTTATACAAAGCATCTATTCCCCAGTGGGTTCTCTGGTGTTCCTCCCTCACTAGTGGCCATAATAAATGGGAGGGGATGACCAAATTGCTGTGACCGTTTGAGGCAGTGCCTTTAACAAAGGGACACTATGGCCAAATGTTTATAAATAAAGGACAGGTCTAAACTAATTTCATTGGTGGAGAGGCAGAAGCACTGCCTTAAGTTTTGATTCCCAGTGGAACTAGTTTCAGTTCTTCTTTTTTTTCCTTGCGGCAGCTCGCAGCTTTCTGGGCTTTTGGCCAAACTGACCTTGAAACTGATAAACTGCAAGGCCTGTATTAACTGCTTTCCAATTAACAACTGCTCCTTTTTTTTTCTCTTTTTCTAACCCTCTCTGGGGAAAAGGGGAGAGAAGGGGGATACAGGGGTGGGGAGCCCTCCTCATCAGAGGAGGGAACCCTCATTTCTGTGTCACTCTGTTGTATATTTCTGTATATATTGTAAATACTGTAAATTCTGTATATATTTCCCTGCGTTCCCTAAATTACTTTGTAAATATATAGCACATTCCTCTTGCTAATCCGGCTGTGTTTTTTTTTCCCTTTCAATTTTCTTCCCTTTATTTACAGGGGGGGGGGGAGAAGGCCTGGCCTTTCCCCCAACCCTATGACATTTTATCTTGGCTTCCCAACGTGTGGCAGATAATTAGCTTGATTTATTGCTTTATTGTTTTATTGGTTTAGTGTTTTATAGCCGGATTAGCAAACATGAAGGTGTTGTGGTTCTTAGAACGGTTATTCTTTTCAATTTTTGGGGCTCTGGTTTACAGATATTGTTTGGGTTTGATTTTGGATTACCTGGGTAAATATTTGGTGCGGACAATTTATATGTGGTTTATGTATAGAGTTAGATTATGGTACGGAAAATGTGTTGATTTCTTATGGCTGGTGAGATACAGAAATGTCACCTCTAGTACTCTCCCAATTGAGATAAAAGGCTTTAAGATTCCGGCGGAGGAGAGAATAACTTTAGGTGATGGCTGGGATCTAAAGGTGATTTATTTTATGGGTGTAATTCTGCTGCTGGTGATAATTATCGTGTATCTGCTGATTTCTCTGCAGTGGGAGAGGATGATATCCAGACCGTGTTTTGTTATTAAAACTAGATCAAAGAGAAAACGCCATGGCTCTGGGTCAGTCCCAGAGACATCTAGTGATGAGGAGTGTGGAGAATCTGTGTCAGTTAAAAAGAGAGCTAAAAAGTTAATTGGAAAAGCTGCTCTGAACAGTTTCGCTACTGATTCCGGCAAGCTGCGAGGGGCAGCGGCAGATATCAACATGGCGCCTACTCCTTCTCCTCCTCCTTCTTCTCCGTCGGCCATTAACAGAGCAATGTCAGTTTCGCCCACTCTCAAGGTGGGACTGGAAGTCACTGCCCCAGCAGCTGATTTGTCTCAGGACTTGTCAGCTTCTATTAAGGTGGCTGTAAATTCAAACACAGCTCCAGTTAAGGTGGCTGTTTTAAAGACTAGAAGTAAAAAGACCAAAGCTGATCCAGAAGCTGATGGAGAAGAAGAGCAGGAGACTGATCCTCGTGAGGGGCCCTCCACTAGAAAAGATCCAGCTGAGGAGGAAGAAAAGATTTGTTTTAAAGATCTAGCTGACCTAGGGAGAGCAAAGCAGGATAGAGATGCAGCTAGGAAAGGAACTGGCAAAGGTGGTTCTCAGCTTAAAGAGATCCTTGAGAAAATGGCAGCAGGATTATTAGGGCAACAAGTTGGGGAAGAAGATGAATCAGATGACATAACTGAGTGTACGTCTCCAAGGGAGGAGCTAAGAAATGTCCGTAAAGATTACACCAGGGCAGATAAGGAGCCAGTTCTAGCTTGGCTTAGTAGGTGTTATGATACAGGTGCTCCAGCTCTAACAGTTGGAGACAAGTCAGCAGCTCAGTTAGGAACTCTCTCGAGGGACAATGGAATAGATAGACATCTAGGCAGGGTTCTCGGTAAGGTTAATCTGTGGATACGCCTTTAAATGGCGGTTGCCCTGAGATACCCTTCCCGAGATGATCTTCCATGGAATCCTAAATCCTGGACCACCATAGATGGGGGAATTAAGCGCTTGAGAGAATTTGCTGCTAGAGAGATACTCTATGGTGAACATGAAACTCTGAATCCTGATGACATTCCTGTGGGTATTGGTCTTGCTAAAAAGATCATCAAACTTGCTCCTTCTAATTATGCAAACATTCTGGCAAGCAGAATTGTGTCAAGAAATGATGGTGGAGCTCCTCCTCCGGTTGGCCAATTCAGTGATCAAATGAGACAATTGGAGGATAGCTTGACACGTGGTTCTTTGGTTTCGGCCATTAAAACTATGTCTGGTGATATACAGAATTGCATAAGAGAGTTAAAGGATGAATTTAGAAATTCCATATCCCAATTGGCACAAAAAAGATAATTTCAATTCTTCCTCCATGTGGATTCAAGTTTCATCTGTGAGGAATACACGTCCTCCAAGGAGGTCATTCCAAAACAGATCAAATCAAAACAGACCACCAAGGCAGTCACGTAGAACTATTTGGATAACCCTGCGTGATCAGTTTGGTGAGAACATGAACCGGTGGGATGGCCAACCAACTTCTAATCTTTTCAGAAGACTGAGGAAACTGCAAAGTGGCAGAACCCGAGGTAGCAATACCAGAAGGGTAGCTGTTACTTCCACAGTTCCCCAGAACAACTCTAGTAGCTCCAACAGTGGCTCCAGTTATAACATGCAAAGCTATAACACTGCACACTGTGCGCAATGCACATGTGGGCATGTTCCCCATAACTAGGGGTGCCCTGCTTCCTGCAGGGAGAGGAGAGGGATAACAGAGATAATAGAATCTACTGGGATGTGTACATCCA
The DNA here is from genome assembly GCF_026170545.1 of Melanerpes formicivorus. Taxonomy (NCBI): domain Eukaryota; kingdom Metazoa; phylum Chordata; class Aves; order Piciformes; family Picidae; genus Melanerpes; species Melanerpes formicivorus. The sequence goes on from NW_027142361.1 coordinate 15,157,460, forward strand.
GTGGCCTGGCACTTCACAATTTCGGAAGTACAGGGCCTTGGTTGACATAGGAACTCAGTGCACCATAATGCCATCAAATTATCAGGGAGTGGAGTCTATAACTATTCTGGGAGTCACTGGTGGATCTCAAGAGTTAAGTAAGGTGAAGGTTAATATAAATTTAACTGGTAAACAATGGAGGAAGCATACAGTTGTGACCGGACCTGATGCACCTTGTATTTTGGGAACCCTAGAGGTTACAAATGGGCTTTTGGAGTAGCTTCTGTAGAAATTGATGGACAAAAATAGAAGCTGTCTGTTAGACCTGAGCTTTCTGATGAATCTGCAGTTGTGGGACAACACAAGATACAGCACATTAAATTGCCAGTTGCTTCTCAGACTGTGCATCACAGACAATACAGAACCAACCGTGACTCTTTGTTGCCCATTCAGAATCTGATTCGTCAGTTGGAGAGTCAGAAAGTCGTCAGCAAAACTCATTCGCCTTTCAGCAGTCCAGTGTGGCCTATGCGAAAGCAGAATGGAGACTGGCATCTGACAGTCGACTTCCGAGCCTCGTCATCAGAGGAGAGAAATCTCATTTCTGTGTCACTCTGTTGTATATTTCTGTATATATTGTAAATACTGTAAATTCTGTATATATTCCCCTGCGTTCCTGTTAAGGTCCGGAGACACAGTTCTTTTAAATATTCCCTTGTTGTGAAATTAGAGGCACAAACGAGGCCAAAGTATCAACAGCTAGACTATTTATTACATAAACAAAGTGGAAATAAGAGGGAGAAAATGGAGAGGGAGAGAGAGAGGGAGAAGAGGAAAGGAATTAGAAGGAGAAAGTCAGAAAGAGATTATATTACCAACGGTCAGGGGTGGTGAGAGTCCAAGATGCGTTGTGTTGCCCCGTGATGTTATGGTGCCGTCTTCTCTCTTCTTCTTTGACAGTGTCACTCAGGTCTTTTATACAGTTTTTTAGTCCTCAGGCAGGTGTTGGTATGTCAGGTATTCCAGAGGCAAGGAAATAATCCAGGTATCCGTTCCCCCGGAAATCTTTCTGTGTATTGTTGTGTATGTGGGCAAGATTTTTGGATGGAGGCGAGGGGGGGCCTCCGTCCCCCCCCCTCCATTCAGACAAGTCCTCCCACATTCCTTTACACAGGTGGTGGAAACCATCGTATCACCCTGCCCAAGGTACTTGATGGGCGGAAACCACCCTGCCCAGAAAGCGTGATGGCTGGGTCCTTGGGTCCATTGTTGTAGTCCCATGTTATCACGATGCAATCACAAGCTGATTTGCATCCAGGATTGGTAGACAGGATTCTTTGCATCTTTCCAGTGGCTCTGCTATCAGTTTATCTTTGTTGATTTACATTAAGAGAGACAAACTTGTCGTCTTCCACAGTTCCCTAAACTGCTTTGTAAATATATAGCACATTCCTCTTGCTAATCCGGCTGTGGTTTTTTTCCCTTTCAATTTTCTTCCCTTTACTTACAGGGCGGGGAGAAGGCCTGGCCTTTCCCCCAACCCTACACCTCCCTCCTGCAGTAACAGTCCATCCCTCTTGGTTATATATTCCTCCCTGATCCTTAATTAGGTTTTCATTTTTTTAAATTATATACTGGCTTAACTTTAAGGGGAACCTGTCCATCCAGAATCATGGCTCCCTCAATTGTTATCTCACCTTTTGCTGCTTCTTTTGCCTCTCTGTCCACCAACTCTTTTCCCTCCTCCAATTCTGAGCTCACCTTCTGGTGTGCCTTAATGTGCATGATTGCTACCTTCTCTGGCAGCTGGACTGCATCCAATAGTCTCATTATCTCTTGTGCATGTTTGATGTTTTTCCCTTACGAGTTCAACAATCCTCTTTCTTTCCAAATAGCTCCATGTGCATGTACAACTCCAAATGCATATCTTGAGTCTGTATAAATGTTTATCTTCTTTCCTTTTGCTATTTCCAAGGAGTGGGTTAGAGCAATTATCTCAAACTTTTGTGCAGAGGTATCTGTCGGCAAAAGTCATCTTGTTCTGCAATAATGGCTTGGTATTTCAGGAACCTTTGTGGGGAAAACCAGTACCCGCCTTTCACTTCCAGCATGGTGGACACAGTATGACACTAGTACGGTCACTTTCTGGCCCAGGGTGAATTTGCATGCTTCTTGGATATTTAGCACAACTACTGCAATGGCTCTGAGGCAGCCCAGCCATCCCTTAGCCGCTGCATCTAGCTGCTTGGAGAAATAAGCAGCTGCCCTTTGATATGGGCCCAGGTCCTGGGCTAGTATTCCCAGAGCAATCCCCTGTTTTTCATGGGAAAATAGAAAGAATGGTTTACTCACATCTGGAAGCCCTAGAGCTGGAGCTGACATGAGCGCATTCTTCAGCTGGTGAAAGGCCTGCATGGCCTCCTTTGTCCACTGGAGGTCTCTGCTCTCATTTGCAATGAGCACATACAGAGGTTTTACAAGCAGTCTGTAGTTGTAGATCCACAATCTGCACTATCCCATCATCCCCAAAAAGGTTCACAGTTCCTTTGTTGTCTGAGGTCTTGGAGTTTGACATAGGAAGAGAGTGGATGGGGCACTTGGTGCCATGGTTTAGTTGATTAGGTAGTGTTGGATGATAGGTTGATCACGATGATTCTATTCTATTCTACTCTACATATTGCTCCAATCTGGATTATGTAGCTTTATTATATATCTTAAGCATTTAGTAGTACCTGCCAAGTCACTCCAGTAATTTTTAGCAACCTTTTCCCATGCCTCTAGGTCAATTGTAGAAAAGGGCACCTTAACTGATACCCTTTCTCCCTCTGGTCCCACTGCCTCCCACAGAGGTGCTTGTAACACCTGTTTCCTAGTCTAGGATGAGATGGGACTATCTGGAGGACAGTGGGTTGGAGTTGGTGTTCTCTCCAAGTCAACGTCTTTCTCCTGTTTACCAGGGGGAAGCAAATCAATTGTTAAGTCTTGGTCCTGTGTTGTTGTGTGATGGACCTTATATGACTTTGTGCATCCTTGCCCTATACTGCACCCTGAGCAGCATCGTTTGAGTTTTCCTTTGCTACTCTTATTTTCCTTTTCAAGGGCTAGCACCATAGTATCGGAGAGGGGTATGATCCCACAATGTCTCTGCCATTCAGGGTGATTTTGAAGAGAAAAGAACATATCTGCATACGAAACTTCATCCCATTTCCCTTCTCTTCTCAAAAACAAAATTAATTGTAATGAAGTGTTATATTCTAAGGTCCCAGTAGGTGGCCACCATGTTACGTCATCTAATTCATATAGGGGCCACCACTGGCTGCAACGCTTGACTAAAGTTCTCTTGTTCTCCGTACCTCCAGTCCCTACAATCCCTTTCCAATGTGCTATAATACAGCCCAACAGCCTAGCTTCAGAAATCCTCATGCTTTGGCCAGTTCCCATTACCATAGAATCACAGAATGACTAAGGTTGGAAGAGATCTCAGAGATCATCAAGTCCAACCTGTCACCACAGACCTCATGACTAAACTAGGGCACCAAGTGCCACGTCCAATCCCCTCTTGAACACCTCCAGGGATGGTGACTCCACCACCTCCCTGGGCAGCCCATTCCAATGGCGAACAAATCTCACAGTGAAGAACTTTTGCCTCACCTCCAACCTAAACAGGTTCTTTTCACTAACAGGAACTCTATCGCCTACTTTCTGTAGCAGATCTGAGTGTGCAGGTCCAGCTCGATTCACTGAACCTCTACTATTTACCAGCCAGGTTGCTTGTGCTAAATGATTTTCTCAGTTTTTCAAAGTTCCACCCCCCACAACGTAGAGTGGTCAAACTGTTGTAGCGTTCAATCTTCCCTGAAGCTAGTAAATAGTAGGGGATGTGGAATATCCACTCAATGCTGAGATCTTTGGCCCAGCTCTTTACAAGGTTGTTCTTGAAATGAGTTCCGTTGTCTGACTCAATCCTCTCTGGAGTTCCATGTCTCCACAGGATTTGTCTCTCCAGACAAAGAAGGGTGTTGCGTGCAGTTGCATGTGGAACTGGATAAGTTTCCAACCATCCAGTGCTTGCCTCTACAATAGTAAGCACGTACTGCTTACCAGAATGAGAACGTGGTAGAGTGATGTAGTCAATCTGCCAGGTTTCACCATGCTTGTACTTGGACCATCTGTTACCATACCACAAGGGCTTAAGTCGTTTTGCCTGCTTAATAGCAGCACAAATGTCACAGTCATGGATGACTTGTGTGATAGCATCCATGGAAATGTCCATGGACCTGTCACGAGCCCATTGGTAGGTTGCATCTCTGCCTTGATGTCCTGACGAATCATGAGCCCACTGAGCTAAGAATATTTCACCTCGGTGTTTCCAGTCGAGATCAAGATTAGAGTCCATGTCTACTTGAGAAACTCTTGCAGCTAGATCTGCCTGATGGTTGTGTTGCGGTTACTCAGTAGCTTTGCTCTTAGGTATGTGAGCATCAGTGTGTCTCACCTTCACTGGAATTCTCTCGACTCGATCAGCAATATCCTGCCACAGGTCGGCTGCCCAAATGGGTTTTCCTTTCCTCTGCCAGCCATTCTTTTTCCAGTTCTTTAGCCAACCCCCCAGAGCATTTCCTACAATCCATGAGTCGTTATAGAGATAAAGCCTTGGCCATCTATCACGTTCAGCTACGTCAAAAGCTAGCTGGACAGCTTTTACCTCTGCAAATTGACTGGATTCTCCAAACCTTGCTTCTGCAACTCCACATTGCAGACTTCCACCTTCGCTTGTTTCCAACAAGACGACAGGAACTGTCTGTGAACAAAGCATATTTCTTTTCATCATCAGAAAGGTCATTGTAAGGAGGAGCTTCCTCAGCACGAGTTACTTTCTCCTCGGGAGGTTTAGTACAGTTGGTGCCTTCAGGCGAACTTGCGATCACCTCCACTAGACCAGGTCTTTCAAGATTTCCCATTCGAGCTCTCTGTGTTATCAGAGCCATCCACTTAGACCAGGTGTAATCTGTGGCATGATGTGGTGTGGAACCTTTGCCTTTGAACATCCAATTCAAAACTGGTAAACTGGAAGCTAAGAGAAGTTGTGATTCAGTTCCAATCACTTCAGAAGATGCTTTTACTCCTTCATAGGCAGCTAGAATCTCTTTCTCTGTTGGAGAATAATTAGCCTCTGAACCACTGTAACCTCGACTTCAGAAACCAAGAGGTCGACCTTGTGTCTCAACTGGAGCTCTTTGCCACAAGCACCAGGTTGGACCATTGTCACTTGCAGCCGTGTACAAAATGTTCTTAATGTCTGGACCATCTCGGACAGGTCCCAGACCCATTGCTTCAACTACATCTTGTTTTATCTGGTCAAAGGCTGCTTGCTGTTCAGGTCCCCAGTGGAAATGGTTTCTCTTTCGAGTGACATCATACAGAGGTTTCACAATCAGACAGTATCCAGGAAGGTGCGGTCTCACAAATCCCACTATCCCCAAGAAACGTAGGGTCTCTTGCTTGTACATGGGATTTGCCATGGTAGAGACTCTATTTACCACATCCACTGGAATGTGTCGGCGTCCATCCTGCCACCGCACTCCCAGAAACTGAATCTCTGTGGTAGGTCCTTTCACCTTGTCTCGCTTGATGGCAAAACCTGCATTCAGAAGAATGTCAATGATTTTGTTACCTTTCTCGAAGACTTCCTCAGCAGTTTTACCCCAGACGATGATATCATCGATGAACTGGATGTGTTCTGGAGCACCGCCTTTCTCCAGAGCATCGTGGATCACTGCATGACAGATGCTTGAGCTGTGGATCCAGCCCATTGGCAATCTGTTGAAAGTGTACTGGATTCCTCTCCAGGTCAAAGCAAACACAGGCCTGCATTCCTCTGCTATGGGAATAGAGAAAAATGCATTAGCAATGTCTATGGTAGCATACCATTTGGCCTCTTTGGATTCCAGCTCGTACTGGAGTTCCATCATGTCTGCTGCACTCATAGGCGGAGTTACTTCATTCGGGGCTCGGAAGTCGACTGTTAGACGCCAGTCTCCATTCTGCTTTTGCATAGGCCACACTGGACTGTTGAAAGGTGAATGAGTTTTGCTGATGACTTTCTGCTTCTCCAACTATCGAATCAGATTCTGAATGGGCAACAAAGAGTCATGGTTGGTTCTGTATTGTCTGTGATGCACAGTCTGAGACGCAACCGGCAATTTAATGTCTTCTATCTTGTGTTGTCCCACAACTGCAGATTCATCAGAAAGCTCAGGTCTAACAAACAGCTTCTATTTTTGTCCATCAATTTCTACAGAAGCTACTTCAAAAGCCCATTTGTAACCCTTAGGGTCTTTGAAACGCCCTTCTCTCAGAAAATCAATTCCCAAAATATAAGGTGCGTCAGGTCCGGTCACAACAGTATGCTTCTTCCACTGTTCACCAGTTAAACATATATCAACTCCTATGTGATTGCCTCTGTGATCTGTTTGGGAATGGCCTTCTTGGAGGACGTCTGTTTCGAACAGCTGAAACTTAGAATGGAATGGAATGGAATGGAATGGAATGGAATGGAATGGAATGGAATGGAATGGAATGGAATGGAATGGAATGGAATGGAATGGAATGGAACTACTACCACACTCCTGATGTTATGGAAGACAAAGCCAGGGACGGGGAGGAAGAACTGCCCATTGTAAGTGCAGATCTCGAGGCAATCCCAGGCACAAATACAGGCTGGGCAGTGACTGGCTGGAAAGTAGCCCTGAGGAGAGAGACTTGGGATGCTGGTGGACAAAAAGCTCAACATGAGCTCTCAATGTGCACTTGCAGCCCGCAAAGCCAATCAGATCCTGGGCTGCATCAGGAGAAGTGTGGCTAGCAGGTCGAGGGAGGTGATCCTCCCCCTCTACTCAGCCCTGGTGAGACCCCACCTGGAGTACTGTGTCCAGTTCTGGAGCCCCTATTACAAGAGGGATGTGGAGGTGCTGGAACGTGTCCAGAGAAGGGCCACAAGGATGATCAGAGGGCTGGAGCACCTCTCCTATGAGGGCAGACTGAAGGAGTTGGGGCTGTTCAGTCTGCAGAAGAGAAGGCTCCGAGGTGACCTAATTGTCGCCTTCCAGTATCTGAAAGGGGCCTACAGGAAGGCTGGGGAAGGACTTCTCAGGATCTCAGGTAGTGATAGGACTAGGGGCAATGGAATGAAGCTGGAGGTGGGGAGATTCAGGCTAGATGTGAGGAGGAGGTTCTTCACTGTAATGGGTTGAGGCAAACCCCCTCCCCACCACAGGCAGAAACAACGACTCAGACAAAGGGATTGCAAAAGTGATGGAAAGTTTAAATAGGAAAACAATTTTAAAAAACAAACACCAATGAAAGCTTTACAGAGAACCACAAGCACCGTGACAAAGAGAGAGATCCCAGAACATACCCAAGGACATCCCATCCCCACCTGGGGGTACACCCAAACCCCCCCCAGGGCTCTTTCCTCCCCCCCAACCCAGCCTTGGGCCTGGGCAGGCCCAAGGGAGGTGGCTCACACCATTTTACCTAGGCTGCAGCTGGGGACGAAAGAGAAAGTGGAGACCCCGCATGGGCATTTTTATAGGGGAGCAGGGCATTATGGGATTGAATATCTGCCTGTGACCACCCCCTGGGCTGGGCCCACCCGTAGGGACCTCCCAGGTGTGTTCTGTGCAGTGGCATCCGGGCCAGCACCCAGCCTAAACCACCACATTCACCATGAGAGTGGTGAAGCCCTGGAATGGGTTGTCCAGGGAGGTGGTCAAGGCCCCGGCCCTGGGGGTGTTTAAGAGCAGGCTGGATGAGGCTCTGTCCAGCCTGATCTAGTGTGGGGTGTTCCTGCCCATGGCAGGGGGGTTGGAACTAGATGATCCTTGTGGTCCCTTCCAACCCTGAATGAAACTGTGAAATTATGGAATGGAATGGAATGGAATGGAAAGGAATGGAATGGAATGGAATGGAATGGAATGGAATAGACCAATTTGGAAGAGACCTTCGAGATCATCGCTTCCAACCTATTATCCAACCCACCTAATCAACTTTACCATGCAACCAAGAACCCTATCAGGTCTCCCCCTGAACACCTCCAATTATGGTGACTCCACCACCTCCATGGGCAGCCCATTCCAATAGGCAATCACTCTCTCTGTGTAGAACTTCTTCCTAACTTCCAGCCTTAACCTCCCCTGGCTCAGCCTGAGACTGTGTCCTCTTGTTCTGGTGCTGGTTGCCTTGGAGAAGAGACCAACCCCTTCCTGGCTACAACCTCCCTTAAGGTAGTTGGAGAGAGCAATAAGGTCTCCCCTGAGCCTCCTCTTCTTCAGGCTAAGCAACCCCAGCTCTCTTCATAAGGCTTGTGTTCCAAACCCCTCACCAACTTTGTTGCCCTTCCCTGGACACGTTCCAGTAAGTCAACATCTTTCTTAAACTGATGGGCCCAGAACTGGACAGAGTACTCGAGGTACAGCCTAACCAGTGCAGTGTACAGGGGCAGAATGACCTCCCTGCTCCTGCTGGCCATACTGTTCCTGATGTAGTCCAGGATGCCATTGGCCCTCCTGGCTGCCTGGACACACTGCAGTCTCATGTTCAGCCTACTATCGTCCAGTATCCCTAGGTCCCTCTCTACCTGGCCGCTCTCCGGCCACTCTGACCCCAGTCTGTAGCACTGCATGGGGTTGCTGTAGCCAATGTGCAGAACCCAGCACTTGGATGTGTTAAATCTCATGCCGTTGGATTCTGCCCATCTGTCCAGCCTGTCAAGGTCCCTCTGCAGAGCCCCTCTACCATCCAGCAGATCAACACCTGCCCCCAGCTTGGTGTCATCCGCAAATTTACTGACGATGGACTCAATGCCCTCATCCTGATCATCAATGAAGATGATAAAGAGCATGGGGCCCAGGACCGATCCCTGGGGGACACCACTACTGACTGGCTGCCAGCTGGATGTGGCACCATTCACCACCACTCTCTGGGCTCGGCCATCCAGCCAGTTCCTAACCCAACGCAGTGTGCTCCCGTCCAATCCATGGGTTGACAGCTTGTCCAGGAGTTTGCTGTGGGGTATGGTGTCGAAGGCCTTGCTGAAGTCCGGGTAGACTACATCCACAGGCCTCCCCACATCCACCAGGTGGGTCACCTGATCATAGAAGGAGATCAGGTTGGTCAGGCAGGACCTGCCCTTCCTAAATCCATGCTGGCTGGGCCTGATCACTTGGCCATCTTGTAAGCGCTGTGTGATTGCATTCAAGATGACCTGCTCCATAATCTTGCCTGGCACTGAGGTCAGGCTGACAGGCCTATAATTCCCTGGCTCATCCAACCATCCCTTCTTGTGGATGGGCACCACGTTGGCCAGCTTCCAGTCTTCTTGGACCTCTCCAGTGAGCCAGGACTGCTGGAAAATGATGGAGAGTGGCTTGGCCAGCTCATCTGCCAGCTCTCTCAGCACCCTAGGATGGATCCCATCTGGCCCCATGGACTTGTGGGGATCCATGCCACTGGGGAGATCTCTAACTACCTCCTCTTGGAACACAGGGAAACTATGCTGTTCACTGGCTCCATCTGCCAGCTCTGCAGTCCAGCTGTCTGGAAGACATTCTGTCCTGCTAGTAAAAATTGGTAGTTCAGTGTTTGGGATTCCATGGAAGATCATCTCGGGATGGGTATCTCATGAGAGCTGCCAATAAAAGGCATACCCACAGAGAAGGTGTATCCTTGAAGAGAGTGCCTAGTTGAGATGCTGACTTGTCTCCCAATATTAGAGCTGGTGCACCTGTATCGAAACATATACCAAGCCATGCTGGAACTGGCTCATTCTCTGCTCTGATGTAATCCTTCTGCGCATACCTTGATTCTTGGCGAGGGGCTGATGTATGTTGAGTATCATCATCTGACTCCTCCTCTGCCTCATCTTCATGAAGTTGTTGTCCCCATGCTCCTGCTGCCACTCTCCTAAGGATGTCTTTAAGCTCAGAAGCAACACCATTAGGTGTTGTCCGTCTAGGACCTGCAATCTGCACTGCTGGATATCCATCCTGTGATGGTCTCAATAACTTAGCAATATCTTTAAGACATACCTTCTCTTCCTCCTCAGCAGGCTCTTTTTTAGCAGAAGTTCCCTCATCAGCAGCCATATCTTGTTGCTCTCCCCCATCGGCTCCTGGATCAGCTCTGCGCCTTCCACCTCTCTTATCTACAGCTGCTACTTGCTTAATTGGAGCTATGTTTGAATTGACAGCCGCCTTAACAGAAGCTGACAGGTTTTGAGACAGTACAGCTGTTGTAGAGGACACTTCTGGTCCTGCTGAAGAAGAAGGAAATGGCTTTACCCTGCTAATGGCTGCTGAGGACACGGGAGCCACCATGTCAGGCGCTGCCACTGCCACTGCCGCTGGCTGATTGCCAGAATCACCAACAGCACCATTCAAAGCAGCCTTCCCAATAGCCTCTTTAGCTCTATTCTTAACTGATTCAGATTCTCCACTCTCCTCATCGCTAGAAATCTCTGGGGTCAAGTTAGAGCTATGTTTCCTTCTCCTCTTCGGTCTACGGTTAATAACAAAACAAGTTTTAGATACCATCTTCTCCCGGTACAGTGCAATTAACAAATACATAATCATTATCACCAGCAGCCAGATTACACACATCAAATAAATCACCTTTGGATCCCAGCCATCACTTAAAATTCCTCTTTCACCTACTGGAATCTTAAACTCCCGTATCTCGATGGGCAGAGTGCTAGCCGTTACATTTCCGTATCTCATAAGCCAAAAGAATCCCAGACACCGGTCATAGAGAAGCTGAATCTTATACTTAAACCATAAATATAATTTATACATTAAGTACCTGCCTAAACGCTCATAAATTAGTCCCAGCAAATACTTGTAAATCAATACGCTGAAAATTGCAAAGACTAGATGCTTTAAAATCCACAGCACTTTCATGTTTGCACCTCCGATCTGAGCAGACGATAAATCAAGCAAATTTTGCCCTGCTTCTGTACAGCAATTATCCACAAGCGTTGCGTTGGACCACCAATAATTTATGTGGTAGTGAGAGAAGTTCAGTTCTCTCCCCCCACACAAACCACAGCTAACTCAGTCAGAGAAGCAAAAATGGAAGGGCTATATTTACAAGCAGGATGAAATGCGATGAATATATACAAAATATAAAGTATTTACAGTATGTACAAAAATACACAGGAAAGAACGTAACACAGAAAACCTGCCCCTCCCCTTGATAGAGGAGGGTCTCCCCCAAAACACCTTTTCCCCCCTTCCTCCTTTTTTCCCAAAAAGGGTTAGAGAGAAAAGTAATTATTAGGGAAATTCTGTTAGTTCAAAGCGTATGCTAAGGAAAGAAAAAGAATTAGTTTCTTACCTCATTAGTCCAAGGTCAGTAAATATTGTTTTGGATTGGATGGACAGTATGAACAGCCAATGAAATTGTTTAGAAGGAGTGGACTGTGACCATTCGAGGCTGTGACTTTAAGAAAAGAGACAGTGCTGGGACACTATGGCTGAATGTTTTGGAATATTAATGAAAACAATCAGGTATTCTAAACTAATTTCATTGGTGGATTGGTAGAATGCAGTTTTAAGCTTAGGTGCAGCTGGGATTTTCCTCAGTTCGCTCCTTTCCTTCTCCCTTTCCAGCTCGTCTGCTTCTGGGCTCCCTGCCAGAGTGACCCTGAACAGATAAGGCCCACTAACACTTCGCTTTAATTAATAACTGCTCTTTTTCTCTCTTTCTAACCCTCTTTGGGGAAAAAGGGGAGAGAAGGGGGTACAGGGGGGGAACCCTCCTCCTCCAGAAGGAATTTCGTTCCTGTATTATTGGTTTTTTTACTTTGCTGTATATTTCTGTATATATGTTGTAAATACTGTAAATTGTGTACATATCCTGCATTTTCCCAAATTACTTGTAATATAGCATTTTCCCTTAGCTTCTCCAGCTGGCTAGCTGTGGTTTTTTTCTTCCTCTTTGTGGGGGAGAGGAGGCTGGACCTTCCCTCTCAAACCCTCCACATTTCCTTTTGGCTTCCCAACGTGCGGCAGATAATTAGTTTGATTTATTGCTTTCTTGACTCGGAGAAGCAAACATGAAGGTGCTTTGGATTTTTAAGCAATTGCTATTCTCAATGTTTTCGGTTCTGATCTACAAGCATTGTCTGGGCCTCCTTATCGATCATCTAGGTAAATATTTGATGCAGAAGTTATATTTGTGGTTTATGTATAAAATCCGGCTTTTATATGATCGCTGTGTGGGATTCTTTTGGGGTACCAGATACAGGAATGTGACCTCTAGCACTCTCCTGATTGAGATAAGGCAGTTTAAGATTCCAGTAGGTGAAAGAGTAATTTTAAGTGATGGCTGGGATCCAAAGGTGATTTATTTGATGAGTGTAATCCTGCTGCTGATGATAGTGATTGCATATTTGTTACTTTCCTTGCAACGGGAGAAAAAGGTGTCTAGAGCATGCTTCATTATTAAGCATAGATCAAAGAGAAGAAGGTGTACCTCTGGGTCAGCCCCAGAGACATCCAGTGATGAGGACAATGGAGAATCTGTGTCAGTTAAAGATAAAGTTAAAAAGTCTATTGGAAAGGCTGCTTTGAACGGTTCTGTTGCTGATTCTGGCAAGCTGCCAGGGGCGGCGGCAGCTTCCAACATGGCGGCTCCCCCAGCTCCTGCTGTAGCCACCATTAATGAGGCAAGGTCCTCTCGGCAGGACCGGAAGCCCCTTCCACAGCAGCTGATCTATCTCAAAACCTGTCAGCTTCTGTCAAGGTGGCTGTAAATTCAAACACAGCTCCAATTAACCAAGTAGCAGTTTTAAAGTCTAGAAGTGGAAAGGCCAAAGATGATCCAGGAGCTAATGGAGAAGAAGAGCAGGAGACTGATCCTGGTGGGGGACCTTCTACTAGAAAAGATCCTGCTGAGGAGGAAGAGAAGATTTGTTTTAAAGATCTAGCTGAATTATTGAGATCAAAACAGGATAGAGATGCAGCTAGGACAGCAGCTAGCAGTGGTGGTTCTCAGCTTAAAGAGATCCTTCGGAGAGTGACAGCAGGATTATTTGGACAACAAGTTGAGGAAGAGGAGGCAAAGGAGGAGGGAGATGATATTTCCGAATGTTCTTCCCCCCGGGAAGAATTGGGAAATGTCCATAAAGATTACACCAGGGCAGATAAGGAGCCAGTTCTAGCTTGGCTTAGTAGGTGTTATGATACAGGTGTTCCAGCTCTAACAGTTGGAGACAAGTCGGCAGCTCAGTTAGGAACTCTCTCGAGGGATAATGGAATAGATAGACATCTAGGCAAGGCTCTCGGTAAGGTTAATCTGTGGATACGCCTTTTAATGGCAGTTGCCCTGAGATACCCTTCCCGAGATGATCTTCCATGGAATCCTAAACCCTGGATTACCATAGATGAGGGAATTAAGCGCCTGAGAGAATTTGCTGTTGGAGAGATACTCTATGGTGAACATGAAACTCTGAATCCTGATGACATTCCTGTGGGAACTGGTCTTGCTAAAAAGCTCATCAAACTTGCTCCTTCTAATTATGCAAACATTCTGGCGAGCAGAACTGTGTCAAGAAATGATGGTGGAGCTCCTCCTCCAGTTGGCCAATTCAGTGATCAAATGAGACAATTGGAGGATAGCATGACACATGTTTCTTTGGTTTCAGCCATTGAAACTCTGTGGCCGGTTGACGTTGCCCCCTTAAGAAAGGGAATATGGTGGACGGAAGTTGGTAAACGGAAGGAATAGTCTAAACTATTTCATTGGTAAAGTGGGAGGAAGCACCTTCTGAGCTGGGACTATACTGGGTTTTTCCAGCTCTTTGTCTTCAGTCTTGCTTCCGCCTTTCCATGGTGCAGCAGCTCTGCAGCTAACTCTGTGCTGGGCTTTCTGCCAAGGCCTCGGCCTTGAAAACAAGATACCAGGCCTGTATATTAACTCTTTTCCAATTAACACAAAACTGCTTTTAACTTCTTTCTTTCGCTCTCTCTCTCATCTAACCTAATCTGGGGAAAGAGGGGAAAGAGGAGGTGGGGAACCCCCTCTCTGCCGAGGGGGTTACTCTCATTTCTGTGTTACTCTGTTGTATATCTTTGTATATATTGTAGAAATTGTAAATTTGTAAATATCCCCCTGCAAACCCTACATTGCTTTGTAAATATAGCTCCACTGCTTTGCTAATTCAGCTTGCGAGTTTTTTTTTCCTTTCCCTTCAATTTTTTTTTCCCTTTTACTTTACAAGGGGGAAGGGAGGAGGCTTCTTGGTCTTACCCCTTCCAAACCCACCACATTTTTTTTTATTGGCGTACCCAACGTGTGGCAGATAATTAGTTCAATTTATTATTTGATTGATTTAGTGTTTTCCAGCTGAATTAGCAAACATGAGGGTATTGTGGTTTGTGGAGCGATTATTCTTTTCAATTTTTGGGGCTCTGGTTTACAGATATTGTTTGGGTTTGATTTTGGATTACCTGGGTAAATATTTGGTGCGGACAATTTATATGTGGGTTATGTATAGAGTTAAATTATGGTATGGAAAATGTATTAATTTCCTATGGCCAGTGAGATACAGGAATGTTACATCCACCACTCTCCCAATTGAGATAAAGGGTTTTAAGATTCCGCCTGAGGAGACAGTAACTTTAGGTGATGCCTGGGATCCGAAAGTGATTTATTTGATGTGTATAAATCTGTTGCTGGTGATGGTAATTGCATATTTACTGTTCTCTTTGCGGCGAGAGAGAAAGGTATCCAGAGCTTGTTTTGTTATTAAAACTAGATCAAAAAGAAAACGCCGTGGCTCTAGATCAGTCCCAGAGTCATCTAGTGACGAGGACTGTGGAGAACCTGTGTCAGTTAAAAAGAAGGCTAAAAAGTTAATTGGTAAGGCAGCTCTAAATGACTTTGCTGATTCTGGCAAGCAGCCAAGGGCATCGGCTGGTATCAACATGGCGCCTACATCTTCTCCCACTCCTTCTCCTTCTTCTTCTTCTCCGTCGGCCAGTAATGGAGCAACATCACTTCCACCCACTCCCTCGGTGGGACCGGAAGTCACTGCCCCAGCAGCTGATTTATCTCAGGACTTGTCAGCTTCCATTAAGGTGGCTGTAAATTCAAACACAGCTCCAGTTAAGGTGGCTCCTTTAAAGACTAGAGCTGGAAAGGGCAAAGATGGAGAAGATGAGGAGGAGACTGATCCTGGTGAGGGGCCCTCTACTCTAAAAGATCCTGCTCAGGAGGAAGAGAAGGTTTGTTTTAAAGATCTAGCTAACCTAGGGAGAGCAAAGCAGGATAGAGATGAAGTTAGGAAGGCAGCTGGCAAAGGTGGTTCTCAGCTTAAAGAGATCCTTAGGAGAATGACAACAGGATTTTATGGGCAAAGAATTCAGGGAGATGAAGATGAAGATGATATTACAGACTGTTCTTCGCCCCGGGAGGAATTGCGAAATGTCCGTAAAGATTTCACCAGGGCAGATAAGGAGCCAGTTCTAGCTTGGCTTAGTAGGTGTTATGATACAGGTGCTTCAGCTCTAACAGTTGGAGACAAGTCAGCAGCTCAGTTAGGAACTCTCTCAAGGGACAATGGAATAGATAGACATCTAGGCGAAGCTCTCGGTAAGGTTAATCTGTGGATACGCCTTTTAATAGCGGTTGCCCTGAGATACCCTTCCCGAGATGATCTTCCCTGGAACCCTAAACCCTGGACTACCATAGATGAGGGAATTAAGCGCTTGAGAGAATTTGCTGTTAGAGAGCTACTCTATGGTGAACATGAAACTCTGAATCCTGATGACATTCCTGTGGGTATTGGTCTTGCCAAAAAGATCATCAAACTTGCTCCTTCTAATTATGCAAACATTCTGGCAAGCAGAATTGTGTCAAGAAGTTATGGTGGAGCTTCTCCCACGGTTGGCCAATTCAGTGATCAAATGAGACAATTGGAGGATAGCATGACATGTGGTTCTTTGGTTTCAGCCATTAAAATTATGTCTGGTGATATTCAGAATTGCATAAGAGAGTTAAAAGATTCCATATCCCAATTGGCACAAAGGGATAGTTTCAATTCTTCCTCCAGGTGGGTACAAGTTTCATCTGTGAGGAATACACGTCCTCCAAGGAGGTCATTCCAAAACAGGACATTCCAAAACAGGTCATTCCAAAACAGACCACCAAGGCAATCACGTAGAACTATTTGGATAACTCTGCGTGATCAGTTTGGTGAGAACATGAACCGCTGGGATGGCCAACCAACTTCTAATCTTTTCAGGAGACTGAGAGAATTGAAAAGTGGCAGAACCCGAGGTAGCAATATCAGAAGGGTAGCTGTTACTTCCACAGTTCCCCAGAACGACTCTTATGGCTCCAACAGTGGCTCCAGTTATAACATGCAAAGTTATAACCCTGCACAATATGTGCAATGCACATGTGCGCATGTTCCCCATAACTAGGGGTGCCCTGCCTCCCGCCAGGGGGAGGAGAGGGATAACAGAGATAACAGAATCTATTGGGATGTGTACATCCAGTGGCCTGGCACTTCACAATTTCGGAAGTACAGGGCCTTGGTTGACACAGGAGCTCAGTGCACCATAATACCATCAAATTATCAGGGATCAGAGTCTATAACTATTCTGGGAGTCACTGGTGGATCTCAAGAGTTAAGTAAGGTAGAGGTTAATATAAGTTTAACTGGTAAACAATGGAGGAAGCATACAGTTGTGACCGGACCTGACGCACCTTGTATTTTGGGAATTGATTTTCTGAGAGAAGGGCGTTTCAAAGACCCTAGAGGTTACAAATGGGCTTTTGGAGTAGCTTCTATAGAAATTGATGGACAAAAATTGAAGCTGTCTGCCAGACCTGAACTTTCTGATGAATCTGCAGTTGTGGGACAACATAAGATACAGGACATTAAATTGCCGGTTGCTTCTCAGACTGTGCATCACAGACAATACAGAACCAACCGTGACTCTTTGTTGCCCATTCAGAATCTGATTCGTCAGTTGGAAAGTCAGAAAGTCGTCAGCAAAACTCATTCACCTTTCAACAGTCCAGTGTGGCCTGTGCGGAAGCAGAATGGAGACTGGCGTCTGACGGTAGACTACCGAGCCCTGAATGAAGTGACACCACCTATGAGTGCAGCAGTACCAGACATGATGGAGCTACAGTATGAGCTGGAATCCAAAGAGGCCAAATGGTATGCTACCATAGACATTGCTAATGCATTTTTCTCTATTCCCATAGCAGAGGAATGCAGGCCTCAGTTTGCTTTCACCTGGAGAGGAATCCAGTACACTTTCAACAGATTGCCAATGGGCTGGATCCACAGCTCAAGCATCTGTCATGCAGTGATCCACGATACTCTGGAGAAAGGCGGTGCTCCAGAACACATCCAGTTCATCGATGATATCATCGTCTGGGGTAAAACTGCTGAAGAAGTCTTCGAGAAAGGTAACAAAATCATTGACATTCTTCTGAATGCAGGTTTTGCCATCAAGCGAGACAAGGTGAAAGGACCTACCACAGAGATTCAGTTTCTGGGAGTGCGATGGCAGGATGGACGCCGACACATTCCAGTGGATGTGGTAAATAGAGTCTCTACCATGGCAAGTCCCACCAACAAGCAAAAGACCCTACTCTTCTTGGGGATAGTGGGATTTTGGAGACTGCGCATTCCTGGATACAGTCAGATCGTGAAACCTCTGTATGATGTGACTCGAAAGAGAAACCATTTCCACTGGGGACCTGAACAGCAAGCAGCCTTTGACCAGATAAAACAAGAGGTGATTCAAGCAATGGGTCTGGGACCTGTCCGAGATGGTCCAGACATTAAGAACATTTTGTACACGGCTGCAAGTGACAATGGTCCAACCTGGTGCTTGTGGCAAAAAGCTCCAGGTGAGACACGTGGTCGACCTCTTGGTTTCTGGAGTCGAGGTTACAGAGGTTCAGAGGCTAATTATACTCCAACAGAGAAAGAAATTTTAGCTGCCTATGAAGGAGTAAAAGCATCTTCTGAAGTGATTGGAACTGAATCACAACTTCTCTTAGCTCCCAGATTACCAGTTTTGAATTGGATGTTCAAAGGCAAAGGATCCACACCACATCATGCCACAGACTCAACATGGTCCAAGTGGATGGCTCTGATAACACAGAGAGCTCGAATGGGAAATCTTGAAAGGCCTGGTCTAGTGGAGGTGATCTCAAGTTGGCCTGAAGGTATCAACTGTGCCAAACCTCCAGAGGAGAAAGTGACTCATGCTGAGGAAGCTCCTCCTTACAATGACCTTTCTGATGATGAAAAGAAATATGCTTTGTTCACAGACGGTTCCTGTCGTCTTGTTGGAAACAAGCGAAGGTGGAAGTCTGCAGTGTGGAGTCCAACACGCCGAGTTGCAGAGGCGAAAGATGGAGAAGGAGAATCCAGTCAGTTCGCAGAGGTAAAAGCTGTCCAGCTAGCTCTCGACGTGGCTGAACGTGAGAGATGGCCAAAGCTTTATCTCTACACCGACTCATGGATGGTAGCCAATGCTCTATGGGGTTGGCTAAAGAACTGGAAGAAGAGTGGTTGGCAGAGAAAAGGAAAGCCCATTTGGGCAGCCAACCTGTGGCAGGACATTGCTGATTGAATCGAGAGAATTCCAGTGAAAGTGAGACACATCGATGCTCACATTCCTAAGAGCAAAGCTACTGAGGAACAGCAACACAACCATCAGGCCGATCTAGCTGCAAGAGTTTCTCAAGTAGACATGGACTCTAATCTTGATCTCGACTGGAAACCCCGAGGTGAGATATTCCTCGATCGGTGGGCTCATGATTCGTCAGGACATCAAGGCAGAGATGCAACATACCAATGGGCTCGTGACAGATCCATAGACATTTCCATGGATGCTATCACGCAAATCATCCATGACTGTGACATTTGTGCTGCTATTAAGCAGGCAAAACGACTTAAGCCCTTCTGGTATGGTGACAGATGGTCCAAGTACAAGTATGGTGAAGCTTGGCAGATTGACTACATCACTCTACCACGTTCTCGTTCTGGTAAGCAGTACGTGCTTACTATGGTAGAGGCAAACACTGGGTGGTTAGAAAGTTATCCAGTTCCACATGCAACTGCACGCAACACCATTCTTGGTCTGGAGAGACAAATCCTGTGGAGACATGGAACTCCAGAGAGGATTGAGTCAGACAACGGAACTCATTTCAAGAACAACCTTGTCAAGAACTGGGCAAAAGAGCACGGTATTGAGTGGATATTCCATATTCCCTACTATGCACCAGCTTCAGGGAAGATTGAACGCTACAACGGTTTGTTGAAGACCACTCTCAAAGCCATGGGGGGTGGATCTTTGAAGAACTGGGAAAAACATTTAGTACAAGCAACCTGGCTGGTAAATAGTAGAGGTTCAGTGAACCGAGCTGGACCTGCACATTCAGATTTGCTACGGAAAGTAGAAGGTGATAGAGTTCCTGTTGTTAAAGAAAAGAATCTGTTAGGTAAAACTGTTTGGGTATTTTCACCCTCAGGAGAGGCTAAACCTGTCCGAGGGGTGGTTTCAGCTGAAGGTCCGGGTCACACTTATTGGGTAATGCAAGAGAATGGTGAAATTCAGTGTATTCCACAAAGAAATTTAACTTTAGCTGAAAGAGGTTAATTTCAAACTGTTGTACAGCTACATCGCGTCCAAAGGAAGAATCAGTGAAGAATCTACGGTGCACGAACCCTGAGATCCCTGAGAGCCCTGAGTCAACTAAGAGACCCTGAGAATCCCTGTTTCCCTTTTTCCTTCGCTTCGCCGGTGAAGAAATGAACTGTTTTCCATTTTTCTCATTTTCTGATTTTCTTGGACTTTTGAATCATCTACATCTGAGCATAGCCGGAATGGACTATGAACTTTACTCACGAACTGTAAATATCGTTTTGGATTGGATGGACAGTATGAACAGCCAATGAAATTGTTTAGAAGGGGTGGACTGTGGCCGGTTGACGTTGCCCCCTTAAGAAAGGGAATATGGTGGACGGAAGTTGGTAAACGGAAGGAATAGTCTAAACTATTTCATTGGTAAAGTGGGAGGAAGCACCTTCTGAGCTGGGACTATACTGGGTTTTTCCAGCTCTTTGTCTTCAGTCTTGCTTCCGCCTTTCCATGGTGCAGCAGCTCTGCAGCTAACTCTGTGCTGGGCTTTCTGCCAAGGCCTCGGCCTTGAAAACAAGATACCAGGCCTGTATATTAACTCTTTTCCAATTAACACAAAACTGCTTTTAACTTCTTTCTTTCGCTCTCTCTCTCTTCTAACCTAATCTGGGGAAAGGGGGGAAAGAGGGGAAAGAGGAGGTGGGGAACCCCCTCTCTGCCGAGGGGGTTACTCTCATTTCTGTGTTACTCTGTTGTATATCTTTGTATATATTGTAGATATTGTAAATTTGTAAATATCCCCCTGCAAACCCTACATTGCTTTGTAAATATAGCTCCACTGCTTTGCTAATTCAGCTTGCGAGTTTTTTTTTCCTTTCCCTTCAATTTTTTTTTCCCTTTTACTTTACAAGGGGGAAGGGAGGAGGCTTCTTGGTCTTACCCCTTCCAAACCCACCACAAACTCTGTCTGGAAAAATTGAGAATTGCATGAAAGAGATGAAAGATTCCATATACCAATTGGCACAAAAGGATAATTCCAATTCTTCCTCCAGGTGGATGCAGGTTTCATCTGTGAGGAATACACGTCCTCCAAGGAGGTCATTCCAAAACAGATCAGACCAAAACAGACCACCAAGGCAGTCACGTAGGACTATTTGGATAACTCTGTGTGATCAGTTTGGTGAGAACATGAATCGTAGGGATGGCCAACCAACTTCTAATCTTTTCAGGAGACTGAGGGAACTGTAAAGTGGCAGAACCCGAGGTAGCAATACCAGAAGGGTAGCTGTTACTTCCACAGTTCCCCGGAACAACTCTAGTAGCTCCAACAGTGGCTCCAGTTCTAACACTGCACATTGTGCTCAATGCACATGTGGGCATGTTCCCCATAACTAGGGGTGCCCCGCCTCCCGCCAGGGGGCGGAGAGGGATAATAGAGATAACAGAATCTATTGGGATGTGTACATCCAGTGGCCTGGCACTTCACAATTTCGGAAGTACAGGGCCTTGGTTGACACAGGAGCTCAGTGCACCATAATGCCATCAAATTATCAGGGATCAGAGTCTATAACTATTCTGGGAGTCACTGGTGGATCTCAAGAGTTAAGTAAGGTGGAGGTTAATATAAGTTTAACTGGTAAACAATGGAGGAAGCATACAGTTGTGACCAGACCTGACACACCTTGTATTTCGGGAATTGATTTTCTGAGAGAAGGGCGTTTCAAAGACCTTAGAGGTTACAAATGGGCTTTTGGAGTAGCTTCTGTAGAAATTGATGGACAAAAACTGAAGCTGTCTGTTAGACCTGAACTTTCTGATGAATCTGCAGTTGTGGGATGTTATAGATGACTCCAGGTAAAAGTTTTTGGTAACAGATTTATTGGCACTAAAAGATCATAAAAAGACAATAAAAGCAATAAAAGCAAGCAAAGCAGCACACTGGGCTTGGGAGGGGACAAAACTCCACCTCTACAGCAGCCTTACAATAGTTTTCTTCATCTTATATAGTTACATAATCTACATAAGCAAACTTATGCTAAATAGAAGGCAGGCATATGATTATGAGCCTTCAGAATAGGTGGTCAAATCCCTTCTCCCTACATTCAGTGTGGTAAGGGTCTAAGCATCCACTTTCATGCATTCTCAATTCTCCAGGCTTCTTATCTAAAGAAAACAAATTCCTAGTTCTTCTCCTCAGCCTTGGCGTCTCCAATTAGCCAAACACACTGTCTCTGTTTAAGTCTGTAAAATATGTGGCTCCCCTTTTGTCCTCGAAACAGGCTCCTGCAAGCTTCTGACCCTCAGTCCCAGTGCACTGTAAGTCTTATAATTTTAACACAAATCACCAGTATATTCATCACAATCCCCCATTTTCTTTTTGTCACCATTGATTTGTGTTAAAATTTCTAAATTTTTCAAGACTTCCTTAACTGGATCATAATTAAGTTCCTCTATTTTGATCACCTTCAGATCATAACCATCTGCTTGTAACTTATTGGCATAAACAATTTTACCTAAAGGTCTTATAATTTTAAAACAACAATTACAATGAATTACACAGATCAGTATTACAATTATTCTAACAGGTTTTACAAAAAAATGTTTAAACCAACTTATATTTGATAACCAAGAAGTTAACTTATCCCATATTTCTTTAAATCCAGAAGAAGTATCATCCAAAGAAATCTGATGTAATATTTGATTGTGATTAACAATCACTTAACATAACTACAGATTAACATAACTACAACAGCTTACATTTATGACTACACATACAACGTGTAAGAAATCCAAAGCCAACCTATTTTCAGTAGATACTTTTGAGAGACTATTGACTTCAACCAATTGAGCTTTTATTCCATCTATGCTTGCATTCATCATAATTTCAGCTGTAGCAGAAAAATTTACCATCGCTTTTTGAAGTTCACTATCTTCAAGCCAAGGTAGAAACCTGCTGGCAAAACTATGAAACTTGCTATGACTGGTTGGTAGTGGATTTGTTCCCCTCTTGGTACTTCTTGCAAAGCTCCTGAGTGATTCCTGTGGCTGATTTACTATAAAGATATGAGGATAGGCCAGTCCTATAGCACATTTTCCGTACCAGCCTAAGGGTAATACCTTATAAGCATTTTTACCACATATCCAATAACATCTTGACCCAATAGGTATCAGCCATCCTTTAGGTATGTGTCCTTTCTTTCTGGTCTGATCATGGCTCCCCATATTTCCTTCTTCCTAACTAATAAATTGTGAACACTTTAATTACTGCCCTATAAAAACTGCATTCCCACATCCAGGGTCAGTCCTATTTCCCCCTTTATTCCTGCCTATAGTTGTCTCCCAACATTGCTGGATACAAGGTACAGGCATATATAAAACCAAGGGTTCTTCAAATTGTACTCTCCCCCTTAACTGAGATTGTGGAATCTCGGTACAATCCTCAAGTTGCTGGGCTTTTGGAATGCTTTTTGTATTTCTGTTAC
This sequence comes from Melanerpes formicivorus, assembly GCF_026170545.1. Lineage (NCBI taxonomy): Eukaryota > Metazoa > Chordata > Aves > Piciformes > Picidae > Melanerpes > Melanerpes formicivorus. The sequence goes on from NW_027142361.1 coordinate 15,180,594, forward strand.
ATCAGGAAAGACTGTCCCTATCAAAGGAAACCTGTGTGCTGAAACAGGCTCCTGCAAGCTTCTGAACCTCAGTCCCAGTGCACTCTAAGTCTTATAATTTTAAAGTAAATCACCAGTATATTCATCACATTGGGCCAACACAAGATACAGGACATTAAATTGCCAGTTGCTTCTCAGACTGTGCATCACAGACAATACAGAACCAACCATGACTCTTTGTTGCCCATTCAGAATCTGATTCGATAGTTGGAGAAGCAGAAAGTCATCAGCAAAACTCATTCACCTTTCAACAGTCCAGTGTGGCCTATGCAAAAGCAGAATGGAGACTGGCGTCTAACAGTCGACTTCCGAGCCCCGAATGAAGTAACTCCGCCTATGAGTGCAGCAGTACTAGACATGATGGAGCTACAGTACGAGCTGGAATCCAAAGAGGCCAAATGGTATGCTACCATAGACATTGCTAATGCATTTTTCTCTATTCCCATAGCAGAGGAATGCAGGCCTCAGTTTGCTTTCACCTGGATAGGAATCCAATACAATTTCAACAGATTGCCAATGGGCTGGATCCACAGCTCAAGCATCTGTCATGCAGTGATCCACGATGCTCTGGAGAAAGGCGGTGCTCCAGAATACATTCAGTTCATCAATGATATCATCGTCTGGAGTAAAACTGCTGAAGAAGTCTTTGAGAAAGGTAACAAAATCATTGACATTATTCTGAATGCAGGTTTTGCAATCAAGCGAGACAAGGTGAAAGGACCTACCACAGAGATTCAGTTTCTGGGAGTGCGGTGGCAGGATGGACGCTGACACATTCCAGTGGATGTGGCAAATAGAGTCTCTACCATGGCAAATCCCACAAACAAGCAAGAAACCCTATGTTTCTTGGGGATGGTGGGATTTTGGAGACTGCACATTCCTGGATACAGTCAGATTGTGAAACCTCTGTATGATGTGACTCAAAAGAGAAACCATTTCCACTGGGGACCTAAACAACAATCAGCCTTTGACCAGATAAAGCAAGAGGTAGTTCAAGCAGTGGGCCTGCGACCTGTCCGAGATGGTCCAGACATTAAGAACATTTTGTACACGGCTGCAAGTGACAATGGTCCAACCTGGTGCTTGTGACAAAAAACTCCAGGTGAGACATGTGGACGACATCTTGGTTTCTGGAGTCAAGGTTACAGAGGTTCAGAGGCTAATTATACTCCAACAGAGAAAGAGATTCTCGCTGCCTATGAAGCAGTACAAGCAGCTTCTGAAGTAATTGGAACTGAATCACAACTTCTCTTAGCTCCCAGATTGCCAGTTTTGAATTGGATGTTCAAAGGCAAAGGCTCCACACCACATCATGCTACAGACTCAACCTGGTCCAAGTGGATGGCTCTGATAACACAGAGAGCTCGAATGGGAAATCTTGAAAGACCTGGTCTAGTGGAGGTGATCTCACGTTGGCCTGAAGGTACCAACTGTGCTAAACCTCCAGAGGAGAAAGTACCTCGTGCTGAGGATGCTCCTCCTTACAATGACCTTTCTGGTGATGAAAAGAAATATGCTTTGTTCACAGATGGCTCCTGTCGTCTTGTCGGAAACAAGCGAAGGTGGAAGTCTGCAGTGTGGAGTCCAACACGCTGAGTTGCAGAGGCGAAGGATGGAGAAGGTGAATCCAGTCAGTTCGCAGAGGTAAAAGCTGTCCAGCTAGCTCTTGACGTAGCTGAACGTGAGAGATGGCCAAAGCTTTATCTCTATACCGACTCATGGATGGTAGCCAATGCTCTGTGGGGTTGGCTAAAGAACTGGAAGAAGAGTGGTTGGCAGAGGAAAGGAAAACCCATTTGGGCAGCTGACCTGTGGCAGGACATTGCTGATGAAATCGAGAGAATTCCAGTGAAAGTGAGACACATCGATGCTCACATTCCTAAGAGCAAAGCTACTGAGGAACAGCAACACGACCATCAGGCCGATCTAGCTGCAAGAGTTTCTCAAGTAGACATGGACACTGATCTTGATCTCGACTGGAAACACCGAGGTGAAATATTCTTAGCTCGGTGGGCTCATGATTCATCAGGACATCAAGGCAGAGATGCAACATAACAACGGGTTCGTGACAGATCCATAGCTGCTATTAAGCAGGCAAAACGAATTATGGCCTTGTGGTATGGTGACAGATGGTGCAAGTACAAGTATGGTGAAGCTTGGCAGATTGACTATATCACTCTACCACTTTCTCATACTGGCAAGCAATACATGCTTACTATGGTAGAGGCAAACACTGGATGGTTGGAACCTTATCCAGTTCCACATGCAACTGCACGCAACACCATTCTCGGTCTGGAGAGACAAAACCTGTGTAGACACAGAACTCCAGAGAGGATTGAGTCAGAGAACAGAACTCATTTCAAAAACAATCTTGTAAAGAACTGGGCTAAAGAGCATGTCACTGAGTGGATATTCCACATCCCCTGCTATTTACCAGCTTCAGGGAAGATTGAACGCTACAACAGTTTGCTGAAGGCCGCGGCAGCAGAGGTGGGCGGAGCCCTGCTGTGTGCTCGGGCGGCGGCGGGTCCGGCCGTGCGCTCGGAGCGGCGACAGCGGACCCCGGCCGTCCACTTGAGCTGCGGTGGTGGCGGGACCGGCCGTGCGCTCGGGTTGCGGCGGCGGTGAGCACGGCCGTGCGCTTGGAGCGGCGACGGTGGTCTTGGCCATGCGCTCGGGCTGCGGCGGCGGGTCCAGCTGTGCACTCGAAGCGGCACCGGTGGCCCCCCGGCCGTCCACTTGAGCTGCGGTGGCAGCGGGACTGGCCGTGCGCTCGGGTTGCGGCGGGGCCGGCCATAGTCTCTTCCCCGACTTTTTCGGACGAGTTCCGAAAATGGCGCCGAGCACCTGGCTCCACCTCCCTTCTTTTCACTAGGTTGTGGTGCAGCCCCTCCCTCCGCCAGGGGAGGGTTAAGTTGTTGGATGCTGGCACATTTTGGTACGCGAACGCCTAGTGGGAAAGGCGGTGTACCGTGACATGCATCTGTAGAGCCTCGGGCCGCGGCTGGAAGCAGTCAGCACTGGGCTTGGGATAGGTCCGTGCAGGGTTGTGAATGGCTCAGCGTGCTGTTTTCCTGGAGGGGTGGAGAAGCAGTTAGAGCCTGATTGTTCTGACTGGCTTGCCCCAGGGGTGGAAATATGCCGCTGAGTGAATAGAGGTGGGAATAAAGGCTTGGTTGAGAAGTTGTGAGGTTCCTTCCAGGTGACCAGGATGTCCAACGGATCCATGAAGAGCTTGCACTGCAGAAGAGTGTACTCTGCATCGCTGAGAGGTTCTATTAGATGAGGGAAGAAGAACTGGAATGGACTGACACTTGAGCCTGAATGAGAGACTGTTTGGGTGGACGCCCAGATGAAGATAGGGACTTCGCCAAACATGTCATCGGAAGATTTCTGATTTGATGATGTGTTTGGGTGCAAAGATTATGGTATGAAATAAGGGGTGGCGTGTTACAGTTTGAGCTGGGTGCCCCCCTGCAATGTTTACTTCCTGTGTCCAGAAGTCCAGCCCAGAGGGGTGGACACAGGAAATTATGTAGTATTTCCTACCACAATCCTTTGCACCACTATAAGATCCAGTGCGGAGTCTAGCACTTTCTCTTTTCTTCCTCCTCCGTCAGCCGGTAACTGGGGGAGATGTCTCCTGGCTTTGGGCCTGGCAAGGCCCAAGGCCATGGGGGGATGGGCAGTCTCAGATCTGGCCAGCTGAGACTAGCCTAGCAGTGGGAGGGGGAAGAAGGAGCCCTGGGGGTCTCGGGTGTACCCTCAGGTGGGGATGGGATCTCTCTGGGTCTGCTTTGGGATCTTTCTTTGTCACTGTGCTTTTGCTTTTCTGTAAAAGTTCGCTGCTTTCTATTTAAACTTTCCATCACTTTTGCAATCCGTTTGTCTGAGTGTTTATTGTTGCCAGGGGTGGGGAAGGGGGTTGCCTCAACCCAGCACACACTCTTAAAGCCATGCGGGGTGGATCTTTGAAAAACTGGGAAAAACATTTAGCACAAGCAACCTGCCTGGTAAATAGTAGAGGTTCAGTGAGCCGAGCTTGACCTGCACACTCAGGTCTGGTACAGAAAGTAGAAGGTGATAGAGTTCCTGTTGTTAGAGAAAAGAATCTTTTAGGTAAGTCTGTTTGGATATTTTCTCCTTCAGGAGAGGGCAAACCTGTCCAAGGGGTCGTTTCAGCTGAAGGTCCTGGTCACACTTACTGGGTAATGCAAGAGAATGGTGAAATTCAGTGTATTCCAGAAAGAAATCTAACTTTAGCTGAAAGAGTTTAACTCAGAGTGTTGTACAGATACAACATTGCACCCAAAGGAAGAATCCATGAGGAATTTACGGTTAACAAACCCTAAGTACCATGAGAGCCCTGAGTCAACTGAGAGTCCCTGTTCCTTTTCTTCACCTCATCTGCAGAGAGACAAATTGTTTTCTGTTTTCTTGTTTCCTGGTTTTTGGACTTCTGAATCATCTACATCTGAGGACATCCAGAATGGTCTGTGAACTTCATTTATGAATTGTAGATATTGTTTTAGATTAGATGAATGGTATTAACAGCCAATTAATTTTTTTAGGAGGGGTGGATTGTGGCAGTTTTAGGCTATTCCTTTGAAAGTTAGCTGCAGATTTTGAGTAGAAAAGTGGAGAAACAGAAACAATTCCCTGTTGGGTGTAAAAAGGAAAACAAAATATTATTCTAAATTTCTTTGTCCAAATGTGTGAGATGTACCCTAGCAATCTCTCACATTCCACTTCATTCTTTTCTTTCTGCTCTGGCTGCTTTGCTGGTTTGGAGAGAATCCTTGACTTTGCAGTTAAGGACACTAATGATGCTTTGAGGTAACAGTTCTCCTAACATCCTTCTCTTTTCTTCCAATTTTAAAGGGAAAGGGGGGGGTTAGGGGAAAGCAGTGCTGTTTTCCCACTCCTTTTGGAATACCAGAAGAGGTTCGGGGGGGGTTCTGTTTTCTGATTGTAAATACCTGTATAATATTGTAAATCCTGTTTATTTGTACATATTCATTGCATTCCATTGTAGAGTGTAGTTTTTGCTTCATAAATATAGCTTCCATTTTCTTCCCGACTGAGTGAGCTGTGCTTTTGTTAATGTAGTGGGAAATTCCAAACCACCACAAGAAGTATCTGCTACCATTGGGGGTATCACATAATCCACCACCCCTTACAGCCCCTGGGATAGCAGTGAAACCTGGTACACTGCCTCAAAAATATCCCAGGCTTGTCTTCAGTGATCCTGTTTTCTCCCTCTTCCCCCTTTGACCTAGTAACCAGCCCTGATAATTCTTGCCCCAGGATTCTTTTTCCTCTTTGAGACAAGCAATTCCCATCTTTAGTCAGCAGGATAATTACAGAAAAGTTGCTCCTGAAATCAGAAACCAGGTTAGAAAAGCTATGGCCCTGACAGAGTCAAATCTGGCCAGGGTCAGTAAAAGTAACAGAAAAGGATTTTACAGGTATGTAAGAGAAAATAGAAAAATGAGAGTGTGAGGTCTCTTCAGAGGGATACAGTTGACTTGGTACCTGAGGACATGAAGAAGGCTGAAGTACTCAAGGGCTTTTTTGCTTTAGTCTTCAATGCTAACCACTTGAGCCACTCCACCCAAATCACAGAGGGCATTGGCTGGGTCTGGGAAAATGAAGAACCACCAAGGGTAGGAGCAGATCAGGTCTGGGAACACCTAGAGAACCCGAAGGTGCAAAAGTCCATGGGACCTGATGGGATACATCCGCGGGTCCTGAAATCACTGGCAACTGAAGTTGCTAGGCCACTAGCTGTCATATTTGAGAAGTCGTGGCAGTCTAGTGAGGTTCCCACAAATTGGAAAAGTGGAAACATAACCCCTATTTTTAAACAGGGAAGCAAAGAAAACCCAGGGAACTACAGACCAGTCAGCTTCCCCTCTGTGCCAGGTAAAATCATGGAACAGATCCTTCTGGTAGCTGTACTAAGGCACATGAAAAATAATGAGGCAACCAGTGACAATCAACATGGCTTCCCTAAGGGCAAATTGTGCCTAATTTGGTGGCCTTCTATGACAGAGCTACAGAACTGGTTGACATGGGAAAAGCAACTGATATCATTTACCTGGACTTGTGCAAGGCATTTGACTTCATCCCAAATGACATCCTTGTCTCTAACATGGAGAGATATGGATTTGATGGATGGACCACTCAGTGGATAGGGAACTGGCTGGAAAGTCGTGCTTAAAGAGTTGTGGTTAATGGCTCAATGCGTATGTGGAGACTGGTGGCAAGTGGTGTTCCTCAGGGGTCTGTTCTGGGTCCAGCGCTGTTCAACATCTTTGTCAGTGATATGGACAATGGCTTCAAGTGCACCCTCAGCAGGTTTGCTGACAACACCAAGCTGTGGTGGACTCGGTTGAGGGAAGGGATGCCATCCAAAGGGACCTTGAGGGGCTTGAGAAATGGGCCAGTGCACACTGCATGAGGTTCAACAAGTCAAAGTGCAAGGTGCTACACCTGGGTCAGGCCAATCCCAGGTACAAATATAAACTGGGTACAAAATAGGTTAAGAGTAGCCCTGAAGACAAGGACTTGGGGCTCAACATGAGCCGGCAGCACGCTCATGCAGCCCAGAATGCCAATAGTATCCTGGGATGCATCAGGAGTGTGGCCAGCAGATCAAGAGAGGTGATTCTCCCACTTTGCTCTTGTGAGACCCCACCTTGAATACTGCATCCAGCTCTGGTATCCCCACTGTAAGAGGGACATAGATCTGTTGGAACAAGTCCAGAGGGCCACAAAGATGATCCAGGGTCTGGAACACCTCTGTTCTGAGGATAGGCTAAGGGAACTGGGATTGTTCACCTTGGAGAAGAGAAGACTCCAGAGGGACGTTATAACTGCCTTACAATACTTGAAGGGAACCTACAGGAAAGCTGGAGAGGAACTTTTTTACAAGAGTGTCCACTGATAGGACAAGGGGAAATGGATTTAAATTGAAGGAGGAGAGGTTTAAATTGGATCTTAGGAAGAAATTCTTCACTATGAGGGTGGCAAGACTGGGTAAATGGCATCAGTTGCTCGCCCCTCATCTATTAATTTCGTCACCAGCTCATAGAATGCCACCAGGTTGGTCAGGCAGGATTTGCCGTTGGTGAAACCATACTGACTGTTCCCAATCACCTCTTCACTATTCTTCTGAGCCAGTAGTGCCTCCAGGAGGATCTGCTCCATGATCTTCACAGGCACAGAGGTGAGACTGACTGGCCTGTAGTTCCCTGGTTCCTTCTTCTTACCCTTTTTGAAAATGGGGGTAATGTTTCCCCTTTTCCAGTCTGTGGGGACTTCCCCAGACTGCCAGGACTTTTGAAATATAATAGAGAGGGGTTTAGCAACCTCATCTGCCAGTTCTCTCAGTACCCGTGGGTGTAACCCGTCGGGTCCCATGGACTCGAACACTTTCAGGTTCTTCAGTATTCAGTATCACTAATGTTGGAAGAGACCTCAAAGATCATCGAGTCCAACCTGTCACCTCATGACTAGAGTAGGGAGGACACTACTGCCCACTTCAGGCTTGAACTCACGACCTTCCCATTAAGGGTCTCATGCGCTACCAGCTGAGCCATATCCTGACTCAGGTGATCACGAAACTGATCTTCACTTACGATGGGCAGTTCTTCCTCCCCCTCCCTGGCATTGTCTTCCATAACATCAGGAGTGTGGCTAGAGGCCCTTGCAGTGAAGACTGAGGTAAAGAAGTTATTGAGAACCTCAGCCTTTTCCTCATCAATTGTGACCATGTCACCATTTTCCTTTCTGAGGGGGCCCATACCTTCCCTAGTCTTCTTCTTCCCATTAATATACCTGTAGAAGTTCTTAGTGTTCCCTTTAACCTGCCTGGCTAGATTCAATTTGAATTCTGCTTTGGCTTTCCTAACCAGGTCTCTTGCTGCTCAGGCAGCTTCCTTATATTCCCCCTGTTCTACCTGTCCTTCTCTCCACTTCCTGTAGATTTTCTTCTTAAGTAATAGTGTGTCCAGTAGCTCCTCGCTCATCCAGGCAGGCCTCCTAGCATTCTTTCCTGCTTTTCTCTTTGTTGGTATACATAGCTCCTGGACACAGAGGAGGTGGTCCTTGAATACTGACCAGCTGTCCTGGGTCCCTCTTCCCTCCAGGGCTTTGTCCCACGACACTTTGGCTAGCAGATCCCTGAAGCGATCAAAGTCTGCAAGCCTAAAGTCTAGGGTCGTAAGCTTAGAATACTTCCTCATGATTGCCCTGAGGATATTAAATTCAACTGCTTCATGGTCACTGCAGCCAAGGCTGTCTCTGAGCCTCACATTGGTTACCAGCCTTTCCCTGTTGGTGAGAACATGTTGCAAGAAGGGGCCACTATACGACCAATGTGATCAGCGGAATCCAACTTTATTGAGCATCAGACACATCTTATATACGGTTTACTATAATTATGCCCACTTGGCAACATATTATTGGTTACTCTCTAAAAGGTTACATCATTGTTTTCACAACTCTGTGGAATTCTTCTATCCGGCCTAATTGCTCTCTTTCCCAGATCTCGCCTCCTCCTTATCTTGCTTCCCTCCCTTCTCAGGGGCAGCTGGACTTCAGCATACCAAGCAATCAGCACTTTCTCACAGATCCTACTCCACCACTATATTATCAACAGAGAATTCTTCAAGGCCTGAATTGCACAGGTGTTCCTGGGACTCAAGTCCCCTCTTGCTCAAAACAAACCCCAACAAATCCCCCGTTTTTCTTTTGTGCAAGTAAGGCCTTGGAGCTTGTCCTTTGAACATTTTGCATAATACAATTATAAACAAGTTTAACAATAATCAAAATTAGTACAATAATACCTAAAAACCTTAAAACTTACTACTATAATTAACAAACATATTTGCATCAAATCTGGGTATCCCTATCAGACACGTCTGAAAAGGTTCAATCAAAATTCATTATTACCTGTTATGTTGCATCTTTATTTTCTCTAGGATGGTCAAAAATCATAAATTGTTTAATGGTAGCAAGATTTCTTTAATCTGTAAAGGTAGATCTGGCCAGGCTCTAGCTTCACAGACGGAAAACTTGCAGGCAATCAGCAAGAGCAAAAGAGCTCCATTGCTTTGCCCAATATAAAATTACCCATAATAATGTGTTTTTGCTCATCCTAGTAATACTGATCTCTTATTGGTACCATTAAAAAACTTTTTTTATTTTTTTTTTGCTATGGGGTATTCTCTCTTTCCACCCTTTTTTCTTTTTTTAATTTATTTATTTGTTTGTTGATATTTTCAACCGAAAATGAAAATGCATGTTGTGTTGTAATGAATTTTGATTTTCTCTCTAGGTGTGTAAAATTATAGCAAACTGGTGATATAACATATAAGTCCCTATGAACATTTTCTCTAATCACACAACAATCAACCAACCATAATATTCAGTCCTATTCACATGATGCTGTGTTACATTCTTCTGATTGATGCTTTTGATCCCAGATTATCATAACAGTTATTGTGATCGATGTTCGACTTCATGGGAAATGCTGTTTCCTCTTAGTCTTGATTCTTCTGCACATTAGTGAAGGAATACTTGTTAAAATTAATACCTATTTACTACAAACCTTAACTTATGCTAATACCAAAAATCCTTAAAACCTTAAAAGACTATGTTAAAATTAATCCATCAAATCAGTGTCTAAAAAGAAATAAAATTGTTACATTAACTAAAAAACACTTTCCAAAATTAAAACCTGTTTATACATTCCTTAACTATATTACATGGAGCTCCTTTGAAATGCTGTTACAGTTTGAGCTGGGTGCCCCCCTGCAGTGTTTACTTCCTGTGTCCAGAAATCCAGCCCAGGGGTGGACACAGGAAATTATGTAGTATTTCATACCACAATCCTTTGCACCACTATAAGATCCAATGCGGAGTCTAGCACTATCTCTTTTCTTCCTCCTCCGTCAGCCGGTAACTGGGGAGATGTCTCCTGGCTTTGGGCCTGGCTAGGCCCAAGGCCACGGGGGGATGGGCAGTCTCAGATCTGGCCAGCTGAGACTAGCCTAGCAGTGGGAGGGGGAAGAAGGAGCCCTGGGGGTCTCGGGTGTACCCTCAGGTAGGGATGGGATCTCTCTGGGTCTGTTTGGGGATTTTTCTTTATCACTGTGTTTTTGCTTTTCTGTAAAAGTTCACTGCTTTCTATTTAAACTTTCCATCACTTTTGCAATCCGTTTGTCTGAGTGTTTATTGTTGCCAGGGGTGGGGAAGGGGGCTGCCTCTACCCAGCACAAATGCCTAGGCAGACAACTAAGAAGGTTCGAACCAAAAGAAAATCTTACAATTTGAACTCTTTACTAAGTACATACACCTTACTGCAATTACTTTGTACCAAGTACTTATAAATACCAAATGCTTACTTATTCATTATGCTTATTAGAAAAACTTAACAAAACTCTAAATAACAAATCTCTGAAAGACGTTACAATCAGAAATGACAAAATGAGTACTGTTGCTTTAAATCAGAGCAGAGCCATGGTCGACAGTAGCCGTACCAGAAACCGCTGGGGGGGGGGGTGGGTGGGGGGGGGTGTGTGTGTGCTGAGGTTAAGACCACACCCAATTGCAGCATTGATTCCATTAGGCAATGGCATAACTGTAACTGTAATTAAGGCCTGTTTTCCTTCAATCTTCACTACAATTTTGTGACTACTCTGCATTACTGCTTGAGCTCCTCCAACACCTTCTACTTCTCCTATTGCTGGCTCTAAAGGCCAGTGTCTCGGCCAGTGTGCATTACTCATGATTGTGATGTCAGCACCAGTATCTAGCAGGCAAATTAATTTCACGTGCTGAGACCCGTACCAAAATTCAACACCAGCGACTGGTCGTCTTCCCATTGGTATAGTTAAGAGAGCCAGTCCCCCTGTGGATCCAAAGCCTTTGTCACCTCGTACAGGCTGATCGCATGCCATTTCCACATCACAACACAAATAACACCACTGTAATCCGCATCAATTACCCCTGGCAATACCACTACCCCTTTAACACCCATAGATGATCGACCCATTAACAATGCTCCTACAGGCTGACCATTGATGTATATAGGTCCCTTTACATTTGTTTCCACTTTAATGGGCCGATTATCTATTAAGGTAGCATCTACTGCTGTTGCCACGTCCAAGCTGATGCTTCCTCTGGTTGCTGGTTGTAAGGCTGAGGTGTCGTTTTCATTTCTGCGTCCTGCTGGTAATAGACTGGAGCTGCCACTTGTGTCCCGGAGCGGCAGCTCTTCGCGCTGCTCTGGCCGTTTCCCGAACTTTGACATGCATTGGTGGAATGAGAATTACTTTTACAATTATCACACCATACAAATTTCACTCTACATTGTGATCGGATATGCCCTTCTTTACCACACTTATAACGTCGTATCTTCCTTTGAAAAACATCCCCTTGTTGCCCCCTCGTATTAGCCTTTAAAGGAGCTAAGGCTGCCAATATTTGGGTTTGTGACTCCGCAGCCTCTTCCAATTTCAGTGATCGTTCAGCCAATTTGTGCATAGTATCTGGGAACTCAACACGGCAGAGAGGAGACAGTCTAGAAGGATTTTAGAATGCATGGAGGACAGCTTCTTATCCCAGGTGCTGCGAGAGTCTACCAGGGGCAAGGCTATGCTTGACCTCCTCTTCACCAACAGGGAAGGACTGGTGGGCGATGTGGTGGTTGGAGGGTGTTTGGGGTCCAGTGACCACGAGATAATTGAATTCTCGGTTTTTGGTCAAGTCAAGAGGGGCGGCAAGAAGACCTCCACTCTGGACTTCCGGAGGGCAGACTTTGGGTTACTCAAGGAACTAATTCAGAGGGTTCCTTGGGATAAAGCCCTTAAAAACAAAGGGGTCCAGGAGAGCTGGACCTACTTCAATGAAGAATTGTTGAAGGCTCAGGGACAGGCTGTGCCAATGTGCCAGAAGATGAGCCGCCGGGGCAGACGGCCAGCCTGGATGGTTCATGAACTTTTAATGGAACTGAGGGAAAAAAAGAGGGTGTATCACCTTTGGAAGCGAGGGGAGGCAACCCACAGAATGTTTAAGGATGTTGCTAGGTCTTGTAGGAAGAGAATTAGGGAGGCAAAAGCACACTTGGAGCTTAAACTGGCCTCTACTGTGAAGGACAACAAAAAGTCCTTCTATAAATACATTAATACTAAGAGGAAGGGGAAGGAAAACCTCCACTCCTTGGTGGATACGGAGGGGAACATTGTAACCAAGGATAAGGAAAAGGCAGAGATACTTAACACCTTCTTTGCCTCAATTTTTACTAGAAGGGCAGAACGTCTTCCTGACAGCTGGCCTGCAGAGCTAGCAGAAGGAGCCAGGGAGCTGCACAGAGAAGAGCAACAAAGTTGGTGAGGGGTTTGGAACACAAGCCCTATGAGGAGAGGCTGAGGGAGCTGGGGCTGCTTAGCCTGGAGAAGAGGAGACTCAGGGGTGACCTTATCACTCTCTACAACTACCTGAAGGGAGGTTGTAGACAGGCTGATGATGGTCTCTTCTCCCAGGCACCCAGTACCAGAACAAGAGGACACAGTCTCAGGCTGCGCCAGGGGAGGTTCAGGTTGGATGTGAGGGAGAAGTTCTATACAGAAAGAGTGATTGCCCATTGGAATGGGTTGCCTGGGGAGGTGGTGGAGTCGCCGTCGTTGAGGGTGTTCAGAAGGAGACTTGATGGGGTGCTTGGTGCCATGGGTTAGCTGTTTGGGTGGGTTGGATTGGTTGATGGGTTGTACACGATGATCTTGAAGGTGTCTTCCAACCTGGTTTGGTTTATTCTAATAAAGTTTATTCTATGAGAAAAGCTTGTGGACCAGAAGGTATGTTAGCTGCTCTTTCCAGCATCTCCTCAATTGTGGTCCCCTGTGGTAAATTTACCAATACTGATTTTGTTTTTGTATTAGCTCCTTCAAAAGCTACATTTTTTAACATATAACCCTTTAAATAGTCAGGAATATCCGAATTACTCATTGCCTCACATACACGATCTACAAATTCTGCAAACGACTCTTCTGGCTTTTGTCTTAAAGACATATAGTGCGGCCTGCTTGTACTCTTTTTAATGCCTTTTGGGCACATTCCATTGATTTCTGAAAGACCGCAGGACCACTTCGAACTTGTCGTTCAACACCAAACCATTGTTCTGTTCCCATTAATTGTTGTGCTGTGACTCCAGCCAGGGGATCCCCCTGCTGCCGTTGTGTATTCTCTGAGAGCTGACAAAACTGACCCCAAAACTCAAACATGATCATTTGAGAAGGAGTCAAAATCATTCTCATCAGTGTCTTAATGTCCTCTGTCCAGTCCGAAACCTGATAGTGTCCTTGATTATGATCAATATCATACGTTACAGGAAAACACAGTACCTTAGACAATTCAGCAGCCACATCGTAACATCCATTTTTCATAGCCTCCTGAGCAATCGCTTTCCAGTTAATTCGCACAACCGCTCCCGAGCAATGTTTCTTCTCCGTTTTATTTTCTAAGAGCATTTCTTTTCCCTGGGAACTTTCTAAAATCAGTTTTTGACACATGTGCTCCACCAACATTTCTAACTGAGCCGGAGAAATAGATAATGGTGTCTCCCTCTGATTTACTGTCTCAGTTTGTGATTCTACGCTGTCGTTCAGTTCAGCCGAAGCCCCCACTCCCTTAGCCAGGCAGGCTGCGCCTGGGGCTAGGTCATTAGGCGCCTCGCTGAATTCCGTCGGTGGGGGTGGAGGTGGAAATTTGGGTCTTGCAGGGCACGATAGTGGTATTGTGCTCTGTGCCGGAGGCGGCCCCGGGCGATATTTTTCAAACACCTCCTTCGGTCGCAATTCAGATACAACTGGCGCTGCATCCCGTTCTGACAAATTCGCAGAAACTGCAGCAGCCATTCGCTGTTCCAGTTCATAGGTTTTAACACAGTTCATGCATTCTCGCCACGACTTTTGCAGCTTTATAGCAGTTTTATCACCATCTATAACCAAATCCCACAACTTGCTCCCGTATTCTCTCCAACAAGCTTCATCAAAATAACTATCTCCGCTCGGGAAATGCCCTGAAGCGGATCCATGGGCCAAAAGTCCAGGCATTACTTTAGACGATATCTCTGCCTTACGCTTTTCTAAAAAGCACTTAAATAAATCATACGCTGCCAGCCTATCCATGTCCGTATTTAAACGCTAATGTCCGTATTTAAACGCTAATTTCCGTATTTAAACGTTAATTTCCGTATTTAAACGTTAGTACCTGTGCGCACAGTCCTCGTTTAAGCAGTTCCAGGCTCTACAGCATCTTCGGCTCCAAGGCTGTCTTTCCTTTTCTTGCAGCCTCCGGTACTGCTATCCTGGGCCGGACTTCTTCTTGCTTTCCGCGCTCTCGAACCCTGGTAGTCCTCGTCGGAACGGCACGGCTCCCTTCTTCGCCGTGACTCCTTTCAGAGATTTGCAGAACCCTCCTTTTTGGGTTCAGGACCCACTCTGTGGGGTCCCCGTTCAAGGCGCCTTTGCCCGCATTCTCCACCAATTGTTGCAAGAAGGGGCCGCTATACGACCAATGTGATCAGCGGAATCCAACTTTATTGAGCATCAGACACATCTTATATACGGTTTACTATAATTATGCCCACTTGGCAACATATTATTGGTTACTCTCTAAAAGGTTACATCATTGTTTTCACAACTCTGTGGAATTCTTCTATCCGGCCTAATTGCTCTCTTTCCCAGATCTCGCCTCCTCCTTATCTTGCTTCCCTCCCTTCTCAGGGGCAGCTGGACTTCAGCATACCAAGCAATCAGCACTTTCTCACAGCTCCTACTCCACCACTATATTATCAACAGAGAATTCTTCAAGGCCTGAATTGCACAGGTGTTCCTGGGACTCAAGTCCCCTCTTGCTCAAAACAAACCCCAACAAGAACAAGGTCCAGCATAGCACCTTTTCTTGTTGGTTCCTCTACCATTTGGAGGAGGAAGTTGTCTTCTATGCAGTCCAGGAACATCCTGGATTGCTGGTGCCTTGCTGTGTTGTCCCTCCAGCAGATGTCAGGGTGGTTGAAATCACCCATGAGGACCAGGGCTTGTGACCTGGAAGCCGCTTCTATTTGCCTATGGAGGGCCTCATCTGCTTGGTTCTGCTGGTCAGGTGGCCTGTAGGAGACCCCCACAGTAATATCTCCTTCCCCTGTCTTGCCTTTAATTTTAACCCATACACTCTCAACCAGCTCATCATCCCTCCCCAGGTGGAGCTCCACTGATTCCAGCTGGTTATTGACATAGAGGGCAACACCTCCTCCTCTCCTTCCCTGCCTATCCTTCCTAAAGAGCTTATACCCATCTATCCCTACATTCCAGTCATGGGAACTCATCCTGTTTGTTGCCCAATCTGCGTGCATTCGCATAGAAGCACTTCAGCTGGGCTGGCCCTGTTGTCCCCTTGTTCCAGTTCTCCTCGTTTTCCACAGAATGTCCTGGTGCATCATTCATGGCTTGCCTCAGGGCAGCACGTTGAGAGCCCTTACCAGCTCTCCTTCTCTCTGTTGCTGGTGAGCTGCCCCTCTGTTTGTCACTGGCCAGCAGGAGACTATTAACCCCTTGCCCCTTCAAATCTTGTTTAAAACCCTATCAATGAGCCCTGCCAATTCCTGCCCCAGGATTCTTTTCCCCCTCTGGGACAAGTGTGTCCCATAAGCTGTTTTCATCTCTGGTGCCTTGAAAACCAATCCATGATTGTAGAACCCAAAGCCCTGTTGATGGCACCAGCCCCTGAGCCATGAATTGACCTGTCAGCCCTTCCTCAGTGTTCCCTCATCCATTGCTGACGTTAGAGGGATAGCAGAGATCCCTTTAGCAGTTGCCCTAAGGTTCTGAAATCTTTTTTAATTGATTGTGAGCCTCTCATTGTTGCATCGTCACTATCCACCTGAAAGAGCAGAAGTGGGTAGTAGTCTGAAGGACTCACGAGGTTGGGAATTTTATCTACAATGTCCCTTACTTGGGCACCAGGGAGGCAGCAGACCTCTCTATGAAATGGGTCTGGTCTACATATTGGGCCCTCTGCTCCCTTCAGTAGGGAGTCTCCTATAACGATGACCCTACGAGGTTTCTTTTCTGGATTAGTTTTGATGGCTGGCCTGAGGCAACCTGTCATTGGTGCAGCTTCTGACCTTTTTGAGTCCTCGACCTTACCAATGACCTGTTCCTCCTGCAGAGCCTCATACCTATTCTGTAATTGCACTGTAGGCAGCGTGCTGCTTAAAGTAGCAGGCTTTCTCTGTTTGCATTTCTTCCGTCGGGCAGAGACCTGTTCCCATTGGCCCTGCTCATGTGGGTTACTATAGGGAGGTTGAGAGGCTTGCTGATGGGAAGGTATCAAACTCCCTGTTTGTGACCGGTTGACGTTGTCCCCTTAAGAAAGGGAATATGGTGGACGGAAGTTGGTAAACGGAAAGAATAATCTAAACTAATTTCATTGGTAAAGTGGGAGGAAGCACCTTCTGAACTGGGAGTGAACTGGGCATTCCAGCACTTTTATCTTCAGTCTTGCTTCCGCCTCTTCTTTGGGCAGCAGCTCTCTCTGTGCTGGGCTTTCTGCCAAGGCTTCGGCCTTCAAACTGACAAACCTGATAAGGCCTGTATTAACTCCTTTCCAATTAACACAAACTGCTTCTAATTTTTTTTCCTCTTTCTCTCTTTTCTAACCTGCTCTGGGGAAGAGGGGGAGAGAGGGGGAAAGCGGAGGTGGGGAACCCCCTCAGCAAGGGGGGGGGGAACTCTCATTTCTGTGTTACTCTGTTGTATATCTTTGTATATATTGTAAATATTGTAAATTTATATATATATTCCCCTGCATACCCTACATTGCTTTGTAAATATAAAGCTCCACTGCTTTGCTAATTCAGCTTGTGAGTTTTTTTTTCCCTTTCCCTTCAATTTTCTTTCCCTTTACCTTACAAGGGGGAAGGGAGGAGGCTTCTTGGCCTTACCCTTCCACCCCACCACACTGTTCCACTAAGAGTTACCCCCTGTTCTGGTTTTGAAGAGGTTAGATTATGGGAATAGTCAATTTTCCTTTCACTGTCTCTTATAGCTCTTAGCCTTTCCACCTCTTCTTTTAGTTCGGCCACCATGCTCATCAGATCACTGATCTGCTCACAGCTAACACAGGAGTTGTTCCTTCCATCCTCCATATTGAGTGCCAGGTTCCAGCACTCACTGCAGCCACCTACCTGAACATCTGCATGCTTGTGTGTGGTCTCTGTTTGGGTGCCCAGTTTTTCTATTAGCCTTTGCTCTAGTAGTAACCATCTTGCAATAACCACCCTCTCCACCCAGTTTTTTTGTGGGGTTTTTGTTGGTTTTTTTTTTCCCCTGTCAGTGAGAAGGCGAGCTGAGCTCCTCAAGCTGCCTCCTCTCTCTTCAGCCACGCACTGGGTTCTGTTTGGTTGGCGGCGGTTTCCACTGCAACCCCTCCCCCAGCTACGTCACTGCCCTCAGGCACATAGGCAACCCGAGCCCACTGCCCCTCCTCCCCTCTTCAGGAGGTCCGGAGCTACCAGCCCCTTACTGCCTGAAAAGCAAGGAAAGCCGAAAGCAAGCTCCCAGTGCTGAGCTCCTCAAGCTGCCTCCTCTCTCCTCAGCCACGTGCTGTTTTTTTGTTGTTTTTTTTTTAAAAGCACAAAAGATTTATTCTGTCCCCCCCATGCCCCTTTCCAAAAGGTGCAAATCCCTCATTCTCCCACTGGACAAGGTATTGTTGAACGTACACATGGCACGTTAAAACAACTGTTTTAATGGGGGAATGGCAGGGATCCTCCAGAAGCTTGATTGAACAAAGCTAGGTATGTTCAAAATTATTTGCATATTTCTGATGATTCTGAGGAACCCCTGATAATGCATCCTTTTGGCTCATTAGCTACCACCAGTGGGGTGCCCTCAGGAGCTAAAGTCAGGGTTCGGGATCTGCAAACAGGTCAGTGGTCTGATCCTTGTGATTTAATAACTTGGGGATGAGGGTATGCTTGTGTCTCAACAGATTCCGGACCACACTGGGTTCCAGCAAGATGGGTTTGACTAGTCTTTTCATCACCCTCTGGACACTGACTGCTGCAACAGTCATGCAGATGCCAAAGCAACCACAGAAGAATGTGTGGGTCACACTTGCTAATGCCCTGAAACAAGATACTTTGTGCCTCTCAGTATCAACTCCAACTAATCCTTTCAGCACCTGCCTGGTGGGTGTTCTGGTGAATGGATAGAAGGACATTACTGAAAAGATTGAACCTCTGAACTTAAAAAGATCATTTTATATACAGTTTTAATGGAATCTTAACAAAACATTTGGAGGACTTAAATGCTTTCATGGTTTTAGTTGGGAAGGATTTGAAAAGACGAATTTAACATTAGAATATATGTCTAGGAGTTGGAATAACTGGACCCAGTGCCTTTTGAGGGCTGCATTAGAGCCTCAAGAAATTGATATTTTAGGGTCAGTAAAAATGGATTATTGTGTTATGTTTAATGTTACGTTGGACAAAGCCACGAATGTTCAGAATGCTACCCCAGCAGGGAGGGAATATAGAAACTATAGTGCCTGGTGTAATCACACTACATTTATAACAATGCCACTGCATTCTTCACCATAGTGGGAGAGGAGCTGCCACCTGTGCCGCTCTGAGCCCTGTAAACCTCAGGGAAGATTAAAGCACTGTTCGTGCCTATACTGCACCAAACCCAGGACCACTCCTAACAACCCGCTATTCCTTTAAGCCCAGTAAACGATAAGCCACCACTTGACACAGCCACATTCTCTCTCCGAGGCTGTTTACATCAGCCCTGAGAATCGTTGTAGCTGGGCTTACCCCGCAGCTTTGTCTGCTGTCGTGTCTGATCGTAAACATCCGAGCCCACCTACCGGCAACCGTCGCCCCGCCCTGCCGTGCAAGCCGACTCCGAGGGCCAACCCCATGGGCCAATCCCAACCAGGACCGATCCCTGTAGTCTGGAGGGAATCGACTGAGTCCTGAAGGGAACCTGCTTCCGAGCTAAGCCCAGGTTCCATTATTCCCTCTCCACTGCTGCGGAGAGAGGAGACAGTAACCCTACACCACCGTCCAAGTCAACTAGGAATCAGTCCAGCGACAGTAGTCTTCCGGACCTCCACCTTGCTACAAACAACAGCTGCTGAGTATCTTCCACGTGCTTTCCATCCACTAGCACTCAGTTCAAAGTATCCGAGACTAGCAGAGTAATTGCTGATGCATAGAAATATTATAATATTGCTGTATATAGCCAAAAGTCATCCATGACCCGCTGAGTGACCAAGTGGCAGAACTGCACCCTTCGTTATATAAGTATAGAAATAGTCTGTAAATAGTTCAATTAAGTTCTAATAATAACACTAAGCCACTTATGGAATGTATTTCATGAACATGCACTAGAACATGTATATAAGTTAGTGATTCATCGGTTATTAATAATTTGATAATTAATTGTGACCATTTTAGGCTGTGCCTTTAAGTAAGGGACAGTTGCTGGAACACTCTGGCTGAATGTTTTGGAATAATAACGAAAACAAGATATTCTAAACTAATTTCATTGGTAGATTGGTAGAATGCAACTTTAAGTTTTAGTTCAGTTTGAGTCTCAGTTAGTTCAGTTCTGTCTGTTTTTTTTTCAGCCTGTCTGTTTCTGTCTCTCTCTGAGCAACAGCTGTGCGGGATGGAGTTAACCTTGAACTAACAGAGAAGAATAATTCTTGCATACACTTTGAGCTAACAGAATTTCCTCCTTAATAATTACCTTTTCGCTCTCTCTAAACCTTTTTGGGAAAAAAGGGAGTTATGGGGAGAGAGGGGGTATGGGGGGGGGAACCCTCCTGGCTGGAGGAGGGAAAGTTTTGTTCTGTATTACGTTCTTTGCTGCATATTTCTGTATATATTATAAATACTGTACATTGTGTATATATCCATCTACATTTCATCCTACTTGTAAATATAGCTTTAATTCATCTGTGCTTCTTCGATTGAGTTAGCCGTGGTTTCTTTGTGTGTGGGGGGAGAACTGAACTTTCTCTCACCACCACATAATTTATTGGTGGCCCAACGGGAGGCTTGTGGATAATTGCTGTCCAGAAGCAGGGCAAAATTTGCTTGATTTATTGTCTGCTCGAGTCGGAGTTACAAACATGAAAGTGGTTGGATTTTAGAGCATCTAGTTTTTTCAATTTTTGGTGTCCTGATCTATAAGTATTTTTTAGGATTGATTTGTGACCACTTAGGCAGATACTTAATGTATAAATTATATTTATGATTCAAGCTTCTCTATGACCAGTGTCTGGGATTCTTTAGGCTTACGAGATATGGAAATGTAACAACGAGCACTCTTCCAATCGAGATAAAGGAGTTTAAGATTCCAGTAGGTGAAAGAGTAATTTTAAATGATGGCTGGGATCCAAAGGTGATTTATTTGATATGTGTAATCCTGCTATCAGTAACAATCAATGTGTGCTTGTTAGTAGCTCTGTACCGGGAGATGAAGGTATCTAAGGTGTGTTTTGTTATTAAGAGATGGAGATTAGGGACGATCGGGTTGAATGCTTGTGGGGAAGAATTAGAGGGAAGACTGGCAGGGCAGACACCCTGGTTGGAGTCTGTTATAGACCACTCAACCAGGAGGAAGATGTTGATGAAGCATTCTATAGGCAGCTTAAGGCTATCTCAAGATCTCCGGACCCTGTTCTCATGGGCAACTTCAACCTGCCTGATATCTGCTGGGATCTCAACACAGCAGAGAGGAGAGACAGTCTAGGAGGTTCTTAGAATGCATGGAGGACAGCTTCTTATCCCACATGCTTCAAGAGCCTACCAGTGGCAAGGCTATGCTTGACCTCCTCTTCACCAACAGGGAAGGGCTGGTGGGTGATGTGGTGGTCGGAGGGTGTTTGGGGTCCAGTGACCACGAGATAATTGAATTTTCGGTTTTTGGTCAAGCTAAGAGGGGTAGCAAGAAGACCTCCACTCTGGACTTCCGGAGGGCAGACATCAGGTTACTCAAGGAACTAATTCAGAGGGTTCCTTGGGATAAAGATTTAATAATAAAGTGGTCCAGGAGGGCTGGACCTACTTCAAGGAAGAATTGTTGAAAGCTCAGGCACAGGCTGTGCCAATGTGCCGGGAGATGAGCCGCCGGGGCAGATGGCCAGCCTGGATGGTTAATGAACTTTTAATAGAACTAAGGGAAAAAAAGAGGGTGTATCACTGTGCTGGGTTGAGGCAGCCCCTTCTCCACCCCTGGCAACAATAAACACTCAGACAAACGGATTGCAAAAGTGATGGAAAGTTTAAATAGAAAGCAGTGAACATTTACAGAGAACCAAAAGCACAGTGACAAAGAAAAATCCCAAAGCAGACCCAGAGAGATCCCATCCCCACCTGAGGGTACACCCAAAACCCTCAGGGCTCCTTCTAATCCCTCCCACTGCTAGGCTAGTCTCAGCTGGCCAGATCTGAGACTGCCCATCCCCCCATGGCCTTGGGCCTAGCCAGGCCCAAAGCCAGGAGACATCTCCCCCAGTTACCGGCTGACGGAGGAGGAAGAAAAGAGAACGTGCTAGACTCCGCACTGGATCTTATAGCGGTGCAAAGGATTGTGGTAGGAAATACTACATAATTTCCTATGTCCACCCCTCTGGGCTGGACTTCTGGACACAGGAAGTAAGAATTGCAGGGGGGCACACAACTCAAACCCTTTGGAAGAGGGGGGAGGCAACCCATGGAATGTCTAAGGATGTTGCCAAATCATGTAGGAAGAAAATTAGGGAGGCAAAAGCACATTTGGAGCTTAAACTGCCCTCTACTGTGAAGGACAACAAAAAGTCCTTCTATAAATATATTAATAGCAAGAGGAAGGGAAAGGACAACCTCCACTCCTTGGTTGACATGGAGGGAAATGTTGTATCAAGGGATGAGGAAAAGGCAGAGATACTTAACACCTTCATTGCCTCAATTTTTACTAGCAGGACAGAACGTCTTCCTGACAGCTGGCAGAAGGAGCCAGGGAGCTGCACAGTTTCCCTATGTTCCATGAGGAGGTGGTTGGAACTCTCCTCAGCAGCTTGGATCCCCACAAGTCCATGGGACCAGATGGGATTCATCCTAGGGTGCTGAGAGAGCTGGCAGATGAGCTGGCCAAGCCACTCTCCATCATTTTCCAGCAGTCCTGGCTCACTGGAGAGGTTCCAGAGGACTGGAAGCTGGCCAACGTGGTGCCCATCCACAAGAAGGGCCGGTTGGATGAGCCAGGGAATTATAGGCCTGTCAGCCTGACCTCAGTGCCAGGCAAGATCATGGAACAAGTCATCCTGAGTGCAATCACACAGCACTTACAGGATGGCCAAGGGATCAGGCCTAGCCAGCATGGATTTAGGAAGGGCAGGTCCTGCCTGACCAACCTGATCTCCTTCTATGATCAGGTGACCCGCCTGGTGGATGTGGGGAGGCCTGTGGATGTAGTTTACCTGGACCTCAGCAAGGCCTTTGACCTCGTCCCCCATAGCAAACTCCTGGCCAAGCTGTCAGCCCATGGCTTGGACAGCAGCACACTGAGCTGGGTTAGGAACTGGCTGGATGGCTGAGCCCAGAGAGTGGTGGTGAATGGTGCCACATCCAGCTGGCGGCCAGTCACTAGTGGTGTGCCCCAAGGATCAGTGCTGGGCCCTGTGCTCTTTAACATCTTTATTGATGATCTGGATGAGGGCATTGAGTCCATCATCAGTAAATTTGCTGACGACACCAAGCTGGGGGCAGGAGTTGATCTGCTGGAGGGTAGAGAGGCTCTGCAGAGGGACCTCGACAGGCTGGACAGATGGGCAGAGTCCAAGGGCAGGGTTCTGCACATTGGCCACAACAACCCCATGCAGTGCTACAGGCTGGGGTCAGAGTGGCTGGAGAGCAGCCAGGCAGAGGGGGACCTGGGGGTACTGGTCGATGGTAGGCTGAACATGAGCCTGCAGTGTGCCCAGGCAGCCAAGAAGGCCAATGGCATCCTGGCCTGCATCAAGAACAGTGTGGCCAGCAGGAGAAGGGAGGTCGTTCTGCCCCTGTACACTGCACTGGTTAGGCCACACCTCGAGTACTGTGTCCAGTTCTGGGCCCCTCAGTTTAGGAAGGATATTGACTTGCTGGAACAAGTCCAGAGAAGAGCAACAAAGTTGGTGAGGGGTTTGGAACACAAGCCCTATGAGGAAAGACTGAGGGAGCTGGGATTACTCAGCCTGGAGAAGAGGAGACTCAGGGGTGACCTTATCACTCTCTACAACTACCTGAAGGGAGGTTGTAGACAAGCGGATGATGGTCTCTTCTCCCAGGCAGCCAGTACCAGAACAAGAGGACACAGCCTCAGGCTGCTCCATGGGAGGTTTAGGTTGGATGTTAGGAAGATGTTCTATACAGAGAGAGTGATTGCCCATTGGAATGGGCTGCCCAAGGAGGTGGTGGAGTCGCCGTCATTGGAGGTGTTCAGGAGGAGACTTGATGGGGTGCTTGGTGCCAGCTGTTTGGGTGGGTTGGATTGGTTGATGGGTTGATGGGTTTGGTTTATTCTAAATAAAGGTTTATTCTAAGCGTAGATTAAAGAGAAGAAGGCATAGCTCTAACTCTACCCCAGAGACTTCTAGTGATGAGGAGAATGGAGAATCTGTATCAGATAAAGCTAAAAAGACTATCGGAAAGGCTGCTTTAAACGGTGCTGTTGGTGATTCTGGCAATCAGCCGGTGGCAGCGGCAGCTCCTGTCACGTCCTCGGCAGCCAATAGAGAGGCAAAGCCATTTCCTCCTTCTTCTTCAGCAGGACTGGAAGTGTCTGCCACAGTAGCTGGTCCGTCTCAAAACCTGTCAGCTTCTGTTAAGGCAGCTGTAAATTCTAACACAGCTCCAGTTAAGCAAGTACCAGTTTTAAAGACCAGAATTGGAAAGTGCAAAGATGATCCAGGAGCTGATGGGGGAGAACAGCAAGATACTGCCGCTGCTGAGGGAACTTCTGCTAAAAGAGAGCCTGCTGGGGAGGAAGAGAAGCTTTGTCTTAAAGCTGAGTTATTGAGATCAACATAGAATGGAGATGCAGGGCAAATTGCAGGTCCTGGTAGGACAACAGCTAGTGGTGGTGCTTCTCAGCTTAAAGAGATCCTTAGGAGAGTGACAGTAGGATTATTGGGACAACAAGTTGTGGCCGTTTGAAGCTGTGCCTTTAAGAAAAGGGACAGTGCTGGGACACTCTGGCTGAATGTTTTGGAATAATAATGAAAACAATCAGATATTCTAAACTAATTTCATTGGTAGATTGGTAGAATGCAGTTTTAAGTTTTGTGCAGCTGGGATTTTCTCTCAGTTCGCTCCTTTCCTTCTCCCTTTCCAGCTTGTCTGCTTCTGGGCTCCCTGCCAGAGTGACCCTGAACAGATAAGCATGAGGCCTACTAATACTCCGCTTTATTAATTTCCTGCCTTTTTCTCTCTTTCAAACCCTCTTTGGGAAAAAAGGGGAGAGAAGGGAGTACGGGGGGGAACACTCCTCCAGAGGAGGGAATTTCGTTCATGTATTCTTGATTTTGTTACTTTGCTGTATATTTCTGTATATGTTGTAAATACTGTATATTTTGTGTATATATCTTGCATTTTCCACATTGCTTGTAAAATATAGCATTTCCCTTTTGCTTCTCCAGCTGAGTTAGCTGTGGTTATTTTTTTTCCTTTTTGTGGGGGAGAGGAGGCTAGGCCTTCTCTCTTAACCCTCCACACAAGTTCAGGAAGAGGAGGCAGAGGAGGAGGCAGATGATATTCAGCACTGTTCAGTCCCCCACAAAGAAATTAGAAACGTGCGGAAGGATTACATTAGAGCTGAGAATGAGCCAGTTCTAGCTTGGCTTGGTAGACGTTTCGATACAGGTGCTCCAGCTCTAATGGTTGGAGACAAGTCAGCAGCTCAACTAGAAACTGTCGAATAGACATCCTCAAAGGAGGTCATTCCAAAACAGGTCAAACGAAAACAGACCACCAAGGCAATCAAGTGGGAGTATTTGGATAACTCTGCATGATCAGTTTGGTGAGAACATGAACAGGTAGGATGGATGGCCAACCAACTTCTAATCTTTTCAGGAGACTGAGAGAACTGCAAAGTGGCAGAACCCGAGGTAGCAATACCAGAAGGGTAGCTGTTACTTCCACAGTTCCCCAGAACAACTCTAGTAGCTCCAACAGTGGCTCCAGTTCTAACACTGCACACTGTGCTCAATGCACATGTGGGCATGTTCCCCATAACTAGGGGTGCCCTGCCTCCCGCCAGGGGGAGCAGACGGATAACAGAGATAACAGAATCTATTGGGATGTGTACATCCAGTGGTCTGGCTCTTCGCAATTTCGGAAATACAGGGCCTTGGTTGACACAGGAGCTCAGTGCACCATAATGCCATCAAATTATCAGGGATCAGAGTCTATAACTATTTTGGGAGTCACTGGTGGATCTCAAGAGTTAAGTAAGGTGGAGGTTGATATAAGTTTAGCAGGTAGACAGTGGAAGAAGCATACAGTTGTGACCGGACCTGACACACCTTGTATTTTGGGAATTGATTTTCTGAGAGAAGGGCGTTTCAAAGACCCTAGAGTCTATAAATGGGCTTTTGGAGTAGCTACTATAGAAATTGATGGACAAAAACTGAAGCTGTCTGTTAGACCTGAGCTTTCTGATGAATCTGCAGTTGTGAGACAACACAAGATAAATGACATTAAATTGCCGGTTGCTTCTCAGACTGTGCATCACAGACAATTTGGCTCAGGAGGGCCAATAGCATCCTGGCCTGCATTAGGAATAGTGTGGCCAGCAGGAGCAGGGAGGTCATAGTGCCCCTGTACTCTGCTTTGGTTAGGCCGCACCTTGAGTACTGTGTCCAGTTCTGGGCTCCTCAGTTTAAGAAGGACATTGAAACACTTGAGCGTGTCCAGAGAAGGGCAACAAGGCTGGTGAGAGGCCTTGAACACAAGCCCTATGAGGAGAGGCTGAGGGAGCTGGGATTGTTTAGCCTGGAGAAGAGGAGGCTCAGGGGTGACCTTATTGCCCTCTACAACTACCTGAAAGGTGGTTGTAGCCAGGAGGGAGTTGGCCTCTTCTCCTAGGCAACCAGCACCAGAACAAGGGGACACAGTCTCAAGCTGCGCCAGGGGAGGTTTAGACTCGAGGTGAGGAGGAAGTTCTTCACCGAGCGAGTCATTCGGCATTGGAATGGGTTGCCCAGGGAGGTGGTTGAGTCATCGACCCTGGAGGCGTTCAAGGGGAGATTGGACGTGGCACTTGGTGCCATGGTCTAGTCATGGGGTCTGTGGTGTCAGGTTGGACTCGATGATCCTCGAGGTCCTTTCCAACCTAAGTGATACTGTGATACTGTGATACAATACAGAACCAACCGTGACTCTTTGTTGCCCATTCAGAATCTGATTCATCAGTTGGAGACTCAGAAAGTCATCAGTAAAACTCATTCACCTTTCAACAGTCCAGTGCAGCCTGTGCGAAATCAGAATGGAGACTGGCGTCTGACAGTAGACTACCGAGCCCTGAATGAAGTAACTCCACCTATGAGTGCAGCAGTACCAGACATGATGGAACTCCAGTACGAGCTGGAATCCAAAGAGGCCAAATGGTATGCTACCATAGACATTGCTAATGCATTTTTCTCTATTCCCATAGCAGAGGAATGCAGGCCTCAGTTTGCTTTCACCTGGAGAGGAATCCAGTACACCTTCAACAGACTGCCAATGGGCTGGATCCACAGCTCAAGCATCTGTCATGCAGTGATCCACGATGCTCTGGAGAAAGGCGGTGCTCCAGAACACATCCAGTTCATCGATGATATCATCGTCTGGGGTAAAACTGCTGAGGAAGTCTTTGAGAAAGGTGACAAAGTCATTGACATTCTTCTGAATGCAGGTTTCGCCATCAAGCAAGACAAGGTGAAAGGACCTACCACAGAGATTCAGTTTCTGGGAGTGCAGTGGCAGGATGGACGCTGACACATTCCAGTGGATGTGGCAAATAGAGTCTCTACCATGGCAAATCCCACAAACAAGCAAGAAACTACGTTTCTTGGGGATAGTGGGATTTTGGAGACTGCACATTCCTGGATACAGTCAGATTGTGAAACCTCTGTATGATGTGACTCGAAAGAGAAACAGTTTCCACTGGGGACCTGAACAAGAAGCAGCCTTTCACCTGATAAAACAAGAGGTAGTTCAAAGCAATGGGTCTGGGACCTGTCCGAGATGGTCTAGACATTAATAACATTTTGTACACGGCCGCAAGTGACAATGGTCCAACCTGGTGCTTGTGACAAAGAGCTCCAGGTGAGACACGTGGATGACCTCTACACCTGAGGATAGCTGGAATGGACTATGAACTTTACTTGCAAATTGTAGATATTGTTTTAGATTGGTTGAACAGTACGAACAGCCAATGTAATTTTTTAGAAGGTGTGGTTTGTGACCGTTTTAGGCTGTGCCTTTAAGAAAGGGACAGTTGCTGGAACACTCTGGCTGAATGTTTTGGAATGATAACGAAAACAAGATATTCTAAACTAATTTCATTGGTAGATTGGTAGAATGCAACTTTAAGTTTTAGTTCTGTTTGAATCTCAGTTAGTTCAGTTCTGTCTGTTTTTTTTTCAGCCTGTCTGTTTCTGTCTCTCTCTGAGCAACAGCTCTGCGGGACGGAGTTAACCTTGAACTAACTGATAAGAAACTAATTCTTGCATACACTTTGAGCTAACAGAATTTCCTCCTTAATAATTACCTTTTCTCTCTCTCTAACCCTTTTTGGGAAAAAAGGGAGTTAGGGGGAGGGAGAGGGTAGGGGGGGGGAACCCTCCTGGCTGGAGGAGGGAAAGTTTTGTTCTATATTACGTTCTTTGCTGTATATTTCTGTATATATTGTAAATACTGTATATTGTGTATATATCCATCTGCATTTCATCCTGCTTGTAAATATAGCTTTAATTCATCTCTGCTTCTCCGATTGAGTTAGCCATGGTTTCTTTGTGTGGTGGGGGAGAACTGAACTTTCTCTCGCCACCACATGAATAAAATATAATATTTTCATAATTCATATTTCATATTAATAAATTTAATAACCTCTTAATCACAGTCTGGACTTTCCCCCGTGCACAGGCTCTCCATCGATCCTGAAACCCCCTCAGGGCCTCATCTGTGCTCATTCCCTTTCAAAAAGCAGATAGAAGAAAGGGCAGTACAGGGGCTGCTTGACCCCTAGGTTCTCTAGTCCTGTAGAGAAAATTGACTGTAATCACTCACAGGGCACCATCTGTACGTTTTCCTGAGTGCATTGAGCAATATGTTGATCCCAGACCTGCCGGTCTCCACATGGTGAGCAGAAATACAACTGATAGACCAGTTGTGAGGTGACCACTGGCTGCAGGGTAGGCGAAATGGCCTCATGTTGAGCCGAGTGGCCCAGACCTGTGGAGCCAGTGTCTATTTATTGAGACATGTGTGAATGTTACAGTTCCACTTTCCCTCAGCCTGACTTGTTAAGCCCACTGATTTTTTATTTTAACAGGTGCCCTTCTCCCCAATTGCCTTGTGACCGTTTGAGGCTGTCCCTTTAAGAAAGGGGACATTGTGGCTGAATGTTTATAAATGAAAGACAGATCTAATCTAATTTCATTGGTAGATTGGGAGA
The DNA here is from genome assembly GCF_026170545.1 of Melanerpes formicivorus. Classification (NCBI taxonomy): domain Eukaryota; kingdom Metazoa; phylum Chordata; class Aves; order Piciformes; family Picidae; genus Melanerpes; species Melanerpes formicivorus. The sequence continues at coordinate 15,209,393 of NW_027142361.1, forward strand.
AAGCACCTTTGAACTTGGAGTACAGCAGAGACTTGTGGGCAGTCTTTCACTTCTCCCCTTTCCTCTTCGCAGCTCGCAGCTTCTGGGCTTTCGGCCAGACTGACCTTGGAACTGATAACCGCAAGGCCTGACTAACTGCTTTTAATTAACAATTATTCCTTTTTCTCTCTTTCTAACCTTCTCTGGGGAAAAGGGGAGAGAAGGGGGGTACAGGGGTGGGGAACCCTCCTCAGCAGAGGAGGGAATCTCATTCCTATGTCATTTTATTGTATATTTTCTATATATATATATTGTAAATACTATAAATTCTGTATATGTTTCCCTGCATCTCCTAAACTGCTTTGCAAATATAGCACACAATCCCTTTGCTAATCCAGCTGCATTTTTTTCCCCTTTCAATTTTCTTCCCTTTACTTACGGGGGGGGAAGAAGGCTTTGTGGCCTTCCCCTTCAACCCTCCACATGCCTTCAAAGATGCAGCACTTCGTTATTATTTACTCCCATCCTTTTCTCATATGGTTTGGAGGTACAACATCTCTTATCCCCTCTAGGGCCTCACAGTCATGAAGGCCATCTAAACATTCCATTATCACTTCCCTTTTTGGGTTCCCACATATAGACACTTTGTTACCAAAACCTAGCTGCACAAACTCGGTAGAGATGTAAATCCAGAAATCTCACTGACAAAACAGAGCATCTTCACCAGGGAAGACAGACAGGTATGTCTCTTTGGAAGGAAGAGACCAACTTTAAAGGTATCACCTCCCTTCTTCACCTGTCTGGTCTCACCTCTACAACAATCTCCACAAGCGAAGTGGTTACCATAGTGGGGGAGACCATGAAAAAACTTAACACATATTAACACGACCAAGTAGATGATTTTATTCACAATTTGGTCTAAATAGTTGTTTCTTTGCTGGCAAGACTTCTTGCCCCTTCAGGACTGTCTAGCACCAGACAGACTTGTTTGGATATTAATTCTGAGAAAACCGAAACAAGCAACTGTAGACGACGGAGATAGGAACCAATACGGCTGACCAATGTGATCGAGTATTGTTCCTTTATTGTTCCAGTGTTGCAGGCCAATGGTGCAGGCCTGAGGTGCAGGCCTATGGAGCAGGCCTGTAGTGCAAGTATAGCACGGTAAAGTGTAGAAGAACAGGAGACAGGAAAGGCAGAAGAAGAAGTACGTAGCAAGGCAACTGCTACAACTTATATAAACTCGGAGAGCCTCGTTGGCATAGGTCCATTGGTTCCCTATGAGTGACCACACATTGCACTATCACAGATTATTGGTCCAACTACTAATGACACAACGAGGTTGTTGATGCAGGTGCATATCCTGTTGTCCCAAGATAACTGTCCATGTTTATAGCTACCAGTGTCTTGTTTTAGTTACATGCTGCAGGCACAGCACTGTTTTGCTACACTGCTAGCTAACTCTGCATTTATGGCCTACCACCATGTCAGGCTCTAGGCCTGCACTGCCAGATTGCTCACACTGCTCGTCGCTGGCATTGCTACAAGCAACATAACTGAATGCTCTCAGCAGTGACAGTAAAGCAGTTTGAGTTTTGTTTTACAGCTTTTCTGACTAATCAGGAACCCCATTTCCTTATTTCATAGTTTCATAGTTTCATTCAGGGTTGGAAGGGACCACAAGGATCATCTAGTTCCAACCCCCCTGCCATGGGCAGGGACACCCCACACTAGATCAGGCTGGACAGAGCCTCATCCAGCCTGCTCTTAAACACCCCCAGGGACGGGGCCTCGACCACCTCCCTGGACAACCCATTCCAGGGTTTCACCACTCTCATGGTGAAGAACCTCCTCCTCACATCCAGCCTGAATCTCCCCACCTCCAGCTTCATTCCATTCCCCCTAGTCCTATCACTACCTGATATCCTGAGAAGTCCTTCACCTGCCTTCCTGTAGGCCCCCTTCAGATACTGGAAGGCGACAATTAGGTCACCTCGGAGCCTTCTCTTCTGCAGACTGTACAGCCCCAACTCCTTCAGTCTGTCCTCATAGGAGAGGTGCTCCAGCCCTCTGATCATCCTCGTGGCCCTTCTCTGGACACGTTCCAGCACCTCCACATCCCTCTTGTAATAGGGGCTCCAGAACTGGACACAGTACTCCAGGTGGGGTCTCACCAGGGCTGAGTAGAGGGGGAGGATCACCTCCCTCGACCTGCTAGCCACACTTCTCCTGATGCAGCCCAGGATCTGATTGGCTTTGCGGGCTGCAAGTGCACATTGAGAGCTCATGTTGAGCTTTTTGTCCACCAGCACCCCCAAGTCTCTCTCCTCAGGGCTATCCTCCAGCCAGTCACTGCCCAGCCTGTATTTGTGCCTGGGATTGCCTCGACCCAGATGCAGGACCCTGCACTTGCTCTTATTGAACTTCATGAGGTTGGCCTGTGCCCACCTCTCTAGCCTGTCAAGGTCCCTCTGGATGGCCTCCCTTCCGTCCAGCGTGTCTGCTGCACCACACAGCTTGGTGTCATCAGCAAACTTGCTGAGGGTGCACCCAATGCCACTGTCCATGTCCCCCACAAAGATGTTGAATAAGATAGGTCCCAGGACTGATCCCTGAGGGACTCCACTTGTCACTGGCCTCCACTGGGACATGGAGCCATTGACAGCCACTCTTTGGGTGCGGCCATCAAGCCAGTTCCTTATCCATCTAGTGATCCACCAATCAAACCCATGTGTCACCAGTTTGGAGACCAGGATGTGGTGCGGGACAGTGTCGAAGGCTTTGCTCAGGTCCAGGTAAACGACATCAGTTGCTCGCCCCTCATCTATTAATTTTGTCACCTGCTCATAGAAGGCCACCAGGTTGGTCAGGCAGGATTTGCCCTTGGCAAAGCCATGCTGACTGTTCCCAATCACCTCTTCACTATTCTTTTGAGCGAGTAGTGACTCCAGGAGGATCTGTTCCATGATCTTTCCAGGCACAGAGGTGAGACTGACTGGCCTGTAGTTCCCTGGTTCCATCACATTTCTCATATGGGCAACTGCTTTACCTGCACCCACAGAGGCAGCAGCTGCTGACCCACCAGATGCTGAATGTCTGTCTTAGACAAATTGTAATTTCAGTCCCACCACAGTAAGATGGTGAAGCTCAATGCTATGGTATACGATGAGAGGCAATCTGCCCTGGTCATACTCATCATCCAGCTCCACATCTCCTAGATACTTGTCAGATACATCTCTCCTCAGCATCATTTTAAGTAAAGACATGTAATTAATATATTTGAGAACCTCACAGAGAATTCCAGGAGTTAACACTAGAATCAAATTAGATTATTTGGTCATATAAATTTAACAACATAACAGAGACAAATGCCATATCCTTCCGGATCCTGATGAGATAAAACTTCCTACTGAAAAACCTAAAATGAAGCAATGAGCTGAATTGTTTCCCCTTCCCAAAGTCTAGTTCTCTCAGCTTCATACTGTAACATGAGTTTAGATACCTAGGCTTGTTTTTTGCAACAAAACAAAAATAAACCGTGGAAAAAAAGCAGCACATTTCACCACTGTAGCAGTCTGCGTGGAGACTTCTGGTTGTTCTGCCCAACATAGACAGTATTCATGCATGCCTACAGGAGCAGGCAGCACCTGAGGGGACAGGTTCTAGGAAATTCTTTAGCTTCTGCTGAAGCCAAAGAGCACAAGAGATGAGACCCATGAGACCGGGAGTTAAATTTGAAGATTTTATTAGTTGTTCTTCTGCAGAATCAAAATATTTAGGAAATTAAAGATTCCTCAAGAGTGCTGATATTTTATATATTTAGAACTCAAACAGTGTACAAAGTAATACTTCAAACCCAAAACCTCATTTCTAGTACTGGATGTTATGATGTAATTCTATAGAAGTGTGACTAATGGAACTAATGGAGTGAGTATGTTTGTTTTAAAGAAAGTGCTTGAAAGAAACCTCCTGCATCACATCAAGTATTATTTAAAACAAAAAAGATAACTGATTTCCTAGCAGGACATTGTATTAAATATCCTACAAATCTAGGGGATTAAGAATAGTGAGCTCCAGCTCTCTGCTTCCAGGTTCAAGAATCAACACAAATTGCAGGTACAAGCAGAGTTCACAGCTTACATGTTTTATGAGAATTTACACACCATTCAGCATTGGACCTTCATGCCCAGCATAAGTGTTGGATGCATGGGTAAAAAAAAAAAAGAACCAAGAGGAAAAGCTTCTCTCTTTATGCATAGCAACAGTTTCTGAACCAGTGTTTTACTAAGTCACAGACTTTCAACCAAAGAATAAAATTCCATCAAATGTAACCAATTAATCTGGACTATGATACAGTCAAGTAATTCAGTACAAGAAGACACCATGGAAAAAGCTTCAAAAAACCTAGTTTCATAACCAACATAAATTTCTTCCGTCCAACTCCAGTGCAACAGTAAAGGGGGAAAAAACACTCCCTGTCTCTAGGTATGTACATTCCCAGCAGAGGTTGGGCAGTCTAAACTCTCTGTGGCCAAGATGGAAAAAGGAAACTTGGGAAAGGACACTAAAATAAACTAATTTAAGAAAGAAAGTTGCCTCTCAGTGGAAAGTGAAATGCTAGTGATGCATGTGGGTGGGCTTGCTCAGTCACTCTCCCTTGTATGTGAAAAGCTGGACTCCTTTTTTGCAGAGAGCAAGTCACATTGGATGAGAATGTAGCAGGGCTGGTCCTGCTCTGTTGCACACCAAGAATCCAGGAATGTATTTCAACTGGCTCCTGCACGGGCCATTAGATCTTCCAAAGCGTTGTGTTGATCATTGTTATGCAATAATAAGACCTCCTTAATGTCTTTTAGTTCAAAGCCCATTTCTTTAAATTGACTCATTAGTTGTAGGAGTTCTGTGATCTGAAAGACACACACAGTCCATCATTTGTAAGAGAAAAGAGGATCAGTTCTTGGTGGAGGTTTAGCACAGAGCCAGTTTTCAGAGACTGGACATCCCATGGGGTGGATTCCTACTCCTACAAGTACAGTACATCCCATCTCTGTTTGGAGAAAATCCGCTCACATGAGAGCTGGCAGAACTCTGGGTGCAGTAGCCCTCAGAGCCTCACCTTCAGTCCTCTGTGTTTGCAGCTTTGCATTTACAAAATCCTCTCCAATAAGGGCACCAAAGCTCAGTCTGTGGGGACATCTCTCCCAGTAGGAAATTTATCAGCCTGGCCTAATTCAGATTCTGATTAATGTCACCCTGATCCTTCATCTAGCAGCTACTATTGAATCTATTTTTTTTTTAAAGGTACTTTGACTTTGGGAACACTACAGTAGCCCTTGCTATCAAATGGCTCTTCATATCTAGGGCAAATTTGGGGAGTTAGCACAAATCCTGTTTGGCCCATTGTGTCCAATACTACCAACATCAACCACAAATCTTCCCCAAGCTTTGGAAAACTAAAGTAACAAGAAGTGAATCAACCGATCATACTTTTTATGAACCCTCTGCCATTTAGGCCTCCATTCCACTTCAGGGTGTGTGTGTGTGTGTGTGATAGGGGAGGGGAGATGAACGACACAAAAAAAAAAAGATCAGGTTGAAATGGACAATCAGGAGATAAGTCATTTCCAGTTTTAGGGTTAAGCCAGTAGCAAATGCATTTCCTGAACTCATTCACTTCTCCCATCTTCACACTGTTTGCAAGCTCATCACTAAGTCCAAGAAAGGCAAAAAGGTATATATATGTATGAGGGGATCAGGTTACACCTCTAAAGATTTCATATAACTTGGCACACAACAAGCTTGCAAACTTCAAAAGATCCTGCTGTACTATACCCTGACTACCCGCTCCTGCCTCTGTACCTGTCTGCTGGTAAAGCAGACAGACAATGCACTAGACCCCAAAAATAATTTTTCAGTTTATTTCAGAGAGAGCAATAACACAATTTGCTGAGCAGCTAGGCAGATGTGTTTGTACAAAGGAGAAAATTCAGCAGCTTTTCTGCTTCTGAAATTAACTGTCTCTGTGCCTCACCACCAACAAAAATGAGTTCAAAACGTTACAACCATAATAAGCAGGGTCTTAAAAATCCTATCCCCATAAAAATACATGCAAGTGAGAGTGATAAAGCAACAATGCTAATGTTTAACACATTCACTTTAATCACCACAAGGATGTCCTTCATCAGTCAGTTTTGGAAACAAGGCAGCTGTGACAGTTTTAGGCTGTGCCTTTAAGAAAAGACAGCTACATAATTCTCTAGCTGAATGCTTTGGTGTAAAAAGGAAAACAAAGATAATTCTAAACGAATTTCATTGGTAGATCAGTAGAAATGTAACTTTAAAGATTTTAGTCAGAGTTCAGTTGGTGCAGCTGTCTTCTTTCTGTTCTGTTCTTGGACTAATGAGATAAGAAACTAACTTTTTTTTTTCTCCCTTAACAACAGTTTTGAGCTAACAGAATTTCCCTTAATATCCATTTTCTCTCTTTAATCCTTTTTGGGAAAAAAGGAGGAAGGGGGAAAGGGGGGGTTTGGGGGGAACCCTCCTCCATTGGGAGGGAGTTTTCTGTGTTATGTTCTTTCCTGTATATTTTTGTATATACTGTAAATACTGTATATTGTGTATATATTAATTGAATTTCATTCTGCTTGTAAAAATATAGGCTTTCCATTTGCTTCTCCAACTGAGTTAGCTGTGGTTTGTGTGTGTGGGAAGAACTGAACTTTTCTCACTACCACAGCAGCATTACCATGAAAGCCAGAATTACATCATCCAGAGGAAATGCTGATTAAATTCCCCATCATGGTGCTTTCTCTCTCTATCCTTTCACACATTGCACCCTCACCTTGTCCTCTGAACACTGGTACATTTCCAAAGCTGCGTCAACAAGAAGAGGATCAAAGCCCTTCTCACAAAGCTGTCCATGTGCAAACAGGTAATCCAAAACCTGTGGGTAATGAAGAAAAGAAACTAAGTTTGCAGAGTGGCATTTGCAGCATGCAGTTGAATACCACATCTGTACATGCAGAGGGGTCAAGCACAACTCTACCTCAGGCTTCACCAGGGACTCAGAGAAAGTCCTTACTAGTAGAGCTAAGATGCTCTTTATGCAAGAGTTCATTCAGAGAGAACAAACAAGTCCTATCCTCCTGTGCTCTTCCATCAGCTCTTAATGTCATCTTCCTCTCTAGTCAAACTGTCACAACAGTCTCAGAAGTCTGTCTTTAGCCTTCTGTGCCTGATCCCTGAGCAGAAGGCAGAAGTTTACTTGTGCTTTTTATATTACATGTTTTAAAAAAGAAACTGTAGGTTCAGCAGTTAAGATGTGTCAGCTTTTCACTTCCTCTCAAACAGCTGCAAGAGCTGTCAGCAGTCAGCCTTTTAAGATCAACTCAGCATACTGGTAAGCAAGCTGCAAATTCCAGCTCACATGCCCAGAAACTGCTGTCAAATTTCTTATCTATCCTCAGATTTGAGAGGTATGGTGAAAGGTCAGATAGGTACATGAAGGAATGCAGCCTGCAAACACAAGGGCATTTTTTCCATTTGATACTACAGTTCACTCCAGTACACATCTTAAATTGTTCTCAATGCATAGGTAGTAGGCAAACAGATCAGCTCCACAAGTAGAAATCACTGGGGCACTTCTCCTCAGGCAACATGTGCAGTCCTGCCAGGTGATGCTCTGCACAGCACACAGCCTGGCTAGGTTCAGCACAGAAAGTTTAGTCACAATCTCCCCACTTTAAAATGTTTGTTTGAAGTGGATGCAAGACCCAGAGCCATGCTTCACCCTGCAGTGCTTTATGCTATCTGGTTTTAGCAAGCATTTGAGGCCTGGATGCCATCCTGTGCAACCTGCTCTTGGTGGACCTGCTCTGGTGGGGGGGGGGGTTGGACTAGATGATCTCCCTTCCAATCCCTATCATTCTGTGATTGTGAGATAAGCATGTGGGGACAGTCTCTCTCTACAAGGAGATGACAGCATTGTAACCCATGCTCAGAACAAGGGAAGTTGGCTATTTTTCTGTCACATGGCACTAAGCATGTCATAGAGCTATGCTAAGCTTCCTTCAGATGGTTTTGTGGAGCTTAGGCCCCATCCCAAGCACAGCACATCTCCAACCCAGCACCCACAAGCTCTTACCTGCTCTATGTTGTGTCCCTTCTTCTTCATGGCTTTAAGGACGTTTTCAGGTGAGTACCCCATGTTGACGACCATCTCTATGCACTGCCTCTCACTAGCAGAGAGGACATGCTGTAGTTCAGGAGCGGGGCCACCTGACTGCTTTGTGTGACTGGTGTTATTGGGAACTTTAGACAGTGAGAAATTTTGGTGCGTTACCTAAAGGGGAAAACCCAGAGGCTGAAATAATGGTCATCTTCTGCATCTTCACATCCTATTTCTGGCTAGTACAGAACCAGGATACCCCATGTAATTAATCTGAGAGGCTTTCTAGACTGCCCTTGGGAAGTTATTCACACAAAGTCTAACTCCCACCATACTCTTTTTACCCTCAAAACAATCAACAACCTGGGTTCTTTGCAATATACCCTGTCCTACTGTTGGAAGAAAAACTTTCAGTGTCAAAACTTATGATGTAGTCAAACCCTGTACCTCAGAGGAAGAAGGGAGATTGCTTCCTTCACCCCTAGTTTAATTGTCACCTATAATTTTCTGTACTCAAAGAACACTACTTCTGGAGAGTTTCAGAAACATGATCCAGTGCAAGCACAGAGGTATTTGGGAACTTACCACAGGGATTTCTGTTTTCTTATAGTCTGGGTGTACCTGTTGGAAAACACACAAATAAGATCACTATAAACATTATGTACCAGGGAGCAGAATTTGCTACAGCTATGGAAGAAGGGTTTTACGGAAGAGATCTGAGAATAAGTCTACCATACTAGGGAGACTTGTGATCAGGCTTCCACATGAGATGTGAATAGAATAGAATAGAATAGAATAGAATAGAATAGAATAGAATAGAATAGACCAGGTTGGAAGAGACCTTCAGGATCATCGCATCCAACCTATCATCCAACACCACCTAAGCAACTATACCATGCAACCAAGCACCCTATCAAGTCTCCTCCTGAACACCTCCAATGATGGTGACTCCACCACCTCCCCAGGCAGCCCATTCCAATGGGCAATCACTCTCTCTGTATAGAACTTCTTCCTAACATCCAACCTAAACCTCCCCTGGTGCAGCCTGAGGCTGTGTCCTCTTGTTCTGGTACTGGCTGCCTGGGAGAAGAGACCATCATCCGCCTGTCTACAACCTCCCTTAAGGTAGTTGTAGAGAGCAATAAGGTCACCCCTGAGTCTCCTCTTTTCCAGGCTGAGCAATCCCAGCTCCCTCAGTCTTTCCTCATAGGGCTTGTGTTCCAAACCCCTCACCAACTTTGTTGCCCTTCTCTGGACTTGTTCCAGCAAGTCAATATCCTTCCTAAACTGAGGGGCCCAGAACTGGACACAGTACTCGAGGTGTGGCCTAACCAGTGCAGTGTACTGAGGCAGAATTGAATAGCCATCATAAGGATCATTTCTTCTCTCAGCACTCTAGAAAGCCAGATTATACTCTGAGAAGGATTGACCCATTCATAATAATTGTAAGGGGTTTTTTTCTGTCACTCTGACTGGTATGTGTTCATACGGCTCAGTGTAACACATTGTCTCCTGTCTTGACTCAGTGCTATGCTGCCTGAATGACAATGAAAATTTTAAAGTCATTTCCTGGAGACTTTCCTTGATATTTTTGACCATAAGAAGGGGTAAAAGAAACATATGCCCTTTTTCTACTCTCAAAGCACTGCATTTCATACACCATATATGAGCAGCATAGCACTGGCTAAAAAGAGCACATGATTTTTCTACCAATGCCCAACACTTGGTCACATTCCTAGTACTCCAACAGGGCTGGATAATGTTCTCCACTGTACACTCATTCTATTTCTGCAGAACCAGGCTGTCAGAAGGCAGAACTAACTCACCACTTTATATTACTTAGCCCAAGGATAACAGGAGTGCAAAGTCAGAATTTTGCCCCATCAAATCTGCACATTTCAATTAATCCATTTAAAAGTCTGCATTTTAAATCAAATTATAAAAAACTGCAAGGAATTACTTTGGACCAAGAGCCTCCATTTACTGGCTTTCCTTAATACCTTTTAAAGCAAATATATATTGCTTGAAAGCTTATCCACTTCTTTCAGAAAAGCTCTCTTCCACACCACTTCCAATCCTCCGCCCGCAAAAGAAAAAAGGAAAAAAAACCAAACACCCACCCAACCAAAGAAAAAAATCCCACACAAACAAAAAACAAAACAAAAAAGCACAACAACAAAAATTCATTTATAGGAAAAAAAAATTGGAGAATATATATTAGGATTTTGGCAAATTCCATCTCTTGGGGAAGGGGGGGGGGAGCTTTGTTCTTAATTTCTATCTCCTAGAAGATAAATTCTTACCCTTGAGATGAAAATTGACAAAGACCAAGATATCATGTTCAGTCTGATGGACTGGTTTACTCAAGAACCTCTCCCCATGGTGGTAGAGAGGTTCAAAGCTCTTTGCACACTCCCTTCCTCCAGGTACTTTTGCCAGAGCAAAAAAGCACTAGAATACTGGATACTCTAAAATGGAGGTCTGGAGTATTCTTGAAATCAGCTGGTTATCAAATTGAAAGATGATGCTTTGATATTGATGCTGCAGCCAGGAAAACATAAACTGCTTCTGATACCAGAGACTCAAGAGTCCAGGAAAACCAATTCCTCCTCCTCAGTCTGAGCTTGACAACCCATGCTTGTGGTCAGTGACTTCTGGAAGAGGAAGGAAACAGCCAAAGGATTTGCAAGGGCCAAAGCCAGGACTGGTCACTCAGCAGCTGCACTCCCTTAGATAGCAAATTTGCATCTCAGTGCCCTTCAGGAAGCAAACATGCAGTGCTTTCAGTTGTGCTTTTCCACTGTGCCTACTTCTAGAGACTTCATACACAGGCCAGGAACACTGTGCGCAGCTGGTGTGCCTGAACAAATTATGCTACTGCAGTTGTATATATATTCATTGGTTCACCAGGAGTGCCCCATCCTCCAGTAACCAGAGATTTCTCTATATAAAATGCATCATACTAATCAGATCTCTGGTCATCTTTGTTTAATTCCAACCTGTTGTTTCACTCCTAATTTCTCCCTCTGCTAATGCTGCAAAAAAGCAAACCAGTGAGCTTCAAAAAAACCCCAAAAATCTCAGAAGAGAGGGGACCACCTAGGACTGAATGAGTGCATCCTCAAATAAATTGTAAGTTTATTTCAATCCAAAAACCCCAAGACTCAAGTTCCTGGTAAAGCATAAATTCCAGTGATAAATCCAAATCCAAAGTTACAATTTCTAGTCTCGTGAGAAAAAAAATTATATATAAAATCACTGTGGAATACACTGAGACATAATTGTCCTGAGGACAGGCTTAATCTTGTATAACCTTGAACAAAAGGGATGCATGACCCTTTGGCCCCCAGCCATAGAGATGACTGTGACTTACTTCTATCATTTTCATACTTTGAGGACTTTTGTTACATTTACTTCAGTGTCTTGCAGCTCAGCTGTCATTTTCCAGACACTGGGACCATATTATAAAAGTATAAACAAAGTATATTTCTTAAGTCTTGGAACTGAAACAAAAGGAACTAATTTTGTTAGCAATACATATTTCTTGGTTTCCGAGTTCCAAAGCAGTAATAATTTCCAATGAAGATCTTTATTATTTCTCCTAGTAAGACTATTTTTTGCTTGTTAATCAGTTTGCCTCTTCCTTTACAGAATTCTCAAGAATATACCTTCCTTCTTAGCCTTAAATAAGTTTTAATCCAGCATAAACATTTGAATAATTAGAATGAAAATTTAGCCACTGGAATACCTATCTAGCTGTGATTTTTCATCTTAATCCATAGAGATGTCATGTGTTATACTTCAAGGTTTCACCTCTGAGATACATACAATCATACAATTGACTCACAAACCTGTGCTCTATAGCAGCAAGCAGGTTCTGAGCACACTTCAGCTACTACCAAAGTTTACTACATTAAATTTGTTCTAGTGATCAGCTGTTATGCTGTGCTCTCATGAATATGCTGCCAGAATACTGTATTCGAGGTCCCTCTGCAGATCCTCTCTACCCTCCAGCAGATCAACTCCTGCCCCCAGCTTGGTGTCGTCCGCAAATTTACTGATGATGGACTCAATGTCCTCATCCAGATCATCAATAAAGATGTTAAAGAGCACAGGGCCCAGCACTGATCCTTGGGGCACACCACTAGTGACTGGCCGCCAGCTGGATGTGGCGCCATTCACCACCACTCTCTGGGCTCGGCCATCCAGCCAGTTCCTAACCCAGCTCAGAGTGCTGCTGTCCAAGCCATGGGCTGACAGCTTGGCCAGGAGTTTGCTATGGGGGACGGGGTCAAAGGCCTTGCTGAGGTCCAGGTAGACAACATGCACAGGACTCCCCACATCCACCAGGCGGGTCACCTGATCATAGAAGGAGATCAGGTTGGTCAGGCAGGACCTGCCCTTCCTAAATCCATGCTGGCTAGGCCTGATCCCTTGGCCATCCTGTAAGTGCTGTGTGATTGCACTCAGGATGACCTGTTCCATGATCTTGCCTGGCACTGAGGTCAGGCTGACAGGCCTATAATTCCCTGGCTCATCCAACCGGCCCTTCTTGTGGATGGGCACCATGTTGGCCAGCTTCCAGTCCTCTGGAACCTCTCCAGTGAGCCAGGACTGCTGGAAAATGATGGAGAGTGGCTTGGCCAGCTCATCTGCCAGCTCTCTCAGCACCCTAGGATGAATCCCATCTGGTCCCATGGACTTGTGGGGATCCAAGCTGCTGAGGAGAGTTCCAACCACCTCCTCATGGAACATAGGGAAACTGTGCAGCTCCCTGGCTCCTTCTGCCAGCTCTGCAGGCCAGCTGTCAGGAAAACTTTCTGTCCTTCTAGTAAAAATTGAGGCAAAGAAGGTGTTAAGTATCTCTGCCTTTTCCTCATCCCTTGATACAACATTTCCCTCCATGTCAACCAAGGAATGGAGGTTGTCCTTTCCCTTCCTCTTGCTATTAATATATTTATAGAAGGACTTTTTGTTGTCCTTCACAGTAGAGGCCAGTTTAAGCTCCAAATGTGCTTTTGCCTCCCTAATTTTCTTCCTACATGATTTGGCAACATCCTTAAGCATTCCATGGGTTGCCTCACCTTTCTTCGAAAGGTGATACACCCTCTTTTTTTCCCTTAGTTCTATTAAAAGTTCATTAACCATCCAGGCTGGCCGTCTGCCGTGGCAGCTCATCTTCCGGCACATTGGCACAGCCTGTCCCTGATCCTTCAACAATTCTTCCTTGAAGTAGGTCCAGCTCTCCTGGACCCCTTGATTATTAAGGGCTTTATCCCAAGGAACCCTCTGAATTAGTTCCTTGATAGGAGGATCCCACCTCAGGTTCCCCCCAAACCTCTTTCCCTCCTTCCCTTCCCCCTCAAGTTAATTTGATGAAAAAGGAGAAAGAGAGAGAAAAGGATATTAAGGGAAATTCGTTAGCTCAAAGCAGTTGTTAAAAAGTTAGTTTTCTTATCATTTTCCGTCCAGGGTCAGCTGTATGCTCTCTGGCCAAGAAACGAAAGACAGAACAGACTGAAGCTGGAGTGAGTGAGAGAAAATAATGTGAGAGACATCTCACATATGACCAATGAAATTCATTTAGAATTAATCTTTGTTTTCCTTTTTATACCCAAACATTCAGCTAGAGAATTCTGCAGCTATCCTTTCCTTAAAGGCACAGCCTAAACTGTCACAGTGTGTCTTCTGTCTTCTCATTCACCTCACCCTCAACTTCCAGTGCCCCATACTTGTTTGGCAAGGGCAGCTGGGAAGGTGAGGGGAGCTGTGAGGATTTTTCCTTGCCTCTCCTAAGAAGGGACCTGTATCCATTTCCTGCTGCTTCGTGTGTCACCTCCCTCTGCTAAGGGAGCCTCCAGAGCCTGGTTCCTCAAATCCAACTCCCTTTCACATTCCTTTACAGTCCTAAGTCTAGCAACTTCTTCCTTTAGTTCAGCCACTACATTAAGCAGATAATCGAGCTGCTGACACCTAATGCAGGTGTGTGACCTCAAATGGTCACATCTCCATTGCCCTTCATTTCAGGTGCCAGGCTCCAGCACTCTCTGCAGCCAGTTGCCTGGACACTTGCCTGCTTAAGTTCAACCTCAGTCTGGGTAGACACAGATCTTTTGAAAACAGCTTTGCATCGAGTTACCACCATCCCTATCCCTGGCCACATGACCTAACTGGAGAACAATTCAGGAATGAGCCCAGATGACTCAGCACCTCCCTCCCTCTGGTGAAAGCACCACCACTGCAGCAGTCTGGCCTCTTGGGAGAGAAAAGCTGGCTTGGGGGATGGGGGGGGACATGCAGCTCCGCACGGTGTGGTGTCTAGGTCCTGCCTCGGTGCACCCCAACTCCCTCAGTCTGTCCTCATAGGAGAGAGGTGCTCCAGCCCTCTGATCATCCTTGTGGCCCTTCTCTGGACACACTCCAGCACCTCCAGATCCTTCCTGTAATAGGGGCTCCAGAACTGGACGCAGTACTCCAGGTAGGGTCTCACCAGGGCAGAGCAGAGGGGGACAATCACCTCCCTCGACCTGCTGGCTATGCTTCTCTTGATGCAGCTCAGGATGTGATTGGCTTTCTGTGCTGCAAGTGCACACTGGTGGCTCATGTTGAGCTTCTCATCCACCAGCACCCCCAAGTCCTTTTCTTCAGGGCTGCTCTCAAGCTAGTCACGGACCAGCCCATATCAGTGCTTGGGATTGCCCAAATGCAGGACCTTGCATTTGGTCTTGTTGAACCTATGAGGTTGTCGTAGGCCCACCTCTCCAGCCTGTCAAGGTCCCTCTGGATGGCCTCCCTTCCCTCCAGCATGTCTGCTACACCATTCAGCTTGGTGTCATCAGCAAACTTGCTGAGGGTGCACTCAATGCCACTGTCCATGACACCCACAAAGATGTTTCATAGTTTCATAGTTTCATTCAGGGTTGGAAGGGACCACAAGGATCATCTAGTTCCAACCCCCCTGCCATGGGCAGAGACACCCCACACTAGATCAGGCTGGACAGAGCCTCATCCAGCCTGCTCTTAAACACCCCCAGGGACGGGGCCTCGACCACCTCCCTGGACAACACATTCCAGGGTTTCACCACTCTCATGGTGAAGAACCTCCTCCTCACATCTAGCCTGAATCTCCCCACCTCCAGCTTCATTCCATTCCCCCTAGTCCTATCACTACCTGAGATCCTGAGAAGTCCTTCCCCAGCCTTCCTGTAGGCCCCCTTCAGATACTGGAAGGCCACAATTAGGTCACCTCGGAGCCTTCTCTTCTGCAGACTGAACAGCCCCAACTCCTTCAGTCTGCCCTCATAGGAGAGGTGCTCCAGCCCTCTGATCATCCTTGTGGCCCTTCTCTGGACACGTTCCAGCACCTCCACATCCCTCTTGTAATAGGGGCTCCAGAACTGGACACAGTACTCCAGGTGGGGTCTCACCAGGGCTGAGTAGAGGGGGAGGATCACCTCCCTCGACCTGCTAGCCACACTTCTCCTGATGCAGCCCAGGATCTGATTGGCTTTGCGGGCTGCAAGTGCACATTGAGAGCTCACGTTGAGCTTTTTGTCCACCAGCACCCCCAAGTCTCTCTCCTCAGGGCTACTTTCCAGCCAGTCACTGCCCAGCCTGTATTTGTGCCTGGGATTGCCTCGACCCAGATGCAGGACCCTGCACTTGCTCTTATTGAACTTCATGAGGTTGGCTTGTGCCCACCTCTCCAGCCTGTCAAGGTCCCTCTGGATGGCCTCCGTTCCCTCCAGCGTGTCTGCTGCACCACACAGCTTGGTGTCATCAGCAAACTTGCTGAGGGTGCACTCAATGCCACAGTCCATGTCCCCCACAAAGATGTTGAATAAGACAGGTCCCAGGACTGATCCCTGAGGGACTCCGCTTGTCACTGGCCTCCACTGGGACATGGACCCATTGACAGCCACTCTTTGGGTGCAGCCATCAAGCCAGTTCCTTATCCATCTAGTGGCCCACCCATCAAACCCATGTGTCACCAGTTTGGTGACCAGGATGTGGTGCGGGACAGTGTCGAAGGCTTTGCTCAGGTCCAGGTAAATGACATCAGTTGCTCGCCCCTCATCTATTAATTGTGACTGGTCCCAGTATTGATCCCTGAGGGACTCCACTTGTCACTGGCCTCCACTGGGACATGGACCCATTGACAGCCACTCTTTGGGTGTGGCCATCAAGCCAGTTCTTTATCCACTGAATGGTTCATCCATGGAACCCATCTTGCACCAGCTTGGAGACCAGGATGTGATGCTCAGGTCCAGGTAAACAAAATCTGTTACTCGCCCCTCATCTATTAATGTTGTGACCTGTTCACAGAAGGCCACCAGGTTGGTCAGGCAGGATTTGCCCTTGGTGAAGCCATGCTGATTGTACCAAATCACCTCTTCATTATTCTTCTGCCTCAGTAATGCCTCCAGGAGGATCTGCTCCATGATCTTACCGGGCACAGAGGTGAGACTGACTGGCCTGTAGTTCCCTGGGTCATCCCTCTTTCCCTTCTTGAAAATGGGAGTTATGTTTCCCCTTTTCCAGTCAGTGAGGACCTTCCCAGACTGCCATGACTTTTGGAATATGATGCAGAGTGACCTAGCAACCTCATCTGCCAGTTCCCTCAGCACCCGTGGGTGTATTCAGTCTGGTCCCATGGACTTGAACACTTTCAGGTACTTCAGATGGTCACAAACCTGACCTTCACACACCATGGGCAGTTCCTTCTTCCAGTCCTTGCCATTATCTTCCATTGTTCTGGGAGTGCAGCTGGAGCCCTTGCCAGTGAAGACTGAGGTAAAGAAATCACTGAGAACCTCAGTCTTCTGCATGTCACTTGTCACCGCCTCACCTGTTTCCTTTCTGAGAGGGCCCACACCTTCCGTAGTGTCACACCTAGTCTTTATTTTGCCATTAATATACCTATAGAAATTTTTACTGTTCCACTTGATCTGTGCTCTGATGAATATGCTGCCAGAATACTGTATTTCAAAATTAATAATACCTTTACCCAAGCCTGAAAAGAAGCCCCATTCTGCCTGGCCTTAAAAACTTCCGGGGATGAGGCTTCCACCACCTCCCTGGGCAACCTGTGCCAGTGTCTCACCACCCCCATGGTGAAGAACTTTTTCCTAATATCCAATCTGAATCTATCCACTTCTAGTTTTGCTCCATTCCCCCTAGTCTTATCACTACCTGACACCCTAAAAAGTCTCTCACCAGCTTTCTTGTAGGCCCCCTTAAGACACCGGAAGGCCACAATAAAGTCACCTCAGAGCCTTCTCTTCTCCAGACTGAACAACCTCAACTCTCTCAGTCTGTCTCCATAGGAGAGGTGGCCCTACTCTGGACACATTCCAGCACATCTATATCTTTCTTGTAATGGGAGCTCCAGAACTGGACACAGTACTCCAGGTGGGGTCTCACCAGAACAGAGCAGAGGGGGAGAATCACCTCCCTCGACCTTCTGGCTATGCTTCTCTTGGTGCAACCCAGGATACAATTTGCTTTCTGGGCTGCAAGTGCACACTGATGGCTCATATTGAGCTTCTCATCCACCAGTACCCACAAATCCTTTTCTTCAGGGCTGTTCTCAAGCCAGTCACTGCCCAGCCTATATCAATGCTTGGGATTGCCCTGACCCAGATGCAGAACCTTGCACTTGGTCTTGTTGAACTTCATGAGGTTGGCTTAGGCCCACCTCTCCAACCTGTCAAGGTCCCTCTGGATGGTATCCCTTCCCTCCAGCATGTCAGTCACACCACACAACTTGGTGTAATCACTGAACTTGCTGAGGGTGCACTCAATGCCACTGTCCATGTTGCCAACAAACCTGTTAAAAAAAACTGGTCCCAGTACTGATCCTTGGGGGACTCCACTTGTCACTGGCATCCTCTTGGATCCATTGACTGCCACTCTTTGGGTGCAGCCATCAAGCTAGTTCTTTATCCATCGAGTGGTCCACCCATCAAACCTATATTTTACCAGCTTGGAGATCAAGATGTCATGCTGGACAGCATTGAAGGCTTTGCTCAGGTCCAGGTATACTACATCAGTTGCTCGTCCCTCATCTATTGATGCTGAGACCTTTTCAAAGAGGGCCATCAGGTCTGTCAGGAATGATTCGCCCTTGGTGAAGCCATGTTGATCATAACAAATCACCTCTTTGTTATTCTTCTGCCTCAGCAGTGCCTCCAGGAGGATCTGCTCCATGATCTTACCGGGCACAGAGGTGAGACCAACTGGCCTATAGTTCCCTGGGTCATCCCTCTTTCCCTTCTTGAAAATGGGAATTATGTTTCCCCTTTTCCAGTCAGTGAGGACCTCCCCGGACTGCCATGATTTTTGGAATATGATGGACAGTGGCCGAGCAACATCATCTGCCAGTTCCCTCAGCATCTGTGGGCATATCCCATCGGGTCCCATGGACTTGAACACTTTCAGGTACTTCAGATGATCACGAACGTGATCATGGCTCACCATGGGCAGTTCCTTCTTCCAGGCCCTGCCATTATCTTCCATTATTCTGGGAGTGTGGCTGGAGTCCTTGCCACAGAAGACTGAGGTAAAGAAGTCATTGAGAACCTCAACCTTCTCCATGTCACTTGTCACCAGCTCACCTGTTTCTTTTCTGAGAGGGCCCATATCTTCCCTAGTCTTCTTTTTACCATCAATATACCTATAGAAATTTTTACTGTTCCACTTGATCTCCCTGGCTAGATTTAATTCTGGCTGAGCTTTAGCTTTTCCAACCAGGTCTCTTGCTGCTCAGGCAGATTCCTTATATGCCCCCATTCCAGCTGTCCTCTCTTCCACTCTTTACTGTAGAGTTTCTTTTTGTGTACCAGCATGTCCAGGAGCTCCTTGCTCATCCAGGCAGGTCTCCGAGCACTCTTCCCTGCTTTCTTCCTTGTGGGTATACTTTGCTCCCGGGCACAGAGAAGGTGATCCTTGAATACTGACCAGCTGTCCTGGGCCCCTCTTCCCTCTAGGGCATTGTCCAACAGTACTTTGGCCAGCAGATCCCTGAAGTGATCAAAGTCTTCATGCTTAAAGTCCAGGGTTGCAAGCTTGGGATACGTCCTCCTAGTTGCCCTCAGGATCTTAAATTCTATTGCTTCATGGTCACTGCAGCCAAGGTTATCCCTGAGTCTCACATTGGTCACCAGCCTTTCCTTATTGGTGAGAAGAAGGTCCAGCATAGCACCTTTTCTTGTTGGTTCCTCTACCAATTGGAGGAAGAAGTTGTCATCTATGCATTCCAGGATGTGGTGGTTGAAGTTTCCCATTCACATTAACTAAGCTTGACTAACTATTTTAGAAGCAAATGGAAGCCATATTTACAAGCAAAAACTACACCCTATAATGGAATGTAATGAATATGTACAAAATATACAGTATTTACAATATATTACAGATTTTTAAAATTAGAAAATAACACAGAAAC
This sequence comes from Melanerpes formicivorus, assembly GCF_026170545.1. Classification (NCBI taxonomy): domain Eukaryota; kingdom Metazoa; phylum Chordata; class Aves; order Piciformes; family Picidae; genus Melanerpes; species Melanerpes formicivorus. Next base: position 15,228,985 of record NW_027142361.1, read on the forward strand.
CCCCTTGTACCCCCTCTGGTTCCCAGAGAGCCGGGAAGCTGCTCCACTGCCCCTCCCCCCCAACCTCCTCCCATTTCTCTTTAGTAAAATTAAAGAATGTTAGGAAAAAAAACCTGTTAGTGTTCTTATCTTTTCTCAAGGGCAGCCAGAAGCAATTATCATCTCCTCAGCAGAACAGCCCTCTTCTCTTCTAAAGATCTCAGCACAGCACGGAGCTAGCCGGTGCTGATGCAGTTGCCTCGCAGCTCACAGTCTGATCTGGTAGATCAATGTGACCCACTTGCTCTGCATAGCATCAGGTGAGTGATGTGTGGAGGGAGTCTTTAAATATTCAGTTCAAGACTGGGAGTTCTGCCACAGGAGGAGCTGTGCTTCAGTACTAATTACTTCTGAGGGAGCTCAAACTCCTTCATACACTTCTGGTATCTCTTTTTCAGTGAGAGTGTATCAGGCCTCCAATCTTCTATATGCTTGATTCCAAAACCCTAGGGGGTCAACCTCAAGTCTCCTGTGGTTCCTTTTGCCAGAGGTTCCAAGTAGGACCACTTTCCACAGCTGCAGTATAGAGCACATTTTCTACATCTTTGCCTTTCCAGACTGGCCCAAGCACCACTGCATGAACAATCTTCTGTTTTATTTGTTCATAGGCCTGTTGTTGTTTGGGGCCCCATTTTAAAGTGTTCTTCTTCTGAATCACTTCATAGAGAGGGCTCACAATCTGACTGTAGCGTGGAATATGCATTCCCTGGAAACCCACAACACGTTTGAAAACTTGTGTCTCCTTTTTACTAGTTGAGGGAAACATGGCTGTTATTTTGTTAATCACATCTATCAGGATCAGGCAATGCCTATCTTGCCATGTAATTCCTAAAAAATTTATTTCTTGTGCAGGTCCCTTGGCCTTGCCTCTTTTGATGGCAAAACCAGCTTTCAGAAGGTGAATTTTTTCTCCCTTTCTCAAACACTTCTTCCACTGTATTACTCCATCCAACGATGACATCAATGTATTGCTAATTGCTCCAGAAGGAGATCCACTCTTTTCTAGTACAGACTGAATCAATCCATGGCAAATCATGTTTCCACCCCTGGGGCAATTGATTCTAGGTGTACTGGATGCCCCTCCAGGTGAAAGAAAGCTGTCGCCTGCACTCCACTGACAAAGGAATAGAGAAAAATGCATTGGTAGTATTAGTTGTGGCATCTTCAGGAAAGCATCATCTGCTTGACTCTGAAAGGGGAACAGGGGGGTCTCAGTTAGTGCAGTATTGCAGTCAGCGCACTGACATATTATCAGTGGGGACCTTTTGTTCCTTGACCCCCAGTAGCCCCATAATAAAAGGGTCCTCTGATAAACCAGGCAAGGTAGACAGCTGTTTTACTTCCTCTGTCTCCACCACCATTACACCAAATGCTCCCTGGTACTCTCTTAGGTCCTTGAAATACCTTCTCTTGACATAATCCACACCAAGAATGCATGTGGCATTCTGGTGGGTTGAAAATTCCCCTCAACATTAAATTGCCAGACCAGCTCAGTTGGAAGCAAATGAAGCTGTATTTTCAAGCAAAACTACAATCTAAAATGGAACGCCATGAATATGTACAAAATATACAATATTTACAATATTTACAGGTATTTGTGATTGATAAACAATACAAGAACCCCCCTGGACAAACCAGGGGAGTTAGTAACAGCTTCTTCCTCCCTGATCCCTATCCTCGTGTACACAACAGAGGAGAGAAAGGGCAGAGAGCTGTTTTGTTAGTACTTAGCCTAAAGAAAGCAAGGAAACCAAGGTCAGCAGAGCCAGCAGAAGCACTCGCCAGAGCAAGGAAGCCAAAAAATGAGAAAGTTAGTTATATACAACCCCACTTTGTTGATAGTCTGTCAAATTTATCATTCTTTTCCTTTTTACATCCAATGGTGATATATTTACATTCTATTACCCTCATCCAGGTCATTGATGAATAGTAGTGGTCCCAGTGCTGACCCCTGAGGGACTCCACTAGACACAGGCCTCCAATTAGACTCTGTCCCATTGACCACAACCCTCTGACTTCTTTCCTTCAACCATTTCACAATCCACCTCATTACCTGATCATCCAGACCACACTTCCTATGTATAGCTGGGAGGATGCTGTAGGAGACACTGTCAAATGCTTTACTGAAATCAAGATAACCCACATCCACTGCTCTGCCATCATCTGTCCACTTGTTTATGTCCTCATAAAAGGCTATCAGCTTGGTTAAATGGTACTTCCCTTTGGTAAAACCATGTTGACTGCTCCTAATGACCCTTATACTTGATATGCCTAGAGACAGGGATGGAGGTGAGGATGACCAGGTCCTCCTTCTTGCCCTTTTTGAAGACTGGAGTGACATTTTCTTTCCTCCAGTCCTCACGCACCTCTCTTGTTCCTCAAGACTTAACAAAGATGATGGAGAGTGGCCTAGCAATGACTTCTGACAGTTCCCTCAGCACCCACAGATGCATTCCATCAGGACCTATGGATTTATGGATGTCCAGACTGCTGTCCTGACCCAGTCCTCCGCAACCAAGGCAAACTCCTTTATCCTGACTTTCTCTGGGGCTCCTGAGGACAGTCTCCAGCAGTATAGACAGAGACAAAGAAGGCATTCAGTAGCTCAGAAACTGAAAGCAGCAACCAGTTGTAGCAGTTTGGGCTGGGTGCCCTCTGCAGTGTTCATATGAGGGGTGCTTCCTGTGTCCAGAAGTCCAGCCCAGTGGGTGGACACAGGAAGCCAGGTATTTCATACCATAATACCCTGCGCAATAACTTGGTGTCACTTGTCACCAGCTCACCTGTTTCTTTTCTGAGGGGGCCCATATCTTCCCTAGTCTTCTTTTTACCATCAATATACCTATAGAAATTTTTACTGTTCCACTTGATCTCCCTGGCTAGATTTAATTCTGGCTGAGCTTTAGCTTTTCCAACCAGGTCTCTTGCTGCTCAGGCAGATTCCTTATATGCCCCCATTCCAGCTGTCCTCTCTTCCACTCTTTACTGTAGAGTTTCTTTTTGTGTACCAGCATGTCCAGGAGCTCCTTGCTCATCCAGGCAGGTCTCCGAGCACTCTTCCCTGCTTTCTTCCTTGTGGGTATACTTTGCTCCCGGGCACAGAGAAGGTGATCCTTGAATACTGACCAGCTGTCCTGGGCCCCTCTTCCCTCTAGGGCATTGTCCAACAGTACTTTGGCCAGCAGATCCCTGAAGTGATCAAAGTCTTCATGCTTAAAGTCCAGGGTTGCAAGCTTGGGATACGTCCTCCTAGTTGCCCTCAGGATCTTAAATTCTATTGCTTCATGGTCACTGCAGCCAAGGTTATCCCTGAGTCTCACATTGGTCACCAGCCTTTCCTTATTGGTGAGAAGAAGGTCCAGCATAGCACCTTTTCTTGTTGGTTCCTCTACCAATTGGAGGAAGAAGTTGTCATCTATGCATTCCAGGAACATCCTGGATTGCTAGTGGCTTGCTGTGTTGTCCCTCCAGTAGATGTCAGGGTGGTTGAAATCCCCCACAAGGCTTGTGAATGTGAAACCACTTCTATTTGCCTATGGAGGGCCTCATCTGCTTGGTTCTGCTGGTCATATGGCCTGTAGCAGACCTCTACAGTAACATCTCCTTCCCCTGTCTTCCCTTTAATCTTCACCCATATCACGGTATCACGAAAGTTGGAAGAGACCTCAAAGATCATCGAGTCCAACCTGTCACCACAGACCTCATGACTAGACCATGGCACCAAGTGCTGTGTCCAATCCCCTCCTGAACACCTCCAGGGACGGTGACTCCACCACCTCCTTGAGTAGCCCATTCCAGTGACGAATGACTCTCTCCATGAAGAACTTTCTCCTCACCTCAAGCCTAAACTTCCCCTGGTGCAGCTTGAGACTGTGTCTCATATGCTCCTAACCAGCTCATCATCCTTCCCCAAGTGGAGCTCCACCAATTCCAGCTGGTCAATTATGTAGAGGGCAATACCTCCTCCCCTCTTACCCTGCCTGTCCTTCCTAAAGAGCTTGTGAGCTTGTACCTGTCCATCCGTACATTCCAGTTTTGCAAATCATCCCACCAAGTTTCAGTGATAGCCACTATGTCATAGCATCCTAGCAGTGCAGTGACCCTTAATTCATCCTGTTTGTTGCCCAAGCTGTGTGCATTAGCATAGAGGCACTTCAGCTGAGCCCTCTTGTGCAAATCCCCCTTGATTCCTTTGGGGTGTCCCTGTCTTGCCTCAGGGCAACAAGTTGAGAGCCCAGACTAGCACTCCATCCCTCTGCCTCTGGTGAGCTGCTCCACTGTTTGTCAAAGGCCAGCATGAGATTAATAACCCCTCCCCCCTTCAAATCTAGTTTAAAGTCCTGTTAATGAGCCCTGCCAACTCCTGCCCCAGAATCCTTTTCCCACTCTAGGACAGGTCCATCCCATTGGTTGCTCGCAACTCTGGTGCCCTGTAAAATGAGACGTGATTGTAAAATCCAAACCCCTGTTGATGACACCACTCCCAGAGCCATGAACTGACCTGTTGGCTTTTCCTATATATTGCTTCATCTATTGCTGATGTCAGAGGGATGGAGGAGAACATGCCTTGAGCTCCTGATTGCTTTACCAGTTGCCCCAAGGCCCTGAAGTCTCTTTTAATTGATTGTGAGCTTCTCATTGCTGCATCATCACTACCCACCTGAAAGACCAGAAGTGTCACTTGTTTCAGGGCACATAGTGTCACACAGAAACCTATAGTACACTAGTAAGAACACAGAACTGCTGAAGCACTACTTATACTGGACAGAAGAGACAGATTATTTTAGAGTCAGATGATTTCTCTGCACAGTTTTCACTAGGTTTCACGAGTATCGGTGTCCAGCTCTTAGGGTCTTTAGAAAAAAAAGTCCACAAGCTTACTCACTTACTTCTTATTCACAGAGACAACAGCTGGTGTGAAGTTGTGTTCCCCATGTAATTTTAGAACTTGCTACAAGTTTGAGGAAATGAAGTGTCAAACTCCTGTCTCCAAGCTATACAGCAACCAACTGTAACATTAGTGATTCGAGGTGATACTCAAGACTGCTTTTGGTATCCACAAAGTAATTCTTCCCTCCTTGTAAAGGATTTCAGACCACCATCATTTTCATCCTTTTAAAGATTAGATTTTAAAAGATCTTGGGTAGATAAAAACTTGAAAACAAACAGATAATTCTTTCACTGCAGGCCAACTGCAAGGACTTTTTTCCCCCTAATGACACAGCACGTATGTTTTTTTAATCTATTATTGCTTATATTCCTTGAAAAGCCTGTGTTTTCCATTACTTCCAGAAAAAAAAAAAAAAAAAGCAAGCAGAGGAACAAATCTAGTAGAAATTTAACTCAAAACCTAAGGGCAGTTCATAATCTGATATATCACAGTTGGATAAGACAAAATGCAGGACTGTACAAAGAAGATATCTCATATGCTTAGCTCAAAGGTGTACAACTATGAACAAGAGCTGAAACACTGAAAAAAATCACCAAAACTGGTCTAAAAATACCAGATTTGAGAGAAATCTGCAGAGTAATAATCTGAGATTTAGAATTTTTAGCATGAAGATCCAATTGATCGATTTGCCACATAAATGAAGAGGAACTACAACTCATGATCTATACAACACTCTCATTAAATGAACCTAAAACCATAGGATGTTTTAGAAGCAACATTTGCCTCCAGACCTCCACATCTCCCCAGCAATCCCAATTCTAATCTGCTGCATGTTTACCATAGTCGCTGTGTTTTGAGATGATTCTTCTTCTGTACAAACTGTTGACACAGTCAAGGAAGGTAGCCTGGATGAAGAGGATAACTTTGATGTCTCCATGTCACTGTCCTCATTTACAGCAGAATGACCAACCATATGGTGTCCATTCAGTTCACCAGATTTACTCTGAGAACAGGTCTGCATAGAGCTGAGAAAACTGCCATTGTGGAGACAGGTAGTGCTGTGAAAAGTGTTTGTGAATGTTGATGATTTTTGATCACTCTCATCAGAGTCAAGTTTAGGAAAGGACAGGGATTTGATATTGCTCACTGAAGTGATAGGGGACAGGGACACTTTGGAAGACAAGGACATCTTTTCACAGTTTCCCAACTGTGGTAAAGTGATAAAGCCATTGGGTTTATGAAGGGGTTTGAAGTCCAATGTGCCCCTTTCTATGGATGCCAGAACTTTCTCATCTTGTAACACAGACTCATATCCTCCTTTGGGCAAAGTGTTATCTAACAGCTGGGCAACAACTGGCTCAGTAGTACCAACATGAATTTCAAGAATATTTTTTAATTCCTCCTTATCATTGATAGTTTTTAATTCCAGTTTGTCAAATGGGTCTTCTTCACATTCAAAATCAGCTGGGTTGAAGTCTGCTTTTGGACAAGGTGGACTGAGAACCTTTTGCTTCAGAGAGCTGCTGTTGGCTGGCGTAGGAGTAAGAATATTATTGTGCTGCAGGCTAGCAAGGATGGGGTTAATGGGAGGAGGCATGGCCTCAGGGAAAGATCCTTCTGAGAATCTCATTTTGTTGCTGACACCTGGAGCTGCTTTTGAGTTCAATAGTGCTGCTTCTGCCTTGCATTCAGCTTCTCTCTGGGCAGCTTCAATTTTTTTGATATCTTCAGCCCACTCGATTGTTTTTTTTTCCAATGAGAAGTCATACTGACCAGGGTGGAGAGGAGAGAAAAAAAAAGATAAATTATAAGGATCATATCCACTAGTTCTAACAGCAACATAAGTAACATAGAATAAAAGTTACATGAATTTCTATGGAGAGACATCAATTTTTCCCAGCATCTCTTGCATGCTAAAGACTGGCAAAAATAAAAGATGCCAGAAGTAGTTTGTTTTGCCTCTAGCAGCAAAACCTGTCTACTATCCTGGATTAGAATATAATATTTTGCCTCCTTGCTACATTTAGTTTTGCTTTAGAGGTACTGATCATCCCAAGATCAGTTTCACAGTCCTCCCACCCTCTCCCCCCAGAGACAATGTATGTATCAAGGGAAGTCTAATGTGTTACTAGACGGACAATCTGGCACCACTGATCTACCTCCTGTCCACAAATCATTCAAGACTACAGCAGAGTATTTTTGCATCTAAAGAACAATACAGTATTACTCAGTTATGCCTAAAAGATTCCAAAGGGAATTGTCGAGGGTTCGGGGGAAGGCCAGGCCTTCTCTCCCCCTGTAAAGTGAAGGGAAAGAAAATTGAAAGAGGAAAAAAAAAACACAGCCGGATTAGCAAAGGATTGTGTGCTGTATTTACAAAGCAGTTTAGGAAGATGCAGGAGAATATATACACAATTTACAGTATTTACAATATATACAGAAATATACAACAAAGTAACACAGAAATGAGATTCCCTTCCCCCGTCTGGAGGAAGGGTTTCCCCCTGTACCCCCTTCTCTCCCCCTTTTCCCCAGAGAGGGTTAGAAAGAGAGAAAAAAGAGCAATTGTTAATTAAAAGCAGTTATGTGTTAGTAGAGGCCTTATCTGCTCCAAGGTCAGTCTGGCCGAAAGCCCAGAAGCTGCAAGCTGCGAAAGGAGAAAGTGCAAGACTGAAACTAGTCCCACTGGGAATCAAAACCTAAGGCAGTGCTTCTGCTTCTCCACCAATGAAATTAGTTTAGACCTGTCTTGTTTATAAAACATTCGGCCATGGTGTCCCTTTGTTAAAGGCACCACCTCAAACGGTCACAGGAATTGATATTAGAGTTTTACATCCAGTAGTTAAAGAGGTATTGGTATTCTTACTACAGCGCCAATGGCTCACTATCCAATGAGGATATACTGGCTATACCAATGATGACAACTACCTGCAGCAGCAGATATTGCTGCAGTTACTGGCATGACAGGAGCCCACAAGCTATTCTCATTTAACATCATCTCCTTCAGAGCCAGGTTAGAACAGGAAGACATTTGTAAACTACTCACCACCAGTTTACTGGTCACTCTAGTATCCTGGTTGAAAGGACAAAATTCTAAACAAATTAAATCTACTTAAAACTTTAATATCTTATGAAGAATGAACAGCCTTAAATGCTCTTGAAATAACCACAAAATGTTCAGAGAACACAGTTGTGTGGACGAGAATTCAACAACAAAGCCCTGGGGACACATAGATGGGTTTTGTCTTCCTCATTCTGACCAGAAGGGTTACCCTTTCTTTTGGTAAGCTGCAATCTTGGTGTTACCAAGTGTATTTTGTCCCAGGCAATTACACATGTAATTACAATTGTATTTTCTTAAAGCTGTATAGTGATGTATGCAGTTCAGATCCTATCACCAGCAATCTTAAAGGAACTGTATATATGTTGCAAGTGTAAGTAAACCATGTTAGTTGTATATCTGCTGAAATGCAACCAGACCTACAGCAAAACTGGTCTGTTAGTGTGTCTGGTGTCAGACCTATAGCAAGCCACCCTAATTGGCATCCCTATGTGAGAAACTGGTTATAATATTTGACTTTCGCAAGGGGAATTACTGGGGACCATGGGGTTCGATCGTTGGGCTGACTGGTTGGTTATGGTCTGTATTGTGTGGGGTATTGGGAGAGAAAGGTGAGGCACCAACAGGTCTAAAGACTGGCCAGGTCAAAAGTGCAGGTTTTGCCTCAGTCCTGATGGAGAGGGGTGGGAGCGTGTTGGGGAATATATGAATATGTACGTTTTAATATGTTAATATGTATGTTTGCTGTCTATATAAGTTCAACTCGTGTTGTTAGGGTGCGCCTCTAGCAAACTCGCTATGCGCCCAGCATTGTGTTGCCTTTATTTTATAATAAACTGGTTATAAATTTCAGCAGTGAGTTCGTTTCTCACAATTTGGTGACCCGTACGTGATTACCCTGTCTGCAATGACTTTCGGGGCCCTTCAGAAGGGGGGGTGCCCCCGCCGATTTCAGCGGCCCAGAAGGAGGACCCTGGAAACCTCTCAGAACACGGGTAGATCCAGCCAACGTTATAAGATAAAGGCAAGGGAAGGAGCTCCCAATTGTTGCGGCTGCCTGTAATTCTAGTGCACAAAGACCCGGGCAAGAAAAGGACTGTAAGTATTGTCCGGTTGGGTGGGTATTGAGGTCAGTGAGAGTGTGTGCGTGCGTGAGACGTGGGCTGGACAGTCTGGATCCACAAAGCGAGTGCAGAGTCCTTCTAACTGCATTTCCAATATCCCGTGAGGGACTTGGCCAGTGAAGGGACGAAGCGGTCGGTGATGGAAAGTGTGGACCTCAGGAAATGGGGCAAAGGTCAGGTGTAGAGCAGCCCCGGGAAACATGGGAGCAACGAGGGTACCCAGGGATATACCCCCAGATAGTCCTCTGGGGTCGCATATTGGAGGCACGACACGCAGGATAAGGATAAGGCAAAAAGGATAATGGAGGAAGGGCCTAGAGAGAAAAGTAGATTGTGGGAAGGTTGGGCATTTGAAACGAGAGTGCCCAAGGAGAAGAGAGATCTTAAGGTTTTTTTTTCAGCTTAGTTGGATCGGCTCCGGGCAGGCCTGGAGCTGGGGCCATTAGGGTAGGGGCTGTGCGTAGAGCAGCCAGAGCTGCCAGGCCAGTGTCAGTGTTTGCTCCAGCACCTGTGGTAGTGTGGCGGGTGGAGCAGGAGCTGTTGCAAGGAGAGCTACAGAGGCTGAGCCGTGCCCACGAGGGACTGGTAAAGGATCAGGCCCAGGAGGTGGCCAGGCTCAGGTCGGAGAAGGAGGGTTACTCGTGTTACCAAGGTTCCTAGAGGGGGTGTGGAGAGCGAGTTTTAGGGGCAAAAGGGGAAAGGTTTAAAGTCTCGGTAGCTAAGGATGTTAAATTGGAGACTGAAGCTACAACTGGGCTACTGAAGAATTGGTGGGTGTGCGTGTCAATCAGGATGCATAGGATCCAGGCTGTTCGGTGAGTTTTGCCTGGGTAGGGGTCCTGGCTATGGAGTCGCAGAATTTCACTGTGGGTGGGGATTCCAGGATTCTGGGTGGTAGTCAGGTGGTCTTCACAGCCCTGGAGAATTTGGGCTGTGAAGGGGCAGCATTGTTTGTACCGTCTAGGGGCTGTGGAGACTGGTTGTCTGTAGGGATCGGGCGACCAGCGCTGCATCCCAGTTTTTGGTGTTCCGGTGGTGAGGGGCACGGTTTTGGGGTTTTGGTATCCTGCAGTCCGGTTTCTGGAGGGGTCTAGGCCGTGGGGGCCTGCGTCGCGGTGGTGGTTGCGGGTTTGACGTCCTGGTTTCCGGTGTTCCGGTGGTGGGGGACCTGGGTTCAGGAGGTTTTCGTATCCTGCGGTCGGTTCCTTAGGGGGCTTGAACTGTGGGGGCCCGTGGCGTGGTCATGCTCGCAGGTTTGACGTCCCGGTTTCTAGGGGGGGACCTCGGTTTGAGGGACCTGCTTCGGGAAGTTTTTTTTTCAGTGGTTTCAGGCTTCCGCAGGAGGGCAGGGACCTGGACTACGGCAGGTGAGGTTTTTTTGCGGTTTGACTTTGCAAGTGGGGGAAGTCCCTCCCATTCCCATCTCAGAGAGCGCGTTAGGGATCATATTACAGTATTGGGATGATGAGTTGAGAAAAGGAAAATCAAAGAAAAAAATGGTTTATTTTTTGATGATTGGATTTGACAAGCTTTGAACCATCATGTGAATTCTAAAAAGTGTTTTAGTAGGGAAGAAGCTGAATATGCTGCTGTTTGGATTAGGGCTTCACGCCCTACCCCTGTTCCCATATTTATATTAACAACTGAGAATAAGGACAAAGACAAGGAAAAGGCAGACAGGCTGGCATGAGAATATGGGAGGTAAAATCAGAGGGGGGGGGGCACCAAGAAATCAGAAGTGGCCTAATCAAGATCCTCAATGGGACCATCAACAGCTTCAAGGGAGACAGAACACAGGAGGTAATATGAGGAATTGAAGAAGCTGTGTCCAGAAATTTTGATAAAGCCTCTAGTGAGCATCAGAGGAAGCCTCCTGTGGAGTGGATGGTAAGATTAAAGAGAAGTTTGCAGATGTATTATGGAATAGATCCCAATTCTGCAGCTGGGGTGATACTTCTCAGGATGCAGTTTGTGGCAAAACCATGGGCAGATATTAGAAATTGGAAAAGATCAAGGATTGACAAGACAGAGGTTTAGAGGAATTACTACGTGAAGCTCAGAAGGTGTTTGTAAGGAGGGATGAAGAGAAACAGAAGGCAAAAGCTAGAATGTTGGTAACTGCTGTAAGGGTACTGGTGATTATGGATAGAGAGGAAAAAAAAAAAAAGGGTAAAATTCATATATGATAAATTAGCCCTCAACAGTAATATTAAATGGAGTCCAGAAGATGATGAGTGATTGGATAAATAAAAAGAATGTTGATTGATGCCCTGTTTTAAATTTGCCTGACATGGACAAATCATTTGATCTTTTTGTACATCTATATGGGGTGTTGACCCAGGACTGGACTGGAAGTAAAAATCCTGTAGGGCATTGTTCCAAGTTATTAGATTCTGTGAGTAGGTGAGGGCCAATTTGCTTATCAGCGGCCTTTATTAGTAGAGGAGGCCCAGAAAGCAACTTTTTATTTTGTTCTGGTCTCAGATCCTACCTTTGGGATTCCTGATATATATAAAATTAAAGCTGGGGGTAAAGTGTTAATAACAACTTGGAAAGGACAGTCACTAATTTCCCCCGGGAAGGATCTTTTCTTGGTTTTGTTAACAACAGATCCAGCTGTCTGTAATGCAAAACAAGGGTGGACACATGCTTTGTGAGTAAAAGGACCACTTCAGGAACACCTCGGTCTGAAGGCTCTGGAACTAGCGAGACAAACCCACCTTTTGAAACATCTGACATTGTGTGACATCGAATCTGCATTGCAAGAAAATATCAAGGATTTCATTCTGTGTATAAAACATCCTGGGACTTGATGTCATTGGGGATGGGTAAAGCGTAAATGTTGTAAGAAATGGTATTTGTTATAATCGAGGAGTATTTTATCCTGACTGAACTGGAAGGAGTCTAATCAAAATCTAAGACCATGTCCCCGGGTATGGATAAATTCTCCTCCAACATTAGTAATGGTAAACAGGTTGAATTAGTACTTAGGCCTACTAAAACTTAGAAAAGTGATGGTAAATTTCTCTGCTAAAATATAATGATGTGCTGAGAGTGTGCGTGGTTATAAATGTATGCTGTTGTAGTTATGTAATTAGGTTTCCTGTGGGTTCAAAAACTTTAACTTCTTGATTATCAAATGTAAATTGGCTTGTTGGAACAATTGTAACATTGATCTATGTGGTTATAATTTGAAGTGATTAGGAGAGAGGATTCATCTATGTTCTGTGTGTTAAAGTACCAAAAACTGTGTTCGGCTAGTGGGACCACAGAGACTGCAATACAGACAGCCAACAAAGGACTGGTGGATCCATCCACTGAATGGACTGTGGTACCCCAAATGGAGGACATAAAGATGGTCATGAGATGAGTTCCAGTATCAGAATAGGAGTGGTAATGGTCCTTGCCTGAAAACATCACAAACTAGAAACAGGTTGGGGTTCGAAATTGGTACAACCTCCCTGGACAAGGGAAGGGACATGGTCCGAGCAGAGCATTGGTGGGGATTGAAGAAGGCAAGACCAGGTAGACCTCTCTAATTGCCACAAAGAAGATCTAGAACCAAGGCTATGGGCAGCAACCCCATAGGCCATGTGAGTGGAGTTGCAAGTCAAACCGGACTCCTAATTCCCAGGATTAACCACTCGGAGGGAGAAAGTTGTCACCCAGACATTGGTATATATAGCATAGTGTCACCGGCTGAGGCTGTCCCCTTAAGAAAGGGAATATGGTGGACGGAAGTTGGTAAACGGAAGGAATTATCTAAACTCATTTCATTGGAAAATTGGGAGGAAGCACCTTCTGAACTGGGAGTGCAGGGGGACTATCCTGGGCACTCCGGCACTCTATCTTCAGTCTTGCTTCCGCCTCTTCTTTGGGCAGCAGCTCTCCCTGTGCTGGGCTTTCTGCCAAGACTTCGGCCTTGAAGCCGATAAGATACCAGGCCTGTATTAACTGCTTCCAATTAACACAAAACTGCTTTTAACTTCTTTCTTTCTCTTTCTCCCTCTTTTCCGAACTACTCTGGGGAAAGGGGGGGGAGAGAGGGGAGAGCGGAGGTGGGGAACCCCTCGGCAAGGGGGGTTACTCTCATTTCTGTGTTACTTTATTGTATATCTTTGTATATATTGTAGATATTGTAAATTTGTAAATATTCCCCTGCATACCCTACATTGCTTTGTAAATATAAAGCTCCACTGCTTTGCTAATTCAGCTTGTGAGGTTTTATTTCCTTTCCCTTCAATTTTTTTTCTTCCCCTTCACCTTACAAGGGGAAAGGAAGGAGGCTTCTTGGCCTTACCCTTCCAACCCACCACATTTTTTTTTATTGGCGTACCCAACGGGCGGCAGATAATTAGTTTAATTTATTACTTGATTGATTTAGTGTTTTCTACCTGAATTAGCAAACATGAAGGTGTTGTGGTTCGTGGAGCGATTATTCTTTTCAATTTTTGGGGCTCTGGTTTACAGATATTGTTTGGGTTTGATTTTGGATCACCTGGGTAAATATTTGGTGCGGACAATTTATATGTGGGTTATGTATAGAGTTAAACTATGGTATGGAAAATGTATTAATTTCTTATGGCCAGTGAGATACAGGAATGTTACCTCCACCACTCTCCCAATTGAGATAAAGGGTTTTAGGATTCTGCCTGAGGAGAGAGTAACTTTAGGTGATGCCTGGGATCCAAAGGTGATTTATTTCATGTGTATAATTCTGCTGCTGGTGATAATTATCGTGTATCTCCTGATTTCTTTACGGCGAGAGAGAAAGATGTCCAGAGCTTGTTTTGTTATTAAAACTAGATCAAAAAGAAAACGCCGTGGCTCTGGATCAGTCCCAGAGTCATCTAGTGACGAGGAATGTGCAGAATCTGTGTCAGCTAAAAAGAAGGCTAAAAAGTTAATTGGTAAAGCAGCTCTAAATGACTTTGCTGATTCTAGCAAGCAGCCAAGGGCATCAGCTGGTATCAACCTGGCGCCTGCCCCTTCTCCTCCTTCTTCTCCTCCTTCTTCTTCTCTGTCGGCCATTAATGGAGCAACGTCACTTCCGCCCAATCCCTCGGTGGGACCGGAAGTCACTGCCCCAGCAGCTGATTTATCTCAGGACCTGTCAGCTTCCATTAAGGTGGCTGTAAATTCAAACACAGCTCCAGTTAAGGTGGCTCCTTTAAAGACTAGAAGTGGAAAGGCCCAAGATGGAGAAGAAGAGGTGGAGACTGATCCTGGTGAGGGGCCCTCTACTCTAAAAGATCCTGCTCAGGAGGAAGAGAAGGTTTGTTTTAAAGATCTAGCTAACCTAGTGAGATCAAAGCAGGATAGAGATGAAGCTAGGAAAGCAGCTGGCAAAGGTGGTTCTCAGCTTAAAGAGATCCTTAGGAGAATGACAGCAGGATTATATGGACAAAGAATTCAGGGAGACGAAGATGAAGATGATATTTCAGAATGTTCTTCTCCCCACGAGGAATTGCGTTATGTCGGTAAATATTTCACCAGGGCAGATAAGGAGCCAGTTCTAGCTTGGCTTAGTAGGTGTTAAGATACAGGTGCTCCAGCTCTAACAGTTGGAGACAAGTCAGCAGCTCAGTTACGAACTCACTCGAGGGATAAAGGAATAGATAGGCATCTAGGCAGAGCTCTCGGTAAGGTTAATCTGTGGATACGCCTTTTAATGGCGGTTGCCTTAAGATACCCTTCCCGAGATGATCTTCCATGGAATCCTAAACCCTGGACTACCATAGATGAGGGAATTAAGCGCTTGAGAGAATTTGCTGCTAGAGAGATACTCTATGGTGAACATGAAACTCTGAATCCTGATGACATTCCTGTGGGTATTGGTCTTGCTAAAAAGATCATCAAACTTGCTCCTTCTAATTATGCAAACATTCTGGCAAGCAGAATTGTGTCAAGAAATTATGGTGGAGCTTCTCCCACGGTTGGCCAATTCAGTGATCAAATGAGACAATTGGAGGATAGCATGACACGTGTTTCTTTGGTTTCGGCCATTAAAACTATGTCTGGTGATATACAGAATTGCATAAGAGAGTTAAAAGAGGAATTTAGAAATTCCATATCCCAATTGGCACAAAGGGATAGTTTCAATTCTTCCTCCAGGTGGATACAAGTCTCATCTTTGAGGAATACACGTCCTCCAAGGAGGTCATTCCAAAACAGGACATTCCA
The DNA here is from genome assembly GCF_026170545.1 of Melanerpes formicivorus. Classification (NCBI taxonomy): domain Eukaryota; kingdom Metazoa; phylum Chordata; class Aves; order Piciformes; family Picidae; genus Melanerpes; species Melanerpes formicivorus. Next base: position 15,244,283 of record NW_027142361.1, read on the forward strand.
AAACAGGTCATTCCAAAACAGACCACCAAGGCAATCACGTAGAACTATTTAGATAACTCTGCGTGATCGGTTTGGTGAGAACATGAACTGCTGGGATGGCCAACCAACTTCTAATCTTTTCAAGAGACTGAGGGAATTGCAAAGTGGCAGAACCCGAGGTAGCAATACCAGAAGGGCAGCTGTTACTTCCACAGTTCCCCAGAACAGCTCTAGTAGCTTCAACAGTGACTCCAGTTATAACATGCAAAGTTATAACCCTGCAAACTATGTGCAATGCACATGTGCGCATGTTCCCCATAACTAGGGGTGCCCTGCCTCCCGCCAGGGGGAGGAGAGGGATAACAGAGATAATAGAATCTATTGGGATGTGTACATCCAGTGGCCTGGCACTTCACAATTTCGGAAGTACAGGGCCTTGGTTGACACAGGAGCTCAGTGCACCATAATACCATCAAATTATCAGGGATCAGAGTCTATAACTATTCTGGGAGTCACTGGTGGATCTCAAGAGTTAAGTAAGGTAGAGGTTAATATAAGTTTAAATGGTAAACAATGGAGGAAGCATACAGTTGTGACCGGACCTGACGCACCTTGTATTTTGGGAATTGATTTTCTGAGAGAAGGGCGTTTCAAAGACCCTAGAGGTTACAAATGGGCTTTTGGAGTAGCTTCTATAGAAATTGATGGACAAAAACTGAAGCTGTCTGTTAGACCTGAACTTTCTGATGAATCTGCAGTTGTGGGACAACATAAGATACAGAACATTAAATTGCCGGTTGCTTCTCAGACTGTGCATCACAGACAATACAGAACCAACCTTGACTCTTTGTTGCCCATTCAGAATCTGATTCGTCAGTTGGAGAGTCAGAAAGTCGTCAGCAAAACTCATTCACCTTTCAACAGTCCAGTGTGGCCTGTGCAAAAGCAGAATGGAGACTGGCGTCTGACAGTAGACTACGGAGCCCTAAATGAAGTGACACCACCTATGAGTGCAGCAGTACCAGACATGATGGAGCTACAGTATGAGCTGGAATCCAAAGAGGCCAAATGGTATGCTACCATAGACATTGCTAATGCATTTTTCTCTATTCCCATAGCAGAGGAATGCAGGCCTCAGTTTGCTTTCACCTGGAGAGGAATCCAGTACACCTTCAACAGACTGCCAATGGGCTGGATCCACAGCTCAAGCATCTGTCATGCAGTGATCCACGATGCTCTGGAGAAAGGTGGTGATCCAGAACACATCCAGTTCATCGATGATATCATCGTCTGGGGTAGAACTGCTGAAGAAGTCTTCGAGAAAGGTAACAAAATCATTGACATTCTTCTGGATGCAGGTTTTGCCATCAAACGAGACAAGGTGAAAGGACCTACCACAGAGATTCAGTTTCTGGGAGTACGGTGGCAGGATAGACGCTGACACATTCCAGTGGATGTGGTAAATAGAGTCTCTACCATGGCAAATTTCACAAACAAGCAAGAGACCCTACGTTTCTGGGGGATAGTGGGATTTTGGAGACTACACATTCCTGGATACAGTCAGATTGTGAAACCTCTGTATGATGTGACTCAAAAGAGAAACCATTTCCACTGGGGACCTGAACAACAAGCAGCCTTTGACCAGATAAAGCAAGAGGTAGTTCAAGCAGTGGGCCTGCGACCTGTCCGAGATGGTCCAGACATTAAGAACATTTTGTACACGGCTGCAAGTGACAATGGTCCAACCTGGTGCTTGTGGCAAAAAGCTCCAGGTGAGACACGTGGACGACCTCTTGGTTTCTGGAGTCGAGGTTACAGAGGTTCAGAGGCTAATTATACTCCAACAGAGAAAGAAATCTTAGCTGCCTATGAAGGAGTAAAGGCATCTTCTGAAGTAATTGGAACTGAATCACAACTTCTCTTAGCTCCCAGATTACCAGTTTTGAATTGGATGTTCAAAGGCAAAGGATCCACACCACATCATGCCACAGACTCAACGTGGTCTAAGTGGATGGCTCTGATAACACAGAGAGCTCGAATGGGAAATCTTGAATGACCTGGTCTAGTGGAGGTGATCTCAAGTTGGCCTGAAGGCATCAACTGTGCCAAACCTCCAGAGGAGAAAGTAACTCGTGCTGAGGAAGCTCCTCCTTATAATGACCTTTCTGATGATGAAAAGAAATATGCTTTGTTCACAGACGGTTCCTGTCGTCTTGTTGGAAACAAGCGAAGGTGGAAGTCTGCAGTGTGGAGTCCAACACGCCGAGTTGCAGAGGCGAAGGATGGAGAAGGAGAATCCAGTCAGTTCTCAGAGGTAAAAGCTGTCCAGCTAGCTCTCGACGTGGCTGAACGTGAGAGATGGCCAAAGCTTTATCTCTACACCGACTCATGGATGGTAGCCAATGCTCTATGGGGTTGGCTAAAGAACTGGAAGAAGAGTGGTTGGCAGAGAATAGAAAAACCCATTTGGGCAGCAGCTCTCCCTGTGCTGGGCTTTCTGCCAAGGCTCCGGCCTTCAAACTGACAAACCTGATAAGGCCTGTATTAACTGCTTCCAATTAACACAAAACTGCTTTTAACTTCTTTCTTTCTCTTTCTCCCTCTTTTCCGAACTACTCTGGGGAAAGGGGGGGGAGAGAGGGGAGAGCGGAGGTGGGGAACCCCTCGGCAAGGGAGGTTACTCTCATTTCTGTGTTCCTCTGTTGTATATCTTTGTATATATTGCAAATATTGTAAATTTGTATATATTCCCCTGCATATCCTTCATTGCTTTGTAAATATAAAGCTCCACTGCTTTGCTAATTCAGCTTGTGAGTTTTTTTTCCCTTCCCTTCAATTTTTTTTCTTTCCCTTTACCTTACAAGGGGGGAGGGAGGAGGCTTCTTGGCCTTACCCTTCCAACCCACATCACATAGCCACTCACTGTGTATGGTGCCTATTAAAGTAAAAGAGGAAATATTTTCAGGCAAGAAACATCAGTTGTTATCCCATTCCCTTTACTGCGAAGTTTAAATTGGAATCCTTTTGCTTGTTGTAGAATTGTTGCCAAGTTAGGTTATTATGGCTCAAGCCAAATGTAGTAGAAAGAAGGGGAGGGATTGTGAGAAACTGGTTATAATATTTGGCTTTCGCAAGGGGAATTACTGGGGACCATTGGGTTCGATTGTTGGGCTGGATCGTTGGGCTGACTGGTTGGTTATGGTCTGTATTGTGTGGGGTATTGGGAGAGAAAGGTGAGGCACCAACAGGTCTAAAGACTGGCCAGGTCAAAAGTGCAGGTTTTGCCTCAGTCCTGATGGAGAGGGGTGGGAGCATGTTGGGGAATATATGAATATGTACATTTTAATATATTAATATGTATGTTTGCCGTCTATATAAGTTCAACTTGTGTTGCTAGGGTGCGCCACTAGCAATGTCGCTATGCGCCCAGCGCTGTGTTGCCTTTATTTTATAATAAACTGGTTATAAATTTCAGCAGTGAGTTCGTTTCTCTCACCTATTAAGAGATAAGCCCAGCTGCACTTAGCCCCTCTGATCTCTGATAACTGGCTAGAGAACAAGGGAATTCATCTCTTATTAAATTTACCTGCCTGCATCAGCAGGATCAGGGAAGTCATTCTGCCCCTGTACTCAGCACTGGTTAGGCCACACCTTGAGTACTGTGTCCAGTTCTGGGCCCCTCTGATGCACTGAATTTAGGGAGTAGAACCTCAAGCAATGCTCAGCTGATAGAAGGAAATCTTTTAGCCCTTGTAGGCCACAGACCTCGGGAAAAACTGCAACTGTGTAGGGAGAAAAAGCCTTTAGTTGATTACCAACGGCCATTGTGACTCAGGAAGCCACACAACGACCTGAGAATAAGAGCTGGTAAACATTGTGCGACCGTTTGAGGCTGTGCGAAGAGATAAACTGTTTTCCATTTTTTCTCATTTCCAGATTTTCTTGGACTTTTGAATCATCTACATCTGAGTATAGCCGGAATGGACTATGAACTTTACTTACAAACTGTAAATATTGTTTTGGATTGGATGGACAGTATGAACAGCCAATGAAATTGTTTAGAAGGGGTGGACTGTGACCGTTTGAGGCTGTGCCTTTAAGAAAAAGACAGTGCTGGGACACTATGGCTGAATGTTTTGGAATGTTAACGAAAACAACCAGATATTCTAAACTAATTTCATTGGTGGATTGGTAAAAATTCAGTTTTAAGCTTAGGTGCAGCTGGGACATTCCTCAGTTCGCTCCATTCCTTTCTCCTTTCAAGCTCGTCCGCTTCTGGGCTCCCTGCCACACTGACCTTGGACAGTTAAGGCCTACTAACATATTCTGCTTTATTAACAATTGCTCTTTTTCTCTCTTTCTAACCCTCTTTGGGGAAAAAGGGGAGAGAAGGGGGTACAGGGGGGGAACCCTCCTCCAGAGAAAGAGGGAATTTCATTCCTGTATTATTGTTTTTTCAGTTTTTTTTACCTTGTTGTATATTTCTGTGTATATATAGTAAATACTGTAAATTGTGTACATATCCTGCATTCCCTAAAAATTGCTTGTAAATATAGCATTTCCCTTTTGCTCCTCCAGTTGCCTAGCTGTGGTTTCTTTCTTCACCTTTGTGGGGGGGGGGAGAAGGCTGAGCCTTTCTCTTAAACCCACCACACATTGCAAGAGAGTCTTTTGTCTTCTCTCTGGACTTAGATAAGAGATGCTTGATCGTTTGCCTTTTGTCTAACACCTGCCTGGGCCTTGCCCAGCAATGTGTGTTCCCTGGCATTTTCTCGGCAGCCAATCATGAGTCTGTAACTGTTGGACGGACACATCTAATTACCAATGACGAGTTGCTTTTGATTATGTTAGCCTATATAAAGAAAAGACGTTGTACAATAAAGTAGACACTTTGCTTGCATCAAGCTTTGTATCCATCTCTCAGTTGTGGTAAAATGGTGACCCCGATGTGATGGAGGTGATGAATCGCTAAGATGCGACCTGCCGAGACGTCCCACGGAACATTGAATGAGCTGCTGAAAAGGAAGCAGGAAGAGCCGGCCGTCCAGAGCAATCCATAGTTTCATAGTTTCATAGTTTCATTCAGGGTTGGAAGGGACCACACGGATCATCTAGTTCCAACCCCCCTGCCATGGGCAGGGACACCCCACACTAGACCAGGCTGGACAGAGCCTCATCCAGCCTGCTCTTAAACACCTCCAGGGACGGGGCCTCGACCACCTCCCTGGACAACCCATTCCAGTGCTTCACCACTCTCATGGTGAAGAACCTCCTCCTCACATCCAGCCTGAATCTCCCCACCTCCAGCTTCATTCCATTCCCCCTAGTCCTGTCACTACCTGAGATCCTGAGAAGTCCTTCCCCAGCCTTCCTGTAGGCCCCCTTCAGATATTGGAAGGCCACAATTAGGTCACCTCGGAGCCTTCTCTTCTCCAGACTGAACAGCCCCAACTCCTTCAGTCTGTCCTCATAGGAGAGGTGCTCCAGTCCTCTGATCATCCTTGTGGCCCTTCTCTGGACACGTTCCAGCACCTCCACATCCCTCTTGTAATAGGGGCTCCAGAACTGGACACAGTACTCCAGGTGGGGTCTCACCAGGGCTGAGTAGAGGGGGAGGATCACCTCCCTCGACCTGCTAGCCACACTTCTCCTGATGCAGCCCAGGATCTGATTGGCTTTGCAGGCTGCAAGTGCACATTGAGAGCTCATGTTGAGCTTTTTGTCCACCAGCACCCCCAAGTCTCTCTCCTCAGGGCTACTTTCCAGCCAGTCACTGCCCAGCCTGTATTTGTGCCTGGGATTGCCTCGACCCAGATGCAGGACCCTGCACTTGCTCTTATTGAACTTCATGAGGTTGGCTTGTGCCCACCTCTCCAGCCTGTCAAGGTCCCTCTGGATGGCCTCCGTTCCCTCCAGCGTGTCTGCTGCACCACACAGCTTGGTGTCATCAGCAAACTTGCTGAGGGTGCACTCAATGCCACTGTCCATGTCCCCCACAAAGATGTTGAATAAGACAGGTCCCAGGACTGATCCCTGAGGGACTCCACTTGTCACTGGCCTCCACTGGGACATGGACCCATTGACAGCCACTCTTTGGGTGCGGCCATCAAGCCAGTTCCTTATCCATCTAGTGGTCCACCCATCAAACCCATGTGTCACCAGTTTGGAGACCAGGATGTGGTGCGGGACAGTGTCGAAGGCTTTGCTCAGGTCCAGGTAAACAACATCAGTTGCTCGCCCCTCATCTATTAATTTTGTCACCTGCTCATAGAAGGCCACCAGGTTGGTCAGGCAGGATTTGCCCTTGGCAAAGCCATGCTGACTGCTCCCAATCACCTCTTCACTATTCTTTTGAGCGAGTAGTGACTCCAGGAGGATCTGCTCCATGATCTTTCCAGGCACAGAGGTGAGACCGACTGGCCTGTAGTTCCCTGGTTCCTCCTTCTTGCCCTTTTTGAAGATGGGGGCAATGTTTCCCCTTTTCCAGTCTGTGGGGACTTCACCAGATTGCCATGACTTTTGAAATATAATAGAGAGGGGTTTAGCAACCTCATCTGCCAGTTCTCTCAGCACCCGTGGGTGTATCCCGTCGGGTCCCATGGACTTGAACACTTTCAGGTTCTTCAGATGATCACGAACCTGATCTGCACTTACAATGGGCAGTTCTTCCTCCCCGTCCCTGGCTTTGACTTCCATAACATCAGGAGTGTGGCTAGAGGCCCTTGCAGTGAAGACTGAGGTAAAGAAGTTATTAAGCACCTCAGCCTTTTCCTCATCACTTGTGACCATGTCACCATTTTCCTTTCTGAGGGGGCCCACACCTTCCCTAGTCTTCTTCTTCCCATTAATATACCTGTAAAAGTTCTTAGTGTTCCCTTTAATCTCCCTGGCTAGATTCAATTCAAACTCTGCTTTGGCTTTCCTAACCGGGACTCTTGCTGCTCGGGCAGTTTCCTTATATTCCCCCTGTTCTACCTGTCCTTCCCTCCACTTCCTGTAGAGTTTCCTTTTAAGTAATAGTGTGTCCAGTAGCTCCTTGCCCATCCAGGCAGGCCTCCTAGCATTCTTACCTGCTTTTCTCTTTGTTGGTACACAGAGCTCCTGGACACAGAGGAGGTGGTCCTTGAATACTGACCAGCTGTCCTGGGTCCCTCTTCCCTCCAGGGCTTTGTCCCACGACACTTTGGCTAGCAGATCCCTGAAGCGATCAAAATCTGCACGCCTAATCCCTCCCGCTGGACAAGAGGTGAGCCGTGGGAAACGAAATACAGGGAATCAAGTGACTTCCTCAGAAAGAGATGTTTATGAACTAATGCAGAAACTCCTTAAAAAGCATGGCAAAGTTATTTATGGCCATGATCTTAAGGTGCTGCTGAAGTGGGTGCAAGCGAAAATACCAACAGTTACACCATCTAGTGATAAGCCAGAGCCAGAGGTGAAACCAGCAGCCCAGATGAAGTGCATGTACACTAATGCACGAAGCATGGGCAACAAACAAGAGGAGCTGGAAGCCTTGCTGCAGCAGCAAAGTTATGATGTAGTTGCCATCACAGAGACGTGGTGGGACGACTCACATGGCTGGAGCGCTGCAATTGATGGCTACAGGCTCTTCAGGAGAGACAGGCAAGGAAGAAGGGGTGGAGGGGTGGCCCTGTACATCAGGGAGGCACTAGATGCCATTGAGCTGGAGATCAGGGATGATCAGGTTGAGTGCCTGTGGGTAAGAATTAGAGGGAAGGCCAACAGGGCTGACATCCTGATTGGAGTCTGTTATGGACCACCCAACCAGGAGGAAGATGTTGATGAAGCATTCTATAGGCAGCTTAAGGCTGTCTCAAGATCGCCTGACCTTGTTCTCATGGGCGACTTCAACTTGCCTGATATCTGCTGGGATCTCAACACAGCAGAGAGGAGGCAATCTAGGAGGTTCTTAGAATGCATGGAGGACAGCTTCTTATCCCAGGTGCTGCGTGAGCCTACCTGGGGTAAGACTATGCTCGACCTCTTCTTCACCAATAGGGAAGGGCTGGTGGGCGATGTGGTGGTCGGAGGGTGTTTAGGGGCCAGTGACCACGAGATAATTGAATTTTCGGATTTTGGTCAAGCTAAGAGGGGTAGCAAGAAGACCTCCACTCTGGACTTCTGGAGGGCGGACTTCAGGTTACTCAAGGAACTAATTCAGAGGGTTCCTTGGTGTCGTAGTTTGGGCTGGGTGCCCTCTGCTACAGGGGTGTTTCCTGCGTCCAGAAGTCCAGCCCAGCGGGTGGACACAGAAAATTAGGTTATTTCCTACCATGATCCCTTGCACCACTATAAGTTTCACGGCGGGGTCTGGCACTTCCTCTTTGCCACCTGGTAACTGGGGGAGAGATCTCCCGGCCATGGGCCTGGCTAGGCCCAAGGCCACGGGGGATGGGCAGTCTCAGATCTGGCCAGCTGAGACTAGCCTAGCAGTGGCGGGGGGGGAAGGGGGAGCCCTGGGGGTTTTGGGTGCTCCCTCAGGTGGGGATGGGATCTCTCTGGTTCTGTTTTGGGGTTCTTTTTTGTCACTGTGTTTCTAGTTCTCTGCACACACTCACTGTTTTCTATTTAAACTTTCCATCGCTTTTGCAATCTGTTTGTCTGAGTCGTTATTTCTGCGCGTGGTGGGGAGGGGGTTTGCCCCAACCCATTACACTTGGGATAAAGCCCTTAAAAACAAAGGGGTCCAGGAGATCTGGACCTACTTCAAGGAAGAATTGTTGAAGGCACAGGAACAGGCTGTGCCAATGTACCGGATGATGAGCCGCCGGGGCAGAAGGCCAGCCTGGATGGATAATGAACTTTAAATAGAACTAAGGGAAAAAAAGAGTGTGTATCATCTTTGGAAGAAAGGTGAGTGTGAGAGACTAAAAGTTGGCTCTCCTGGTGTGACTCAACAAAGATAAAATCACTTGCTGCTTGCCCAGACAATAGCTGATATGTGTTGGGCAGAGCCACTGGAAGGAAGGTGCAAAGATCATGTAGAAATCCTGTCTACCAATCCAACGGCATGGGATTTAACACATCCAAGTGCCAGGTTCTGCACATCGGCCACAACAACCCTATGCAGTGCTACAGGATAGGGTCAGAGTGGCTGGAGAGCGGCCAGGCGGAGAGAGACCTGGGGGTGCTGGTTGATGGTAGGCTGAACATGAGCCTGCAGTGTGCCCAGGCAGCCAAGAGGGCCAATGGCATCCTGGCCTGCATCAGGAATAGTGTGGCCAGCAGGAGCAGGGAGGTCATTCTGCCCCTCTACACTGCACTGGTTGGGCCACACCTCGAGTACTGTGTCCAGTTCTGGGCCCCTCAGTTTAGGAAGGATGTTGACTTGTTGGAGCGCGTCCAGAGAAGGGCAACGAAGTTGGTGAGGGGCTTGGAACACAAGCCCTATGAGGAGAGGCTGAGGGAGCTGGGGCTGCTTAGCCTGGAGAAGAGGAGACTCAGGGGTGACCTTATTGCTCTCTACAACTACCTGAAGGGGGGTTGTAGACAGGCAGAGGTTGGTCTCTTCTCCCAGGCAGCCAGCACCAGAACAAGAGGACACAGTCTCAGGCTGTGCCAGGGGAGGTTCAGGCTGTAGGTCAGAAGGAAGTTTTACACAGAGAGAGTGATTGCCCATTGGAATGGACTGCCCGGGGAGGTGGTGATTCTGTGATTCTGTGACCATCGCTGGAGGTGTTCAGGAGGAGACTTGACAGGGTGCTTGGTTGCATGGTTTAGTTGGTTGGGTGCTGTTGGATGATAGGTTTGACGCGATGATCTTGAAGTTCTCTTCCAGCCTGGTCTATTCTATTCTATTCTATTCTATTCTATTCTATTCTATTCTATTCTATTCTATTCTGTTCTGTTCTGTTCTGTTCTAGTGTGTTTACGTGTAATATTTGGAATCATGTGGGGGTGAAGTTACAGGATGCTGCTACAACAGGGAACACTGAAGCTCAGTGCTTGCTTCCCTTTTGGTGGATCACATTTGAGACACTTAAAGCTCAAGAAGAGAAAGCAATATTGGAGTCAGTACAGAGCTCGGGATGGCAATGAAAGTAAGTGAAATTGCTACGTCTTTCTTTACAGCGTGGAAATTAGATAAAGCATCTTTAGAACAACTAGCAGAAGATCCTAAGGCAACTTCAGCAGTAATTAACAGCACTTTGCTAAGCCCTCCTGCAACCTTGGAGCTGCAGACGCTAGGCCTAACAGCAACAGCAGCCCGCTACCCCCCCCGCCACTGGACCCCCCGACCGCTGAGTCTTGAAAGTTCTCCAATGTGTTTTGATTGTGGACAGAAGGGACATTCTAAGTTAAAAGATCACAACTCAGTTTTGAGACTATGTTAAGAAAGGAAATTAAGATCGAGCAAGGTGATGAGGCAGTGACTTTTGCTCTGCCTAAACAGCCTCAGAAAGAGAACAAAGAGGACAGCAGGAGACAAAACAACAATTATGCTCAAATCACTGCTGTTACTACCTATTGATATAGCCCTGCCTTCGTGGAAAAGCTACCTTCGGCTGTGAATTCGGCGGCGACCCCCTCTTCTACCCCTGTCTCTGTACCTATGGTGGCTTTGCTGGGACAGCCACCCTTTCCCCCCTCCTTCTCTTTCTGATAAGACTCTAGTTTATGAAAATTGTGTTCTGATTTAAAGCAACAGTACTAATTTCATTATTACTGATTGTAATGTTTTTAATCGATTTGTTATTTTGATGTTAAGTTTTACCAGTAAGCATAATGAATAGTGAGTATTTAGTAACTGTAAGTATTTAGTAATTATAGTAAGGTATAGGCATTTAGTCTTTCTTTTGGTTCGAACCTTCTTGTCTTTGTTTTTTGTGTGTGCCTAGGCATTTCAAAGGAGCTCCATGTAATATAGATAAGGAATGTAGTAAATAAGGTTTTAATTTTAGAAAGTGTTCTTTACTTAATGTAACAACTTTTTTCTTTTTAGACATTGATTTGATGGATTAATTTTAACATAGTTCTTTAAGTTTTTAAGGATTTTTGGTATTAGCATAAGTTAAGAGTCTGATATAGGTATATTATAAAATGAAATTTTTTAGTGCTTTCTTTGTATTCATAATAGCTTTAAGATAAGGATAACAAATAGTAAAAACAAACATGCAGTACTGCAATCATCTCAACAACAGCACAAGAATCAAGAAGAAGAAAAAACAGCATTTCCCATTGTCAAGGGTTGAAGGGGAAGGCCGCAAAGCCTTCTTCCCCCCCCCCCCGTAAGTAAAGGGAAGAAAAATTGAAAAGGAAAAAAACCGGATTAGCAAAAGAATGTGCTATATTTACAAAGCAGTTTAGGGAATGCAGGTTTATATACAGAATTTACAGTATTTACAATATATACAGAAATATACAACAAACTAACACAGAAATGAGATTCCCTTCCCCCGTATGGAGGGAGGGTTTCCCCCTGTACCCCCTTCTCTCCCCTTTTTCCCCAAAGAGGGTTAGAAAGAGAGAAAAAGGAATAATTTGTTAATTAGAAGCAGTTATATGTGTTAGTAGATGCCTTACCTTTGCTCAAGGTAGGTCTGGCCGAAAGCCCAGAAGCTGCGAGCTGCCAACAGGAAGGGGGAGAAGTGCAAGACTGAAACTGAGTGAGACAAGTCTCACTGGGAATCAAAACTGAAGGCAGTGCTTCTGCTTTTCCACCAATGAAATTAGTTTAGACCTGTCCTTTGTTAATAAACATTCAGCCACAATGTCCCCTTTCTTAAAGGCACAGCCTCAAACGGTCACACCCATGAAGCTGGAAATTACCAGAACTACCTAACACCGACCACAAGGACTGTTATAATAATCTGAGACCAAAAGCAACAATGAGAAGAATGTACCATAAAACATCTGAATTAAGACTGAATATTATGATTGCTTAAATATTGTGTGACTTGAGAAAATGTTCGCATGGATTTATATGTTAACTCACCAATTTGTCATAATTTTAAATAGTTATAGGAAAAGTCAAAATCAATTATTGCACAAAATACATTTTCATTTTAGCTTATAAAAAAAAAAGAGGGTAATTCAGGTATTATGTTGCAAGAAAGAAGGGTTGAAGCATGTTGTATTCTCCAATTTTCATTTTATATGTGATTTTAAATGTGATTTAACAAAATTTAGAGAGGATGTAAGAATTATGAAAGTTTTAGCTAGGAGAAATTTGAAATAAAAAGAAACAGCATTAGGCCAACGTGAGCATAAATAGGGCCCAGTACCTTTCCTTAGCAAAAACAAAACATCAACAGATCAGTATTATTAGGATGAATAAAAATGCATTATTGTGTTATGTTCAATTTTATATTGGGCAGAACCATGAATATTCAGGATGCCATCTCTGAACCAGCCAAGGAGCCTTTTCACTCTTGCTCTTTGCCTGCAAGTATTTTCTTTATTTATGGAGATGGAGTCTGGCCAGATCTATCTTTATGGATCAAGGAGAATCTTGCTAACATTAAGCCATTTATGATTTTTTACCATCTTAGATAAGTAAAGATGTAACATACCTTTAGAGCAGGTTGTAAAAGACAGTGCTGAAGATTAGGTTTGTTGTGTTTTGCTTTATGTCTGGCTACTGCCTCTCCTGATAATCCTTTTTCTACTTGCCTTATGGGATAGCCTTTGGATAACTGGCCAGTCCCATCATCTCTTTCTTTATGTAACAATCATTTATGCTTTTGTTGCTTTACTTTTTGTCACTTTTGTTACCTTGTATATTGCAATGCTTACAATGCTTTCTTGATCGTTCTCTTAAGAAGGTTCCTGTCGTGCAACAGAAAGGGGGAAATGATGGACTGAATTTAGGGAGTAGAACCTCAAGCAATGCTCAGCTGATAGAAGGAAATGTTTTAGCCCTTGTAGGCTACAGACCTTGGGAAAAACTGCAACTGTGTAGAGAGAAAAAGCCTTTAGCTAATTACCAACGGCCATTGTGACTCAGGAAGCCACACAACGACCTGAGAATAAGAGCTGGTAAACATTGCAAGAGAGTCTTTTGTCTTCTCTCTGAACTTAGACAAGAGATGCTTGATCATTTGCCTTTTGTCTAACACCTGCCTGGGCCTTGCCCAGCAATGTGTGTTCCCTGGCATTTTCTCGGCAGCCAATCATGAGTCTGTAACTGTCAGACGGACACATCTAATTACCAATCATGAGTTGCTTTTGATTATGTTAGCCTATATAATGAAAAGACTTTGTACAATAAAGTAGACACTTTGATTGCATCAAGCTTTGTCTCCATCTCTCAATCGCGGTACCCCTCAGTTTAAGAAGGACATTGAGACACTTGAATGCGTCAAGAGAAGGGCAACAAAGCTGGTGAGAGGCTGCGAGCACAAGCCCTGTGAGGAGAGGCTGAGGGAGTTGGGGTTGTTTAGCCTGGAGAAGAGGAGGCTCAGGGGAGGCTTTATTGCTCTCTACAAGTACCTGAAAGTAGGTTATAGACAGGTGGGGGTTGGTCTCTTCTCCCAGGCAATCAGCACCAGAACAAGAGGACACAGTCTCAAGCTGCACCAGGGGAAGTTTAGGCTGGAGGTGAGGAGAAAGTTCTTCACAGGAAGAGTTGTTGGCCATTGGGATGTCCTGTCCACGGAGGTGGTGGAGTCACCATCCCTGGAGGTGTTCAAAAAAGGATTGGACATGGCACTTGAAGCCATGGTTTAGTTAGTCATGAGGTGTTAGGTAACAGGTTGGACTTGATCTCTGAGGTCTTTTCCAACCTTATTGATTCTATGATTCTACCCCCACTTCACACAATAGTCTGCAAGCTAAGTCCACAATATAAGCTACCTGTAACTAACAAGAAATCACAAGATATCATTGCCTGGATAATCGCACATAACCAAACGGAGTGCTCTTGCCATGGGGCTGCTAGGTCATACAAATTCCTAGCTCTAAAGAGCAACAAGCCATTAAGGCTTTTCTGGGACTCACTTTGTGTTGCATCATATTCTATCCTAAAGCAGGATCCATTGAGATCCTGGAGACCTGTGGTCTCAACTGTATAACACTTTTCCCTTCCCTTAGATCTAAGACTCCAAGAGGTGTGATAAACAAAATATCAGGACGGTGACTTTGAAAAACAACTCATTGGCAGAAGTGCTGGGCACTACTCATTACACACTCATTGCATGGCCACCCCACCCCCTCATCCCCTGCTGACCAGAGTTGGTACGGAGAGGACTGGGTTTTAACATAGGCCTTTTGAATGTCTTTCTGTTCTTGGTCTTGATTAGAGCAAAATATTGGTATAGATGTGGGTACTGTGTAGCTGTCACAACCTCTGTAAAGGGTCCTGCAACTATCTCAGCCCCCATGAGAAGCACTGCAGTTACTCAGCACCTGGTGATGTGTGATGTGGATGACCTACGTAGGGACTCAACCAGTGCCAGGATCAGTTGCCCCTATAGAGAAGATGAAATAAAAAAAAAAGGTCCTGTAGGGACATCACAGGCAGAAGAAGTGGAGGTGGCCACTCAGTCTTTATCCCTAAGTGAGTTGCGAGACATGTAAAGAATACAGTTGTCATGAAGGTGAGCAACCTGTTATTTGGATGCTTTGATACTGGGATGATAGAGCAAATGGTTTGGACTTAAGAGAGGGGAGAAGCCAAGCATTTGGGATTAATGGCTAGAGTAATGGGTATTGACAGGGGTCATGCACAAGAGGCTACTCTTGCTGAGCATGAGAAACAGATATCCCTTTAGAAATGATGTCATATACTGCCGGGCAAGTTGACATTCATTGAGAAAGGTGTTAGGAATCTGAGAGAAATGGCAGTGAAGTAAGATGATTTTTGCTGACCTGGATGACCCATGGACACCATTAGATTCATGTGGTGCAAGTGGGTCCTGAGTAAGCCACTGTCATATGTCAACACATTAGCATTATTCAGCTGGAAAGACACCACCACACCAACAGTGGGTGACATGGCTGCTCCACTAAGATAATGTGCAGCTAATCTTTGTTCCTCCCCATGAGCTGACGTTTCTGATGTTGAAAAACTGACAAATCCATGGAACTGCTCAATAAGATATATTGTCCCAGTTGGAGGATATGTTCCACTCCCCAGCCATACCAGCAAGGGTATTAGCCACCAGGAGAAAGTGTTCTCTTGTACGGGCTGCTCATGAGTGACAGTACACATACTAAGCACCCTGTGATTTTTTTCCTGTCTAACTATGAGGAAGACATGAGAAAATGGGATGGAAAACCTACTTCTGTCTTGCAGGCATGTGTGCATGAATTGCAAGGTAAAACAATCAGAAAAGGAGATTCTTCCAGGGACAGTGCTGCTACAGTTTCCAGTGGGCAGTCCTCCCACTCATCCTTATTTACAAAACATGACTAGCGATAGAGGTCTAGTCCATGTGAGCTCCTTAGACCCATATGTTGATGATAGGCATTCTGTTCAGAATCAGAGGGGCTCTGTTTCCAGCCAGGCGGAGGACAGGGTCAACAGAGTTTATTGGAATGTGTGGATTTGATGGCCTGCCACATCAGGGGAGGGGAACACGGTGACTGAAGATGAGGAAAAGGCTGAGGTCCTGAACGCCTTCTTTGCCTCAATTTTTAACAGCAAGGCAGGAGATCAGTACAAATGGCCTCCTGAGCTGGGTGATGGGGTCAGGAAGCAGTGTAATGCCCTGGAAATCCATGAGGAATTAGTTCAGGACCTGCTGAGCCACTTGGACACTCACAATTCCATGGGACCGGATGGGATCCATCCTAGGGTGCTGAGAGAGCTGGCAGATGAGCTGGCCAAGCCGCTCTCCATCATTTTCCTCCAGTCCTGGCTCACCGGTGAGATCCCAGATGAATGGAAACTGGCCAATGTGGTCCCCATCCACAAGAAGGGTCAGATGGAGGAACCTGGAAACTACAGGCCAGTCAGCCTGACCTCAGTGCCAGGGAAAGTGATGGAGCAGATTATCCTGGCAGCAGTAACAGCGCACCTGAAGGATGGCCAAGGGCTCAGGTCCAGCCAACATGGATTTAGGAAGGGCAGGTCCTGCCTCTCCAACCTGATCTCCTTCTATGGTCAGGTGACCCGTCTGGTGGACGTGGGGAGGCCTGTGGATGCGGTCTACCTAGACTTCAGCAAGGCCTTTGACACCGTCCCCCACAGCAAACTGCTGGCTAAGCTGTCAGCTTGTGGCTTGGACCACTACACTCTGTGCTGGGTTAGGAACTGGCTGGATGGCCGAGCCCAGAGAGTGGTGCTGAAAGGTGCCACATCCAGCTGGTGGTCAGTCTCCAGTGGCATCCCCCAGGGATCAGTATTGGGCCCCATCCTCTTTAATATCTTCATTGATGATCTGGATGAGGGGATTGAGTCAGTCATCAGCAAATTTGCAGATGACACCAAGTTAGGAGCAGATGTTGGTGACTTACAGGGTGGAAGGGCTCTACAGAGGGACCCCGACCAACTGGACAGATGGGCGGAGTCCAACGGGATGGCATTCAACAAGTCCAAGTGCCGAGTGCTGCACTTTGGCCGCGGCAACCCCATGCAGAGCTATAGGCTGGGGTCAGAGTGGCTGGAGAGCTCCCAAACAGAGAGGGACCTGGGGGTGCTGATCGACAGCCACCTAAACATGAGCCAGCAGTGTGCCCAGGTGGCCAAGAGGGCAAATGGCATCCTGGCCTGCATTAGGAATAGTGTGGCCAGCAGGAGCAGGGAAGTCATTGTGCCCCTGTATTCTGCATTGGTTAGGCTGCACCTTGAGTACTGTGTCTAGTTCTGGGCCCCTCAGTTTAAGAAGGACATCGAGACACTTGAACGTGTCCAGAGAAGGGCAACAAGGCTGGTGAGAGGCCTTGAGCACAAGCCCTATGAGGAGAGGCTGAGGGAGCTGGGATTGTTTAGCCTGGAGAAGAGGAGGCTCAGGGGAGACCTCATTGCCCTCTACAACTACCTGAAAGGTGGTTGTAGCCAGGAAGGGGTTGGTCTCTTCTCCTAGGCAACCAGCACCAGAACAAGGGGACACAGTCTCAAGCTGCACCAGGGGAAGTTTAGGCTGGAGGTGAGGAGAAAGTTCTTCACCGAGCGAGTCATTCGCCATTGGAATGGGCTGCCCAGGGAGGTGGTGGAGTCACCATCCCTGGAGGTGTTCAAGAGGAGATTGGACGTGGTACTTGGTGCCATGGTCTAGTCATGAGGTCTGTGGTGACAGGTTGGACTCGATGATCCTCGAGGTCCCTTCCAACCTTAGTGATACTGTGATACTGTGATTGAGTGCACCCTCAGCAAGTTTGATGATGACACCAAGCTGTATGGTGTAGCAGACATGCTGGAGGGAAGGGAGGCCATCCAGAGGGACCTTGACAGGCTGGAGAGGTGGGCACAAGCCAACCTCATGAGGTTCAACAAGAGCAAGTGCAGGGTCCTGCATCTGGGTCGAGGCAATCCCAAGCACCAATATGGGCCTGGCAGTGACTAGCTTGAGAGCAGCCCTGAAGAAAAGGACTTGGGGGTGCTGGTGGATGAGAAGCTCAACATGAGCCACCAGTGTGCACTTGCAGCACAGAAAGCCAATCACATCCTGGGCTGCATCAAGAGAAGCATAGCCAGCAGGTCGAGGGAGGTGATTGTCCCCCTCTGCTCTGCCCTGTTGAGACCCTACCTGGAGTACTGCGTCCAGTTCTGGAGCCCCTATTACAGGAAGGATCTGGAGGTGCTGGAGTGTGTCCAGAGAAGGGCCACAAGGATGATCAGAGGGCTGGAGCACCTCTCTCCTATGAGGACAGACTGAGGGAGCTAGGGCTGTTCAGTCTGGAGAAGAGAAGGCTCTGAGGTGACCTAATTGTGGCCTTCCAGTGTCTGAAGGGGGCCTACAAGAAGGCTGGGGAGGGACTTCTCAGGATATCAGGTAGTGATAGGACTAGGGGGAATGGAATGAAGCTGGAGGTGGGGAGATTCAGGCTGGACATGAGGAGGAAGTTCTTCACCATGAGAGTGGTGAAACCCTGGAATGGGTTGTCCAGGGAGGTGGTCGAGGCCCCGTCCCTGGAGGTGTTTAAGAGCAGGCTGGATGAGGCTCTGTCCAGCCTGATCTAGTGTGGGGTGTCCCTGCCCATGGCAGGGGGGTTGGAACTAGATGATCCTTGTGGTCCCTTCCAACCCTGACTGATACTATGATACTATGCTATTATACTATTGATTGATTGATTTTCTCTGCAAACTGCAGTCGTGTTTTGGGTTAACGCCCATTCTGAAAAAAACAAAACAGGGTGGAGGGCTTGCGGGTACTTTGCCCTCCCTTCAGGGCATTTTCCCCCTGTGAAACTGAGTCTGTTCCACTCCCCCCTCCCTGCCCAGCTAGGGTATAAAAAGCAGGACATTGCAGTCATTAGGCCTGGCCTTTTGGCTCCTGCCTCTGCTGGAGGTGGCAGGTATACCCCCTCTGTAGCCTTGAAGGAAGGTCCAAGCATCCTCCCCTTGACTTGAAATGTAAACAGCTCTGGGAAAAGGCACAGCTGTGAATAACAAGGTGTAGGGAGGTTTTCCTCGACCTGGGAAAGAGGAGATGGGAAAAAGCATGTGGGGAGAGAAAAGGTATTTAAGCCACGATGTGTATTCAATAAAGTGCTAGTGGCTGTTGATGCAAAAGCTCCAAGGTGTCTCTGTGTTTTCTCTCCATGCTGGTCCTGCATCCAACAGGAGTGGAACATCTTCCTTACCAGGAGACACTGAGGGAGACGGTTCTCTTTAGTTTGTAGAGGAGGAGACTAAGGGGTGACCTCATTCATGTTTATAAATATGTAAAGGGTGAGTGCCAAAAGGATGGAGTCAGCCTCTTCTCAGTGATGCAAAATGATAGAACAAGGGGGAATGGGTGGAAGTTGAGGCACAGGAAGTTCCATGTAAACATGAGGAAAAAAATATTTCACTCTGAGGGTGACAGAATGCTGGAATGGGCTGCCCAGGGGGGCTGTGGAGTCTCCTTCTCTGGAGATATTCAGAAGCCGTCTGGATGAGTTGCTGTGAGGTCTGGCATAGGTGATCCTGCTCTGGCAGGGAGGTTGGACTATATGATCTTTTGAGGTCCCTTCCAACCCCTAAATTTCTGTGCTTCTGTGATTCTGTGAACTGGGCAAAATTCTAAATTATCTTAGAAAATATGTGTGTCAGCTACATCCCTAGGGATAGATCACAAAGTCCATCCTTTTGAACCTGGGGATTGGATGTACATTAAAACATGGAATCAGGAACACCTGAAACCAAAATGGAAAGGACCATATCAAGTTATATTTCTTTGGAGGTAGCTGGAATTCTGATGTGGATACATTATACAAAAGCAAGGAAGAGCCCAACGGGTTAGTGGGAGGCAGCTATGGAAGGACCCTTGAAGAGCAAGATCAGATGGACTTCATGATTTGCAGCTGGAATCTTGTTATTTCATATTAGGATATCCTTTGTATTCAAAGCTGTGTGACAATTGTTACTTTAAGTATTGTAGGATTTATATTGTTCTGTAAACATATATTGTGCAAGCTGCCTCTGTTTAATCCAAGGTTCCCCAAAAATTTTCAGTGGATTCTTCTTAATCGTGTGGATATTATCCCATCAAGCACTATCACAGGAGAGGGAATCCCACCACTCAAATCTAGAAAGAAACCCCTGGAAAGAAAATGTCTGTTATGGATTGATACAGTAACCAATGCAAATAGCTAATAAGAGTAATTGTTGGGTATGCACTCACTTCCCTGAGAACACTAAGAAAGGGGTGCCATTGATTGGAATTCCAATACCTGTTATTACCTTTTGAACACACTGATGGATAAACGCTTCTTTTAAAGATAATTTGAAATTAGAAGCACACGAATGGGACATAGAAGAGGTTCCCGAATTGTTGCAGCCACTGTTCTGAGGGCAGATGCTGGATGTGTGCAGAGTGCAGGATTCCTTAGCTGATCAAATCCTTAGCATGCTGCATAGAGCAAAACAATAACATTCCATGTGTGCCAAGAACAACATCCTCACATTGGCGCCCTTGGATTGGAACATGCTGCAGAAGCCACCTCCTTGACATGCTGGCACCTCTTATTGGGAAAGGATTTTAGCTTATACATGTGGTTGGACTTTACTGGTTAAGGGATTGATAACAAAGAGTATAAAAAACAGCCACTCTGACCTATAAGGTAGATTTGGGGGGGTTAGGGCTGCTAGGGACTTCTGCTTCTGTCTGTTAGCTGCTGCTTCTGGCTAGGGCTTCGGTGTAGGGATGCTGCAAGGGATATGCCTGGGACTTGTTAGCTGCACTGTCTGTTAAGGGATTCCAGGACTACTTCTGTAAGTGGGCCTATGAGACTCTGTAATGCAAGGGATCCTACAATGCAGCAATAAAGGACTTCTGGGAGAACTTCTGAGATTCTCTTCTCTCTGTATTTCTGGAATCTCGTTGCTATACTGCAACAGGGTTTGTGCCTTCATTCATCACCCAGTGGTGGCCCAAATTGGGAGAACACGACCGAACCAAAGAAAAGATATTGCAAATGTATCCAGAGATGCAACCCTCCTAAAGGACTAGCAAAAATGGACTGCTGAAGTAAAGACATCTTTGTGAGTGTCATGGGTTGAGTTGAATCTGATGTTATTCAATACTACCCTGCTGTGACGTCAGCTTCAAAATGAAAGTGCTGGCTGTCACTATGACTGCATGTATCATGAGGTATGTTGATTCCAGAGCCTGCCAGTCTCAACATGGAGAGATGAAATACAAGCTGATAGACCAGTTGTGGAGAGGTGACCATGGCCACAGGTGGGCCAAAATGGCCCTGAACTGTGGAACCAGTAGCTATTTATTGAGAGGTTCATACATGCTTTACTTTCCCACAGCCCAATCATCGAACTCACTCTTTTGTCTTATTCTAACAGACATTTTTTTTTCCCCAACTGCTTTTTCCATCCACTTCAGCAATATACCATTTCATTATCTACACACTCCTATCTTTTCTCACATGGTTCCAAGGTACAACAAGATGTCCCATCACTTATCACCCCCCTGGAGCCCACATAGACATGAAGGCCAGCTAAACATTCTGTTAATTACTCCATTGGGTTCCCGCAGGCTGGAGCAAAATATTATGGGGTGCGAAGCTCCTGTTCTGGTTGCTACTTTCAGTTTCTGAGTTTGGGGGGTGGGTCTTTTATGCTGGGCAGGCTGTGGGTCTGTTGGTGGGGGAGGTCGCTGGCTGCTGCTTCTGCATTTTGCTGTGTTTTTCTGCAAATAGGTGTGGCAGTTTTAGGCTATGCCTTTAAAAGTTAGCTGCAGATTTTCGAGCAGAATAGTGGAGAAATATAAGCAATTCACAGTTGGATGTAAAAAGGAAACCAAAATATTTTTCTAAACTAATTTCATTGGACAGATGTGTGAAGGGTACCCTTAGCAATCTCATACATCCCACTTCATTCCTTTCTTCCTTCTCTGGCTGCTGCTTCTGCTCTGCTCAGCCGGAGAATCTTATCGACGCTGACCTTGAGATAAGGATAGTAACGATGCTTTGAGCTAACGGTCCTCCTAACATCTTTTGTCTTTTCTTCTAATTAAACAAAGAAAGGGGAGGGGGTTAGGGGAGAGCGGAGAGGTTTCCCCACTCCTTTTGGGATACCAGAAGGGGTTCAGGGGGCTTTCCGTGCTTTTTTCTGATTGTAAATACCTGTATAATATTGTAAATACTGTATATTTGTACATATTCATTGCATTCCATTGTAGAGTGTAGTTATTGCTTGTAAATATAGCTTCCATTTGCTTCCAACTGAGTGAGTCGAGCTTTCGGTAATGTGGTGGTAAATTCCAAACCTCTACAATAAGCTAAGGTAAATATCATAGTAGTATCATAGTATCAGTCAGGGTTGGAAGGGACCACAAGGATCATCTAGTTCCAACCCCCCTGCCATGGTCAGGGACACCCCACACTAGATCAGGCTGGACAGAGCCTCATCCAGCCTGCTCTTAAACATCTCCAGGGACGGGGCCTCAACCACCTCCCTGGACAACCCATTCCAGGGTTTCACCACTCTCATGGTGAAGAACTTCCTCCTCATGTCCAGCCTGAATCTCCCCACCTCCAGCTTCATTCCATTCCCCCTAGTCCTATCACTACCTGCGATCCTGAGAAGTCCCTCCCCAGCCTTCCTGTAGGCCCCTTTCAGATACTGGAAATAATGCATTTACTGGAAATATGCATTTTATCATCTCATTAAACTCTCTTTAACTCAACCCAGTGTGTTTTTTGCGTGTTACTTTCCCTCCCGTTTGCCTGTAGAGAGGGGGGGTGTAAGAGCGGGCTGTGTTAATGCAGGACAATCCATATTTGGCATCCCAACATGGGGCTTGAAAAGCAGCTGTCTTAACTAAGACTCAAATTTGGCAGGAGACAAAAGGGTTGGGATACCAAGAAGCAAGATAACAAGAGGATTCAATTAAGGTTTTAGGATTGTTAAGAGAGTTTTATCCACTTTTTTTCCTGTGGTGTGTTTGCTATGGTGATGCATTTGCTTTCCAGGGGTGGCTTGAACTGATGTGCTGGGGTCCTGTATGTGATTGTTGTGGTGCTGAGCCTCACATTAGGGGAATGGCTTAGAACTATACTGGTTACTGGCATGCCAGGTTTTGTTCAGAGCAATACAGCGCTCTCCCAAGAATACCACTAAGAGATGTGCCCCAAGGCTGGATAATTATGAGTGTCAGGGTGTATGGGCAGGTGCCTAGGACAGTGGTCCCCTC
This sequence comes from Melanerpes formicivorus, assembly GCF_026170545.1. Taxonomy (NCBI): domain Eukaryota; kingdom Metazoa; phylum Chordata; class Aves; order Piciformes; family Picidae; genus Melanerpes; species Melanerpes formicivorus. The sequence continues at coordinate 15,267,019 of NW_027142361.1, forward strand.
CGGTGGTTTGGAATTTCACCCTTGAACAAGTGCAAAATCCTGACAAGCTGGTGAGATGTTTGGAAGAATTTGGTTGTCAGCCTGGAAGTTCCAGACAGACAGAAATCTCTGCAGTGTGTTTGGGCCTGGCCCATGCCTATCGAGCCCTTCTCATCACTATTCAGAATACTCAGGGGTAAGGGAAGGTCTCTGGGCCTACAGGCAGACCAGCAGGCACCGTAGCTATTCAGACCCCACCAGCAGGCATGGATGCTGCACCAGAGAACCAGCCTGTACCAGTATCAGCTACCTCTGTACAGAAAAAGAGACATACAAGGAAAGCAGCTTGTCTGGCAAAGGATGAGAATGAATAGGTGAAAGAGCCAGGGATGCTCACTTGGCCTTTATCTCTGGTTTTGGAAGATGGCCAAGGACAAACAGTGGATAAAATGAGTACCAGGCTCTGGGAATGGAATGGAATGGAATGGAATGGAATGGAATGGAATGGAATGGAATGGAATGGAATGGAATGGAATAGATCAGGTTGGAAGAGACCTTGAAGATCAGTGCATCCAATCTATCATCCAACCCACCAACTAAACCATGCAACCAAGCACCCTATCAAGTCTCCTCCTGAACACCTCCAATCAATGACGGTGACTCCACCACCTCCCCGGGCAGTCCATTCCAATGGGCAATCACCCTCTCTGTGTAAAACTTCTTCCTAACATACAGCCTAAACGTCCCCTGGCACAGCCTGAGACTGTGTCCTCTTGTTCTAGTGCTGGTTGCCTGGAAGAAGAGACCAACCTCCGCCTGTCTATAACCTCCCTTCAGGTAGTTGTAGAGAGCAATAAGGTCACCCCTGAGTCTCCTCTTCTCCAGGGTAAGCAACCCCAGCTCCCTCAGTCTCTCCTCATAGGGCTTGTGTTCCAAACCCCTCACCAACTTTGTTGCCCTTCTCTGGACTCGTTCCAGCAAGTCAACATCCTTCCTAAACTGAGGGGCCCAGAACTGGACACAGTACTCGAGGTGAGGCCTAACCAGTGCAGTGTACAGGGGCAGAATGACCTCCCTTCTCCTGCTGGCCACACTGTTCCTGATGCAGGCCAGGATGCCATTGGCCCTCTTGGCTGCCTGGGCACACTGCAGGCTCATGTTCACCCTACCATCAACCAGCACCCCAGGTCCCTTTCTGCCTGGCCGCTCTCCAGCCACTCTGACCCCAGCCTGTAGCTCTGCATGGGGTTGTTGTGGCCAATGTGCAGAACCCGGCTCTTGGACTTGTTAAATCTCATGCCGTTGGATTCTGCCCATCTGTCCAGCCTGTCGAGGTCCCTCTGCAAAGCCACTCTACCCTCCAGCAGATCAACACCTGCCCCCAGCTTGGTGTCATCCGCAAATTTACTGATGATGGACTCAATGCCCTCATCCAGATCATCAATAAAGATGTTAAAGAGCATGGGGCCCAGCACTGATCCCTGGGGGATGCCACTGGAGACTGGCCGCCAGCTGGATGTGGCACCATTCACCACCACTCTCTGGGCTCGGCCATCCAGCCAGTTCCTAACCCAGCTCAGAGTGTGCTCCTGTCCAAGCCATGAGCTGATAGCTTGGCCAGGAGTTTGCTGTGGGGGACAGTGTCAAAGGCCTTGCTGAAGTCCAGGTAGACTACATCCACAGCCTTCCCCACATCCACCAGGAGGGTCACCTGATCGTAGGAGATCAGGTTGGTCAGGCAGGACCTGCCCTTCTTAAATCCATGTGGGGAAAGTCTCTTCCTCCATCCAGGCCTGTGGTTCAGCCAGGAAGGAACTGTCCTGGGAGGTCCATCAGCTCAAAAAGAACATATTCTACTCCCCACCTGTATGGTCCCATGTTTCAGCCATGAAGAGCAAGTGCTTCCCTGTCTGAGGGAGAAAATATGGGAGGGACACACCACGGTGTACCCTGTGGTTCAACTGACATGACCATGGGGAGGACATGAGGAAGTGGGACAGAAAACCCACTTCATTCTGAACTGCACGAGTCTGTGAATTACAAGGAAATTCCCCCCAGAAGAATGTTGCCCCAGTTTCCAGTGGAGAATCGCCCCAAAAGAGGAGGACTGACAATGCTTCTGATCTTCCTGAAGGGACACCCAAAGCATCTTCAGAAGATGCAAATGATTCCAGTCAGAATTAGAGGGGCCCTGCCTCCAACCAGATGGAGGAGAGGGACAACTGGGTTTATTGGACCATATGGATCTGATGGCTTGGCAAGTTGAACCCACAAGAGTATAAAGATTTAGTAGATACAGGCACACAGTATATTCTGATGCCATCAAACTATGAGGAATGGAACCCATCTGTGTTTCTGGTGTGACAGGTTTTGGAAGCAGAGCACCGAAATGTGCTTTCACTTGGAGGGGTGGAATTGACTGCCCCAGGGGTGGAAACACAGCCCCACCATTTGAACTGATCATGTACTGATCCAGACTCTACTGGAACAGGGCAGAGCTCCAGAGCATCTGCAGTGAGAAGTCTGTATACTGGTGTGATGGGTTGAGGCAGACCCCCCTCCCCACCATGGGCAAAAATAATGACTCAGACAAACAGATTGCCAAAGGGATGGAAAGTTTAAATGGAAAGCGGTGACAGTTTACAGAGAGCCAGAAGCTCTGTGACAAAAGAGATCCCAAAGCACACCCAGAAATATCCCATCCCCACCCGAGGGTACACCCAAGACCCCCAGGGCTCCTTCTTCCCACTCCCCCACTCCACTGCTAGACTAGTCTCAGCTGGCCAAATCTGAGACTGCCCATCCCCCTGGCCTTGGGCCTAGCCAGGCCCAAAGAGCCAGGAGACACCTCCCCCAAGTTACTGGTTGGCGGCAAGGGAAGAAAGAGAAAGTGCCAGACCCCGTGCTGAGATCTTATAGTGGTGCAGGGTATTATGGTATGAAATACCTGGCTTCCTGTGTCCACCCACTGGGCTGGACTTCTGGACACAGGAAGCACCCCTCATATGAACATTGCAGAGGGCACCCAGCCCAAACTGCTACACATGGTCATCCTGTTGTCCAGCAGGACTCCCAGGTCCTTTTCCACAGAGCTGCTTTCCAGCAGTTCAACCCCTAACCTGTACATGGGGTTATTCCTCCCTAGGTGCAGTACCCTATACTTGCCCTTTTTGAACTTCACTATGTTACTCTCTGTCCAACTCTCCAGCCTGTCCAGGTCACACTGGATGGCAGCACCAGCCTTCTGGTGTATCAGGCACCCCTCCCAGTTTTGTGTCATCGGCAAACTTGCCGAGGGTACACTTTATCCCTTCATCCAGGTCATTGATGAATTGATCAGGGTTGGACCCAGTACTGACCCCTGGGGGACACCACTTGTTACGGACTTCCAACTACACTCTGTGCCACTGATCACAATCCTCTGAGCTCTATCCTTCAGCCAGTTTTCAATCCACCCCACTGTCCATTTATCTAACCCACACTTCCAAAGCTTGCCTATGAGGATGCTGTGGAAGACGATGTCGAAATCCTTGCTGTAGTCAAGGTCAATAATGTCCATTGCTCTCCCCTCATCTATCTATCCAGTCATGCCCTTGTAGAAAGCTATCTAATTAGTCAGACATGACTTCCCTTTGGTGAATCCATGTTGACTACTTCTCATAACCTTCATTTCCTCCATGTTCTTTGAGATGATATCCATCATTTCTCCAGGGATGGAGGTGAGGCTGACAGGCCTGTAGTTTCCTGGGTATTCCTTCTTGCTATTTTTGAGGACGAGTGACATTGGCTTTCCTGCAGTCTTCAGGCACTTCTCCTGTTCTCTAGGACCTTTCAAGGATGATGGAGAATGGCCCAGCAGTGACTTCTGATTGCTCCCTCAGCATTTGCAGGTGCATTCCATCAGGACCTGTGGACTTGTGAATATCTACTTTATTTAACTGATCTCTAACTTGATCCTCCTCAACCAAGGGAAAATCTTCCTTCCTCCATACTTTCTTCCTTACTTTCAGGGACTGAGGGCTGTCCTTAGCAGTAAAGACTGAAGCAAAGATGACATTCAGTAACTCCACCTTCTCTGTATCCTCTGTCACCTCATTCAGCAGTAGGCCCATATTTTGCCCGGTATTCCTTTTCCTGCTAATGTACGTGAAGAAATCCTTCTTACCATTTTTTGCATCCTTTGCCACATTTACAGTATCACAGTATCACAGTATAACTTAGGTTGGAAAGGACCTCGAGGATCATCGAGTCCAACCTATCAACACAGACCCCATGACTAGACGATAGCACCAAGTGCCACGTCCAATCTCCTCTTGAATGCCTCCAGGGATGGTGACTCAACCACCTCCCTGGGCAACCCGTTCCAATGACGAATGACTCGCTCGGTGAAGAACTTCCTCCTCACCTCGCGTCTAAACCTCCCCTGGTGCAGCTTGAGACTGTGTCCCCTTGTTCTGGTGCTGGTTGCCTGGGAGAAGAGACCAACCCCTTCCTGGCTACAACCACCTTTCAGGTAGTTGTAGAGGGCAATGAGGTCACCCCTGAGCCTTCTCTTCTCCAGGCTAAACAATCCCACCTCCCTCAGCCTCTCCTCATAGGGCTTGTGTTCAAGGCCTCTCACCAGCCTCGTTGCCCTTCTCTGGACACGTTCAAGTGTTTCGATGTCCTTCTTAAACTGAGGGGCCCAGAACTGGACACAGTACTCAAGGTGCGGCCTAACCAAAGCAGAGTACAGGGGCACAATGACCTCCCTGCTCCTGCTGGCCACACTATTCCTAATGCAGGCCAGGATGACATTGGCCCTCCTGGCCACCTGGGCACACTGCTGGCTCATATTCAGGTGGCTGTCAATCAGCACCCCCAGGTCCCTCTCTGTTTGGGAGCTCTCCAGCCACTCCAACCCCAGCCTGTAGCTCTGCATGGGATTGCCGTAGCCAAAGTGCAGCACTCAGCACTTGTTGAATGCCATCCCATTGGACTCTGCCCATCTGTCCAGTCGGTCGAGGTCCCTCTGCAGAGCCTTTCTACCCTCTAACTAACATCTGCCCCTAACTTGGTGTCATCTGCAAACTTGCTGATGACTGACTCGACCCCTTCATCCAGATCATCGATGAAGATGTTGAAGAGGACAGGGCCCAGCACTGATCCCTGTGGGACACCACTAGTGACTGGCCGCCAGCTGGATGTGGCACCGTTCACTACCACTCTCTGGGCCCGGCCCTCCAGCCAGTTCCTAACCCAGCACAGAGTGTAGTGGTCCAAGCCACAAGCTGACAGCTTAGCCAGCAGTTTGCTGTGGGGAACGGTGTCAAAGGCCTTGCTGAAGTCCAGGTAGACCACATCCACAGGCCTCCCCACATCCACCAGACAGGTCACCTGATCATAGAAGGAGATCAGGTTGGAGAGGCAGGACCTGCCCTTCCTAAATCCACGTTGGCTGGACCTGAGCCCTTGGCCATCCTTCAGGTGCGCAGTTATTGCGCAGGGTATTATGGTATGAAATACCTGGCTTCCTGTGTCCACCCACTGGGCTGGACTTCTGGACACAGGAAGCACCCCTCATATGAACACTGCAGAGGGCACCCAGCCCAAACTGCTACAACTGGTTGCTGCTTTCAGTTTCTGAGCTACTGAATGCCTTCTTTGTCTCTGTCTATACTGCTGGAGACTGTCCTCAGGAGCCCCAGAGAAAGTCAGGATAAAGGAGTTTGCCTTGGTTGCGGAGGACTGGGTCAGGACAGCAGTCTGGACATCCATAAATCCATAGGTCCTGATGGAATGCATCTGTGGGTGCTGAGGGAACTGTCAGAAGTCATTGCTAGGCCACTCTCCATCATCTTTGTTAAGTCTTGAGGAACAAGAGAGGTGCGTGAGGACTGGAGGAAAGAAAATGTCACTCCAGTCTTCAAAAAGGGCAAGAAGGAGGACCTGGTCATCCTCACCTCCATCCCTGTCTCTAGGCATATCAAGTATAAGGGTCATTAGGAGCAGTCAACATGGTTTTACCAAAGGGAAGTACCATTTAACCAAGCTGATAGCCTTTTATGAGGACATAAACAAGTGGACAGATGATGGCAGAGCAGTGGATGTGGGTTATCTTGATTTCAGTAAAGCATTTGACAGTGTCTCCTACAGCATCCTCCCAGCTATAGTGTGGTCTGGATGATCAGGTAATGAGGTGGATTGTGAAATGGTTGAAGGAAAGAAGTCAGAGGGTTGTGGTCAATGGGACAGAGTCTAATTGGGGGCCTGTGTCTAGTGGAGTCCCTCAGGGGTCAGCACTGGGACCACTACTATTCATCAATGACCTGGATGAGGGTAATAGAATGTAAATATATCACCATTGGATGTAAAAAGGAAAAGAATGATAAATTTGACAGACTATCAACAAAGTGGGGTTGTATATAACTAACTTTCTCATTTTTTGGCTTCCTTGCTCTGGCGAGTGCTTCTGCTGGCTCTGCTGACCTTGGTTTCCTTGCTTTCTTTAGGCTAAGTACTAACAAAACAGCTCTCTGCCCTTTCTCTCCTCTGTTGTGTACACGAGGATAGGGATCAGGGAGGAAGAAGCTGTTACTAACTCCCCTGGTTTGTCCAGGGGGGTTCTTGTATTGTTTATCAATCACAAATACCTGTAAATATTGTAAATATTGTATATTTTGTACATATTCATGGCGTTCCATTTTAGATTGTAGTTTTGCTTGAAAATACAGCTTCATTTGCTTCCAACTGAGCTGGTCTGGCAATTTAATGTTGAGGGGAATTTTCAACCCACCAGAATGCCACATGCATTCTTGGTGTGGATTATGTCAAGAGAAGGTATTTCAAGGACCTAAGAGAGTACCAGGGAGCATTTGGTGTAATGGTGGTGGAGACAGAGGAAGTAAAACAGCTGTCTACCTTGCCTGGTTTATCAGAGGACCCTTTTATTATGGGGCTACTGGGGGTCAAGGAACAAAAGGTCCCCACTGATAATATGTCAGTGCGCTGACTGCAATACTGCACTAACTGAGACCCCCCTGTTCCCCTTTCAGAGTCAAGCAGATGATGCTTTCCTGAAGATGCCACAACTAATACTACCAATGCATTTTTCTCTATTCCTTTGTCAGTGGAGTGCAGGCGACAGCTTTCTTTCACCTGGAGGGGCATCCAGTACACCTAGAATCAATTGCCCCAGGGGTGGAAACATGATTTGCCATGGATTGATTCAGTCTGTACTAGAAAAGAGTGGATCTCCTTCTGGAGCAATTAGCAATACATTGATGTCATCGTTGGATGGAGTAATACAGTGGAAGAAGTGTTTGAGAAAGGGAGAAAAAATTCACCTTCTGAAAGCTGGTTTTGCCATCAAAAGAGGCAAGGCCAAGGGACCTGCACAAGAAATAAATTTTTTAGGAATTACATGGCAAGATAGGCATTGCCTGATCCTGATAGATGTGATTAACAAAATAACAGCCATGTTTCCCTCAACTAGTAAAAAGGAGACACAAGTTTTCAAACGTGTTGTGGGTTTCCAGGGAATGCATATTCCACGCTACAGTCAGATTGTGAGCCCTCTCTATGAAGTGATTCAGAAGAAGAACACTTTAAAATGGGGCCCCAAACAACAACAGGCCTATGAACAAATAAAACAGAAGATTGTTCATGCAGTGGTGCTTGGGCCAGTCTGGAAAGGCAAAGATGTAGAAAATGTGCTCTATACTGCAGCTGTGGAAAGTGGTCCTACTTGGAACCTCTGGCAAAAGGAACCACAGGAGACTTGAGGTTGACCCCCTAGGGTTTTGGAATCAAGCATATAGAAGATTGGAGGCCTGATACACTCTCACTGAAAAAGAGATACCAGAAGTGTATGAAGGAGTTTGAGCTCCCTCAGAAGTAATTAGTACTGAAGCACAGCTCCTCCTGTGGCAGAACTCCCAGTCTTGAACTGAATATTTAAAGACTCCCTCCACACATCACTCACCTGATGCTATGCAGAGCAAGTGGGTCACATTGATCTACCAGATCAGACTGTGAGCTGCGAGGCAACTGCATCAGCACCGGCTAGCTCCGTGCTGTGCTGAGATCTTTAGAAGAGAAGAGGGCTGTTCTGCTGAGGAGATGATAATTGCTTCTGGCTGCCCTTGAGAAAAGATAAGAACACTAACAGGTTTTTTTTCCTAACATTCTTTAATTTTACTAAAGAGAAATGGGAGGAGGTTGGGGGGGAGGGGCAGTGGAGCAGCTTCCCGGCTCTCTGGGAACCAGAGGGGGTACAAGGGGGTTTCTGTGTTATTTTCTAATTTTAAAAATCTGTAATATATTGTAAATACTGTATATTTTGTACATATTCATTACATTCCATTATAGGGTGTAGTTTTTGCTTGTAAATATGGCTTCCATTTGCTTCTAAAATAGTTAGTCAAGCTTAGTTAATGTGAATGGGAAACTTCAACCACCACATCCTGGAATGCATAGATGACAACTTCTTCCTCCAATTGGTAGAGGAACCAACAAGAAAAGGTGCTATGCTGGACCTTCTTCTCACCAATAAGGAAAGGCTGGTGACCAATGTGAGACTCAGGGATAACCTTGGCTGCAGTGACCATGAAGCAATAGAATTTAAGATCCTGAGGGCAACTAGGAGGACGTATCCCAAGCTTGCAACCCTGGACTTTAAGCATGAAGACTTTGATCACTTCAGGGATCTGCTGGCCAAAGTACTGTTGGACAATGCCCTAGAGGGAAGAGGGGCCCAGGACAGCTGGTCAGTATTCAAGGATCACCTTCTCTGTGCCCGGGAGCAAAGTATACCCACAAGGAAGAAAGCAGGGAAGAGTGCTCGGAGACCTGCCTGGATGAGCAAGGAGCTCCTGGACATGCTGGTACACAAAAAGAAACTCTACAGTAAAGAGTGGAAGAGAGGACAGCTGGAATGGGGGCATATAAGGAATCTGCCTGAGCAGCAAGAGACCTGGTTGGAAAAGCTAAAGCTCAGCCAGAATTAAATCTAGCCAGGGAGATCAAGTGGAACAGTAAAAATTTCTATAGGTATATTGATGGTAAAAAGAAGACTAGGGAAGATATGGGCCCTCTCAGAAAAGAAACAGGTGAGCTGGTGACAAGTGACATGGAGAAGGTTGAGGTTCTCAATGACTTCTTTACCTCAGTCTTCTGTGGCAAGGACTCCAGCCACACTCCCAGAATAATGGAAGATAATGGCAGGGCCTGGAAGAAGGAACTGCCCATGGTGAGCCATGATCACGTTCGTGATCATCTGAAGTACCTGAAAGTGTTCAAGTCCATGGGACCCGATGGGATATGCCCACAGATGCTGAGGGAACTGGCAGATGATGTTGCTCGGCCACTGTCCATCATATTCCAAAAATCATGGCAGTCCGGGGAGGTCCTCACTGACTGGAAAAGGGGAAACATAATTCCCATTTTCAAGAAGGGAAAGAGGGATGACCCAGGGAACTATAGGCCAGTTGGTCTCACCTCTGTGCCCGGTAAGATCATGGAGCAGATCCTCCTGGAGGCACTGCTGAGGCAGAAGAATAACAAAGAGGTGATTTGTTATGATCAACATGGCTTCACCAAGGGCGAATCATTCCTGACAGACCTGATGGCCCTCTTTGAAAAGGTCTCAGCATCAATAGATGAGGGACGAGCAACTGATGTAGTATACCTGGACCTGAGCAAAGCCTTCAATGCTGTCCAGCATGACATCTTGATCTCCAAGCTGGTAAAATATAGGTTTGATGGGTGGACCACTCGATGGATAAAGAACTAGCTTGATGGCTGCACCCAAAGAGTGGCAGTCAATGGATCCAAGAGGATGCCAGTGACAAGTGGAGTCCCCCAAGGATCAGTACTGGGACCAGTTTTTTTTAACAGGTTTGTTGGCAACATGGACAGTGGCATTGAGTGCACCCTCAGCAAGTTCAGTGATTACACCAAGTTGTGTGGTGTGACTGACATGCTGGAGGGAAGGGATACCATCCAGAGGGACCTTGACAGGTTGGAGAGGTGGGCCTAAGCCAACCTCATGAAGTTCAACAAGACCAAGTGCAAGGTTCTGCATCTGGGTCAGGGCAATCCCAAGCATTGATATAGGCTGGGCAGTGACTGGCTTGAGAACAGCCCTGAAGAAAAGGATTTGTGGGTACTGGTGGATGAGAAGCTCAATATGAGCCATCAGTGTGCACTTGCAGCCCAGAAAGCAAATTGTATCCTGGGTTGCACCAAGAGAAGCATAGCCAGAAGGTCGAGGGAGGTGATTCTCCCCCTCTGCTCTGTTCTGGTGAGACCCCACCTGGAGTACTGTGTCCAGTTCTGGAGCTCCCATTACAAGAAAGATATAGATGTGCTGGAATGTGTCCAGAGTAGGGCCACCTCTCCTATGGAGACAGACTGAGAGAGTTGAGGTTGTTCAGTCTGGAGAAGAGAAGGCTCTGAGGTGACTTTATTGTGGCCTTCCGGTGTCTTAAGGGGGCCTACAAGAAAGCTGGTGAGAGACTTTTTAGGGTGTCAGGTAGTGATAAGACTAGGGGGAATGGAGCAAAACTAGAAGTGGATAGATTCAGATTGGATATTAGGAAAAAGTTCTTCACCATGGGGGTGGTGAGACACTGGCACAGGTTGCCCAGGGAGGTGGTGGAAGCCTCATCCCCGGAAGTTTTTAAGGCCAGGCAGAATGGGGCTTCTTTTCAGGCTTGGGTAAAGGTATTATTAATTTTGAAATACAGTATTCTGGCAGCATATTCATCAGAGCACAGATCAAGTGGAACAGTAAAAATTTCTATAGGTATATTAATGGCAAAATAAAGACTAGGTGTGACACTACGGAAGGTGTGGGCCCTCTCAGAAAGGAAACAGGTGAGGCGGTGACAAGTGACATGCAGAAGACTGAGGTTCTCAGTGATTTCTTTACCTCAGTCTTCACTGGCAAGGGCTCCAGCTGCACTCCCAGAACAATGGAAGATAATGGCAAGGACTGGAAGAAGGAACTGCCCATGGTGTGTGAAGGTCAGGTTTGTGACCATCTGAAGTACCTGAAAGTGTTCAAGTCCATGGGACCAGACTGAATACACCCACGGGTGCTGAGGGAACTGGCAGATGAGGTTGCTAGGTCACTCTGCATCATATTCCAAAAGTCATGGCAGTCTGGGAAGGTCCTCACTGACTGGAAAAGGGGAAACATAACTCCCATTTTCAAGAAGGGAAAGAGGGATGACCCAGGGAACTACAGGCCAGTCAGTCTCACCTCTGTGCCCGGTAAGATCATGGAGCAGATCCTCCTGGAGGCATTACTGAGGCAGAAGAATAATGAAGAGGTGATTTGGTACAATCAGCATGGCTTCACCAAGGGCAAATCCTGCCTGACCAACCTGGTGGCCTTCTGTGAACAGGTCACAACATTAATAGATGAGGGGCGAGTAACAGATTTTGTTTACCTGGACCTGAGCATCACATCCTGGTCTCCAAGCTGGTGCAAGATGGGTTCCATGGATGAACCATTCAGTGGATAAAGAACTGGCTTGATGGCCACACCCAAAGAGTGGCTGTCAATGGGTCCATGTCCCAGTGGAGGCCAGTGACAAGTGGAGTCCCTCAGGGATCAATGCTGGGACCAGTCACAATTAATAGATGAGGGGCGAGCAACTGATGTCATTTACCTGGACCTGAGCAAAGCCTTCGACACTGTCCCGCACCACATCCTGGTCACCAAACTGGTGACACATGGGTTTGATGGGTGGGCCACTAGATGGATAAGGAACTGGCTTGATGGCCGCACCCAAAGAGTGGCTGTCAATGGCTCCATGTCCCAGTGGAGGCCAGTGACAAGCGGAGTCCCTCAGGGATCAGTCCTGGGACCTGTCTTATTCAACATCTTTGTGGGGGACATGGACTGTGGCATTGAGTGCACCCTCAGCAAGTTTGCTGATGACACCAAGCTGTGTGGTGCAGCAGACACGCTGGAGGGAACGGAGGCCATCCAGAGGGACCTTGACAGGCTGGAGAGGTGGGCACAAGCCAACCTCATGAAGTTCAATAAGAGCAAGTGCAGGGTCCTGCATCTGGGTCGAGGCAATCCCAGGCACAAATACAGGCTGGGCAGTGACTGGCTGGAAAGTAGCCCTGAGGAGAGAGACTTGGGGGTGCTGGTGGACAAAAAGCTCAACGTGAGCTCTCAATGTGCACTTGCAGCCCGCAAAGCCAATCAGATCCTGGGCTGCATCAGGAGAAGTGTGGCTAGCAGGTCGAGGGAGGTGATCCTCCCCCTCTACTCAGCCCTGGTGAGACCCCACCTGGAGTACTGTGTCCAGTTCTGGAGCCCCTATTACAAGAGGGATGTGGAGGTGCTGGAACGTGTCCAGAGAAGGGCCACAAGGATGATCAGAGGGCTGGAGCACCTCTCCTATGAGGACAGACTGAAGGAGTTGGGGCTGTTCAGTCTGGAGAAGAGAAGGCTCCGAGGTGACCTAATTGTGGCCTTCCAGTATCTGAAGGGGGCCTACAGGAAGGCTGGGGAAGGACTTCTCAGGATCTCAGGTAGTGATAGGACTAGGGGGAATGGAATGAAGCTGGAGGTGGGGAGATTCAGGCTAGATGTGAGGAGGAGGTTCTTCACCATGAGAGTGGTGAAACCCTGGAATGTGTTGTCCAGGGAGGTGGTCGAGGCCCCGTCCCTGGGGGTGTTTAAGAGCAGGCTGGATGAGGCTCTGTCCAGCCTGATCTAGTGTGGGGTGTCCCTGCCCATGGCAGGGGGGTTGGAACTAGATGATCCTTGTGGTCCCTTCCAACCCTGAATGAAACTATGAAACTATGAAACATCTTTGTGGGTGTCATGGACAGTGGCATTGAGTGCACCCTCAGCAAGTTTGCTGATGACACCAAGCTGAATGGTGTAGCAGACATGCTGGAGGGAAGGGAGGCCATCCAGAGGGACCTTGACAGGCTGGAGAGGTGGGCCTACGACAACCTCATAGGTTCAACAAGACCAAATGCAAGGTCCTGCATTTGGGCAATCCCAAGCACTGATATGGGCTGGTCCGTGACTAGCTTGAGAGCAGCCCTGAAGAAAAGGACTTGGGGGTGCTGGTGGATGAGAAGCTCAACATGAGCCACCAGTGTGCACTTGCAGCACAGAAAGCCAATCACATCCTGAGCTGCATCAAGAGAAGCATAGCCAGCAGGTCGAGGGAGGTGATTGTCCCCCTCTGCTCTGCCCTGGTGAGACCCTACCTGGAGTACTGCGTCCAGTTCTGGAGCCCCTATTACAGGAAGGATCTGGAGGTGCTGGAGTGTGTCCAGAGAAGGGCCACAAGGATGATCAGAGGGCTGGAGCACCTCTCTCCTATGAGGACAGACTGAGGGAGTTGGGGTGCACCGAGGCAGGACCTAGACACCACACCGTGCGGAGCTGCATGTCCCCCCCCATCCCCCAAGCCAGCTTTTCTCTCCCAAGAGGCCAGACTGCTGCAGTGGTGGTGCTTTCACCAGAGGGAGGGAGGTGCTGAGTCATCTGGGCTCATTCCTGAATTGTTCTCCAGTTAGGTCATGTGGCCAGGGATAGGGATGGTGGTAACTCGATGCAAAGCTGTTTTCAAAAGATCTGTGTCTACCCAGACTGAGGTTGAACTTAAGCAGGCAAGTGTCCAGGCAACTGGCTGCAGAGAGTGCTGGAGCCTGGCACCTGAAATGAAGGGCAATGGAGATGTGACCATTTGAGGTCACACACCTGCATTAGGTGTCAGCAGCTCGATTATCTGCTTAATGTAGTGGCTGAACTAAAGGAAGAAGTTGCTAGACTTAGGACTGTAAAGGAATGTGAAAGGGAGTTGGATTTGAGGAACCAGGCTCTGGAGGCTCCCTTAGCAGAGGGAGGTGACACACGAAGCAGCAGGAAATGGATACAGGTCCCTTCTTAGGAGAGGCAAGGAAAAATCCTCACAGCTCCCCTCACCTTCCCAGCTGCCCTTGCCAAACAAGTATGGGGCACTGGAAGTTGAGGGTGAGGTGAATGAGAAGACAGAAGACACACTGTGACAGTTTAGGCTGTGCCTTTAAGGAAAGGATAGCTGCAGAATTCTCTAGCTGAATGTTTGGGTGTAAAAAGGAAAACAAAGATTAATTCTAAATGAATTTCATTGGTCATATGTGAGATGTCTCTCACATTATTTTCTCTCACTCACTCCAGCTTCAGTCTGTTCTGTCTTTCGTTTCTTGGCCAGAGAGCATACAGCTGACCCTGGACGGAAAATGATAAGAAAACTAACTTTTTAACAACTGCTTTGAGCTAACGAATTTCCCTTAATATCCTTTTCTCTCTCTTTCTCCTTTTTCATCAAATTAACTTGAGGGGGAAGGGAAGGAGGGAAAGAGGTTTGGGGGGAACCTGAGGTGGGATCCTCCTATCAAGGAACTAATTCAGAGGGTTCCTTGGGATAAAGCCCTTAATAATCAAGGGGTCCAGGAGAGCTGGACCTACTTCAAGGAAGAATTGTTGAAGGATCAGGGACAGGCTGTGCCAATGTGCCGGAAGATGAGCTGCCACGGCAGACGGCCAGCCTGGATGGTTAATGAACTTTTAATAGAACTAAGGGAAAAAAAGAGGGTGTATCACCTTTCGAAGAAAGGTGAGGCAACCCACGGAATGCTTAAGGATGTTGCCAAATCATGTAGGAAGAAAATTAGGGAGGCAAAAGCACATTTGGAGCTTAAACTGGCCTCTACTGTGAAGGACAACAAAAAGTCCTTCTATAAATATATTAATAGCAAGAGGAAGGGAAAGGACAACCTCCATTCCTTGGTTGACATGGAGGGAAATGTTGTATCAAGGGATGAGGAAAAGGCAGAGATACTTAACACCTTCTTTGCCTCAATTTTTACTAGAAGGACAGAAAGTTTTCCTGACAGCTGGCCTGCAGAGCTGGCAGAAGGAGCCAGGGAGCTGCACAGTTTCCCTATGTTCCATGAGGAGGTGGTTGGAACTCTCCTCAGCAGCTTGGATCCCCACAAGTCCATGGGACCAGATGGGATTCATCCTAGGGTGCTGAGAGAGCTGGCAGATGAGCTGGCCAAGCCACTCTCCATCATTTTCCAGCAGTCCTGGCTCACTGGAGAGGTTCCAGAGGACTGGAAGCTGGCCAACATGGTGCCCATCCACAAGAAGGGCCGGTTGGATGAGCCAGGGAATTATAGGCCTGTCAGCCTGACCTCAGTGCCAGGCAAGATCATGGAACAAGTCATCCTGAGTGCAATCACACAGCACTTACAGGATGGCCAAGGGATCAGGCCTAGCCAGCATGGATTTAGGAAGGGCAGGTCCTGCCTGACCAACCTGATCTCCTTCTATGATCAGGTGACCCGCCTGGTGGATGTGGGGAGTCCTGTGCATGTTGTCTACCTGGACCTCAGCAAGGCCTTTGACCCCGTCCCCCATAGCAAACTCCTGGCCAAGCTGTCAGCCCATGGCTTGGACAGCAGCACTCTGAGCTGGGTTAGGAACTGGCTGGATGGCCGAGCCCAGAGAGTGGTGGTGAATGGCGCCACATCCAGCTGGCGGCCAGTCACTAGTGGTGTGCCCCAAGGATCAGTGCTGGGCCCTGTGCTCTTTAACATCTTTATTGATGATCTGGATGAGGACATTGAGTCCATCATCAGTAAATTTGCAAACGACACCAAGCTGGGGGCAGGAGTTGGTCTGCTGGAGGGTAGAGAGGATCTGCAGAGGGACCTCGTCAGGCTGGACAGATGGGCAGAATCCAACGTCACGAGATTTAACACGTCCAAGTGCCGGGTTCTGCACATTGGCCACAACAACCCCATGCAGAGCTACAGGCTGGAGTCAGAGTGGCAGGAGAGCAGCCAGGCAGAGAGGGACCTGGGGGTACTGGTCGATGGCAGGCTGAACATGAGCCTGCAGTGTGCCCAGGCAGCCAAGAGGGCCAATGGCATCCTGGCCTGCATCAGGAACAGTGTGGCCAGCAGGAGAAGGGAGGTCATTCTGCCCCTGTACACTGCACTGGTTAGGCCACACCTCGAGTACTGTGTCCAGTTCTGGACCCCTCAGTTTAGGAAGGATGTTGACTTGCTGGAACAAGTCCAGAGAAGGGCAACAAAGTTGGTGAGGGGTTTGGAACACAAGCCCTATGAGGAAAGACTGAGGGAGCTGGGATTACTCAGCCTGGAAAAGAGGAGACTCAGGGGTGATCTTATCACTCTCTACAACTACCTGAAGGGAGGTTGTAGACAAGCGGATGATGGTCTCTTCTCCCAGGCACCCAGTACCAGAACAAGAGGACACAGTCTCAGGCTGCGCCAGGGGAGGTTCAGGTTGGATGTTAGGAAGAAGTTCCATACAGAGAGAGTGACTGCCCATTGGAATGGGCTGCCCAAGGAGGTGGTGGAGTCCCCGTCATTGGAGGTGTTCAGGAGGAGACTGGACAGGGTGCTTGGTGCCATGGGTTAGCTGTTTGGGTGGGTTGGATTGGTTGATGGGTTGTACACGATGATCTTGAAGGTCTCTTCCAACCTGGTTTGGTTTATTCTAATAAAGGTTTATTCTAATGATGTTACTCCAGTAGGAGCTAGAATCCAAAGAGGCCAAATGGTATGCTACCATAGACATTGCTAATGCTTTCTTCTCTATTCCCATAGCAGAGGAATGCAGGCCTCAGTTTGCTTTCACCTGGAGAGGAATCCAGTACACTTTCAACAGATTGCCAGTGGGCTGGATCCACAGCTCAAGCATCTGTCATGCAGTAATCCACGATGCTCTGGAGAAAGCTGGTGCTACAGAACACATCCAGTTCATCGATGGTATCATCGTCTAGGGTAAAACTTCGAGAAAGGTAACAAAATCGTTGACATTCTCCTGAAAGCAGGTTTCACCATCAAGCGAGACAAGGTGAAAGGACCTACCGGAGACATCCAGTTTCTGGGAGTGTGGTGGCAGGATGGACGCCGACACATTCCAGTGGATGTGGTAAATAGAGTCTCTACCATGGCAAATCCCATGAACAAGCAAGAAACTCCACGTTTCTTGGGGATAGTGGGATTTGTGAGACTGCACATTCCTGGATGCAGTCAGGATGCTGTATGATGTGACTTGAAAGAGAAACATTTTCCACTGGGGACCGAAACAACAAGCAGCCTTTGATAAAACAAGAGGTAGTTCAAGCAATGGGTCTGGGACCTGTCCGAGATGGTCCAGACATTAAGAACATTTTGTACATGGCTGCAAGTGACAATGGTCCAACCTGGTGCTTGTGGCAAAGAGCTCCAGGTGAGATATGAGGACGTCCTCATGGTTTGTGAAGCTGAGGCTACAGTGTCTCAGATGCAAATTCTACTCCAACAGAGAAAGAGATTCTAGCTGCCTATGAAGGAGTAAAAGCTGCTTCTGAAGTAACTGGAACTGAGTCACAATTTCTCTTAGCTCACAGATTATCAGTTTTGAGTTGGATGTTCAAAGCTAAAGGTTCCACACAACTTCTAGCTCCTAGATTGACAATTTTGAATTGGATGTTCAAAGGCAAAGGTTCTTCACCACAACATGCCACAGACTCCACATGGTCCAAATGGATGGCTCTGATAACACAGAGAGCTACGAACAGGAAACTTTGAAAGACCTGGTCTGGTGGAGATGATAACAAATTGGCCATAAGGCAATAACTGTACTAAACCTCCAGAGGAGAGAGTAACTCATGCTGAGGAAGCTCCTCCTTACAATGACCTTTCTGATGATGAAAAGAAATATGCTTTGTTCACAGATGGTTCCTGTTGTCTGGTTGGGAATATGCGAAGGTGGAAATCTGCAGTGTGGAGTCCAACAGGCCGAGTTGCAGAGTGTCACTGGCTGAGGCTGTCCCCTTAAGAAAGGGAATATGGTGGACGGAAGTTGGTAAACGAAAAGAAGGATCTAAACTAATTTCACTGGTAGAGTGGGAGGAAGCACCTTCTGAACTGGGAGTGCAGGAGGGTATCCTGGGCACTCCGGCACTTTTATCTTTAGTCTTGCTTCCGCTCCTCCGCCGAGCAGCAGCAGCTCTCTGTGCTGGGCTTTCGGCCAAGGCTTTGGCCTTGAAACTGATAAACCTGCAAAGGCCTGTATTAAGTGCTTTCCAATTAACACATAACTGCTTCTAATTTTTTTCCCTCTTTCTCTCTCTTTCTAACCCGCTCTGGGGAAAGGGGGGAGAGAGGGGAGAGCGGAGGTGGGGAACTCCCTCAGCAGAGGGGGGAACTCTCATTTCTGTGCTACTTTATTGTATATCTTTGTATATATTGTAAATATTGTAAATTTGTATATATTTCCCTGCATATCTTATATTGCTTTGTAAATATACAGCTCCACTGCTTTGCTAATTCAGCTGTGAGGTTTTTTTTCCCTTTCCCTTCAATTTTCTTTCCCTTTACTTTACAGGGGGGAGGGAGGAGGCTTCTTGGCCTTACCCTTCCAACCCTACAACACAGAGGCGAAGGATGGAGAAGGGGAATCCAGTCAGTTTGCAGAGGTAAAAGCTGTCCAGCTAGCTCTCGACGTAGCTGAACAAGAGAGATGGCCAAAGCTTTATCTCTACACCGACTCATGGATGGTAGCAAATGATCTGTGGGGTTGGCTAAAGGCCTGGAAAAAGAATGGTTGGCAGAGAAAAGGAAACCTCTTTCGGCAGCTGACCTGTGGCAAGGCAGTGCTGATCGAATTGAGAGAATTCCAGTGAAGGTGAGACACATTGATGCTCACATTCCTAAGAGGAAAGCTACTGAGGAACAACAACACAACCATCAGGCAGATCTAGCTGCAAGAATTTCTGAAGTCGTCACGAACTCGGATCTTTATCTTGCCTGGAAACACCAAGGTGAGATTTTCTTGGCTCAGTGGGCTCACGATTTGTTAGGATATCAAGGCAGAGATGCAACCTACCAATGGGCTCGTGACAGATACATAGACATTTCCATGGATGCTGTCACACAAGTCATCCATGACTGTGACATTTTTACTGCTATTAAGCAGGCAAAGCGAATTAAGCTCTTGTGGTATGGTGACAGATGGTCCAAGTACAAGTATGGTGAGGCTTGGCAAATTGACTACATCACTCTACCTCATTCTTGTTCTGGTAGGCAATATGTGCTTACTATGGTAGAGGCAAACACTGGATGGTTGGAAACTTATCCAGTTCCACATGCAACTGCATCCAACACCATTCTTGGTCTGGAGAGACAAATCCTGTGGAGACACAGAACTCCAGAGAGGATTGAGGAAGAAAACAGAACTAATTTCCAAAACAAGACTGGGCCAAAGAGCAGGCACCTAGTGTATATTTCACATTTCCTACTATGTACCAGCTGCAGGAAGGAGTGAATGCTCCAATGGTTTGCTGAAGACCACTCTGAAAGCCATGGGGGCTTTTAAAGATCCATCTCTGAAAAACTGGGAGAAAGCTCTAGCACAAGCCATCTGGCTGGTAAATAGTAGAGGTTAAGTGAATCGAGCTAGACCTGCACATTCAGATCTGCTACAAAAGGTAGAAGGTGATAGAGTTCCTGTTGTTAGAGAAAAGAATTTGTTAGGCAAAGCTGTTTGGGTACTTTCTTCAGGAGAACCTAACCTGTCCGAGGAGTGATTTCTGCTGAAGGTCTTGGTCTCACTTACTGGGTAATTGAAGAGAATGATGAAATTCAGTGTATTCCACAAACAAATCTAACTTTAGCCGAGAGAGTTTAAATTCAGAGTGTTGTACAGATACAACATTGCACCCAAAAGAAGAATCCTATCACAGAATCCATGAGGAATCTACAGCGCATGAACCCTAAGAACCTTGAGAGCCCTGAGTCACCTGAGAGTCCCTGTTCCTTTTCTTTGCCTCATCTGCAGAGAAACAAACTGTTTTCTGTTTTCTTGTTTCCTGGTTTTTGGACTTCCGAATCATCTACATCTGAGATAGCCAGAATGGACGATGAACTTTATGTACTCATTATTGTAGATATTGTTTTAGATTAGATGGATAGTATTAGCAGCCAATGAAATTCTTTAGAAGGGGTAGATTGTGGTGGTTTTAGGCTACGCCTTTAAAATTTAGCTGCAGATTTCGAGCAGAAAAGTACAAAAATATGAATAAATCACTACTGGGTGTAAAAACGATGACAAAAGATTATTCTAAACAAATTCATTGGTAAATATATGGAATAAGAGGAGCTGTACTACAACAATTCATCCCTTTTCTCTTCCTTTCTGATCTCTGGCTGGTTTGCTTCACTCGGGAGAGATAACCTACTTATTGGCTGGCCTTGGCTAAGTGCAACTTCTCTGCTCCTCTCTCTACCTTTTGTACTGGGGGGAAGAGAGGTGGGGGAGGGGAGGAAGAGGCAGGGAGCTTTCCCTGATCTTTTTGACCAAGAGTGTTTTCATGTTGTTTGCTAATTGTAAATATCTGTGTAATATTGTAAATACTGTACTTGTAAATATTCATTGCATTCCATTTGTAGAGTGTAGTTTTTGCTTGTAAATACAGCTTCATCTGGTTCTAACTGAGTTGTTCCGGCAGAAGTTAATGTTGCGCGGGGGAAACTTCAACCCACCACAAGCCCTAAAAAACAAAGGGATCCAGGAGGGCTGGACCTACTTCAATAAAAGTATATAAGGAAGCTGCCTGAGCAGCAAGAGACCTGGTTAGGAAAGCCAAAGCAGAGTTTGAATTGAAACTAGCCAGGGACGTTAAAGGGAACACTAAGAACTTCTACAGGTATATTAATGGGAAGAAGAAGACTAGAGAAGGTGTGGGCCCCCTCAGAAAGGAAACTGGTGACATGGTCACAAGTGATGAGGAAAAGGCTGAGGTACTTAACTTCTTTACCTCAGTCTTCACTGCAAGGGCCTCTAGCCACACTCCTGATGTCATGGAAGACAATGCCAGGGACGGGGAGGAAGAACTGCCCATCGTAAGTGAAGATCAGGTTCGTGATCACATTAAGAACCTGAAAGCGTTCAAGTCCATGGGACCCAGCGGGATACACCCACAGATACTGAGAGAACTGGCAGATGAGGTTGCTAAACCCCTCTCTATTATATTTCAAAAGTCATGGCAGTCTGGGGAAGTCCCCACAGACTGGAAAAGGGGTAACATTACCTCCATTTTCAAAAAAAGTAAGAAGGAGGAACCAGGGAACTACAGGCCAGTCAGTCTAACCTCTGTGCATGGAAAGATGGAGCACATCTGTCCCAGAGGAGGTGAAAGATCAGAGTGTACGAGAATGGCCTATCCCTCAAAGGGAAAAAGATTCTGGGGAGGGAATTGGCAGGTCTCATAGATAGGGCTTTAAACTAGTTTCGAAGGGGGAAGGGGTTGAAACCAGTCCCCCCAGGCTGGGGTCTGGGGGTGATAAGCCAGAGCCAGAGGTGAAACCAGCAGCCCGGATGAAGTGCATGTACACTAATGCACGAAGCATGGGCAACAAACAAGAGGAGCTGGAAGCCTTGCCGCAGCAGGAAAGTTATGATGTAGTTACCATCACACAGACATGGTGGGACGACTCACATGGCTGGAGCGCTGCAATTGATGGCTACAGGCTCTTCAGGAGAGACAGGCAAGGAAGAAGGGGTGGAGGGGTGGCCCGGTACGTCAGGGAGGCACTAGATGCCATTGAGACGGAGATTAGGGACGATCGGGTTGAGTGCCTCTGGGTGAGAATTAGAGGGAAGGCCAACAGGGCTGACATCCTGATTGGAGTCTGTTATAGACCACCCAACCAGAAGGAGGATGTTGATGAGTCATGCTATAGGCAGCTTAAGGCTGTCTCGACTTGCCTGATATCTGCTGGGATCTTAACATAGCAGAGAAGTGGCAATCTAGGAGGTTCTTAGAATGCATGGAGGACAGCTTCTTATCCCAGGTGCTGCGAAAGCCTACCAGGGGCAAGGCTATGCTTGACCTCCTCTTCACCAATAGGGAAGGGTTGGTGGGTGATGTGGTGGTCGGAGGGTGCTTAGGGGCCAGTGACCACGAGATAATTAAATTCTCATTATTTGGTCAAGCTAAGAGGGGTAGCAAGAAGACCTCCACCCTGGATTTCCGGAGGGCGGACTTCAGGCTACTCAAGGAACTAATTCAGAGGGTTCCTTGGGATAAAGCCCTTAAAAACAAAGGGGTCCAGGAGAGCTGGTCCTACTTCAAGGAAGAATTGTTGAAGGCTCAGGCACAGGCTGTGCCAATGTGCCGGAAGATGAGCCGCCGGGGCAGACGGCCAGCCTGGATGGTTAAAGAACTTTTAATGGAACTAAGGGAAAAAAAGAGGGTGTATCACCTTTGGAAGAGAGGGGAGGCAACCCGTGAAAAATTTAAGGATGTTGCTAGGTCTTGCAGGAAGAAAATTAGGGAGGCAAAAGCACATTTGGAGCTTAGTCTGGCCTCTACTGTGAAGGACAACAAAAAGTCCTTCTATAAATACATTAATAGTAAGAGGAAGGGCAGAGACAACCTCCACTCCTTGGTGGACACGGAGGGGAACGTTGTGATAAGGGATGAGGAAAAGGCAGAGATACTTAACACCTTCTTTGCCTCAATTTTTACTAGCAGGACAGAATGTCTTCCAGACAGCTGGCCTCCAGAGCTGGCAGAAGGAGCCAGGGAGCAGCATAGTTTTCCACTGTTCCAAAATGGGGTAGTTGGTGATCTGCTCAGCCGCCTGGATCCCCACAAGTCCATGGGACCAGAAAGGATCCACCCTAGGGTGCTGAGGGAGCTGTCAGAGGAGCTGGCCAAGCCACTATCCATCATTTTCCAGCAGTCCTGGCTCACTGGAGAGGTCCCAGAGGACTGGAAGCTGGCCAACGTGGCGCCCATCCACAAGAAGGGCCGGTTGGATGAGCCAGGGAATTATAGGCCTGTCAGCCTGACCTCAGTGCCAGGCAAGATCATGGAACAGGTCATCCTGAGTGCATTAACACAGCACTTAGAGGATGGCCAAGGGATCAGGCTCAGCCAACATGGATTTAGGAAGGGCAGGTCCTGCCTGACCAACCTGATCTCCTTCTACGAGCAGGTGACCCGCCTGGTGTATGTGGGGAGGCCTGTGGATGTAGTTTACCTGGACTTCAGCAAGGCCTTTGACCCCGTCCCCCATAGCAAACTCCTGGCCAAGCTGTCAGCCCATGGCTTGGATGGGAGCACACTGCGATGGGTTAGGAACTGGCTGGATGGCCGAACCCAGAGAGTGGTGGTGAATGGTGTCACATCCATCTGGCGGCCAGTCAGTAGTGGAGTCCCCCAGGGGTCAGTGCTGGGCCCCATCCTCTTTAACATCTTTATTGATGATCTGGATGAGGGCATTGAGTCTATCATCAGTAAATTTGCTGATGACACCAAGCTGGGGGCAGGAGTTGATCTGCTAGAGGGTAGAGAGGCTTTGCAGAGAGACCTCGACAGGCTGGACAGATGGGCAGAGTCCAATGGCATGAGATTTAACACATCCAAGTGCCGGTTTCTGCACATCGGCCACAACAACCCCATGCAGTGCTACAGGCTGGGGTCAGAGTGGCTGGAGAGCAGCCAGGCAGAGAGGGACCTGGGGGTGCTGGTTGATGGTAGGCTGAACATGAGCCTGCAGTGTGCCCAGGCAGCCAAGAGGGCCAATGGCATCCTGGCCTGCATTAAGAACAGTGTGGCCAGCAGGAGCAGGGAGGTCATTCTGCCCCTGTACACTGCACTGGTTAGGCCACACCTCGAGTACTGTGTCCAGTTCTGGGCCCCTCAGTTTAGGAAGGATGTTGACTTGCTGGAACGCGTCCAGAGAAGGGCAACGAAGTTAGTGAGGGGCTTGGAACACAAGCCCTATGAGGAGAGACTGAGGGAGCTGGAGCTGCGTAGCCTGGAGAGGAGGAGACTCAGGGGTGACCTTATTGCTCTCTACAACTACCTGAAGGGGGGTTGTAAATAGGCAGAGGTTGGTCTCTTCTCCCAGGCAGCCAGCACTAGAACAAGAGGACACAGTCTCAGGCTGCGCCAGGGGAAGTTCAGGCTGGAGGTCAGGAGGAAGTTTTACACAGAGAGAGTGATTGCCCATTGGAATGGACTGCCCGGGGAGGTGGTGGATTCGCCATCACTGGAGGTGTTCAGGAGGAGACTTGACAGGGTGCTTGGTTACATGGGTTAGTTGATTAGGTGGTATTGGATGATAGGTTGGACGCGATGATCTTGAAGGTCTCTTCCAACCTGGTTTATTCTATTCTATTCTATTCTATTCTATTCTATTCTATTCTATTCTAAAGATCATGGAGCAGATCCTCCTGGAGGCGCTACTCGCTCAGAAGAATAGTGAAGAGGTGATTTGGAACAGTCAGCATGACTTCACCAAGGGCAAATCCTGCCTGACCAACCTGGTTGCCTTCTATGAGTAGGTGACAAAATTAATAGATGAGGGGCGAGCAACTGATGTCGTTTACCTGGACCTGAGCAAAGCCTTTGACGCTGTCCCGCACCACATCCTGGTCTCCAAGCTGGTGCAGGATGGGTTCCATGGATGAACCATTCAGTGGATAAAGAACTGACATGATGGCCACACCCAAAGAGTGGCTGTCAATGGGTCCATGTCCCAGTGGAGGCCAGTGACAAGTGGAGTCCCTCAGGGATCAATACTGGGACCAGTCTTGTTCAATATCTTTGTGGGTGTGTGCTGGGTTGAGGCAGCCCCCTTCCCCACCCCTGGCAACAATAAGCACTCAGACAAACGGATTGCAAAAGTGATGGAAAGTTTAAATAGAAAGCAGTGAACTTTTACAGAAAAGCAAAAGCAGAGTGGCAAAGAAAGATCCCAAACAGACCCAGAGAGATCCCATCCCTACCTGAGGGTACACCTGAGACCCCCAGGGCTCCTTCTTCCCCCTCCCACTGCTAGGCTAGTCTCAGCTGGCCAGATTTGAGACTGCCCATCCCCCCGTGGCCTTGGGCCTAGCCAGGCCCAAAGCCAGGAGACATCTCCCCAGTTTCCGGCTGACGGAGGAGGAAGAAAAGAGATAGTGCAAGACTCCGCACTGGATCTTATAGTGGTGCAAAGGATTGTGGTATGAAATACTACATAATTTCCTGTGTCCACCCCTGGGCTGGACTTCTGGACACAGGAAGTAAACACTGCAGGGGGGCACCCAGCTCAAACTGTAACAGGGTGTCATGGACAGTGGCATTGAGTGCACCCTCAGCAAGTTTGCTGATGACACCAAGCTGTGTGGTGCAGCAGACACGCTGGAGGGAAGGGAGGCCATCCAGAGGGACCTTGACAGGCTGGAAAGGTGGGCCTACGACAACCTCATAGGTTTAACAAGACCAAATGCAAGGTCCTGCATCTGGGTCGAGGCAATCCCAGGCACAAATACAGGCTGGGCAGTGACTGCCTGGAAAGCAGCCCGGAGGAGCAAGACTTGGGAGTGCTGGTGGATGAGAAGCTCAACATGAGCTCTCAGTGTGCACTTGCAGCCCGCAAAGCCAATCAGATCCTGGGCTGCATCAAGAGAAGTGTAGCCAGCAGGTCAAGGGAGGTGATCCTCCCCCTCTACTCAGCTCTGGTGAGACCCCACCTGGAGTACTGCATCCAGTTCTGAAGCCCCTATTACAAGAGGGATATGGAGGTGCTGGAACATGTCCAGAGAAAGGGCACAAGGATGATCAGAGGGCTGGAGCACCTCTCCTGTGAGGACAGACTGAAGGAGTTGGGGCTGTTCAGTCTGCAGAAGAGAAGGCTCCCAGGTGACCTAATTGTGGCCTTCCAGTATCTGAAGGGGGCCTACAGGAAGGCTGGGGAAGGACTTCTCAGGATCTCAGGTAGTGATAGGACTAGGGGGAATGGAATGAAGCTGGAAGTGGGGAGATTCAGGCTGGATGTGAGGAGGAAGTTCTTCACCATGAGAGTAGTGAAACCCTGGAATGGGTTGTCCAGGGAGGTGTTTGGGGCGCCCTCCCTGGAGGTTCTTAAGGCCAGGCTGGATGTGGCTCTGAGCAACCTGCTTTAGTGTGAGGTGTCCCTGCTCATGGCAGGGGAGCTGGAACAGAACAGAACAGAACAGAATAGAATAGAATAGAATAGAATAGAATAGAATAGAATTAACCAGGTTGGAAGAGACCTTTGAGATCACTGAGTCCAACCTATCATCCAACACTATCTAATCACAGTATCACACAGTATCACAGTATCACCCAGGTTGGAAAGGACCTCGAGGATCATCGAGTCCAACCTGACACCGCAGACCCCATGACTAGACCATGGCACCAAGTGCCACGTCCAATCTCCCCTTGAACGCCTCCAGGGTCGATGACTCAACCACCTCCCTGGGTAACCCATTCCAATGCCGAATGACTCGCTCGGTGAAGAACTTCCTCCTCACCTCGAGTCTGAACCTCCCCTGGCGCAGCTTGAGACTGTGTCCCCTTGTTCTGGTGCTGGTTGCCTGGGAGAAGAGGCCAACTCCCTCCTGGCTACAACCACCCTTCAGGTAGTTGTAGAGGGCAATAAGGTCACCCCTGAGCCTCCTCTTCTCCAGGCTAAACAATCCCAGCTCCCTCAGCCTCTCCTCATAGGGCTTGTGTTCAAGGCCTCTCACCAGCCTTGTTGCCCTTCTCTGGACACGCTCAAGTGTCTCAATGTCCTTCTTAAACTGAGGAGCCCAGAACTGGACACAGTACTCAAGGTGCGGCCTAACCAGAGCAGAGTACAGGGGCACTATGACCTCCCTGCTCCTGCTGGCCACACTATTCCTAATGCAGGCCAGAATGCTATTGGCCCTCCTGGCCACCTGAGCACACTGCTGGCTCATATTCAGGTGGCTGTCGATCAGCACACCCAGGTCCCTCTCTGTCTGGGAGCTCTCCAGCCACTCCGACCCCAGCCTATAGCTCTGCATGGGATTGCCATAGCCAAAGTGCAGCACTCGGCACTTGGACTTGTTGAAAGCCATCCCATTGGACTCTGCCCATCTTTCCAGTCGGTCGAGGTCCCTCTGCAGAGCCTTTCTACCCTCTAATTGACTAACATCTGCCCCTAACTTTGTGTCATCTGCAAACTTGCTGATGACTGACTCTACCCCTTCATCCAGATCATCAACGAATATGTTGAAGAGGACAGGGCCCAGCACTGATCCCTGGGGGACACCACTGGTGACTGGCCTCCAGCTGGATGCGGCACCGTTCACGACCAACTAAGCCATCACGATCAACTAAGCCATGGCACCAAGCACCCTATCCAGGCTCTTCCTAAACACCTCCAGTGATGGCGACTCCACCACCTCCCTGGGCAGCACATTCCAATGGCCAATCACTCTTTCTATGAAGAACTTCTTCCTAACATCTAGCCTAAACCTCTCCTGGTGCAGCTTGAGACTGTGTCCTCTTGTTCTGGTGATGTTTGCCTGGGAGAAGAGACCAGCCCCCACCTGGCTACAACCTCCCTTCAGGGAGTTGTAGAGAGCAATAAGGTCTCCCCTGAGCCTCCTCTTCTCCAGGCTAAACAATCCCAGCTCCCTCAGCCTCTCCTCATAGGGCTTGTGCTCAAGGACTCTCCCCAGCCTCGTTGCCCTTCTCTGGACACGTTCCAGCAAGTCAACATCTTTCCTGAACTGAAGGGCCCAGAACTGGATACAGGACTGAAGGTGTGGCCTAACCAGTGCTGAGTACAGGGGCAGAATGACCTCCCTGATCCTGCTTCCCATGCTGTTCCTGATACAGGCCAGGATGCCATTGGCCCTCTTGGCCTCCTGGGCACACTGGTGGCTCATGTTCAGCCTGCCATTGACCAGTACCCCTAGGTCCCTTTCTGCCTGGCTGCTCTCCAGCCACTCTGACCCCAGCCTGTAGCACTGCATGGGGTTGTTGTGGCCAATGTGTAGAACCTGGCACTTAGATGTGTTCAATCTCATGCTGTTGGACTCTGCTCATCTGTCCAGCCTGGCATGGTCCCTCTGCAGAACTCTCCTACCCTCTAATAGATCAACACGTGCCCCCATCTTGGTGTCATCTGTAAACATACTGATGATGGACTCAATCCCCTTGTCCAGGTCATCGAAAAAGATATTAAAGAGCATGGGGCCCAGCACTGATCCCTGGGCGACACAACTGGTGACTGGCTGCCAGCTGGATGTGGCACCATTCACCACCACTCTCTGGTCTCAGCCCTCCAGCCAGTTCCTGACCCAGCGCAGAGTTCTGCTGTCCAAGCCACGGGCTGACAGCTTGGCCAGGAGTTTGCTGTGGGGGACAGTGTCAACGGCCTTGCTGAAGTCCAGGTAGACTACATCTACAGCCTTCCCCACATCCACCAGGCAGTCACCTGATCATAGAAGGAGATCAAGTTGGTGAGGCAGGACCTGCCCTTGATAAATCCATGCTGGCTGGGCCTGATCCCTTGCCCATCCTGTAAGATCCTTGAGGTCTCTTCCAACCCTAACATTTCTATGATTCTATAACCAGTAGACTTGAATAGGTAAATCCAATTGCCTGGGAATTTTTGAAATAATCATGGACTGCCCAGAAAGCAAAGATTTTGGAATGTCACCTGGGGAGAAAGCGATGCATGCTCAAGAGGCCCCTCCGTACAATAAATTAGCAAGGAAATGAGAAGCAACATGCCTTGTTTACTGATGAATCTTGCCATATTGTGGGAAAACATTGAAGGTGGAAAGATGTTGTGTGGATTCCTACATGATGAGTAGCAGAAACAGCTGAGGGTGAAGGTGAATCAGGTCAGTTTGCAGAGGTAAAAGCCATCCAACCAGTTTTAGATATTGCTGAATGAGAGAAATGGCCAGTACTTTATCTATACACTGACTCATGGAAGGCAGCAGATGCCCTGTGGTGGTAGTTAAAACAAAGGATAGAAAACAACTGGCAACACATAGGCAAAGCCATTGGGGCTGCTTCATTGTGGCAAAATATTGATACCTGAAGAGACAAGCTAGAGATAAAGGTATTAGCTTCTGGAAAAACTCAAATGGGAGAAGGAAGTTCACAGTACATGGAAAAAGGGACTGACCACTTGGGAAGAATATAGTAATGTTGCCAGAGTATGTAGGAATGCTAAAAGGAAATCTAAGGCACTCTTGGAATTAAATCCCGCCCAGGCTGTGCGCACGGCACCATTTTGGTTCAGTAGCCGATCGGGACCACTCGTTCGGAACCGCTCCGCTTGAGCTGTAAGTTTCTCGGGGTTTTTTTACCTTCCTTTCGGGGTTTCGCGGGTCGGGAGGACTCCTGGTAGGGGGAGGAGCCAGCAGGATCGTGCTCACGCAAGCCTGCACGGGTACGGGAGCCTGACGCCAGCCGCGGCACAAAAAAAACCACCCAAACACAAAAACCAAATCTCAAACGTTGCACCACGGTCGTCACTCGGACAAAGGGTAAAAAAGCAGCATCTGCCCAGACAGAGCTGTTTTACCAACATGCTGGAGTCCAGGCTGCCAGCTGCAGAGAGTGCTTCAGCCTGGCACTTGGAATAGAGGGGGTGGGAGAGGACACCTGTGTCAGGTGTGAGCAGGTGAACTTTCTCCTCAGCCTGGTGGCAGAGCTGAAGGATGAAGTGGCCGAGCTGAAGGAGGAGGTAGCTAGGCTAAGGACAATAAGGGAAAGTGAAAGGGAGTTAGATTTGTGGGAGAAGGCTCTGCAGATCTCCCCTGCTGAGGGAAGGGTCCCTGGAAACGGAGAAAGATGGATACAGGTCCCTGCCAGGGGTGGCAGGAGAAATCCACCCCGACCCTCTCCTCCTCCTCCGCTGCCCTTGCATAATAAGTATGAGGCCCTGCAGGCTGAGGGCAGTAAGGATGAGAGGGCTGAGGCTGAGGAGCAGCCATCCAGAGGGGAGCCTAAGCCCAAGCGGTCCCCACCAGCTATAACAACCAGCTCCACTAAGAAAAGGAGAAGGGTTATAGTTGTTGGGGACTCTCTCCTGGGGGGTACTGAGGGACCCATATTTTGTCCCGACCCATCCCACAGGGAGGTCTGCTCCCTACCAGGGGCATGGGTTAGGGACATTGCAAGGAGACTCCCTAAATTAATCCAGCCCTCTGACTATTACCCTCTGCTGGTGATACAGGCTGGGAGTGATGAGATTGACAGGCAGGGCACCAGGGCGATTAAGAAGGAATTCAGGGCCCTTGGACAATTGATTGATGGGGCAGGAGCTCAAGTGGTGTTCTGCTCAGTTCCCTCAGTGGCAGGGGTGTACACTGAGAGGAATGGGATAACCCACACCATCAACAATTGGCTCAGGGGATGGTGCCAGCGGCAGAACTTTGGGTTCTTTGACCATGGGACAACTTTCACCGCACCTGACCTGCTGGGTCCCGATGGGGTGCATCTATCTAGAAGGGGTAAGAGAATCCTGGCACTGGAGTTGGCAGGGCTCATTAGGAGGGCTTTAAACTAGGTCTGAAGGGGGTGGGTGAGGCAATCGGTCCCTCTGCAGAGGAAAGAGTAGGGCACAAGGTAGGGTCAGTTGAGAAGTCAGGAACCCAGCTGCGATGCATGTACACCAATGCACGAAGCCTGGGCAATAAGCAGGAGGAGTTGGAGGTCCTAATCCATCAGGGCGACTATGATGTAGTCGCCATCTCAGAAACTTGGTGGGAAAACACCCACGATTGGAGTGCTACACTGGGGGGTTACGGGCTCTTTAGGAAGGACAGGCAAGGGAGAAGAGGAGGAGGGGTGGCTCTGTATATTAGGGAGTCACTCTCTGCCACACAACTTGAGGTGGAAGATGAGGGAGTTGAGAGCCTGTGGGTTAAAATCAGAGGACAGCCCAACAAATCTGACATCCTGATTGGAATCTGTTACAGACCACCCAACCAGGATGAGGAGGCTGATGAAGTGTTCTACAAGCAGCTGGAGGCCGTCTCAAGATCATCAGATCTTGTCCTTGTTGGTGACTTCAACCTCCCAGATATCTGCTGGGAACTTAATTCAGCAGGGAGGAGGCAGTCCAGAAGATTCCTGGAGCGAATGGAGGACTGAGTCCTGACGTAGCTGTTAAGCGAGCCTACCAGGGGACAGGCTCTGCTTGACCTGCTGTTCTCCAATAGGGAAGGGCTGGTGGGAGACGTGATCGTGGGAGGCTGCCTAGGGTGTAGTGATCACGAGATATTAAAGTTTTCAATATGCAGGGAGATAGGGAGGAGCACCAACAGAACCTTCACCTTGGACTTCCGAAGGGCGAACTTCAGCCTATTTAAGAAACTTGTTTGTAAAGTCCCCTGGGTACCAGCCCTCATGAACCAAGGGGTTCAGGAGGGTTGGACCTACTTCAAACAGGAGCTCTTGAAGGCACAGGAGCTGGCAGTTCCCACGTGCCGAAAGGCAAGCCGGCAGGGAAGGCGACCAGCCTGGATGAGCAAGCAGCTCCTGGAGGTTTAAGGGGGAAGAAGAGTCTGTATCACCTTTGGAAGGAGGGGAAGGCTTCTCGAGGTATGTTCAAGGAAGCTGTTAGATTATGTAGGAATAAAATTAGGGAGGCAAAGGCCCAGCTGGAACTGAAGCTGGCCACCTCAGTCAAAGATAATAAAAAGCATTTTTATAAATATATTAACAATAAGAAGAAGGGCAGGAAGAACCTGCACTCCCTATTGGACCTGGAGGGGAACATGGTGACCGAAGATGAGGAATAGGCTGAGGTCCTGAACACCTTCTTTCCCTCAATGTTTAACAGCAAGGCAGGAGTTCAGGACGAGTGGCCTCCAGAGCTGGGCGATGGGGTCGGGGAGCAGTGTAATGCCCTGGTAATCCATGAGGAATTAGTCTGGGACCTGCTGAGCCACTTGGACACTCACAAGTCCATGGGACCGAATGGGATCCATCCTAGGGTGCTGAGAGAGCTGGCAGATGTACTGGCCAGGCCGCTCTCCACCATTTTCCTCCAGTCCTGGCTCACTGGTGAGGTCCCAGATGACTGGAATCTGGCCAATGTGGTCCCCATCCACAAGAAGGGTCGGATGGAGGAACCTGGAAACTACAGGCCAGTCAGCCTGACCTCAGTGCCAGGGAAAGTGATGGAGCAGATTATCCTGGCGGCAATAACTGCGCACCTGAAGGATGGACAAGGGCTCAGGTCCAGCCAACGTGGATTTAGGTGGGGCAGGTCCTGCCTCTCCAACCTGATCTCCTTCTATGATCAGGTGACCCATCTGGTGGATGTGGGGAGGCCTGTGGATGTGGTCTACCTGGACTTCAGCAAGGCCTTTGACACCGTTCCCCACAGCAAACTGCTGGCTAAGCTGTCAGCCCGTGGCTTGGACCACTACACTCTGTGCTGGGTTAGGAACTGGCTGGAGGGCCGGGCCCAGAGAGTGGTAGTGAACGGTGCCACATCCAGCTGGCGGCCAGTCACTAGTGGTGTCCCACAGGGATCAGTGCTGGGCCCTGTCCTCTTCAACATCTTCATCGATGATCTGGATGAAGGGGTCGAGTCAGTCATCAGCAAGTTTGCAGATGACACCAAGTTAGGGGCAGATGTTAGTTAGAGGGTAGAAAGGCTCTGCAGAGGGACCTCGACCGACTGGACAGATGGGCAGAGTCCAATGGGATGGCATTCAACAAGTGCCGAGTGCTGCACTTTGGCTACGGCAATCCCATGCAGAGCTATAGGCTGGGGTTGGAGTGGCTGGAGAGCTCCCAAACAGAGAGGGACCTGGGGGTGCTGATTGACAGCCACCTGAATATGAGCCAGCAGTGTGCCCAGGTGGCCAGGAGGGCCAATGTCATCCTGGCCTGCATTAGGAATAGTGTGGCCAGCAGGAGCAGGGAGGTCATTGTGCCCCTGTACTCTGCTTTGGTTAGGCCGCACCTTGAGTACTGTGTCCAGTTCTGGGCCCCTCAGTTTAAGAAGGACATTGAAACACTTGAACGTGTCCAGAGAAGGGCAACGAGGCTGGTGAGAGGCCTTGAACACAAGCCCTATGAGGAGAGGCTGAGGGAGGTGGGATTGTTTAGCCTGGAGAAGAGAAGGCTCAGGGGTGACCTCATTGCCCTCTACAACTACCTGAAAGGTGGTTGTAGCCAGGAAGGGGTTGGTCTCTTCTCCCAGGCAACCAGCACCAGAACAAGGGGACACTGTCTCAAGCTGCACCAGGGGAGGTTTAGACGCGAGGTGAGGAGGAAGTTCTTCACCGAGCGAGTCATTCGTCATTGGAACGGGTTGCCCAGGGAGGTGGTTGAGTCACCATCCCTGGAGGCATTCAAGAGGAGATTGGACGTGGCACTTGGTGCTATCGTCTAGTCATGGGGTCTGTGTTGATAGGTTGGACTCGATGATCCTCGAGGTCCTTTCCAACCTAAGTTATACTGTGATACTGTGATACTGTAAATGTGGCAAAGGATGCAAAAAATGGTAAGAAGGATTTCTTCACGTACATTAGCAGGAAAAGGAATACCGGGCAAAATATGGGCCTACTGCTGAATGAGGTGACAGAGGATACAGAGAAGGTGGAGTTACTGAATGTCATCTTTGCTTCAGTCTTTACTGCTAAGGACAGCCCTCAGTCCCTGAAAGTAAGGAAGAAAGTATGGAGGAAGGAAGATTTTCCCTTGGTTGAGGAGGATCAAGTTAGAGATCAGTTAAATAAAGTAGATATTCACAAGTCCACAGGTCCTGATGGAATGCACCTGCAAATGCTGAGGGAGCAATCAGAAGTCACTGCTGGGCCATTCTCCATCATCCTTGAAAGGTCCTAGAGAACAGGAGAAGTGCCTGAAGACTGCAGGAAAGCCAATGTCACTCGTCCTCAAAAATAGCAAGAAGGAATACCCAGGAAACTACAGGCCTGTCAGCCTCACCTCCATCCCTGGAGAAATGATGGATATCATCTCAAAGAACATGGAGGAAATGAAGGTTATGAGAAGTAGTCAACATGGATTCACCAAAGGGAAGTCATGTCTGACTAATTAGATAGCTTTCTACAAGGGCATGACTGGATAGATAGATGAGGGGAGAGCAATGGACATTATTGACCTTGACTACAGCAAGGATTTCGACATCGTCTTCCACAGCATCCTCATAGGCAAGCTTTGGAAGTGTGGGTTAGATAAATGGACAGTGGGGTGGATTGAAAACTGGCTGAAGGATAGAGCTCAGAGGATTGTGATCAGTGGCACAGAGTGTAGTTGGAAGTCCGTAACAAGTGGTGTCCCCCAGGGGTCAGTACTGGGTCCAACCCTGATCAATTCATCAATGACCTGGATGAAGGGATAAAGTGTACCCTCGGCAAGTTTGCCGATGACACAAAACTGGGAGGGGTGCCTGATACACCAGAAGGCTGGTGCTGCCATCCAGTGTGACCTGGACAGGCTGGAGAGTTGGACAGAGAGTAACATAGTGAAGTTCAAAAAGGGCAAGTATAGGGTACTGCACCTAGGGAGGAATAACCCCATGTACAGGTTAGGGGTTGAACTGCTGGAAAGCAGCTCTGTGGAAAAGGACCTGGGAGTCCTGCTGGACAACAGGATGACCATGTGTAGCAGTTTGGGCTGGGTGCCCTCTGCAATGTTCATATGAGGGGTGCTTCCTGTGTCCAGAAGTCCAGCCCAGTGGGTGGACACAGGAAGCCAGGTATTTCATACCATAATACCCTGCACCACTATAAGATCTCAGCACGGGGTCTGGCACTTTCTCTTTCTTCCCTTGCCGCCAACCAGTAACTTGGGGGAGGTGTCTCCTGGCTCTTTGGGCCTGGCTAGGCCCAAGGCCAGGGGGATGGGCAGTCTCAGATTTGGCCAGCTGAGACTAGTCTAGCAGTGGAGTGGGGGAGTGGGAAGAAGGAGCCCTGGGGGTCTTGGGTGTACCCTCGGGTGGGGATGGGATATTTCTGGGTGTGCTTTGGGATCTCTTTTGTCACAGAGCTTCTGGCTCTCTGTAAACTGTCACCGCTTTCCATTTAAACTTTCCATCCCTTTGGCAATCTGTTTGTCTGAGTCATTATTTTTGCCCATGGTGGGGAGGGGGGTCTGCCTCAACCCATCACACCAGTATACAGACTTCTCACTGCAGATGCTCTGGAGCTCTGCCCTGTTCCAGTAGAGTCTGGATCAGTACATGATCAGTTCAAATGGTGGGGCTGTGTTTCCACCCCTGGGGCAGTCAATTCCACCCCTCCAAGTGAAAGCACATTTCGGTGCTCTGCTTCCAAAACCTGTCACACCAGAAACACAGATGGGTTCCATTCCTCATAGTTTGATGGCATCAGAATATACTGTGTGCCTGTATCTACTAAATCTTTATACTCTTGTGGGTTCAACTTGCCAAGCCATCAGATCCATATGGTCCAATAAACCCAGTTGTCCCTCTCCTCCATCTGGTTGGAGGCAGGGCCCCTCTAATTCTGACTGGAATCATTTGCATCTTCTGAAGATGCTTTGGGTGTCCCTTCAGGAAGATCAGAAGCATTGTCAGTCCTCCTCTTTTGGGGCGATTCTCCACTGGAAACTGGGGCAACATTCTTCTGGGGGGAATTTCCTTGTAATTCACAGACTCGTGCAGTTCAGAATGAAGTGGGTTTTCTGTCCCACTTCCTCATGTCCTCCCCATGGTCATGTCAGTTGAACCACAGGGTACACCGTGGTGTGTCCCTCCCATATTTTCTCCCTCAGACAGGGAAGCACTTGCTCTTCATGGCTGAAACATGGGACCATACAGGTGGGGAGTAGAATATGTTCTTTTTGAGCTGATGGACCTCCCAGGACAGTTCCTTCCTGGCTGAACCACAGGCCTGGATGGAGGAAGAGACTTTCCCCACATGGATTTAAGAAGGGCAGGTCCTGCCTGACCAACCTGATCTCCTACGATCAGGTGACCCTCCTGGTGGATGTGGGGAAGGCTGTGGATGTAGTCTACCTGGACTTCAGCAAGGCCTTTGACACTGTCCCCCACAGCAAACTCCTGGCCAAGCTATCAGCTCATGGCTTGGACAGGAGCACACTCTGAGCTGGGTTAGGAACTGGCTGGATGGCCGAGCCCAGAGAGTGGTGGTGAATGGTGCCACATCCAGCTGGCGGCCAGTCTCCAGTGGCATCCCCCAGGGATCAGTGCTGGGCCCCA
Source organism: Melanerpes formicivorus (assembly GCF_026170545.1). NCBI lineage: Eukaryota > Metazoa > Chordata > Aves > Piciformes > Picidae > Melanerpes > Melanerpes formicivorus. The sequence continues at coordinate 15,303,043 of NW_027142361.1, forward strand.
TGCTCTTTAACATCTTTATTGATGATCTGGATGAGGGCATTGAGTCCATCATCAGTAAATTTGCGGATGACACCAAGCTGGGGGCAGGTGTTGATCTGCTGGAGGGTAGAGTGGCTTTGCAGAGGGACCTCGACAGGCTGGACAGATGGGCAGAATCCAACGGCATGAGATTTAACAAGTCCAAGAGCCGGGTTCTGCACATTGGCCACAACAACCCCATGCAGAGCTACAGGCTGGGGTCAGAGTGGCTGGAGAGCGGCCAGGCAGAAAGGGACCTGGGGTGCTGGTTGATGGTAGGGTGAACATGAGCCTGCAGTGTGCCCAGGCAGCCAAGAGGGCCAATGGCATCCTGGCCTGCATCAGGAACAGTGTGGCCAGCAGGAGAAGGGAGGTCATTCTGCCCCTGTACACTGCACTGGTTAGGCCTCACCTCGAGTACTGTGTCCAGTTCTGGGCCCCTCAGTTTAGGAAGGATGTTGACTTGCTGGAACGAGTCCAGAGAAGGGCAACAAAGTTGGTGAGGGGTTTGGAACACAAGCCCTATGAGGAGAGACTGAGGGAGCTGGGGTTGCTTACCCTGGAGAAGAGGAGACTCAGGGGTGACCTTATTGCTCTCTACAACTACCTGAAGGGAGGTTATAGACAGGCGGAGGTTGGTCTCTTCTTCCAGGCAACCAGCACTAGAACAAGAGGACACAGTCTCAGGCTGTGCCAGGGGACGTTTAGGCTGTATGTTAGGAAGAAGTTTTACACAGAGAGGGTGATTGCCCATTGGAATGGACTGCCCGGGGAGGTGGTGGAGTCACCGTCATTGATTGGAGGTGTTCAGGAGGAGACTTGATAGGGTGCTTGGTTGCATGGTTTAGTTGGTGGGTTGGATGATAGATTGGATGCACTGATCTTCAAGGTCTCTTCCAACCTGATCTATTCCATTCCATTCCATTCCATTCCATTCCATTCCATTCCATTCCATTCCATTCCATTCCATTCCATTCCATTCCATTCCATTCCATTCCATTCCCAGAGCCTGGTACTCATTTTATCCACTGTTTGTCCTTGGCCATCTTCCAAAACCAGAGATAAAGGCCAAGTGAGCATCCCTGGCTCTTTCACCTATTCATTCTCATCCTTTGCCAGACAAGCTGCTTTCCTTGTATGTCTCTTTTTCTGTACAGAGGTAGCTGATACTGGTACAGGCTGGTTCTCTGGTGCAGCATCCATGCCTGCTGGTGGGGTCTGAATAGCTACGGTGCCTGCTGGTCTGCCTGTAGGCCCAGAGACCTTCCCTTACCCCTGAGTATTCTGAATAGTGATGAGAAGGGCTCGATAGGCATGGGCCAGGCCCAAACACACTGCAGAGATTTCTGTCTGTCTGGAACTTCCAGGCTGACAACCAAATTCTTCCAAACATCTCACCAGCTTGTCAGGATTTTGCACTTGTTCAAGGGTGAAATTCCAAACCACCGGAGGGGACCACTGTCCTAGGCACCTGCCCATACACCCTGACACTCATAATTATCCAGCCTTGGGGCACATCTCTTAGTGGTATTCTTGGGAGAGCGCTGTATTGCTCTGAACAAAACCTGGCATGCCAGTAACCAGTATAGTTCTAAGCCATTCCCCTAATGTGAGGCTCAGCACCACAACAATCACATACAGGACCCCAGCACATCAGTTCAAGCCACCCCTGGAAAGCAAATGCATCACCATAGCAAACACACCACAGGAAAAAAAGTGGATAAAACTCTCTTAACAATCCTAAAACCTTAATTGAATCCTCTTGTTATCTTGCTTCTTGGTATCCCAACCCTTTTGTCTCCTGCCAAATTTGAGTCTTAGTTAAGACAGCTGCTTTTCAAGCCCCATGTTGGGATGCCAAATATGGATTGTCCTGCATTAACACAGCCCGCTCTTACACCCCCCCTCTCTACAGGCAAACGGGAGGGAAAGTAACACGCAAAAAACACACTGGGTTGAGTTAAAGAGAGTTTAATGAGATGATAAAATGCATATTTCCAGTAAATGCATTATTTCCAGTATCTGAAAGGGGCCTACAGGAAGGCTGGGGAGGGACTTCTCAGGATCGCAGGTAGTGATAGGACTAGGGGGAATGGAATGAAGCTGGAGGTGGGGAGATTCAGGCTGGACATGAGGAGGAAGTTCTTCACCATGAGAGTGGTGAAACCCTGGAATGGGTTGTCCAGGGAGGTGGTTGAGGCCCCGTCCCTGGAGATGTTTAAGAGCAGGCTGGATGAGGCTCTGTCCAGCCTGATCTAGTGTGGGGTGTCCCTGACCATGGCAGGGGGGTTGGAACTAGATGATCCTTGTGGTCCCTTCCAACCCTGACTGATACTATGATACTACTATGATATTTACCTTAGCTTATTGTAGAGGTTTGGAATTTACCACCACATTACCGAAAGCTCGACTCACTCAGTTGGAAGCAAATGGAAGCTATATTTACAAGCAATAACTACACTCTACAATGGAATGCAATGAATATGTACAAATATACAGTATTTACAATATTATACAGGTATTTACAATCAGAAAAAAGCACGGAAAGCCCCCTGAACCCCTTCTGGTATCCCAAAAGGAGTGGGGAAACCTCTCCGCTCTCCCCTAACCCCCTCCCCTTTCTTTGTTTAATTAGAAGAAAAGACAAAAGATGTTAGGAGGACCGTTAGCTCAAAGCATCGTTACTATCCTTATCTCAAGGTCAGCGTCGATAAGATTCTCCGGCTGAGCAGAGCAGAAGCAGCAGCCAGAGAAGGAAGAAAGGAATGAAGTGGGATGTATGAGATTGCTAAGGGTACCCTTCACACATCTGTCCAATGAAATTAGTTTAGAAAAATATTTTGGTTTCCTTTTTACATCCAACTGTGAATTGCTTATATTTCTCCACTATTCTGCTCGAAAATCTGCAGCTAACTTTTAAAGGCATAGCCTAAAACTGCCACACCTATTTGCAGAAAAACACAGCAAAATGCAGAAGCAGCAGCCAGCGACCTCCCCCACCAACAGACCCACAGCCTGCCCAGCATAAAAGACCCACCCCCCAAACTCAGAAACTGAAAGTAGCAACCAGAACAGGAGCTTCGCACCCCATAATATTTTGCTCCAGCCTGCGGGAACCCAATGGAGTAATTAACAGAATGTTTAGCTGGCCTTCATGTCTATGTGGGCTCCAGGGGGGTGATAAGTGATGGGACATCTTGTTGTACCTTGGAACCATGTGAGAAAAGATAGGAGTGTGTAGATAATGAAATGGTATATTGCTGAAGTGGATGGAAAAAGCAGTTGGGGAAAAAAAAATGTCTGTTAGAATAAGACAAAAGAGTGAGTTCGATGATTGGGCTGTGGGAAAGTAAAGCATGTATGAACCTCTCAATAAATAGCTACTGGTTCCACAGTTCAGGGCCATTTTGGCCCACCTGTGGCCATGGTCACCTCTCCACAACTGGTCTATCAGCTTGTATTTCATCTCTCCATCTCTCCCTTGCCGCCAACCAGTAACTTGGGGGAGGTGTCTCCTGGCTCTTTGGGCCTGGCTAGGCCCAAGGCCAGGGGGATGGGCAGTCTCAGATTTGGCCAGCTGAGACTAGTCTAGCAGTGGAGTGGGGGAGTGGGAAGAAGGAGCCCTGGGGGTCTTGGGTGTACCCTCAGGTGGGGATGGGATATTTCTGGGTGTGCTTTGGGATCTCTTTTGTCACAGAGCTTCTGGCTCTCTGTAAACTGTCACCGCTTTCCATTTAAACTTTCCATCCCTTTGGCAATCTGTTTGTCTGAGTCATTATTTTTGCCCGTGGTGGGGAGGGGGTCTGCCGCAACCCATCACACCATGAGCCAGCAATGTGCCCTTGTGGCCAATGGCATCCTGGGGTGCATCAAGAAGAGTGTGGCAAGAAGGTCAAGGGAGGTTCTCCTCCTCCTCTGCTCTGCCCTGGTGAGGCCATATCTAGAGTATTGTGTCCAGTTCTGGGCTCCCTTGTTGAAGGACAGGGAACTGCTTGAGAGGGTACAGGAAAGGGCTACAAAGATGATTAGGGAACTAGAACATCTCTCTTATGAAGAAAGGCTGAGGGACTTGGGGCTTTTTAGCCTTGAGAAGAGAAGACTGAGGGGGATCTTATCAATGCTTAGAAATACTGAAATGGTGGGTGTCAGAAGGATGGGGCCAGTCTTTTTTTCAGTGGTACTCAGTGACAGGACAAGAGGTAATGGGCACAAACTTGAACACAGAAGTTTCATCTAAACATGAGGAGGAACTTCTTTACTTTGAGGGTGGTGGAGCACTGGAACAGGCAGCCCAGAAAGGTGATAGAGTCTCCATCTCTGAAATAATTCAAAACCTGCCCGGACACCATCTTGTGCAACCTGCTCTAAGTAAACCTGCTCTGGCAGGGGGCTTGGACTAGATGATCACCAGTGGTCCCGTCCAACCCCTATCATTCTGTAATTCTGGATGTCACATAGATGCCCAATACCCAAGAGTCAGGCCACTGAGGAACATCAAAACAACCAGCAGGTAGACCAGGATGCTAAGGTCAAAGCGTCTCAAATAGATCTGGACTGGCACCATAAAGATTAATTATTTTCAACTCAGTGGACCCATGATACTTCAGGATAGAGATGGGCTTGTGACTGAGTGGTCTGGCAGTATAGGCTTAGAGTCTGACATGGTGGTAGGCCATGCTCAGCATAAGTGCAGAAGTAGCTAGCAGACTAGCAAAACAGTGCTGTGGTAGCAGCATGTAACTAAAGCAGGGCACTGGTAGCTATAAATACAGAAAGTTATCTGGGAATAACAGGATTCACACCTGCATCAACAACCTTGCATGATATTAGTCGTTTGACCAATAATCTATTGTGACCATTTTAGGCTGTGCCTTTAAGAAAGGGACAGTTACTGGAACACTCTGGCTGAATGCTTTGGTGGAAAAATGAAAACAAGATATTCTAAATTAATTTCATTGGTAGATTGGTAGTATGCAACTTTAAATTTCAGCTTTAGTTCAGTTTGAATCTCAGTCAGTTCAGTCTGTCTTTTTCAGTCTGTTTGTTTCAGTCTCTCTGAGCAACAGCTGTGCTGGACGGAGTTGACCTTGAATTAACTGAGCTAACCAGATAAGAAACTAATTCTTGCATACGCTTTGAGCTAACAGAATTTCCTTCTTAATAATTACCTTTTCTCTCTCTAACCCCTTTTTTTGGAAAAAAGGGAGGTAGAGGGAGAAGGGGGGTACAGCTGGGGGGAACCCTTTCTCCCTGGAGGAGGGAGGGATTTTCTGTGTTACGTTCTTTGCTGTATATTTCTGTATATATTGTAAATACTGTATATTGTGTATATATCCATCTGCATCTCATCCTGCTTGTAAATATAGCTTATTCATATCTTTGCTTCTCTGACTGAGTTAGCCGTGGTTTCTTTGGGGGGGGGGGGGGGGGAAGAACTGAACTTTCTCTCACCACCACATAATTTATCGGCTGCCCAACTCAGGGCTTGTGGATAATTACTGTACAGAAGCAGGGCAAAATTTGCTTGATTTATTGTCTGCTCGAGTCGGAGTTGCAAACATGAAAGTGTTTTGGATTTTAGAGTGTCTAGTCTTTTCAATTTGTAGTGTACTGACCTATAAGTATTTTTTAGGATTCATTTGTGAGCATTTAGGCAGGTACTTAATGTATAAATTATATTTATGGTTTAAGTATAAGATTCAGCTTCTCTATGACTGGTGTCTGGGATTCTTTTGGCTTACGAGATACAGAAATGTAACAGCTAGCACTCTGCCAGTCGAGACAAGGGAGCTTAAGATTCCAGTACGTGAAAGAGTAATTTTAAGTGATGGCTGGGATCCAAAGGTGATTTATTTCATGTGTGTAATCAGGCTGCTGGTGATAGTGATTATGTACTTGTTGTATGCGCTGTACCGGGAGAAGAAGGTATCTAAGGCTTGTTTCGTTATTAAGCATAGACCAAAGAGAAGGAAGCATAGCTCTAACTCTACCCCAGAGATTTCTAGTGATGAGGAGAATGGAGAATCTTTATCAGTTAAAGATAGAGCTAAAAAGGCTATCAGGAAGGCTGCTTTGCACGGCGCTGTTGGTGATGCTGGCAATCAGCCAGCTGCAGCGGCAGCAGCAGCTCCTAACATGGCAGCTCCCATGTCCTCGGCGGCCATTAGAGAGGCAAAGCCATTTCCTTCTTATTCGGCAGGACTGGAAGTGTCTGCCACAGCAGCTGGTCGTCTCAAAACCTGTCAGCTTCTGTTAATGTGGCTGTAAATTCAAACACAGCTCCAATTAAGCAAGTAGCAGTTTTAAATATGAGAAGTGGAAAGCACAAAGCTGATCCAGGAGCTGATGGGGGAGAACAGCAAGATACTGCTGCTGATGAGGGAACTTCTGCTAAAAAAGAGCCTGCTGGGGAGAAAGAGGTTTGTCTTAAAAGATATAGCTGAGTTATTGAGATCATCACTGGATGGAGATGCAGGGCAAATTGCTGGTAGGGCAGCAGCTAGTGGGGGTGCTTCTCAGCTTAAAGAGATCCTTAGGAGAGCGACAGCAGGATTATGGGGACAACAAGTTCAGGAAGAGGAGGCAGAGGAGGAGGCAGATGATATTCAGCATTGTTCAGCACCGCAGGAAGAGCTTAGACATGAGCGGAAGGATTACATCAGAGCAGATAATGAGCCAGTTCTAGCTTTGCTTGGTAGATGTTTTGATACAGGTGCTCCAGCTCTAATGGTTGGAGACAAGTCAGCATCTCAACTAGGAACTCTCTCAAAGGACAGTGGAATAGACAGACATCTAGGCAGGTCTCTCGGTAAGGTTACTCTGTGGATATGCCTTTTATTGGCAACTCTCATGAGATACCCTTCCCGAGATGATCTTCCATGGAATCCTAAACCCTGGACTACCATGGATGAGGGAATTAAGCGTCTGAGAGAATTTGCTGTCAGAGAGGTACTCTATGGTAACCATGAAACTCTGAATCGTGATGAAATTCCTGTGGGCCAGGATGCCATTGGCCAGCTGCCAGCTGGATGTGGCACCATTCACCACCACTTTCTGGGCTCGGCGCTCCAGCCAGTTCCTAACCCAGGGCAGGGTGCTCCTGTCCAAGCCACGGGCTGACAGCTTGACCAGGAGTTTGCTGTGGGGGACGGTATCAAAGGCCTTGATGAAGTCCGGGCAGACTACATAAACAGCCTTCCCCACATCCACCAGGTGGGTCACCAGATCATAGAAGCTAAATTACAGGGTTTGCCATAAAAGTAGGAAGCAACATTTGGACAGAAGTGGTTACAAGGGCAAAGTGACCCAAAGCCTAGATTCTCCACTTTAAGCAAATAACTCAAGACTATTTAGTATAGTATTTCTGATTTTATTTTTTTTTAAACAAAGCAATCTAACTTAATCAGCTGTCTGATTTGTGATCACTCCAGTGACAGGTCTCAGTCATTTCACAGTCTCCTCTTTGTCCTTTATATCTATCACTCTTATGTGACATTTCAAAAGTAATTTTGGATGAAACTTGTTCTTCAGGCATCCTACAAACTCATGAGGCAGAATCACACAGAACTTGACCACCTCCAAGAAGCCAGACTATACATTCGTTTTCCTTGATGTGCTGTGGAGAAATATTAGGAAGCACACAACATAAATTGCCCTCAGTTTTTTATTAACTGAAAGAGGTTTCTTGGAACCCTGATCTAAGCTTTTAGAATAGAATAGAATAAACCAGGTTGGAAGTGACCTTCAAGATCATCGCGTCCAACCTATCACCCAACACCACCTAATCAACTAACCCATGTAACCAAGCACCCTGCCAAGTCTCCTCCTGAACACCTCCAGTGATGGCGAATCCACCACCTCCCCGGGCAGTCCATTCCAATGGGCAATCACTCTCTCTGTGTAAAACTTCCTCCTGACCTCCAGCCTGAACTTCCCCTGGCGCAGCCTGAGACTGTGTCCTCTTGTTCTGGTGCTGCCTGCCTGGGAGAAGAGACCAACCTCTGCCTGTTTACAACCCCCCTTCAGGTAGTTGTAGAGAGCAATAAGGTCACCCCTGAGTCTCCTCCTCTCCAGGCTAAGCAGCCCCAGCTCCCTCAGTCTCTCCCCATAGGGCTTGTATTCCAAGCCCCTCACTAACTTCGTTGCTCTTCTCTGGACTCGTTCCAGCAAGTCAACATCCTTCCTAAACTGAGGGGCCCAGAACTGGACACAGGACTCGAGGTGTGGCCTAACCAGTGCAGTGTACAGGGGCAGAATGACCTCCCTGCTCCTGCTGGCCACACTGTTCTTAATGCAGGCCAGGATGCCATTGGCCCTCTTGGCTGCCTGGGCACACTGCAGGCTCATGTTCAGCCTACCATCAACCAGCACCCCCAGGTCCCTCTCTGCCTGGCTGCTCTCCAGCCACTCTGACCCCAGCCTGTAGCACTGCATGGGGTTGTTCTGGCCGATGTGCAGAACCCGGCACTTGGATGTGTTAAATCTCATGCCGTCGGACTCTGCCCATCTGTCCAGCCTGTCGAGGTCTCTCTGCAAAGCCTCTCTACCCTCTAGCAGATCAACTCCTGCCCCCAGCTTGGTGTCGTCAGCAAATTTACTGATGATGGACTCAATGCCCTCATCCAGATCATCAATAAAGATGTTAAAGAGCACAGGGCCCAGCACTGATCCTTGGGGCACACCACTAGTGACTGGCCGCCAGATGGATGTGGCACCATTCACCACCACTCTCTGGGCTCGGCCATCCAGCCAGTTCCTAACCCAGCTCAGAGTGCTGCTGTCTAAGCCATGGGCTGACAGCTTGGCCAGCAGTTTGCTATGGGGGACGGTGTCAAAGGCCTTGCTGAAGTCCAGGCAAACTACATCCACAGGCCTCCCCACATCCACCAGGCGGGTCACCTGATCATAGAAGGAGATCAGGTTGGTCAGGCAGGACCTGCCCTTCCTAAATCCATGTTGGCTGAGCCTGATCCCTTGGCCATCCTCTAAGTGCTGTGTTAATGCACTCAGGATGACCTGTTCCATGATCTTGCCTGGCACTGAGGTCAGGCTGACAGGACTGTAATTCCCTGGCTCATCCAACCGGCCCTTCTTGTGGATGGGCACCACGTTGGCCAGCTTCCAGTCCTCTGGGACATCTCCAGTGAGCCAGGACTGCTGAAAAATGATGGAGAGGGGCTTGGCCAGCTCCTCTGACAGCTCACCCTCAACCTCCAATGCCCCGTACTTTTTTTTCCAAGGGCAGTGGGGGGGGTGAGGGGGGGCAAGGAGGTTTAACCTTGCATCTTTTGATAGGAACCTGCATCCATTCCCCTCTTCTTTTTGGATAACTGGCCTCTGCTGGGGGGGCCTGCAGAGCCTGGTTACTCAGGTTCGTCACCCTTCTGCAATTGCATACATCTCTAAATCCAGCAACCTTATCCTTCAGTCCGGCCACCAGGCTAAGCAGACAGTCGATCTGCTCACCCCTAAAGCAGGAGCCGTCCCCTCTACCCTGCATCTCAAGTGCCAGGCTCCAGCACTGTCTGCAGCTAGATGCCTGGACACCTACCTCTTACTTATGACACCTACCTATCTGCTTATATTCCCCCTCAGTCTGAGTCGAGACTGACTTTTTAAAGGAGTTATTGCGGCGAGTTACCACCATGGCTAGCCCTGCCCACCGGACCTACTGGAGAATGTTTTTTTTTAAAAAAGTGTGGTGGCACGCGCGTCCGAGCGAGAAGCCACTGAAACGGAAGCTGCCGCGGCACACAGGGACCCGAACGATCCTGAACACGTGGAGAATCGGTGAGAGCCGATTCCTGCCGAGCGCAGAGACTGTGTGTGGGTCCTTCAGGTCAAAAACAGCAGCAGTCCGTGCTTTTCCGAGGCTTCTGGTCTCGATGTGTGTCCCCAATGGAGCTTACCGCTGAAACGGAAGCTGCCGCGGGCTTTGAAACTGCCGTGGCACGCAGGGACCCGAACGATCCCGAACACGTGGAGAATCGGTTACAAACAAGGGTTCTGGCTGTGTACAACAATCTGAAGTGTTCCTTTAGCACTGATTTGTAACTTTGCTTTGAAGGTTGCAATTCCCCCCCAAAAAGAACATTAGTGTCAACATTAGAGGTTAGTCACTGAACAACATTGTTTCTCAGTGAACTTGTCATTTTTATCTGACCTATTTTCATACTCAGATGACAGTTTAAGTAAGGGAAACATAATGACCAAGGATGAGGTACTTAATGCCTTCTTTGCCTCACTCTTTGGTAGTAGAACTAGTTGTTTTCTGGGTGATCAGCCCCCTGAGGTGGAAGGCAGGGAAAAGAATGAAGTCCCCATAATCCAAGAGGAGATGGTTAGTGACTTGCTGCATCACTTAAGCATATACCCAAGGGCACTAGGGAAGCTGGCAGAAGCGCTCACCAGGCCACTTTCCATCATTTACCAGCAGTCCTGACTAACTGTGGAGATATCACTTGAAGGGAGATTGGAAAATGTGATGCTCATCTACAAGAAGAGCTGGGGAAGGTCATTAAACAGAGAATCTCAAGTGCCCTGTGTGTGCAGGGCAACCAGGTGATCAGGCCCAGTCAGCATGAATTCATGAGGGGCAGGTCCTGTTTGACAAACCTGATCTCTTTCTACAACAAGGTAACCTGCTTAGTAGATGAGGGAAAGGCTGTGGATCTTGTTTAGCTGGGCTTTACTAAAGCCTCTAATACAGTCTCTAATAAAGTCTCCCACAGCATCCTCGTGGAGAAACTGGCTGCACATGGTTGGGATGGGTGGATGCTTTGCTGGGTAAAAAAAAATGGCTGGATGGCTGGGCCCAAAGAGTGGTGGTGAACAGAGTTAAATCCAGTTGGTGGCTGGTCACAAGTGGTGTTCCCCAGGGCTCAGTTTTGGAACTAGTCTTGTTTAGTACCTTTATCAATGATCTGGATGAGTGGATTGAGTGCACCCACAGTATGGAGATGACACCAAATTGCTTACTCATTACATGCTTGGGCATGACATAGATGGTATAGACTAAGGGGTGGAGAATGTCATGGCGGGACCGGTTGAGGCTGTCCCCTTAAGAAAGGGAATATTGTAGTTGGATGTTGGTAAACGAAAATACGGATCTAAACTAATTTCATTGGTAGATTTGGGAGGAAGCACCTTCTGAACTGGGAGTGCAGCAGAGTTTCCTGGGAATTCCTGCACTTTTGTCTTCAGTCTTTCTTCCACTCCTTCTTTGGGCAGCAGCTCTCTGTTCTGGGCTTTCGGCCAAGGCTTGACCTTGAAACTGTTAAACTGCAAGGCCTGTATTAACTGCTTTCCAATTAACACATAACTGCTTCTAACTTCTTTCTCATTCTCTCACTTTCTAACCCGCTCTGGGGAAAGAGAGAGAGAGGAGGGAGTGGAGGTGGGGAACCCCCTCAGCAGAGGGGGAAACTCATTTCTGTGCTACTTTATTGTATATATTGTAAATATTGTAAATTCTGTAAATTCCCCTGCGTTTCCCTGCTTTGTAAATATACAGCACCCATTGTTTTGCTAATTCAGCTGTGAGGCTTTTTTTCCCTTTCCCTTCAATTTTCTTTCCCTTTACTTTACAGGTGGGAGGGAGGAGGCTTTTTGGCCTTACCCTTCCAACCCCTCGACATTTTTTTTTTTTGCTTGGCTTACCCAACATGGGGCAGATAATTAGTTTAATTTATTACTTGATTGATTTAGTGTTTTCTAGCTGAATTAGCAAACATGAAGGTGCTGTGATTTGTAGGGCAATTATTCTTTTCAATTTTTGGGGCTCTGGTTTACAGATACTGTTTGGGTTTGATTTTGGATTACCTGGGCACATATTTGGTGCGGACAATTTATTTGTGGGTTATGTACAGAGTTAGACTATGGTATGGAAAATGTATTGATTTATTATGGCCAGCAAGATACAGAAATGTTACCTCCACCACTCTCCCAATTGAGATAAAAGGTTTTAAGATTCCGCCGGAGGAGAGAGTAACTTTAGGTGATGGCTGGGATCCAAAGGTGATTTATTTGGTGTCTATAAATCTGCTGCTGGTGATGGTAATTGCATATTTACTGTTTTCTTTGCGGCGAGAGAGAAAGGTGTCCAGAGCTCGTTTTGTTATTAAAACTAGATCAAAAAGAAAACACCGTGGCTCTGGATCAGTCCCAGAGTCATCTAGTGATGAGGAGTGTGGAGAATCTCTGTCAGTCAAAAAGAAAGCTAAGAAGTTAATTGGAAAGGCTGCTCTACATGACTTTGCTGCTGATTCTAGCAAGCTGCCAAAGGAGGCGGCTGGTATCAACATGGCGCCTACTCCTTCTCCTCCTCCTTCTTCTCTGTCGGCCATTAATGGAGCAACGTCATTTCTGCCCACTCTCTCGGTGGGACTGGAAGTCACTGCCCCAGCAGCTGATTTATCTCAGGACCTGTCAGCTTCCATTAAGGTGGCTGTAAATTCAAACACAGCTCCAGTTAAGGTGGCTGTTTTAAAGACCAGGGGGGGAAAGGCCAAAGATGGAGAAGAGCAGCTGGAAACTGATCCTGGTGAGGGGCCCTCTACTCTAAGAAATCCTGCTGAGAAGGAAGAGAAGATCTCTTTTAAAGATCTACCTAACCTAGTGAGAGCAAAGCAGGATAGAGATGCAGCTAGGAAAGGAGCTGGCAAAGGTGGTTCTCAGCTTAAAGAGATCCTTCAGAAAATGGCAGGAGGATTATTAGGACAACAAGTTCAGGGAGAGCAAGAGGAAGATGATATAACTGACTGTTCGTCACCGAGGGAGGAGCTAAGAAACGTCCGTAAAGATTTCACCAGAGCAGATAAGGAGCCAGTTCTAGCTTGGCTTAGTGGGTGTTATGATACAGGTGCTCCAGCTCTAACAGTTGGAGACAAGTCAGCAGCTCAGTTAGGAACTCTCTCAAGGAACAATGGAATAGATAGACATCTAGGCAGAGCTCTCGGTAAGGTTAATCTGTGGATACGCCTTTTAATGGCGGTTGCCTTAAGATACCCTTCCTGAGATGATCTTCCATGGAATCCTAAACCCTGGACTACCATAGATGAGGGAATTAAGCGCTTGAGAGAATTTGCTGTTAGAGAGATACTCTATGGTGAACATGAAACTCTGAATCCTGATGACACTCCTGTCGGTATTGGTCTTGCTAAAAAGATCATCAAACTTGCTCCTTCTAATTATGCAAACATTCTGGCAAGCAGAATTGTGTCAAGAAATGATGGTGGAGCTTCTCCTACGGTTGGCCAATTCAGTGATCAAATGAGGCAATTGGAGGATAGCATGACACGTGTTTCTTTGGTTTCAGCCATTGAAACTCTGTCTGGAAAAATTGAGAATTGCATGAGAGTTAAAGGATGAATTTAGAAATTCCATACCCCAATTAGCACAAAGGGATAATTCCAATTCTTCCTCCAGGTGGATACAAGTTTCATCTGTGAGGAATAGACGTCCTCCAAGGAGGTCATTCCAAAACAGACCAAATCAAAACAGACCACCAAGGCAATCACGTAGAACTATTTGGATAACTCTGTGTGATCAGTTTGGTGAGAACATGAACCGCTGGGATGGCCAACCAACTTCTAATCTTTTCAGGAGACTGAGGGAATTGCAAAGTGGCAGAACCCGAGGTAGCAATACCAGAAGGGTAGCTGTTACTTCCACAGTTCCCCAGAACAACTCTAGTAGCTCCAGCAGTGGCTCCAGTTGTAACATGCAAAGCTATAACACTGCACACTGTGCGCAATGCACATGTGGGCATGTTCCCCATAACTAGGGGTGCCCTGCCTCCTGCCAGGGGGAGGAGAGGGATAACAGAGATAACAGAATCTATTGGGATGTGTACATCCAGTGGCCTGGCACTTCACAATTTCGGAAGTACAGGGCCTTGGTTGACACAGGAGCTCAGTGCACCATAATGCCATCAAATTATCAGGGAGCGGAGTCTATAACTATTCTGGGAGTCACTGGTGGATCTCAAGAGTTAAGTAAGGTGGAGGTTAATATAAGTTTGACTGGTAAACAATGGAGGAAGCATACAGTTGTGACCGGACCTGATGCACCTTGTATTTTGGGAATTGATTTTCTGAGAGAAGGGCGTTTCAAAGACCCTAGAGGTTACAAATGGGCTTTTGGAGTAGCTTCAGTAGAAATTGATGGACAAAAATTGAAGCTGTCTGCCAGACCTGAGCTTTCTGATGAATCTGCAGTTGAGGGACAACATAAGATACAGGACATTAAATTGCCGGTTGCTTCTCAGACTGTGCATCACAGACAATACAGAACCAACCGTGACTCTTTGTTGCCCATTCAGAATCTGATTCGTCAGTTGGAGAGTCAGAAAGTCGTCAGCAAAACTCATTCACCTTTCAACAGTCCAGTGTGGCCTGTGCGGAAGCAGAATGGAGACTTGCGTCTGACAGTAGACTACCGAGCCCTGAATGAAGTAACACCACCTATGAGTGCAGCAGTGCCAGACATGATGGAGCTACAGTATGAGCTGGAATCCAAAGAGGCCAAATGGTATGCTACCATAGACACTGCTAATCCATTTTTCTCTATTCCCATAGCAGAGGAATGCAGGCCTCAGTTTGCTTTCACCTGGAGAGGGATCCAGTACACTTTCAACAGATTGCCAATTGGCTGGATCCACAGCTCAAGCATCTGTCATGCTGTGAGCCGCGATGCTCTGGAGGAAGGCTATGCTCCAGAACACATCCAGTTCATCGATGATATCATCGTCTGGGGTAAAACTGCTGAGGAAGTCTTCAAGAAAGGTAACAAAATCATTGACATTCTTCTGAATGCAGGTTTTGCCATCAAACGAGACAAGGTGAAAGGACCTACCACAGAGATTCAGTTTCTGGGAGTGCGGTGGCAGCATGGATGCAAACACATTCCAGTGGATGTGGTAAATAGAGTATCTACCCTGGCGAATCCCGCCAACAAGCAAGAGACCTGAAGTTTCTTGGGGATAGTGGGATTTTGGAGACTGCACATTCCTGGATACAGTCAGATTGTGAAACCTCTGTATGATGTGACTCGAAAGAGAAGCCATTTCCACTGGGGACTTGTACAACAAGCAGTCTTTGATCAGATAAAGCAAGAGGTGATTCAAGCAATGGGTCTGGGACCTGTCCGAGATGGTCCAGACATTAAGAACATTTTGTACACGGCTGCAAGTGACAATGGTCCAACCTGGTGCTTGTGGCAAAAAGCTCCAGGTGAGACACGTGGACGACCTCTTGGTTTCTGGAGTCGAGGTTACAGAGGTTCAGAGGCTAATTATACTCCAACAGAGAAAGACATTTTAGCTGCCTATGAAGGAGTAAAAGCATCTTCTGAAGTGATTGGAACTGAATCACAACTTCTCTTACCTCCCAGATTACCAGTTTTGAATTGGATGTTCAAAGGCAAAGGATCCACACCACATCATGCCACAGACTCAACCTGGTCTAAGTGGATGGCTCTGATAACACAGAGAGCTCGAAGGGGAAATCTTGAAAGGCCTGGTCTAATGGAGGTGATCTCAAGTTGGCCTGAAGGCATCAACTGTGCTAAACCTCCAGAGGAGAAAGTAACTCGTGCTGAGGAAGCTCCTCCTTACAATGACCTTTCTGATGATGAAAAGAAATATGCTTTGTTCACAGACGGTTCCTGTCGTCTTGTTGGGAACAAGTGAAGGTGGAAGTCTGCAGTGTGGAGTCCAACATGCCGAGTTGCAGAGGCGAAGGATGGAGAAGGAGAATCCAGTCAGTTTGCAGAGGTAAAAGCTGTCCAGCTAGCTCTCGACGTAGCTGAACGTGAGAGATGGCCAAAGTGTTATCTCTACACCGACTCATAGATGGTAGCCAATGCTCTATGGGGTTGGCTAAAGAACTGGTAAAAAATGGTTGGCAGAGGAAAGGAAAACCCATTTGGGCAGCCGACCTGTGGCAGTACATTGTCGATCGAATCGAGAGAATTCCAGTGAAAGTGAGACACATCGATGCTCACATTCCTAAGAGCAAAGCTACTGAGGAACAGCAACACAACCATCAGGCAGATCTAGCTGCAAGAGTTTCTCAAGTAGACATGGACTCTAATCTTGATCTCGACTGGAAACACCGAGGTGAGATATTCTTAGCTCGGTGGGCTCATGATTCGTCAGGACATCAAGGCAGAGATGCAACATACCAATGGGCTCGTGACAGATCCACAGACATTTCCATGGATGATATCACACAAGTCATCCATGACTGTGACATTTGTGCTGCTATTAAGCAGGCAAAACGACTTAAGGCCTTGTGGTATGGTGACAGATGGTCCAAGTACAAGTATGGTGAAGCTTGGCAGATTGACTACATCACTCTACCACGTTCTCGTTTGGGTAAGCAATACGTGCTTACTATGGTAGAGGCAAACACTGGATGGTTGGAAACTTATCCAGTTGCACATGCAACTGCACACAACACCATTCTCGGTCTGGAGAGACAAATCCTGTGGAGACACAGATCTCCAGAATGGATTGAGTCAGACAACGGAACTCATTTCAAGAACAACCTTGTAAAGATCTGGGCCAAAGAGCACGGTATTGAGTGGATATTCCACATTCCCTACTATGCACCAGCTTCAGGGAAGATTGAACGCTACAACGGTTTGTTGAAGACCACTCTTAAAGCCATGGGGGGTGGATCTTTAAAAAACTGGGAAAAACATTTAGTAGAAGCAACCTGGCTGGTAAATAGTAGAGGTTCAGTGAACCGAGCTGGACCTGCACATTCTGCTACAGAAAGTAGAAGGTGATAGAGTTCCTGTGGTTATAGAAAAGAATTTGTTAGGTAAAACTGTTTGGGTATTTTCACCCTCAGGAGAGGCTAAACCTGTCCGAGGGGTGGTTTCAGCTGAAGGTCCGGGTCACACTTATTGGGTAATGCAAGAGAATGGTGAAATACAGTGTATTCCACAAAGAAATTTAACTTTAGCTGAAAGAGGTTAATTTCAAAGTGTCGTACAGCTACATCGCGTCCAAAAGAAGATTCAACGAGGAATCTACAGTGCACAAACCCTGAGATCCCTCAGAGCCCTGAGTCAACTAAAAGACCCTGAGAATCCCTGTTTCCCTTTTCTTCGCTTCGTCGGCGAAGAAATGAACTGTTTTTCCATTTTTCTCATTTTCTGATTTTCTTGGACTTTTGGATCATCTACATCTGAGCATAGCCAGAATGGACTATGAACTTTACTTACGAACTGTAAATATCATTTTGGATTGGATGAACAGTATGAACAGCCAATGAAATTGTTTAGAAGAGGTGGACTGTGCCCGGTTGAGGCTGTCCCCTTAAGAAAGGGAATATTGTAGTCGGATGTTGGTAAACGAAAATACGGATCTAAACTAATTTCATTGGTAGATTTGGGAGGAAGCACCTTCTGAACTGGGAGTGCAGCAGAGTTTCCTGGGAATTCCTGCACTTTTGTCTTCAGTCTTTCTTCCGCTCCTCCTTTGGGCAGCAGCTCTCTGTTCTGGGCTTTCGGCCAAGGCTTGACCTTGAAACTGATAAACTGCAAGGCCTGTATTAACTGCTTTCCAATTAACACATAACTGCTTCTAACTTTTTTCTCTTTCTAACCCTCTCTAGGGAAAGGGGGAGAAAAGGGGGAGCGGAGGTGTGGAACCCCCTCAGCAGAGGGGGGAACTCTCATTTCTGTGCTACTTTGTTGTATATCTTTATATATATTGTAAATATTGTAAATTCTGTAAATTCCCCTGCGTTTCCCTGCTTTGTAAATATACAGCACCCATTGCTTTGCTAATTCAGCTCTGAGCTTTTTTTTCCCTTTCCCTTCAATTTTCTTTCCCTTTACTTTACAGGGGGGAGGGAGAAGGCTTTTTGGCCTTACCCTTCCAACCCCTCGACACGTGGGTCAAGTTGAATCTGCTGCTGCTATTCAATGCCATGCTGCTGTCATGCCCCCTTCAAAATTGCAGTGCTGCCTAGAGCTTGAAGTTCAGATTGTAACTGGAAGCACAATCTACAGCAATCTGTGATAGCTTAAGTGAAAACAATCATCAGTTTGAACTGAGCAAGGACAGTCATGGGTCCAAAAGAAACTGTAGTTCAATTAGGTTTCCTGTATCACAGCTTGCATTTGGAGATTAGATCACAGTATCACAAAGGTTGGAAGAGACCTCAAAGAGCATCGAGTCCAACCTGTCACCCCAGACCCCATGACTAGACCATGGCACCAAGTGCCACGTCCAATCTCCCCTTGAACACCTCCAGGGACGGCAACTCCACCACCTCCCTGGGTAGCCCATTCCAATGACGAATTACTCTCTCGGTGAAGAACTTTCTCCTCACCTCGAGCCTAAACTTCCCCTGGTGCAGCTTGAGACTGTATGAGATCTTCAAAAGTTATGATGAAGTGACTGATTTTATGCTACTAAAAGTTTATGGGGACGGAGACATGCACCTCGAAAACCTGGAAGCCATCTGTACCAAGCTGTAACCTGTTTTCCCTACAGCTAGAAATTAATTTCCACTCAGAACTGCACAGAAAACAAGACTTGGAAATTTATTTCTTTATCCCACTATGGTGAGAACTTGTTAAATAGCAACATTTGTTACCTTCAAAGGAGATTCTGCAAGTATGCCAAACTATGGGTGTATCAGTTCTTACTATTTTCCTCTTAAAAATGCTACTCAAATTTAGTTTCAGTGACATTTAGACCTACAAGTATTACACAAAAACATTGTGTGTTTTTGAAGTACATACACTAAAATAAATATTATTGGGCTTTTAAAAATAAGTAAAACTTTTTACACAGTCTATCATATTTTTATCTTTCTGTATATTCTAACAGATCATCTGCAGCTACTGACAGCAATATGAAGTCACGCTACAGGACCAACGAGACTAATATTGAACATGTGTGCAAATTGTGATTTCTTGCAATTTACAGCACTACATGTTGGGAGGTTTGGGGTGAGGGGGAAATAGTAGAAAAGTAAAAAACATTACTTACCTGAGCTTTTCTGATAAGCTGAGAAAAATCAGGCCAATAGAAACCAATGGGTAATCCAACTTTTGCTGATGTTTTGAATTTGTCTCCTATCTTAAATGGGACATCGTCAAGATAACTGAAAGGCCCTAAGATCAAAAGCAGAAATTGTATCAAAAAAAAACCTTATGCATTTGATGTATTAAATTAAAGCTCATATTTCTGTATTTGGGAAGTATTTTCTCTCTGCTGCCTGAACTACATCAGGTGACTCAATACAAAGGAAGTTGCTTGATCAGAAACCCAGTGAATCTGGTTGGACTTGATTGCCTCGGTTTTGGTGGTTTGTTGGGGGGTGTTTTGTTCTGGTGAGGGGTTTTGTTTGTTTTGGTGGTGTTGTTTTTTGTTTTCCCCTCCCCATCTTCTAGTTCATAGCTATTAAAAAAAAAAAAAAGAAACCAAGCACACACAATGCAACAACCCCACAATTGAACAGATTTTGGAGTCAATATACCAAACATTTTAGGTCTCCTGAACACTATTGTTATGTTTCTATAAAAAGATCCATTGGTTTTGTCATATTCAAAACAGGTTTTAAAACAACCCAGCTTTAGAGCAGCTAAGCCAAACTAAATTCCAGGGTTTGCCATAAAAGTAGGAAGCAATGTTTGGACAGAAGTGGTCACAAGGGCAAAGTGACCCAAAGCCTAGATTCTCCACTTTAAGCAAATAACTCAAGACTATTTAGTATAGTATTTCTGATTTTTTTTTTTTTTTTAAACAAAGCAATCTAACTTCATCAGCTGGTGTTCCCCAGGGCTCAGTTTTGGAGCCAGTCTTGTTTAACATCTTAACAGGCCATTTTTATTAATCCTTAATCATGTATTTAAATTAGGCTTTTTCTTCTGTACTTCAATTTTTCACATTTGAGACTGAATTAAAAGCTCAAGGAAAAATGGAATTTCCCAGAACCCTCTTATCTGAAAGATTACCCAGAAAGATCAAGGCTGATTTTCTAAAAGCAGAAGTTTCTATAGCATAAGAAATCAATTTAGAAATTTCACATGAACCTCCCAGTATATTTTGATTACTGATTTCAAGAAACTACATTACATACAACAAATGGAACTTTCATGCTCCACAGAAACATTAAATCTCAAATTACACCTTATTTTCTAAAAGTTAAGCATGTATGCAGGTAAATTTTTGTTACCAATCATCTGCATGGTGCTAAACCTCTCAAATATAGAAGATATTCTTTGTTTGCCTGCTGAACTAGATTAATCCAATTTAGTAAAAAATTCACTGCTGAACAAAAAGCAAGCATAGTTCAATGATGTATTGAAAGCTTCACTTTCAGTCAAACTTTTTGTGTGACTTCGATAGAAAGGAGCTACAGATCTAGTGTCCACTTCAGCAAACATCAGATCAGTATCACAACTGCAGTTCAGCTTTGATTCTGAAGGGGAAAGTGGAAGTACAGGAAGATATTATTCTGCCATGAAGAACCAAGGAATAGTCACAGTTTAACCAAAGAACAGGCAAAGCATCAGCAAGCAACTATGCAAGAAGGAAGCCAAGGCACTTAATTCCTAACAGAATAGACTAGACTAGACTAGACAAGATGTATTGGGTTGAACTGAGGTGGAGTTAATTCTCCTCACAGCATCGTTCTAGGGCTGTGGGTTTTTTTTCCTTTTGCAGCAGTAGTTGATAACACAGCAGTGTTTTGGCTACAGCTGAATTGAGTATCCGAGCTGTGTCCTTTCAACATTTCCCTGCCCCAGGAGTACATTGAGGGGTGGGCAGGATCTTGGGAGGGGACACAACTGAGCCAGCTGACTCAGACTGGCCAAAGAGGTATTCCATACCATATGACATCAGCTCAGGTATAAGAAGGACGTGAAAGAAGGAAGTTTGGGGATTCGTCCATGGCGTTTATCCTCCCAAGGAACCACCAAGCTTAGAGAGTCCTGCTTCCTGAGACCGATCACCGTCCTGCTGATGGGAAGTAGAGACTAACATCTCTCTCTCTGCTTTCTTTGCTTCCGCGCGGTCTATTTGCTGTTTGCTTATTAGTGTTATTAAATTGCTCCTATCTTATCCCCGGCTTCTATTATATTTTCTTTCCCTTCTTCCCCTGTTCACTTAAGAGGGGGAGTGATAGAGCGGCTTGGTGGGTATCTGGCCTCCAGGCCAGAGCCAAACCACCACAGTCCTTTTTGGTGCATTGGCCGGGAAACGAAAATATAACGTAGCTGTAGTTTCTGCAGGTTTTTTTTTTTTTTATAAGCTTGCTTATGATACAGGCTTCTGTGCTGGTCACGTGGCTTGCTGATAACTTCTGCTTTGTTTTGGAAATACTTCATTTGTTTAGGAACATGCCGAAGCAAATAATGGCTATGTGTCTCTTTCTCCTGCTTGTAGGGCTGCTGTTCTGTGGGAGCTATGCTAGAGAGGTCATAATTTCTGTCTCCCCACCTGAAATGAGTGTAGAGAATTTTATTATGCAGGCCCCCAAGATTTTGATCCATCCATATGTGAGCTCCCTAGTACTGCTAATCAACATTACTGGCATGTTGCGGGTTTTGTGGAGTTTGATTCCATCATGGCATGAGAAGAGACAGTCTTCGGGTGGGGATATATTGAAGTGTGACTTGAAGCGGTCAGTCCCTGGGTGGCAGGGTGTGTGGAAGGACTTGGGCAGATTCCTAGGACGGTTATCACCTCCCATAGCCTGGGACTTTACCCCAGAAGAGGCGAGCAATCCTACTAAACTAACTCGCCATCTGATAAAAGGGTGCCTCGCTTATCCCAATGAGAACAAACAACTTCTTGCACTTTATTGGGGCCTGGCCTGTGCTTACCAAGCCACAGTTCAATACTCTATGAGGACTATGGCTGAGGCAGGCACCCAAACACTACCTGAGGACACCATGGTGGAGATGGGGACCCAGACAGCAACCAGAGAGATTGACCCAGTTGTAAAAAAGAAGCAGTGGACAAGGAGGTCAACAGGTCCCTCTCATCGATTGATAAGGGATGAGGAAGATTATGATCAAGAGGCTGGTCCATCAAGTGGGAGATCAGAGGATGTGAGTGAGATTAGACAAGAAGCAGAGACTACTCGGTCCTTGACCTCAGCAGAACTGAGAGACATACGCAAGGATTATAGTCGCCAGCCAGGAGAGCGAATTGCTGCTTGGCTGCTCCGGTGCTGGGATAATGGGGCTGACAGCCAACTGCTGGAAGGCAAAGAGGCCCAACAATTGGGACCCATTGCTAGAAACAGAGGTATTGAGAAAGGCACTGCAAAGGAGACAGGCATATGCAGCCTCTGGAGACGACTCCTGCTAAGTGTGAGGGCCAGGTACCCATGCAAGGAGGACCTTATGAGTTCTCCAGGGAAGTGGAATACGGCAGATGAAGGAATCCAATACTTAAGAGAATTAGCGGTGTTGGAAGTTATCTATAGTGATTTAGATGATCAAAGTGTCTCCACAGATCCAGAAGATGTCCCATGCACACAGGCCATGTGGAGGAAAGTGATCCAAGGTGCTCCAGCATCGTATTCTAACAGCCTAGCAATGATGTACTATTTGGATGAGGATGCATGGTCTGTGGAGATTGTGTCAGCCCAGCTCCAGAATTTTGAAGATAACCTCTGTACTAACTCATTTCCACGCGTCAGTGCCTCATTGACCAGGTCTACTCCAAGAAATCTGTCCCCTCCTGCCTCAGTCGGAGGGAAAGGGAGCCCCAGACGCACACCACGTGGAATACTCTGGTTTTTCCTTTGTGACCAGGGGGAGGACATGAGGAAGTGGGATGGTGAACCCACTTATAAACTGGAAGCTCGGGTACATGAACTGAAAGGAAAAACAACAACTAAAAAGGGACCATTTAAGAAAACAGCAAAGGTATCTGCTGTAAAAAGCCAAGAAAGTAATCAACGATCTCTCAGGAGAAAAAGAATTGAGGTTACACCCCTTGATCCCGATGAGGGGACTTCTGGCCAGGTACTACCCAGATCAGACAGTGAATGCTCTGATGAGGACCAGGAGTAGAGGGTCCCTGCCTTCGGCCAGGAGGAGGAGAGGGATGACAGAGTATATTGGACTGTGTGGATTCGATGGCCTGGCACATCAAAGCCACAGAAATACAAGGCGCTGGTAGACACAGGGGCACAGTGTACATTGATGCCATCAGGGCATAGAGGTGCTGAATCTCTTTGGATTTCTGGAGTAACAGGAGGCTGCCAGGAGCTGTCTGTATTAGAAGCTGATGTGAGCCTAACAGGGGACAAGTGGGAAAGACATCCCATTGTGACTGGACCAGAAGCCCCTTGCATTCTTGGTATTGATTACCTCAAGAGAGGGTACTTCAAGGATTCAAAGGGTTATGGATGGGTTTTTGGTATGGCCACGGTGAATACAGAGAAGATCAGACAGCTGTCTACCCTGCCTGGCCTTTCAGAAAGTCCTTTCGTTGTGGGATTACTGCAGGTTGAAGAACAACAGGTGCCAATTGCTACTAGAACAGTGCACTGACGGCAGTGTCGTACAAACAGAGACTCCCTGGGTCCCATTCATGAACTGATTCACCAGCTGGAGATCCAGGGAGTGATCAGCAAAACACACTCACCTTTTAACAGCCCCATATGGCCAGTGCCAAAATCTGATGGAGGATGGAGATTAACTGTGGACTATCGTGGCCTAAACGAAGCGACGCCACCACTGAGTGCTGCTGTACCAGACATGCTAGAGCTCCAGTATGAGCTGGAGTCAAAGGCAGCTAAATGGTACGCTACTATTGACATCGCCAATGCGTTCTTCTCAATCCCATTGGCAGCAGAGTGCAGGCCACAATTTGCTTTCACCTGGAGGGGTGTTCAATACACGTGGAATCGATTGCCCCAGGGGTGGAAGCATAGCTCCACCATTTGTCATGGACTAATTCAGAGTGAACTGGAAAAGGGTGAGGCCCCTGAACATCTCCAGTACATTGATGACATCATTGTGTGGGGCGATAAAGCAAAGGAAGTGTTCAAGAAGGGAGAAAAAACATTCAAATACTCTTAAAGGCTGGGTTTGCTATAAAGAAAAGCAAAGTCAAAGGACCTGCGCAAGAAATTCAGTTCTTGGGAATAAAGTGGCAGGATGGATGCCGTCATGTACCTATGGACGTGGTCAACAAGATAACAGCCATGTCTCCACCGTCCAACAAGAAAGAGACATAATCCTTTCTAGGCCTTGTGGGGTTCTGGAAGATGCATGTTCCAGGCTACAGTCAGCTTGTCAGCCCTCTCTATCGAGTAACTCGAAAGAAGAATCAATTTGAATGGGGTAGTGAGCAGCAACAAGCTTTCGAACAGATCAAACAAGAGATAGCTCGTGCAGTGGCACTTGGGCCCATTCGCACAGGACCATCGGTGCAGAATATCCTTTACACCGCAGCTGGGGAGCATGGTCTTACTTGGAGCCTCTGGCAGAAGACACCAGGTGAAACCCGAGGTCAGCCGTTGGGATTTTGGAGTAGAGGATATCGAGGATCAGAATCCCACTATACACCAACTGAGAAGGAGATCTTAGCAGCCTATGAGGGAGTTCGAGCTGCATCAGAAGTAGTGGGTACAGAAGCAACTCTCCTCTTAGCACCAAGGCTGCCTGTGCTGCATTGGATGTTCAGAAGAAACATCCCTTCTACTCATCATGCCACCAGTGCTACATGGAGTAAGTGGGTAGCACTGATTACACAGCGAGCTCGACTGGGAAAACCAAATGTAGCAGTTTGAGCTGGGTGCCCCCCTGCAATGTTTACTTCCTGTGTCCAGAAGTCCAGTCCAGAGGGGTGGACACAGGAAATTATGTAGTATTTCCTACCACAATTCTTTGCACCACTATAAGATCCAGTGCAGAGTCTAGCACTGTCTCTTTTTTCTTCCTCCTCCGTCAGCTGGTAACTGGGGGAGATGTCTCCTGGCTTTGGGCCTCGCTGGGCAGTCTCAGATCTGGCCAGCTGAGACTAGCCTAGCAGTGGGAGGGGGAAGAAGGAGCCCTGGGGGTCTTGGGTGTACCCTCAGGTGGAGATGGGATCTCTCTGGGTCTGTTTTGGGATCTTTCTTTGTCACTATGCTTTTGGCTTTCTGTAAAAGTTCACTGCTTTCTATTTAAACTTCCCATCACTTTTGCAATCCGTTTGTCTGAGTGTTTATTGTTGCCAGGGGTGGGGAAAGGGGCTGCCTCAACCCAGCACACTAGACTAGACTAGGTTGGAAGAGACCTTCAAGATCATTGCGTCCAACCTATCATCCAACCCACCTAATCAACTAGACCATGCAACCAAGCACCCTATCAAGTCTCAGAGGCTAAACAGATTAGTCTTTATGACCTGTCTAGGCTGGTACATTAGTCAGGAGAAATAGTAGGATTCATCCTTGTGTCAGGTTACACCCATCTCTGGGGGGGCTGAAAAGAACCCAGCCCCCCGGCAGACAAAGAAACCTGATCCAGGTGGGCAGAGAGACTTGGTTTTTCCCCCTCCCAGGGGAAGGGGTCTCGAGGTCAAAGTCTATTCCACCACTTCTTCCTGTCCAGCAAGCCTAATTAAGGGGAGCCATCTTCTTGGCTCTTGCTCCTTCCTTGCCTGCTTGACAGACATCTCTGCTGCCCCTGCTTCCTCAGTTACCATGTGGCTTGCCTCCATGCTGCATCCACACTTCTAAGGACTGCATCCAAAGAGGATCCACATTTACATCAAGGGAATACAATGCCAGCTGGGCCTGTTTTTTTATATTTTTCTATTTACCCTTTTCCTCATACCTTTTTAACTTTCCCTATTATTCAAATGCCATATATATTTTGTTAAACTTACCTTTTTTATTTCCAAGTCAATTCCAGACCATTTATTTTGTGATTATTTTTTTATTATTATTATTTTTTTACTTCTCCTTTCTCCTGCCTAATTTGCTTTTACCCTACCAGGAAAAAAGGGAGAGGGGAGGCAATCTAAATCTGTCCCATTTGGGCTCTTGGACTCTGGGAAAAGCTTAAACTCCAACAATCCTATTGAAGAGAGAAGAATATCAGTTTTCACTTACCATGAGAGTCAGATGCCAACTTCTTAGAAGCCATTTAGAATCTGAAAAACATTTTAAAAGAGCTTTATCAACTTTATACATGTAGCACAGCATAAGCCTATGCAGTTCCGCAGTGTTTTATCTCTAGATTACGGGACGTGTTGTAGACACTTCTAGAAGGTGTAAGAGACGGGTACCCCCTCAGGGATGGTATGAGGGATCATCTTGGAAGATGGATTGCCATGGGAAAGGCATCCAATATTTGAGGGAACTGCCTGTGCTGAAAATGTTCTATGACATGAATGACAGTCCCCAGCCTGTAGACCCAGATGAGGCAGTGTGCACACCAGCCATGTGAAAAAAGTTATTATGAGCTGCCATATGCCAGCTCATTGGCAATGTCAGTCTGGGCCATGAGAGATGGCCAAGGACAAACAGTGGATGAACTGATTAGCCAGCTCTGGCAATATGAGGGAAGTTTCTCTTCTAATGTACAGGCCTATGTTTCAGCCATGGAGGAACTGACTTGAAGGTTTGACCAATTCTAAGAGAACTCATCTGACTCCCCTCCTGCACAGCCCAGTGTATCAGGAAATTCTCCCCCAAAGAACACTGCTCCTGTTTCCAGTGGGAAATCTTCCAAAAAGAGCAAAAAAATGGATACAAATGTCTACAGAGACCAGCTTCAGGGCAGGTAAGGCTGCACTAGGGAAGGGATCTGAAGCAAAAAGGTCTCTGTGGCTTTTTTGAAGCCTGATAAAACACTATCCCTGTGCCAGGGGCTGGTGGGCCTGAGGAAAGACCTCCCAGAAGAGGACCTGACATGGTTATAACATGGCCAAAAGCCACTGCCAGAAGGAATGCGGCAACTCAGACTGAGCTCCTGTATGAAAATGTGGCAATGCAGGTGTCTGGCTGCAAGGAGTACCTTCCCCTGGTGCTTGTTCCAATGGGAGGCAGTGACACCACCTGTCTGTGGTGTGAACAGATCAATGATTTGCTCAGCCAGGTGGTAGAGCTGAAAGAGGAGCTGGTAAGGTTGAGAAGAATCAGAGAATGTAAGAATGAAATGTATTGATGGAATCATACCATGAGGAGGCAGCAGATAGAGGCTCTTCAAAAAGCAGAGAATCCCCTCCCCTCCTGTCACCAGGCTGAAGGAAGGGGCCTAAGAAAAGGAAGGGAATGGATACAGGTTCCTGCTAGGGGAGGCAGGCGAACCCCTTCCCAGCCTCCCTCACCTTCCCAGTTACCCTTACTTAAAAGATGTAGAGCACTGGAAGTTGAGAGCCAGGAAAAGGAGGATGTAGAAGGACCATCTACAGGGTTGTCTGGAATGAGGAAATCTGCCCTATGCATTATTACTTACAATGTTATAAAAAAAGGAGGGTAATTGTTATTGGAGACTCCCTTCTCAGGGCAACAGAAGGCCCCATATGCCAATCTGACCCATCCCACAGGGAAGTCTGCTGTCTCCCTGGGGCCTAGGTTAAGGTTGTTAATAGGAAGCTCCCAGGTGTGGTAGGGCCTTCTGATTATTAGCTGCTTTTGGTAATGCAGAATGGTAATGATGAGGTAGAGGAGAGATGGTGGGGGCAATCAAAAGGGCACTGGGGGCAGATGCTACAAGGATCACATGTGCAGGTTCTATTTGCCTCAGTCCCTTCAATTACAAGAAAAAATACTGAGAGACTCAAAAAAGCACACCAGATTAATACTTAAAGGGTGATGCCAATGGTCCAGTTTTGGGTTTTTCAACCATGGGGAGATCTACACAGCACCTGGCCTACTGAGACCAGATGGGGTTCAGATGACTCTAAGGGGGAAAAGGATCCGGAGTCATGAGCTGGCAGGGTTCATTGATCAATCTTTGAACTAGATATGAAGGGGGAAGGAGTTACAACCAGATCAAATGAAGATGACCCTGGGAAAGGCATAGCAACATTGGGAGCTAAACCACTGGCCCAGCTGAAGTGCAACTGTACTTCATCAGGGACCCAGCTCAAATGCCATTATGTGAATGCCCGAAGCATGGGCAATAAACAAGAGGAGCTGGAGCTGCTTGTGTGCCTGCAGCACTATGATCTGATCAGCATCACAGAGACATGGGGGAATGACTGTTATGATTGGTGTGTTGGATTAGAAGGGTATAAACTCTTCAGTAAGGACACACAGGGGAAACAAGGTGGGGGTGTTGCCCTCTGTCAATGAACAGCTAGAACGCATGGAGCTATACCTGGCAAGTGATGATGAGAAGACCGAGTGCCTGTGGGCCAGAGTGAAAGGAAGGGTAGAATATGTTACAGTGGGGATCTGCTACAGACAACCTGACCAATAGGACCAAGTGAATGAGGCCCTTCATAGACAGATAAGAGTTGCATCTTGTTCACAAGCCCTGGGGGACTTTAGCCACCCCACTTGGAGAAACAACACAGCAGACCATAAGCAATGCAGGGGATTCCTGGAATGCACTGATAACTTCCTCCTCCAAGCAATAGAGGAACCGATGCAAAGAGGTGCCATGCTAGACCTTGTTCTCACCAACAGAGAGGGGCTAATAGGCAGCGTTAAACTCATGGGCAGTCTTGGCTGCAGTGACTATGAGATGGTGGAGTTTAAGATCCTAAGGCCAGCAAAGGAGGAGAAGCTCAACAAGCTTGAAACTCTCAACTTCAAAAGAGCTAACTTTCACCTCTTCAGATACCTCTTTGGTAGTGTACCATGGGACAAAGCCCTGGAGGCACTGGGAGCCCAGGAAAGCTGGTTGACTTTCAAGGATCATCTCCTCCACACTCAAAGGCACTACATCCCTAAAAGGAAGAAATCAGGCAAAAACATCAAGAAAAATATATGGATGAAGAAAGAACTCCTGACCAAATTTAAATACAAAAGAGGAATCCACAAAGTGTGGAAGCAAGGACAGGTAAGCTGGGATCATAGAACGTTAGATGTTGGAAGGGCCCTCCAGAGAACATCACATCTAATCTAGTTGGACAGTTCTCAGTCTTCAAATTGTAAATATCTTTATGTTCATAGAACGCTTGGTACATAAGGTTCCTCCAATCTATAGCAATATAAATTTACCGATATATGCCAAGCCCAAAAGAAAAATGGATTCTTTAAAGACTAAGCTATAAGGATGTAAAGAAACATCTCAGAAGCAAGCAGCTGTAAAAGCCAGTGAATTGACAGACTCTGAACTCACATTTTCAGAGACAGGACTGCACAAGCAGGCACTCCATCTTGCTGTGAAACTCTGAAGCTAGCTAATGGGCACACATTTTCATATAATTGAGTTTGTTCACATTTGTCAGTTTTCATTTGCATCTTGTCCTCCGTGTTTAATTTCTGAAGGCTGGCAGACAGTTAACACATGTTCACAGATGGCAAAGGAAGGAGAATACATACATAGAATAAATCAGGTTGGAAGAGACCTTCAAGATCATTGCGTCCAACCCATCAACCAATCCAACCCACCTAAACAATTAAACCATGGCACCAAGCACCCCATCAAGTCTCCTCCTGAACACCTCCAATGACGGTGACTCCACCACCTCCCCGGGCAGCCCATTCCAATGGGCAATCACTCCCTCTGTATAGAACTTCTTCCTAACATCCAACCTAAACTTCCCCTGGCGCAGCCTAAGACTGTGTCCTCTTGTTCTGGTACTGGCTGCCTGGGAGAAGAGACCATCATCCGCTTGTCTACAACCTCCCTTCAGGCAGTTGTAGAGAGTGATAAGGTCACCCCTGAGTCTCCTCTTTTCCAGGCTGAGCAATCCCAGCTCCCTCAGTCTTTCCTCATAGGGCTTGCGTTCCAAACCCCTCACCAACTTTGTTGCCCTTCTCTGGACTCGTTCCAGCAAGTCAACATCCTTCCTAAACTGAGGGGCCCAGAACTGGACACAGTACTCGAGGTGAGGCCTAACCAGTGCAGTGTACAGGGGCAGAATGACCTCCCTGCTCCTGCTGGCCACACTGTTCTTGATGCAGGCCAGGATGCCATTGGCTCTCTTGGCTGCCTGGGCACCCACCACAAGCTGCTCAGAGCCAACGATGCCTTCTCCCCACCCCAAGCTGGATCACATGTTCAAACTCAAAGAAGGGTTTCAATGGGGCTCTGTTGAGGGAGGGGCAAAGGAGTGGGTTCTGTATATTTACAAAGCAGTTTAGGAAAATGCAGGTTTATGTACAGAATTTACAGTATTTACAATATATACAGAAATATACAACAAAGTAGCACAGAAATGAGAGTTCCCTCCTCTGCTGAGGGGGGTTCCCCACCCCTGTATCCTCCTTCTCTCCCCTTTCCCCCCCGAGAGGGTTAGAAAGAGAGGGGGGAAAAAAAGCAGCAGTTTATTGGAAAGCAGTTAATACAGGCCTTGCAGTTTATCAGTTTCAAGGCCAGATTGGCCGAAAGCCCAGAACGCTGTGAGCTGCAAGCCACCGAAGTAGGGGAAGGAAGACTGCCCAGAAAACTGCTGTA
The DNA here is from genome assembly GCF_026170545.1 of Melanerpes formicivorus. Lineage (NCBI taxonomy): Eukaryota > Metazoa > Chordata > Aves > Piciformes > Picidae > Melanerpes > Melanerpes formicivorus. Next base: position 15,333,613 of record NW_027142361.1, read on the forward strand.
TTCCCAGTTCAAAAGGTGCTTCCCCCCAATCTACCAATGCAATCAGTTTAGATCCGTCTTTCGTTTACAAGCATTCCACACAATATCCCCTTCCTTAAAGGGACAGCCTCAAATGGTGTCGTAGGGTGGAAGGGAAAGGCCTCCTCCCCCCGGCGAGCGAAGAAAAAAAAACTCACAGCTGAATTAGCAAAGCAGTGGGTGCTGTATATTTCCGAAGCAATATAGGATATGCAGGGGAATATACAGGATTTACAATAGCTACAAAAATATACAATAAAGTAGCACAGAAATGAGAGTTCCCCCCTCTGCTGAGGGGGTTCCCCACCTCTGCTCCCCCTTCTCTCCCCCTTTCCCCAGAGAGGGTTAGAAAGAGAGAAAAGAGAAAAAAATCAAAAGCAGTTATGTGTTAATTGGTAAGCGATTAGTACAGGCCTTGCAGTTTATCAGATTCAATTGACCACACCCCTCTGACTTCTTCCCTTCAAACAGTTCTCAATCCACCTCACTATGTGAGCTAGACCACACTGCCTCAGCTTAGCTGCAAGGATGCTGTGGGAGAGTGTGTCAAATGCCTTACTGAAATCAAGATAAAACACATCCACTGCTCTACCATCATCCATCCACCTAGTTATGTCCTCATAAAAGGCTATCAAGTTGGTCAAACATGATTTCCCTTTGGTAAATCCATGTTCACTGCTCCAATGGGCTGCCTGGGGAGGTGGTGGAGTCACCATCACTGAAGGTGTTCAGGAGGAGACTTCATGGGGTGCTTGGTGCCATGGTTTAGTTGTTTAGGTGGGTTGGATGCGATGATCTTTAAGGTCTCTTCCAACCTGGTGTATTCGACCCTCTAGTCCTTGATATGCCTAAGAACAGTGCTGAGGATAAGTTGCTCCATCCCCTTTCCAGGGATGGAGGCGAGGCTGACCTGTCTATAGTTACCCAGCTCCTCCTTCTTACTCTTTTTGAAGACTGGAGTGATATTTGCCCTCCTCCAGTCCCCAGGCACCTCTCCTGTCCACCATGACTCACCAAAGATGCTGGAGAGTGGTCTGGCAATGACCTCTGCCAGTTACCGCAGCACCCTTGGATGCATCCCATCAGGATGCATGGATTTATGGATGTCCAGATAACTATTCTCTAACCCAGTCCTCATCAACCACGGAAAACAGCTCCTTTGTCCTGTCCTCCTCTGGGGCCTCAAGCTCCTGAGGACAGCCTCCAACAGTATAGATGGAGACAAAGAAGGCATTTAGTAACTCTACCTTCTCTGTGTCCTCTGTCACCAAAGCACCCACCTCATTCAGCAGTGGGCCTACATTGCCTCTGGTCTTAGCTTCTCTAGCAATGTATTTGAAGAAGCCCTTTCTGGTGTTGTTGACCTCCCTCACAAGGCTGAATTCCAAGGAGTCCTTAGCCTTCCTAGTAGACTCCCTAAATACTAACAGCAGTCCTATACTCCTCTCAAGTGGCCAGACCCTCCTTCTATGATCTGTGGACTCTCTTCTTCCACCTGAGTTTGCTTAGCAGTTCCCTACTTAACCATGCAGGTCTCCTGGCTCCCTTTCTCAATTACCTACTCTTTAGGATGCTCTGATCTTGACCTTGGAAGAGGTCCTTCAATGTTAAACAACTGTCTTGAGCCCCTCTACCTTCTAGTACCCTGTCCCATGAGATTTCCCTTAGCAATTGCCTGAAAAGGCCAAAGTTGGCCCTGCTGAAATTCAACATTGTAATCCTGATTGATACTTTCTTCCTACCACTAAAGATCCTGAACTCCACCCTCTTGTGGTCACTGCAGCCAAGGCTGCCCTCAACCTTCACTGCTTCAACCAGGCCCTCCTTGTTGGTGAGTATCAGGTCCAGTAACTCTCCTCTCTTAGTTGTTTCCTCCACCATTTGCATCAAGAAATTATCATCAATGCACTGGAGGAACCTCCTGGACTGTGGGTGGCTGGCTGTGTAGGTCTTCCAGCAAATAGCTAGGTAGTTGAAGTTCCTCCTGAGAACCAGGGCCTGTGATTGTGAGGCTGTTGTCAGCTGTCTATAGAAGGCCTCATCAACTTCATCAACCTGATCAGGTGGTCTGTAATAAACACCCACAATAGCATCACCCATGCCAGCCTGCCCCTTAATCTGCACCCACAAACTCTCAACTTGCCCCTCATCCACCCCGGGCTGAACTCAACACATTCTAGTTGCTCTCTCACATAGAGAGCAACTCCACCACCCTGCTTAGCTGATCTATCTTTCCTAAAAAGGACATAGCTGTCCATGACCACATTCCAGTCATGTGAGCTGTCCCTCCATGTCTCTGTAATTGCCACTAGATCATAACCCCTTGACCATAGATGGATATCTAACTCCTCCTGTTTATTCCCCATGCTGTGTGCATTGGTGTACAGACAGTGCAGGGAGTGAGCTGAGCACACCAATTCTACCCTGGGGGGGTGGGAGGCCTTCTGGTCTACATTAATACTAGAACACCGCCCCACTGGTGCAATCCCAGCAACAACCCCTTCCCCCTTTATCTCTAGTTTAAAGCTCTGTGAATGAGCCCTGCTAGTACTTGTCCTAGAACCCTTTTCCTCCTGCAAGATAAGCCTCTCCCACATACTACCATTCATCCTGGGGTCCTACAAAACCAGTCATTATCAAAGAACCCAATGCCTTGCCTGTAGCACCAGTCTCAGAGCCAGGTATTTACAGACTGGATTCTTCTACTCCCTTCCATATTGTGTCTGGGTACTGAAAGTAGAGAAAAGAAAGTCACCTGTGCCCCAGAGATTTTCACCAACCCTCCCAAGGCCTTGAAGTCTCTCTTCATTCCCCTCAGACTACAGGATGCAGTTTCCTTCCCACTTGTCTGAAAGATAATAGCCACGTGACTGCACCATGTTGGGGAGTTCTTTAGTGATATCCCTGATTTTGGCTTCAGGGAGACTGCAGACTTCCCTATGTTGAGGGTCAACCCTGCACGTTGGGCCCTCTGTTCCTGCCAGGAGTGAGTCTCCAACCACCATCACTCTTCTCTTCCTTGTAGAAGAGGTTGCTATGTACACTTGACCCGTGCCACAGCCACAAACCCTCCACCCCTCATCCCCTCCATTTAAGCTTCTGTCTTCCACCTGACAGCGTAGGACACAGGGGCCTCTCAACGTCCAGTGCGCCATATCTGTTATGTAGGGATAACTGGGAAGGGGTTCATCTATGGGAAAGAAGGCAAGAAAAAGGTCTGGCTCATTGCAGCACCACCTCCTCCCCTTTTTTCTTAACACCCTAGATCACAGTTGGAGTAAGATTCCCCCCACCAAGCTCACACAGAAGCCTCTTAACCTCATAACAGGCTGTGAAATGCAGCATGCCTTCTGTCAGTAGCATAGCCACCGAAGTTACATCAACAGTCACAACTCACTTGTTCTTTAATTTGTGGATACTCATTTGCCATTTAGGAATATCCACATCAAAGTGCTTAAATTCCACATGAATACATTTTTACTGAGTCCAGGATGACAGCAAAATTAGTTGCACAGACAAGTGCCAGAGCCCGTCTGCTTATCTCTATCCTAAAGAGACAGCATTAACATCATAAGATCTCTGTACAGCTAATTTCTGGGTGAGACTTGTTTGGAATTTAAGTGATGTGGGGAATAAAAACACTTGATAAGTCGATTAGTCACTTCCATCTGTTGTAATTTTTTTTTTACTAATTTAAAAAACCAAAGCCATCTTAACTTTGCTTTTAAAATGATAATTTTTGAGCTAACAAAAATCAGGAAGATAGGTCTTAAATTATACTGAATATCTACATAAAAGTGCTAAATGCTTTACTTCTAGTATATGCTGAGCTAAATGGAACACAAGGCATTATCAAGAAGTTAGAAACTACAAAACTGATGTATTCTTACATTAGTGTATGCATCCATGGTATGTCTGCATCTCAAATGCAGAGAAAGATATAATCCTCTTATCCATTCAAAAGCACAACAATTAACTTGAAAAAAATCCAGAAATAGGCAATAAGCATCATCATACATGCGAGTGCTACAACCCAAGAAGTAAACAAGACTGTCTTTTCAGCATACAAGAAGATGCAACCAAAGAGTGAATACAGTAGTAATCTAAAGTGACATGTAGCATAGAGAAGACAAGTACTGTGATTTTCACAACAGAAGAAACAGAAAATAACGAATTACCTGAAGGCACGCTTGATAAAAAACACACAGTACCTCCTCAAGCAAAAGCAGATGTTTAGGCTCTTCACAGTTTTCCCTACTAACCATTTACTCAGATTTCAATGGCAATCAGTTTTTAGAAGGCAGATTCATCAAGTGTTATTAAACAGAAAAGTATTCCCTTGACTCAGTCCCCAGAAACACCAGAAAGCAGAAAGGAGTGTCACTCTACTTGCCTAACTTTCCTCTGTTCCCTAGGTCTAGACCAGGGGAGAGTGCCAGGACTCCATCCCTCTGAGCTGACCGTACAGATTCTCATCTCCATTAAAAGATACCTTCAAAAGCAATCTCGAGACGACATGGAGACGGAGCAAGGTCACACACTAACGGAGCGCCCACAGGCTCGCTCCCCTTCACATCCAAGAGAGAGCCCCCCCCCCCCCAACCTGCGAGCCCCATTCCGAGAGGGCAGTGGCCCCGCAGTCGCTCTGCTTCGTACCTGCTTAATCACGACAGGACTGCGGAGAGCCCCTCGCCCCAGACGAAGAGAAGCGACGGCTAAATTTGTCCCAGCGGCGGGCCGGAAGGCCCAGGGAGTGGCCGGCTCGGCTTCACTGCCCAGACACTGGTACAAGACCAGCACACATACACCCCACCCCCGGCCCGCTCGTTACCTGCGCGGCACCTGGCGCCTCTGGCTGCCCCTGCAGTCACTACCCACCGCCCACCCCTACAAAACCCGCACAGTATCACCACCACTAGCCCTGCAACCAGATAACGCCATCTTGTTTACCTGCCCTCCACCTCGCCTCCCCGGCGACCCGCTAACGTCACGCCGCAAGGTCACCTGCCCCCACCAGTCCAATCGGAAAGTACTCACACTGACGTCGCCTCAGCGGAGAAAAGGGGGAGGCAAGCTCCGCCTCTTTCCACGAGTGGCAGTGGCCGGGCTTGTTCCTGGATCAGGCTTTGCTATGGGGCTCCTCTATCACTTCCTGCCCCTCTCCCACATGGACACAGCAACAGGCTCCGCCGGGGGCTGGATGAAGGTGGTGAACCAGCTTCAGAGGAGGCATTTTGCCACATATGCCTCAGCCCCTTCCCTCAATGGCCACGACTGCCTTGATGCTTGTTCCTGTACCCCTCGTAAGAGAGTGTACATTTGCCCGGCGCAACGGAGGGGGCGAGAATTCTCAATAAGGATCCCAATCCCTGGACCAAAGAGCCTTGGAGCAAAAGTCACTGGCTATTGAGTATAAGACGTTCCTCCTCTGGTTTGGATACCTGCCCATCAGTCACAGTGAAAGCTATGCAGAGTTGGGTTAATTCCTGGGAAAAAGGGGGCGTTAGAGTCCCCATTCCATTTTGGAATATATACGTTGGATGGTACCATGGTATTAGTAGTTGTTGGTGTCTTTGTTATAACTTCTGTTGTGCTCCTTTGATGTTGTACTTCTGTTAATACTTTTCTGCAGTTAATGTTTTTGAAAAAGATAGAGAAGCAGGACAAAGTAATATATGCTGATATGTTTTTCACTCTGAGACAGCACCCTGAATGGCAGAAGTAGTGTCAAATTAATCTTGTTCCTCATGACCCTTTAGTTTTGGCATAACAGAAGGAAGCTGAAAATTGCAATATATTTATAATGTGAGCTGTAAATAATGTGAATAATGTTAATAATGTGAATACATTAATATCAGATTGAAATATGTGAGTGATTGTGGCAGTTTAGGCTGGGTGTTTCCTGGACTGCCACATAAGTTACACCTCCAGTGTCCTGAGTGTCCAACCCAGTAGGTGGACACAGGAAACAACATATTTCTACCCATAAATCCTGTACCCTATAAATTCATCTACGAAGTCATTCTCTTCCTCTTTCTTCCCTCTGCTCCCATGGGAAATGCTCCCTATTGGGTAACATTGGGGGAGTGTTTCAGGCCTCTTAGGGCTCTCTAGGCCTAATGCCAGGAGAATAAGGGGGGGGCACTCTCAGACCTGGCTGGCCTGAGACTAGCCTAGCAGTAGGGGGGAAAGAGTGAGCCCTGGGGGTTTTGGGTATGCACTCAGGTGGGGAGAAGGGAAATGTTGGGGGGCGTTTTGGTGTGGTGTAAGGGATTCTGTATGCTTTGGGATATCTTTGCCACTATGCTTTGCAGTTTCTGTAAAACACCAATTGCTTCTCCATTTAAACTTTCCATCACTATCCAAACCATTTGTGTGAGTGTGACCGTTTGAGGCTGTGCCTTTAAGAGAAAGAGACAGTGCTGGGACACTATGGCTGAATGTTTTGGAATATTAACAAAAACAATCAGATATTCTAAACTAATTTCATTGGTGGATTGGTAGAATGCACTTTTAAGTTTAGGTGCAGCTGGGACTTTCTTCAGTTCGCTCCTTTCCTTCTCTCTTTCCAGCTCGTCTGCTTCTGGCCTCCCTGCCAGAGTGACCTTGAACAGCTAAGCAACTAAGGCCTACTAATATTCTGCTTTATTAATAACTGCTCTTTTTCTCTCTTTCTAACCCTTTTTGGGGAAAAAGGGGAGAGAAGGGTATGGGCGACGGAGATTGGAATCAATACGGCTGACCAATATGATCAAGTATTGTTCCTTTATTGTTCCAGTGTTGCAGGCCTGTGGTGCAGGCCTATGGTGCAGGCCTGTAGTGCAAGTATAGCACAGTAAAGTGTAGAAGAAGAGGAGACAGGAAAGGCAGAAGTGCGTAGCAAGGGAACTTCAACTTATATAAACTCGGAGTGCCTTGTTGGCATGGCTTCATTGGTTCCCATCGCACTATTACAGATTATTGGTCCAACTACTAATGACACAACGAGGTTTGTTGATGCAGGTGCATGTCCTGTTGTCCCAAGATAACTTTCCATGTTTATAGCTACCAGTGCCTTGTTTTAGTTACACGCTGCAGGCACAACGCTGTTTTGCTACACTGCTAGCTGGCTCTGCATTTATGCTGAGCATGGCCTACCACCATGTCAGGCTCTAGGCCTGCACTGCCAGATTGCTCACACTGCTCGTCGCTGGCATTGCCACAAATCCCCCTTTTTGTTTTTGTGAGCAATCTGGTCATGGGAGTTGTTCTCATCCCATACAAGATGCTACTGCAAACACAGAAGCAAGCAAGGTAAAGCTAAGGTGTATAGCAAAAGCAAGAGTTCTGTAGCGCAGCATGTCTAACAGACTGGTGTAACCCATACAAGGCACAAAGCTTAAGTTGAACTAGTTACAATGCTCTATAGAGCTGGCATAATACATGGTCAAAGATAACAAACATTGTAAAGAAGAACTTAGATCTTAACAGTTCCAATCTTTACATTTCACTCCTCTTATTGACAGAGAAGACTTGATTATGCCTGAACACATTGCACACAGAGATTGAGGCACAAATGCAATCCTTAGCACTGTCCTTTACAATCTGCTTTAGGATTATGTTGCATCTTTATTTTCTCTAGGATGGTCAAAAATCATGAATTGTTTAATGGTAGCAAGATTTCTTTAATCTGTAAAGGTAGATCTGGCCAGGCTCTAGCTTCACAGACAGAAAACTTGCAGGCAAGCAGCAAGAGTAAAAAGAGCTTCATTGCATTGCCCAATATAAAATTACACAGAATAATGTGGTTTTGCTCATCCTAGTGTCTCGGTCCGGAGACACAGTTCTTTTAAATATTCCCGTGTTGTGAAATTAGAGGCACAAACGAGGCCAAAATATCAACAGCTAGACTATTTATTACATAAACAAAATGGACATAAGAAGGGGAGGGAGAGAAAATAGAGAGGGAGAGAGAGAAGAGAGAGAGAAGAGGAAAGGAATTGTATTACCACACCCCTCACCCCCCCCAAGACAGTTTGAGTCTGTGGAGGAAAGGTGCTGCAGGAGATGTTGGGTTGGTACAGGAACGGTGCTGATGCTTTGGCTGGAGAAGAGCTGTGGTCCTCTGGGCAGCCTGGGTCTGTAGAGAAAGGGTGCTGAGGCTTCTTTTCTCCGGAGCAGCATTGTCCTTCTCAGTGGCATGGTCTGTCTCCTGTGTTTTCCTTCATCTCTGTTTTGCTTCTCCCTAACAAGCCAGTAGTTGCTCAAGTCTGTTATACAGCTTTTAGTCCTTAGGTATGTATCCAAGTATTGTCCCTCAGGAATTCCAGGGGCCAGGAAATCATCCTTAGGTAAAATGTCCAGGTATCGTTCCCCCGGAAATCTTTCTGTGCATTTCTGTGTGTTTGGCCAAGATCTGGATGGGGGGTGGAGGGGGGCCCTCCGCCTCCTCCGTCTCCCTCCAGACAAACCCCCACACTCATTACACATCAGGAAACAGGTGGTGAACCCATTGTCTACCCTTGCCAGGGTACTTGATGGGTGGAGATTATCTTGTCCTGAAGGCGTGAATGGCTGGGTCATTGTTGTAGGCCAGCTGTGGCCCAGTGAGCAATGTTATCTTTGCACCTTCCAAGAGTCCTTCTAGTGGCTCTGCCCAACACATACTGTCTGGGCAAGCAGCAAGTGATTTTGTCTTTGTTGACTCACACCAAGAGAGACAAACTTTTAGTCTCTCACACCTAGTAATTATGATCTCTTAATGTTCATACAACAATTAAGCAGTCACGACACTCAGTTAAGTTAGATGCTTTATGTTGACATCTTAGTTTATCGTGACAGTCGTTGAGGTCAGTGCTAAGCAGGTTTGCTGATTGTCATTTTCATGACAGTTGTGCCGTGTCTGTGCTGTCTTGTGGTGAGAGGGTTACAGCACATTGCAAAGTTGATGTTTCTAGGGTTACAGCATTTCTAGGGTTGATGTTTCTAGGGTTACAGCGTTTCTGGGGTTGCCATGAGCTAATTTTTTGCTATGGGGTATTCTCTTGTCCCCCCCCCATCCACTAGGATGTCTACATTCAGAGGCACATTTAGTTAACAAGAGAGAATACAAAGTTATCAAGCAACCACAATATCAAGTCCTAATTCGCATGATGCTGTGGTCCATTCTTCTGATTGATGCTGTTTGATCCCAGATTATCAGAGCAGTTATTGTGATCGATGTTTGACTGCATGGGAAATGCTGCTTCCTCATGGTCTTGATTCTTCTGCCGTTGTTTATTGCGATGATTGCAGTTAGCAGAAAAGAAGGCTCGAGGTGACCTGATGGTGGCCATCCAGTATCTGAAGAGAGCCTACAAGAATACTGGGGAGGGACATCCTAGCATGTCAGGAAATGACAGGACTAGGGAGAATGGAACAAGGCTGGGGATGGGAAGATTCAGGCTGGATGTGAGGAAGAAATTCTTCACCGTGAAAGTGGTGAAGCCCTGGAATGGGTTGCCCAGGGAGGTGGCCGAGGCCCCTTCCCTGGAGGTGTTTAAGACCAGGCTGGACGAGGCTCTAGCCTGCCTGATCCAGTGTGAGATATCCCTGCCCATGGCAGTGGTTGGAACTAAATGATCCTTGTGGTCCTCTCCAACCCTGACTCATTCCATGAGTCTATGATTCCACATATTTTGTAACTAATTTTGACAGTTTTTTGTTTGCTTTTAATGGAAGCTATTTTTAAGTTTGTAATTAATTTTCTATTTCAATTCTTTAATATTTTGAAATCTACATTTAATAAATCTATTTCATTTTTGTTTGATTTCATTATATCTGACGTCAGCCTTGGCACTTTTAAATACCGCCCGGGCTGTGCACGCAGAGCCATTTTGGTTCGCTAGCCGATCGGGACCGCTCGTTCGGAACTGCTCCGCTTGAACTGTGAGTTTCTCTCGGGGGTTTTTTGCCTTCCTTTCGGGGTTTCACGGGTCGGGAGGACTCCTGGTAGGGGGAGGAGCCAGCAGGATCGTGCTCATGCGAGCCTGCACGGGTACGGGAGCCTGATGTCAGCCGCGGTACTTTTAAATACCGCCCGGGCTGTGCGCGCAGAGCCATTTTGGTTCGCTAGCTAGCCTATCGGCTGGGTGCAAAAAAAAAAAAACAAACCACCAAAAAAAAACCTCAAAGGTTGCACCATGGTCATCACTCGGATGAAGGGTAGAAAAGCAGCATCTGCCCAGACAGAGCTGTTTTACCAACATGCTGGAGTCCAGGCTGCTAGATGCAGAGAGTGCTTCAGCCTGGCACTTGGAATAGAAGGGGAGGGAGAGGACACCTGTGTCAGGTGTGAGCAGGTGAATTTTCTCCTCAGCCTGGTGGCAGAGCTGAAGGATGAAGTGGCCGAGCTGAAGGAGGAGGTAGCTAGGCTAAGGACAATAAGGGAAAGTGAAAGGGAGTTATATTTGTGGGAGAAGGCTCTGCAGATCTCCCCTGCTGAGGGAAGAGTCCCTGAAAATAGAGAGGGATGGATACAGGTCCCTGACAGGGGTGGCAAGAGAAATCCACCCCGACCCTCTCCTCCTTCTCCGCTGCCTTTGCATAATAAGTATGAGGCCCTGCAGGCTGAGGGCAGTGGGGATGAGAGGGCTGAGGCTGAGAAGCAGGCATCCAGAGGGGAGCCTAAGGCCAAGCAGTCCCCACCAGCTATAACGACCAGCTCCAGGAAGGAGCCTAAGCCCAAGCGGTGTGGTGAAGGCACATTATGCCCAGATACTGAATCTTGTCCCAGCATGTGGGCAAGTTCCCCCTCCTCCTGGAGGAAGACAAAAGCCAAGGCATTAGCCAGGCTTGCACGCACCCAGCGCATGCAGTGCTTGTGCTGACACCAAGTATGGGCATAATTCTAGCTTCACCCTTTCTATAGGCTGAAGCCAGTTGTTTATGAGAGTGCCCATTGGTCAAGCCCAGCCTCGAGGAATCTATAAGTATCACCCCAGTTGGTAAACAAGTTGCCCCCTCATTCACTTTGTCTCTGTGCTTGCTCGAGAGAGTAACTCTCGAGCTGCAGCCTTTGCCATTGAGCTTATTGTTGTTAGCCTCTGTTATACATGCACGCATACTGAAAGCCTCTGCTTCGTTAAGAAGCCCAGAGGGAGGACCTTCGCCGTTTCTGAGGAATCCAGCGTCGCTACAGCCAGTCGTACTGACCAGGAGAGCCCACTGTGCCACTGGAGGACTGGACCGACCCCCTGAGGGTAAGATCTGCCCAGTTGCCGGGGAGAAGGGACTTGATTGATACCGAGTCCACGTATGCCTAGCCCCACCGCAGCGGGAGGAGCCTCCACGTGTGCCGCTCTGAGCCCTGTGAATCTCAGGGAAGACTAAAGCATTGTTCGTGCCTATACTGCACCGAACCCGGGACCACTCCGAGAGTCCCACTGCTCCTTTAAGCTCAGTAAACGAGAATCCGCCACCTAATGCAGTCGCATTCTCTCTCCGAGGCTGTTTGCATCAGCCCCGAGAACCGCTGAGGTTGGGCCGACCCCCATAGCTTTGCCTGCTGCCGTGTTGTCCGAGCCCACCTACCAGCCACCGTCGTCCCGCCCTGCCGTGCGAGCCGACCCCGACCAGGACCGATCCCTGTTGTCTGGAGGGAATTGAGTATCTTCCATGTGCTTCCCATCCACTAGCACTCAGTTCAAAGTATCCGTGTCTAGCAGAGTAAGCGCTGACGCATAGAAAGATTGTAATATTGCTGTGTATAGCCAGGAGCTGCCCGCGTCCCGTCGAGTCGCCATCTAGTGGCCAAGAGGCAGAACTGCACCCTTAATTATATAAATATAGAGATAGTCTGTAACTAGTTCAATTAAATTATAATCATAACACTAAGCCACTTGTGGAATCTATTTCACGAACGTGCACTAGAACATGTATATAAGTTGGTGATTCATCGGTTATTAATAGTTTTATAATTAATAAAAATAATATTTTCATAATTCATATTTCATATTCATAAAGTTAATAACCTCTTCATCACATTAATGGCGCAGTGAGCAGGGTGCACAGCTGTGAAATATTTCCATAACTTGTGATACAAAATTACAGCCCCGGACTTGGAATGGGCAAAATTAAATTGTAAAAATATAGATGGCATTTTCGGAAAGCTAAGCGAACACGCTGTCCTGATGGCATCTTGTATTATACAGATGCAGGAGGAAATTCTTTGACCAAAAGGTTTCCCAATTGGAAAGGGAACTGGCAAAGTCAGAGGCACAAAGCCAGAGACTTCATGATTTATTTGAGCTGCACATAAAAGAGACCATGTCTGTCTTCAAGTCTCAATGGCAATCACATGCTACCTATGAAGTAGCCAGGGCACATGACCCACGAGAGCCAGGCTCTCCTATTCTGTTTGTTCCAGCTGACAAGCAGAAGCTAGCTGATTTTGGTTCAGCAGCTGCCCAGCATCAGCACATGAGCAATGTTAGCTCACCCACACCAGACAGGTCAGCAGCTACAGCACCGGTGCAGCAAGCCAAGCCAGGCTCCACATCACCGGATGATAACAATGAAGCCACCAGCTTCAACCAGCAACGAATCCCCAAGCAGAAGGTGAGATTCAACTTAGCATCGCTAGATGACTCCAAGGCCAGCAGCGGACCAAGTTTCCCACAGCATGGCAGACCAAGGGATAACCAGGGAAATAGAAGCTCCTGCAATAAGGTAGCCAAGCTGACTCGACAACAGCTTGCACAGCATCCCAGCAAGAGAGCTTACTGCGATCCCAGAGACACACGGAGCACCACATCAGACTCAGATTCTGGATGTGAGTCTAGCCCACAGCATCACTGCAAACTGCGGAAGAGCCAAGCTGCTATAGAAGCCAATAAGGCTGAACCCCGCAGCATCCTGAAAGCAAAGCTCCAGGAAAAGACCTCCGAAAGTGAGAGTTCCAGAAGGGACCACAGACCCAGCAAGGAGGGACACCGGCAAAAGGTATATACTGCCAGCCGTAAAGCGATACCGCATGGGCAGAGAAGGGAAGAACAGCGCTCTGAAGCATCCCCTTCCACCAACCCAGGCAGACATGAATACTGCACTGGAAGACAACACTCATGAGGTTCCTGCAACCCCAGCAGAGGGAAAGAAAACATGCAGAGTGACAGGGAATGCTCTAATTCACGAGATTCACCTGACTCACTAGATCCATGGTTTTGGATACTCCTTAAAATGGAATGTCCTGAGGAAGTTGTATTTGGCTTGACACCAAGGATTAGAAAGAAAGTAGTGAAAAGTGTACTCACTAAATTGATAAAAGAAGCAGAGGAAAGAGATTATTCCTCATCTCAACACTGAGGAAGTCCTGTCATAGTGACAGAGCCCATCCTATCAAGGGGGTGGGAAATTGACAAACTCCATAGACACTGATAGCTTCAGTGCCATATGGGAATCAAACCCTATCACTCAGTCAAGGGGGTGGTGGGAGATAATCAAGAGTACCAATATTGGTTTCGGAGCACACATTTGTTCCACACTGCTAAGGCAGCTCGCTCTGTTAAAAATACAGTTTAAAGTTTGTATACTGTTCATATAGTGCTAAGGTATTGTAAGTCACTATGTTTGAAAGTGTAATCTACTAAACAGGTATGATATAGCTTAACCTATATGGGATAAACCTTGTTAAGGGTAATCCATACTCGAGGCTTATATATGCCCATGGGCAAGGGGGTGATAATGTGGTGAAGGCACATTATGCCCAGATACTGAATTTTGTCCCAGCATGTGGGCAAGTTCCCCCTCCTCCAGGAGGAAGACAAAAGCCAAGGCATTAGCCAGGCTTGCACGCACCCAGCGCATGCAGTGCTCGTGCTGACACCAAGTATGGGCATAATTCTAGCTTCACCCTTTCTATAGGCTGAAGCCAGTTGGCCATTGTGGTTCAATAGCCAATCGGAACCGCTCCGCTTGAGCTGTGAGTTTCTCGGAGTTTCTTTTACCTTCCTTTCGGGGTTTCACAGGTCGGGAGGACTCCTGGTAGGGGGAGGAGCCGGCAGGATCGTGCTCACGCGAGCCTGCACGGGTACGGGAGCCTGACGTCAGCCGCGGCACTTTTAAATACCGCCCAGGCTGTGCGCGCGGCGCCATTGTGGTTCACTAGCTGCTTAGCGGCTGGTTGACAAAAAAAAACAACCAAAAAAACAACCAAAAAAACCCAACACAACTCAAACACATAAACCAAACCTCAAACGTTGCACCATGGTAGTCACTCGGACGAAGGGTAAAAAAGCAGCATCTGCCCAGACAGAGCTGTTTTACCAACATGCTGGAGTCCAGGCTGCCAGCTGCAGAGAGTGCTTCAGCCTGGCACTTGGAATGGAGGGGGTGGGAGAGGACACCTATGTCAGGTGTGAGCAGGTGATTTTTCTCCTCAGCCTGGTGGCAGAGCTGAAGGATGAAGTGGCCGAGCTGAAGGAGGAGGTAGCTAGGCTAAGGACAATAAGGGAAAGTGAAAGGGAGTTGGATTTGTGGGAGAAGGCTCTGCAGATCTCCCCTCCTGAGGGAAGAGTCCCTGAAAATGGAGAGGGATGGATACGGGTCCCTGACAGGGGTGGCAAGAGAAATCCACCCCGACCCACTCCTCCTCTTCCGCTGCCCTTGCATAATAAGTATGAGTCCCTCCAAGCTGAGGGCAGTAAGGATGAGAGGGCTGAGGCTGAGAAGCAGCCATCCAGAGGGGAGCCTATGGCCAATCGGTCCCCACCACCTATAACATCCAGCTCCACTAAGAAAAGGAGAAGGGTTATAGTTGTTGGGGACTCTCTCCTGGGGGGTACTGAGGGACCCATATGTCATCCCGACCCATCCCACAGGGTGGTCTGCTCCCTACCAGGGGCATGGGTTAGGGACATTGCAAGGAGACTCCCTAAATTAATCCAGCCCTCTGACTATTACCCTCTGCTGGTGATACAGGCTGGGAGTGATGAGATTGACAAGAAGGGCACCAGGGCGATTAAGAAGGAATTCAGGGCCCTGGGACAATTGATTGATGGGGCAGGAGCTCAAGTGGGGATGGTGCCAGCGACAGAACTTTGGGTTCTTTGACCATGGGACAACTTTCACCGCACCTGACCTGCTGGGTCCCGATGGGGTGCATCTATCTAGAAGGGGTAAGAGAGTCCTGGCACTGGAGTTGGCAGGGCTCATTAGGAGGGCTTTAAACTAGGTCTGAAGGGGGTGGGTGAGGCAATCAGTCCCTCTGCAGAGGAAAGAGTAGGGCACAAGGTAGGGTCAGTTGAGAAGTCAGGAACCCAGCTGCGATGCATGTACACCAATGCACGCAGCCTGGGCAATAAGCAGGAGGAGTTGGAGGTCCTGATCCATCAGGGCGACTATGATATAGTCGCCATCTCAGAAACTTGGTGGGACAACACCCACGATTGGAGTGCTACAATGGGGGGCTATAGGCTCTTTAGGAGAGACAGGCGAGGGAGAAGAGGAGGAGGGGTGGCTCTGTATATTAGGGAGTCACTCTCTGCCGCACAACTTGAGGTGGAAGATGAGGTAGTTGAGAGCCTGTGGGTTAAAATCAGAGGGCAGCCTAACAAATCTGACATCCTGATAGGAATCTGTTACAGACCACCCAACCAGGATGAGGAGGCTGATGAATTGTTCTACAAGCAGCTGGAGGCTGTCTCAAGATCATCAGATCTTGTCCTTGTCAGCGACTTCAACCTCCAGATATCTGCTGGGAACTTAATTCAGCAGGGAGGAGGCAATCCAGAAGATTCCTAGAGTGAATGGAGGACTGCTTCCTGATGTAGCTGTTAAGCGAGCCTACCAGGGGACAGGCTCTGCTTGACCTGCTGTTCTCCAATAGGGAAGGGCTGGTGGGAGACGTGATCGTGGGAGACGTGATCGTGGGAGACGTGATCGTGGGAGGCTGCCTAGGGTGTAGTGATCACGAGATATTAAAGTTTTCAATATGCAGGGAGATAGGGAGGAGCACCAACAGAACCTTCACCTTGGACTTCCGAAGGGCGAACTTCAACCTATTTAAGAAACTTGTTTGTAAAGTCCCCTGGGTACCAGCCCTCATGAACCAAGGGGTTCAGGAGGGTTGGACCTACTTCAAACAGGAGCTCTTGAAGGCACAGGAACTGGCGGTTCCCACGTGCCGAAAGGCAAGCCGGCAGGGAAGGCGACCAGCCTGGATGAGCAAGCAGCTCCTGGAGGATTTAATGGGAAGAAGAGTCTGTATCACCTTTGGAAGGAGGGGAAGGCTTCTCGAGGTATGTTCAAGGAAGCTGTTAGATTATGTAGGAATAAAATTAGGGAGGCAAAGGCCCAGCTGGAACTGAAGCTGGCCACCTCAGTCAAAGATAATAAAAAGCATTTTTATAAATATATTAACAATAAGAAGAATGGCAGGAAGGACCTGCACTCCCTATTGGACCTGGGGGGGAACACGGTGACCGAAGATGAGGAAAAGGCTGAGGTCCTGAACACCTTCTTTGCCTCAATGTTTAACAGCAAGGCAGGAGTTCAGGACGAGTGGCCTCCAGAGCTGGGCGATGGGGTCGGGGAGCAGTGTAGTGCCCCGGAAGTCCATGAGGAATTAGTTCGGGACCTGCTGAGCCACATGGACACTCACAAGTCCATGGGACCGGATGGGATCCATCCTAGGGTGCTGAGAGAGCTGGCAGATGTACAGGCCAGGCCGCTCTCCACCATTTTACTCCAGTCCTGGCTCACCAGTGAGGTCCCAGATGACTGGAAACTGGCCAATGTGGTCCCCATCCATAAGAAAGGTAGGATGGAGGAACCTGGAAACTACAGGCCAGTCAGCCTGACCTCAGTGCCAGAGAAAGTGATGGAACAGATTATCCTGGCGGCAATAACTGCGCACCTGAAGGATGGACAAGGGCTCAGGTCCAGCCAACGTGGATTTAGGAAGGGCAGGTCCTGCCTCTCCAACCTGATCTCCTTCTATGATCAGGTGACCCGTCTGGTGGACGTGGGGAGGCCTGTGGATGTGGTCTACCTGGACTTCAGCAAGGCCTTTGACACCGTTCCCCACAGCAAACTGCTGGCTAAGCTGTCAGCTCGTGGCTTGGACAGCAACACTCTGTGCTGGGTTAGGAACTGGCTGGAGGGCTGAGCCCAGAGAGTGGTGGTGAATGGTGCCACATCCAGCTGGCGGCCAGTCACCCGGGATCAGTGCTGGGCCCCGTCCTCTTCAACATCTTCATTGATGATCTGGATGAGGGGATTGAGTCAGTCATCAGCAAGTTTGCAGATGACACCAAGTTAGGAGCAGATGTTAGAGGGTAGAAAGGCTCTGCAGAGGGACCTCGACCGACTGGACAGATGGGCAGAGTCCAATGGGATGGCATTCAACAAGTCCAAGTGCCAAGTGCTGCACTTTGGCTACGGCAATCCCATGCAGAGCTACAGGCTGGGGTTGGAGTGGCTGGAGAGCTCCCAGACAGAGAGGGACCTGGGGGTGCTGATTGACAGCCACCTGAATATGAGCCAGCAGTGTGCCCAGGTGGCCAAGAGGGCCAATGTCATCCTGGCCTGCATTAGGAATAGTGTGGCCAGCAGGAGCAGGGAGGTCATTGTGCCCCTGTACTCTGCTTTGGTTAGGCCGCACCTTGAGTACTGTGTCCAGTTCTGGGCCCCTCAGTTTAAGAAGGACATCGTAACACTTGAACATGTCCAGAGAAGGGCAACAAGGCTGGTGAGAGGCCTTGAACACAAGCCCTATGAGGAGAGGCTGAGGGAGCTGGGATTGTTTAGCCTGGAGAAGAGGAGGCTCAGGGGTGACCTCATTGCCCTCTACAACTACCTGAAAGGTGGTTGTAGCCAGGAAGGGGTTGGTCTTTTCTCCCAGGCAACCAGCACTAGGATAAGGGTACACAGTCTCAAGCTGCGACAGGGGAGGTTTAGACTCGAGGTGAGGAGGAAGTTCTTCACCGAGTGAGTCATTCATCCTGGGAATGTGCTGCCCAGGGAGGTGGTGGAGTCACCATCCCTGGAGGTGTTCAAGAGGAGATTGGATATGGCACTGGGTGCCATGGTCTAGTCATGGGGTCTGTGTTGATAGGTTGGACTCAATGATCCTCGAGGTCCTTTCCAACCTAAGTTATACTGTGATACTGTGATATATATATATATATGTTTTCTAAGTTGAATAATTTTTTTCATTATTTTTTCATGTTTACATGTTTGTTTTTAATTTTTTAATTTCTTTTCATTTCAATTTTATTTTTTGTAAATTATTTTAATATATTTTTTTTTAAATTCTAATTTGAGTAGTTTCATATTTTATTTTGAACGTATCTGTTTTATTAATTATTTTTTGTTTCTTTTTGTTATTTTATTTCATTTTTAGTTATTATTTTCTATTCTGAATTTATTATTTTTATATGTTTAATATTTTTGCATTTAATCTAGTTATTTTGTTTAATCTTTAATTCATTTAAAAGTTTGTTTTAAAATTATTTTTATACTGTTTTAATGTGGTTTTTTCTTCTTTGTTTTGTTTTTTTAATTGCATTTTCTTTTTTTCATCTGCACTTTTTAATTATTTTTTGTTAACTTTTTTTTGTTAATTTTAATCTAATTTTGATATTTTTTTCCCAAATTAATTTTTGTTATTTTGTATTTTAATTTTTCTTTGTTCTTTAAATTTTTATTATTATTATTTTTAACTTACTTCTGTAATTTTAAAAATTTTATTTCTTTTTTACCTTCTTATTAGTTTTATTTTGTTATTGTAATTTTTTAATCTGTATTTTAATGTTATTGTAATTCTTTTTTTCTTGTAATTTTAATTTTTTTCTTTTTATCTAGTGTTTAATCTTTTATTTTTTGACCTTATATTCTTTATTGTAATTTTTTGTACATGTTTGTTTTATTTAATCTGTTTTCTTTTTTAATTTTGATTTTTGCTTATTTTATTATATTTTTTAACCTTCTTTTCTATTAATTCTTTTTTGTTATAATTTTTCATTTTAATTGTCTTGATTTTTTTTAATATAATTTTTGTTTGTTTTAATCTAATAGTCTTGATAATCCTTATTTTTATTTTTTGCTAACAATTCTTATGTTTTTTCGGTTAATAGCTATTTTTTGTTAGTAATCCTTATGATTTTTCAGTGTGTCATATTTTATTTTTAATATTTTGTTTTTATTGTTGCTCTTCTTTTTTATTACTATTCTGTTATTTAGTACTCTGTCTTTTGTATCCAGAGTTTTTGTGCTTTTGTTGTATATTTCTATGTTTAAATTTTTTTCTTTGCACATGTTACCTTTTTGTTTACCTTTTTTTTTTTTTTGCATTTTTGGTATTTTTTCTAGTCTATGTCTAAAAAGGAAATATAAAGACATTACCTTAGCTAAGGAATACTTTTAAAAATGAATACCTATTTACTACAAATCTTAACTATATTACATGGAGCTCCTTTGAAATGCCAAGGCACACAGCTAAGAAGGTTCGAACCAAAAGAAAATCTTACAATGTGAACTCATTACTAAGTACTTACATCTTACTACAATTACTGTGTACTAGGTATCTGTAAATACCAAATGCTTACCATTCATTATGCTTACCAAGAAAACTTAGCAAAACTCTAAATAACAAATCTGTTAAGGACATTGCAATCAGAAATGAAGAAATTAGCACTGTAACTTTAAATCAGAGCAGAGCTTTGGTTGGCAAGAGTCGTACTAGAAAATCCTCCCTTTTCTGGGGGTGGGGGTAGGTTGAGGGTGACTAGCAAGGTGTGACCTAGTTGCTATTGTTTCTGTATTAGGGTCTTAATGACTTGCAGCCTATCATGTCTGAACGACCATTGTTCCACCCATACTGGATTATGCATTTTCCATTTTAATTTGAGGGTTGGTTGCTGAGTAGTAGCCACTACAGAGAAGGAGCAGTAACGAGTTTTGCTCCTAGCTGACTTAAGGCATCTCAGCCCAACAGAGCAACTGGAAGGGTTAACACGTACGGTCTTACAGAGATTGATTTGCAGTAGTTAAAAGCTAATTGCACTGGCTCTTTGCTAATCCAGGTTGTTTGGATACCTTTTAAACACATGACTTCAACATTTGCCATGAGCAATGGCTAGTGACCATTCCATTTATGACTAGGTATAATGATGACATCGTCTCTAGTATCCATAATAATTGAAAATTGTATAATTTGTCCACAAGGGTGTTTGACAGATACAATCTGTTCCAGTTTTCCCTTTTGGATTTCTAGGGCTAATAAGTTATTAGGAATATCGGTGGAACCCGAGCCTTCTTGCCCTTGGATCCTGTTAGAAGTTTTAGGCACTCGGGACTCAGATGGTATTAGCTGAGCAATTTTTGTCCCAACAAGAGTGCTAACAGGAGGGGCAGTGGTATAGAGCATAATTTTCATAGCCCAGTCATAGTCAGAATGTATTGAACCAGGAATTATAAGGATGCCCTGTCTAGAGATAGACAGTCTGGCAATTAACAGAGCACAGGGTCTGTGACCCAAAGGACCATGCCAATTAAATTCGACGACGCTTTGTGGATTAAAAGGTGATATGCGGCTGTTGTCAGGTCCGCTATGCGCTGCCAGAGGGGTTGCGGGGGGGGGGGGGGGGCACGGTCCAAGCACCCTGGTTTGGTGTCGTCGCGTGGAGTATATTCACACTGCAGGAGCAGCTTCCCTGCCTGCGACAATCTTGAGTAAAATGATTAGATCTGTGACACTTTCAAGTCTGTCCAGCAGTCAGGCACTTTGATTTAAGGTACCTAGGTTTCTCAGAGGCACGATGATTTCCACCCAGGTTGTTTCCTTTGTGCGGTGGTCGTGCTGGTGGTTTCAGGACTGCTTCTATGGCCATGGCTAGATACATTACTGCTTGTCGATGCTTCATTTGTTGTTGCGTCCTGCAGTCATGAGACAGTGGCACCTGTTGATAAAATGCTGAGAACATGTTTAGTTTCTTCATTAGCATTGTCAAATGCCAAATTATCTAGCATTTTTACCTTCATATCATGAGTCAGATCTGAATTAGTATTGAATGCCATATGTAAGGGATGGTATTGACAAAGGAACCAAGTGGCCCTGTTAGACCCTGCTGAGTAGTGAAAAGCACAGGATCAGAGTTATTGTTCTGGATTCTGGACCACTCTTTGATCACTAAATCCTGACTTAATTGCAAAGCCTTATCAGGAAGCTGCAATTGCTGATATGATCTAGCAAAGATCTCGCCACGAGATGGTTAGCGGTGACACCTTATAAAGAGTCTGCTGGCTGCCGGGGTGTAGCTTCCGAGGAATTTGCAAGTGAATTGCCACTTAATTGAGAAGTTGCAAGGTCTGTCTAAGGCGGTGTGACTTTCAAGTCTCTGCTTGCTGACAGGGGCTGAAACTCAGAGAGCACTGTCTTAGAATGTAACTTTTTTTGTTGCAATCAGAATATCATCCATAGATTTATAGATGAGAAAGTCACAATGGGTCTATCTAAGCGGGAAGAGAGTGCCAGAGAATTCTGGCATGCCTTGAGGCTACCTATTGATATCAGTGGGTGGAGTCTGCCTTAATCGATGACTCAGTAGATGCAGACTTTTTTGAACCCTCCAGGTGTAAGCAAATTGTAAAGAAAACAATCCTTCAAATGAATAATAATCAGATCCCAATTGGTGGGGACTGGGAGTTGGGAGGCCAGGTTGTAAGGCACCCATCTCCTCCATGATCGCTCCAGACCACGTAATAAACACCATTTGCTGTGTCAAAATGGATTAACAAATTGTGACCGTTTGAGGCTGTCCCTTTAAGAAAGGGGACATTGTGGCTGAATGTTTATAAACGAAAGACACATCTAAACTAATTTCATTGGTAGATTGGTAGAAAGCACCTTTGAACTTGGAGTTCAACAGAGACTTGTGGGCAGTCTTGCATTTTCTCCCCTTCCTTGCGCAGCTCGCAGCTTCTGGGCTTTCGGCCAGACTGACCTTGAGCAGAGATTAGGCCTCTGCTAACACATATAACTGCTTCTAATTAACAATTGCTCTTTTTTCTCTCTTTCTAACCCTCTCTGGGGAAAAGGGGAGAGAAGGGGGGTACAGGTGTGGGGAACCCTCCTCAGCAGAGGAGGGAATCTCATTCCTATGTCATTTTATTGTATATTTTCTGTATATGTATTGTAAATACTGTAAATTCTGTATATATTTCCCTGCTTTGTAAATATAGCACACAATCCCTTTGCTAATCTGGCTGCATTTTTTTTCCCTTTCAATTTTCTTCCCTTTACTTACGGGGGGGAAGAAGGATTTGCGACCTTCCCCTTCAACCCTCGACATTTTTATTTTTTTTTCTTGACGCCCAACGTGGGGCAGATAATTAGCTTAATTTATTGCTTTATTGCTTTTGTGTTTTATAGCCAGATTAGCAGACATGAGGGTGCTGTGGATTTTAGAGCATTTATTTTTTTCACTTTTTGGGGCCCTGGTTTACAGATATTGTTTGGGTTTGATTCTGGATTACTTGGGTAAATATTTGGTGCAATTTGGACAATTTATTTGTGGTTTATGTATAGAGTTAGACAATGGTATGGAAAATGCGTGGATTTCTTGTGGCCAGCGAGATACAGAAATGTGACCTCTAGCACTCTCCCGATTGAGATAAAAGGGTTTAAGATTCCAGCGGAGGAGAGAGTAACTTTAAGTGATGGCTGGGATCCAAAGGTGATTTATTTTATGGGTGTAATTCTGCTGCTGGTGATAACTAATGTGTATTCGCTGTATTTTTGCATCGGGAGAGGAAGGTATCGAGACCGTGTTTTGTTGTTAAAACTAGATCAAAAAGGAAGCGACGTGGCTCTGGGTCAGTCCCAGAGACGTCTAGTGATGAGGAGTGTGGAGAATCTGTGTCAGTGAAAAAGAAGGCTAAAAAGTTAATCGGAAAAGCTGCTCTGAATGGCTTTACTTCTGATTCTGGCAAGCTGCCAGGGGCGCCGGCAGATATGAAAATAGCGTCTCCTCCTTCTCCTCCTCCTGTTTCTCCGTCGGCCATTAACGGAGCAACGTCTTTTCCGTCTTCCTGCACGGTGGGACCGGAAGCCACTGCCCCAGCAGCTGATTTATCTCAGGACCTGTCAACTTCTGTTAAGGTGGCTGTAAATTCAAACACAGCTCCAGTTAAGGCGGCCATCTTAGAGACTAGAAGTGGAAAGACCAAAGCTGATCCAGAAGCTGATGGAGGAGAAGAGCAGGAGAATTATCCTGGTGACGGACCCTTTACTAGAAAAGATCCTGCTGAGGAGGAAGAGAAGATTTGTTTTAAAGATCTAGCTGACTTAGTGAGAGCAAAGCAGGATAGAGATTCAGCTAGGACAGGAGCTGGCAGAGGTGGTTCTCAGATTAAAGAGGTCCTTGAGAAAATGGCAACAGCATTATTAGGACAACAAGTTGAGGAAGAAGAGGATGATATTTCCGAGTGTTCCTCCCCAAGGGAGGAGCTAAGAAATGTCCGTAAAGATTACACAAGGGCAGATAAGGAGCCAGTTCTAGCTTGGCTTAGTAGATGTTCTGATACAGGTGCTCCAGCTCAACAGTTGGAGACAAGTCAGCAGCTCAGTTAGGAACTCTCTCGAGGGATAATGGAATAGATAGACATCTAGGCAGGGTTCTCGGTAAGGTTAATCTGTGGATACGCCTTTTAATGGCGGTTGCCCTGAGATACCCTTCCCGAGATGATCTTCCATGGAATCCTAAACCCTGGACTACCATAGATGAGGGAATTAAGCGCCTGAGAGAATTTGCTGCTAGAGAGATACTCTATGGTGAACATCAAACTCTGAATCCTGATGACACTCCTGTGGGTATTGGTCTTGCTAAAAAGATCATCAAGCTTGCTCCTTCTAATTATGGAAACATTCTGGCAAGCAGAATTGTGTCCTGAAGTTATAGTAGAGCTTCTTCTACGGTTGGCCAATTCAGTGATCAAATGAGACAATTGGAGGATAGCATGACACGTGTTTCTTTGGTTTCGGCCATTCAAATTATCTCTGGTGATATACTGAATTGCATAAGAGAGTTAAAGGATGAATTTAAATATTCCATATCCCAATTGGCACAAAGGGATAATTTCAATTCTTCCTCCATGTGGATACAAGTTTCATCTGTGAGGAATACACGTCCTCCAAGGAGGTCATTCCAAAACAGATCAAATCAAAACAGACCACAGAGACAGTCACATAGGACCGTTTGGATAACTCTGCGTGATCATTTTGGTGAGAACATGAACCGCTGGGATGGCCAACCAACTTCTCATCTTTTCAGGAGACTGAGGGAATTGCAAAGTGGCGGAACCCGAGGTAGCAATACCAGAAGGGTAGCTGTTACTTCCACAGTTCCCCAGAACAACTCTAGTAGCTCCAACAGTGGCTCCAGTTATAACATGCAAAGTTATGACACTGCACACTGTGAGCAATGCACATGTGGGCATGTTCCCCATAACTAGGGGTGCCTTGCCTCCTGCCAGGGGGAGGAGAGGGATAACAGAGATAACAGAATCTATTGGGATGTGTACATCCAGTGGCCTGGCACTTCACAATTTCGGAAGTACAGGGCCTTGGTAGACACAGGAGCTCAGTGCACCATAATACCATCAAATTATCAGGGATCAGAGTCTATAACTATTCTGGGAGTCACTGGTGGATCTCAAGAGTTAAGTAAGGTGGAGGTTAATATAAGTGTAACAGGTAAACAATGGAGGAAGCATACAGTTGTGACCGGACCTGACGCACCTTGTATTTTGGGAATTGATTTTCTGATAGAAGGGCGTTTCAAAGACCCTAGAGGTTACAAATGGGCTTTTGGAGTAGCTTCTGTAGAAATTGATGGACAAAAACGAAGCTGTCTGCTAGACCTGAGCTTTCTGATGAATCTGCAGTTGTGGGACAACACAAGATACAGGACATTAAATTGCCGGTTGCTTCTCAGACTGTGCATCACAGACAATACAGAACCAACCATGACTCTTTGTTGCCCATTCAGAATCTGATTCGTCAGTTGGAGAGTCAGAAAGTCGTCAGCAAAACTCATTCACCTTTCAATAGTCCAGTGTGGCCTGTGCGGAAGCAGAATAGAAACTGGCGTATGACAGTAGACTACCGAGCCCTAAATGAAGTGACACCACCTATGAGTGCAGCAGTACCAGACATGATGGAGCTACAGTATGAGCTGGAATCCAAAGAGGCCAAATGGTATGCTACCATAGACATTGCTAATGCATTTTTCTCTATTCCCATAGCAGAGGAATGCAGGCCTCAGTTTGCTTTCACCTGGAGAGGAATCCAGTATACTTTCAACACATTGCCAATGGGCTGGATCCACAGCTCAAGCATCTGTCATGCAGTGATCCACGATGCTCTGGAGGAAGGCTATGCTCCAGAACACATCCAGTTCATCGATAATATCATCGTCTGGGGTAAAACTGCTGAGGAAGTCTTCAAGAAAGGTAACAAAATCATTGACATTCTTCTGAATGCAGGTTTTGCCATCAAGCGAGACAAGGTGAAAGGACCTACCACAGAGATTCAGTTTCTGGGAGTGCGGTGGCAGGATGGACGCCGACACATTCCAGTGGATGTGGTAAATAGAGTCTCCACCATGGCAAATCCCACAAACAAGCAAGAGACCTGAAGTTTCTTGGGGATAGTGGGATTTTGGAGACTGCACATTCCTGGATACAGTCAGATTGTGAAACCTCTGTATGATGTGACTCGAAAAAGAAACCATTTCCACTGGGGACCTGAACAACAAGCAGCCTTTGACTAGATAAAGCAAGAGGTAGTTGAAGCAATGGGTCTGGCACCTGTCCGAGATGGTCCAGACTTTAAGAACATTTGGTACACGGCTGCAAGTGACAATGGTCCAACTTGGTGCTTGTGGCAAAAAGCTCCAGGTGAGACACGTGGACGACCTCTTGGTTTCTGGAGTCGTGGTTATAGACGTTCAGAGGCTAATTATACTCCAACAGGGAAAGAAATTTTAGCTGTCTATGAAGGAGTAAAAGCATCTTCTAAAGTAATTGGTACTGAATCACAACTTCTCTTAGCTCCCAGATTACCAGTTTTTAATTGGATGTTCAAAGGCAAAGGCTCCACACCACATCATGCCACAGAATCCGCCTGGTCCAAGTGGATGGCTCTGATAACACAGAGAGCTCGAATGGGAAATCTTGAAAGACCTGGTCTAGTGGAGGTGATCTCAAGTTGGCCTGAAGGCAACGTGAGAGATGGCCAAAGCTTTATCTCTACACCGACTCATGGATGGTAGCCAATGCTCTATGGAGTTGGCTAAAGAACTGGAAGAAGAGTGGTTGGCAGAGGAAAGGAAAACCCATCTGGGCGGCCAACCTGTGGCAGGACATTGCTGATCGAATCAAGATAATTCCAGTGAAAGTGAGACACATCGATGCTCACATTCCTAAGAGCAAAGCTACTGAGGAACAGCAACACAACCATCAGGCAGATCTAGCTGCAAGAGTTTCTGAAGTAGACATGGACTCTGATCTTGATCTTGACTGGAAACACCGAGGTGAGATATTCTTAGCGTGGTGGGCTCATGATTCGTCAGGACATCAAGGCAGAGATGCAACATACCAGTGGGCTCGTGACAGAGCCATAGACATTTCCATGGATGCTATCACACAAGTCGTCCATGACTGTGACATTTGTGCTGCTGTTAAGCAGGCAAAACGACTTAAGCCCTTGTGGTATGGTGACAGATGGTCCAAGTACAAGCATGGTGAAGCTTGGCAGATTGACTACATCACTCTACCACGTTCTCGTTCAGGTAAGCAATACGTGCTTACTATGGTAGAGGCAAACACTGGATGGTTGGAAACTTATCCAGTTCCACATGCAACTGCACGCAACACCATTCTTGGTCTGGAGAGACAAATCCTGTGGAGACACGGAACTCCGGAGAGGATTGAGTCAGACAACGGAACTCATTTCAAGAACAACCTTGTAAAGGACTGGGCAAAAGAGCACGGTATTGAGTGGATTTTCCGTATTCCTTACTATGCACCAGCTTCAGGGAAGATTGAACGCTACAACGATTTGTTGAAGACCACTCTTAAAGCCATTGGGGGTGGATCTTTGAAAAACTGGGAAAAACATTTAGTAGAAGCAACCTGGCTGGTAAATAGTAGAGGTTCAGTGAACCGAGCTGGACCTGCACATTCAGATCTGCTACAGAAAGTAGAAGGGGATAGAGTTCCTGTTGTTAGAGAATAGAATCTGTTAGGTAAAACTGTTTGGGTATTTTCACCCTCAGGAGAGGCTAAACCTGTCCGAGGGGTGGTTTCAGCTGAAGGTCCAGGTCACACTTATTGGGTAATGCAAGAGAATGGTGAAATTCAGTGTATTCCACAAAGAAATTTAACTTTGGCTGAAAGAGGTTAATTTCACACTGTTGTACAGCTACATCGCGTCCAAAGGAAGAATCAGCGAAGGATCTACGGTGCATGAACCCTGAGAACCCTGAGAGCCCTGAGTCAATTAAGAAACCCTGAGAATCCCTGTTTCCCTTTTCTTCGCTTCGTCGGCGCAGGAATTAACTGTTTTCCATTTTTCTCATTTTCTGATTTTCTTGGACTTTTGAATCATCTACGTCTGAGTATAGCTGGAATGGACTATGAACTTTACTCACAACCTGTAAATATCATTTTGGATTGGATGGACAGTATGAACAGCTAATGAAATTGTTTAGAAGGGGTGGACTTTGACCGTTTGAGGCTGTCCCTTTAAGAAAGGGGACATTGTGGCTGGATGTTTATAAACGAAAGACACATCTAAACTAATTTCATTGGTAGATTGGTAGAAAGCACCTTTGAACTTGGAGTTCAGCAGAGACTTGTGGGCAGTCTTGCATTTTCTCCCCTTCCTTGCGCAGCTCGCAGCTTCTGGGCTTTCGGCCAGACTGACCTTGAGCAGAGATTAGGCCTCTACTAACACATATAACTGCTTCTAATTAACAATTGCTCTTTTTTCTCTCTTTCTAACCCTCTCTGGGGAAAAGGGGAGAGAAGGGGGATACAGGGGTGGGGAACCCTCCTCAGCAGAGGAGGGAATCTCATTCCTATGTCATTTTATTGTATATATTCTGTATATATATTGTAAATACTGTAAATTCTGTATTTATTTCCCTGCATCTCCTAAACTCCTTTGTAAATATAGAACACTATCCCTTTGCTAATCTGGCTGCGTTTTTTTTCCCTTTCAATTTTCTTCCCTTTACTTACACGGGGGGGAAGAATGCTTTGCGGCCTTCCCCTTCAACCCTCGACACAAATGTGTTGGAAACAACTGATTGGTTACAGCAGTTTTGTATCCTGACTGTAGCCCATAGGTAGCTATGGCTTGTCTAGCTTCCCTTGTCAGTCCAGAGATTCTCCATCTCTGACTATTGTGACAAACTGTTGCAGTTTGAGCTGGGTGCCCCCCTGCAATGTTTACTTCCTGTGTCCAGAAGGCCAGCCCAGAGGGGTGGACACAGGAAATTATGTAGTATTTCCTACCACAATTCTGTGCACCACTATAAGATCCAGTGCGGAGTGTCAGCCGGTAATGGGGGGAGATGTCTCCTGGCTTTGGGCCTGGCTAGGCCCAAGGCCACGGGGGGATGGGCAGTCTCAGATCTGGCCAGCTGAGACTAGCCTAGCAATGGGAGGGGGAAGAAGGAGCCCTGGGGGTCTCGGGTGTACCCTCAGGTGGGGATGGGATCTCTCTGGGTCTGTTTTGGGATTTTTCTTTATCACTGTGCTTTTGCTTTTCTGTAAATGTTCACTGCTTTCTATTTAAACTTTCCATCACTTTTGCAATCCGTTTGTCTGAGTGCTTATTGTTGCCAGGGGTGGGGAAGGGGGCTGCCTCAACCCAGCACATTCTTGGTAGTAGGGTATGGTTGAGGTGGGCAGGGGGTCTGCCCCCAACCCTTTACATTCTTGACGAGCCAGGCAGGAGTAGGAGTTGGTTACTGTGGCTACTCTGGAGATCGGATTGCAAAAGATAAGAGAGTTTAAATTTAGTTCTGGGCGTCGTTCTGGTTTTTTGGCAGTTGGGGTCTCATGTGTTGTTGTTGGGGCGACTGTGTTAAGTTCTTGTGGATTGCAGGGGGACACCTGGTGTGTGGCTGGTGGCAGAGAGTCCCTCCTGCTATTTCAAGCAGGGGTGGTTCTTAACCATCGGAATGGGGGCACCGCTTGAGAATGCGGGACCTGCCCTTCCTCCACCTTTATTTTCTGCGGAGCAGCAGAAGCGGCAGGGAGTGAAGTGGGGGAGGGGGCAGCGGCGAGCAGATCAAAGTCAGGTCCATTCTCGCTGTGGGGTAGGGTCAGCCGCGGCGAGCGGGCGAGCTCGGCTCCCTATGGGTGAATGGGGAATCCAGCTGGAAAGCTGTTCTCAGGGGCCCTGTGGACGTGCTCATGGCTTTCGCTGGAGGAGGCATTTGAATGCCCGAGGGGTGGATGCGATTTTGATTCTGTACCGCGGCGGTAGAGGTGGGCGGAGCCTGCCTGTGTGCCCGGACGGCGGCGGGCCCGGCCGTGCGCTCGGAGCGGCGACAGCGGTCCTGGCCATGCGCTCGGGCTGCGGCGGGGCCGGCCCTAGTCTCTTCCCTGACCTTTTCGGACCAGTTCCGAAAATGGCGCCGTGCACCTGGCTCCACCTCTCTTCTTCTCAGTAGGTTGTGGTGCAGCCCCTCCCTCTTTCGGGGGAGGGTTATGTTGTTGGATGCTGTCACGTCTTGGTACGCGAACGCCTAGTGGGAAAGGCGGTGTACTGTGACATGCATCTGTATAGCCTCGCGCCGTGGCTGGAAGCGGTCAGCACTGGGCTTGGGATAGGTCCGTGCAGGGTTGTGAAAGGCTCAGCATGCTGTTTTCCTGGAGGGGTGGAGAAGCAGTTAGAGCCTGATTGTTCTGACTGGCTTGCCCCAGGGGTGGAAATATGCCGCTGAGTAAATAGAGATGGGAATAAAGGCTTGGTTGAGAAGTTGTGAGGTTCCTTCCAGGTGACCAGGATGTCCAACGGATCCATGAAGAGCCTGCACCACAGAAGAGTGAACTCTGCATCGCCGAGAGGTTCCATTAGATGAGGGAAGAAGAACTGGAATGGACTGACACTTGAGCCTGAATGAGAGACTGTTTGGGTGGACGCCCAGATGAAGATATGGACTTCGCCGAACATGTCATCAGAAGATTTCTGATTTAATGATGTGTTTGGGTGCAAAGATTATGGTATGAAATAAGGGGTGGCGTGTTGCAGTTTGAGCTGGGTGCTCCCCTGCAATGTTTACTTCCTGTGTCCAGAAGTCCAGCCCAGAGGGATGGACACAGGAAATTATGTAGTATTTCCTACCACAATTCTTTGCACCACTATAAGATCCAGTGCGGAGTCTAGCACGCTCTCTTTTCTTCCTCCTCCATCAGCCGGTAACTGGGGGAGATGTCTCCTGGCTTTGGGCCTGGCTAGGCCCAAGGCCATGGGGGGCTGGGCAGTCTCAGATCTGGCCAGCTGAGACTAGCCTAGCAGTGGGAGGGGGAAGAAGGAGCCCTGGGGGTCTTGGGTGTACCCTCAGGTGGGGATGGGATCTCTCTGGGTCTGTTTTGGGATTTTTCTTTGTCACTGCACTTTTGGCTTTCTGTAAAAGTTCACTGTTTTCTATTTAAACTTACAATCACTTTTGCAATCCGTTTGTCTGAGTGTTTATTGTTGCCAGGGGTGGGGAAGGGGGCTGCCTCAACCCAGCACAATTTCCCACAATGCCTTTCCACCAGCGCACTGGGACAGTTCCCTGTCCCTCCCACCTCCCAATCGCCCTATCGGGACTCAATTGGAACCTCTGTGAGAGTGCTATACTCTGCTGATAACGTCTGGAATGTAGGAGGCGGGGGGTTGTAGCGTAGCTGAAACTGCTGGGGGGAAGGGGCCGTTTCTGCCACTGCCACCATGGCTGCTGCCGGTGTCAGTGCTGTTATCGGCGATGCATCGATCGATGCTTCCTTGATCGGAGCCGCTGGTACTTGTGAAGGCCATGGGGGGTGGCGGGAGGCGTGGCCAGGAGAGCTGCCTGGGTGTG
Organism: Melanerpes formicivorus; assembly: GCF_026170545.1. Classification (NCBI taxonomy): domain Eukaryota; kingdom Metazoa; phylum Chordata; class Aves; order Piciformes; family Picidae; genus Melanerpes; species Melanerpes formicivorus. The sequence continues at coordinate 15,364,728 of NW_027142361.1, forward strand.
GGGCGCCGCTGGTGTGGGTGCCAGCGGGCTGAGGGCTGCCCTGCTGAGCGCTGCTGGGTGGTGGGGACTACCATCGGGGTGGCTGGGGCTCGCGGGCAGGGTGGGGGTGCAAAAATGCTGTAATTGCGAGCCTGCAAGCGCTCCATTTTTTTTTTTCCGAAGAGGAGTTACAGGGCAGAGTTCGCACTGTCCGGCCTCCCAGCGTCTGTCCTCTCGTCTTCCAAGTCGGATGGCTGTGGTGGTGTCTAATAAACATGGTGTGCTCACCAAGATGGCAGAGGTGGCATCTTCTTTGTGCAATTTTTAATGTGTAGCGACCTCCATTTTGATTTTGCGCGCCTTATCAGTTCGATCGGGATTCGCTTCTGCTGCTATTGACGTGGCAGGAGCAGATTTTTCTGTGCAAAAGGACAGTAATAAGAGAGCCGCGATTCGTGTAGAGGGAGTAGCGGGCAATTGAAATTCTGAGGAGGATGCAGACGGAGTGGTAGACAATGTGCAGGGAGAGAGGAGGGGGGTGGAGGGTGGGGTGTGCCTTCTGAGTCTCCCTTTTTCGTCTCGGTTAGAACCAAACGCTGCAGCAGCTGAATCGGGAGTAGACTGCTCTGCTTTTTTCGATTGCAATGTACGTGACGATCCATCACACGGTGCTATAGCAAAAAGCTTCTTTTTTAAGTATGTAGCACCTCATCCCACAGCTAGACTGCAATTTCGTCCCGTGCTTCAGATGTAAAAGCTTATTTGCCGTGGGGATGACTCTGGGCCCAGGCTAATAGCCCTTTTAAGATCCCAGAATCGCCAGTAATATCTCTCACGGAGAGGATAGGTGGAGGGCATTTAGCACAGCCTCTTCTGTTTTGTGGCGTGCTTCCCCTTGCCCGTCCTCCGGTTGCTCACCAGGCCAGGGTGAGATTCACTTCCTTTTTGAGCATGCACTACTAATTTTTTCAGCACCGGGGCAGTGCTATTTTGACCTGCTTTCCGTATCGCTAGGACATATGCTGAGTCGGTCAGTATCGTACTCCGAGGATCCCGAGAATCCATGTATGTTCGGGCACCAGATATGGACGATGGAGATGGGAATCAATACGGCTGACCAATATGATCGAGTATTGTTCCTTTATTGTTCCAGCGTTGCAGGCCTGTGGTGCAGGCCTATGGTGCAGGCCTGTAGAGCGAGTATAGCACCCTAAAGTAAAGTGTAGAAGAAGAGGAGACAGGAAAGGCAGAAGTGCGTAGCAAGGGAACTGCTACAACTTATATAAACTCGGAGTGCCTTGTTGGCATAGCTCCATTGGTTCCCTATGAGTGACCACACATTGCACTATTACAGATTATTGGTCCAACTACTAATGACACAACGAGGTTTGTTGATGCAGGTGCATGTCCTGTTGTCCCAAGATAACTGTCCATGTTTATATCTACCAGTGTCTTGCTTTAGTTACATGCTGCAGGCACTGCGCTGTTTTGCTACACTGCTAGCTGGCTCTGCATTTATGCTGAGCATGGCCTACCACCATGTCAGGCTCTAGGCCTGCACTGCCAGATTGCTCACACTGTTCGTCGCTGGCAGTGCCACAGAAGGGGGTACGGGGGGAACCCTCCTCCAGAGGAGGGAATTTCGTTCCTGTATTATTGGTTTTTTTTTTACTTTGCTGTATATTTCTGTATATATATTGTAAATACTGTAAATTGTGTATATATCCTGCATCTTCCAAAATTGCTTGTATAATATAGCATTCTTCCTTTGCTTCTCCGGCTGGCTAGCTGTGGTTTTTTTCTTCCTCTTTGTGGGGGAGAGAAGGCTAGGCCGTTCTCTCAAACCCTCCACATTTCTTTTCTTTGGCTTCCCAACGTGCGGCAGATAATTAGCTTGATTTATTGTTTGCTTGACTCGGAGAAGCAAACATGAAGGTGCTTTGGATTTTTAAGTAATTGCTATTCTCAATATGTTCGGTTCTGATCTACAAGTATTGTCTGGGCCTCCTTATCGATCATCTAGGTAAATATTTGATGCAGAAGTTATATTTCATAGTTTCATAGTTTCATAGTTTCATAGTTTCATTCAGGGTTGGAAGGGACCACAAGGATCATCTAGTTCCAACCCCCCTGCCATGGGCAGGGACACCCCACACTAGATCAGCCTGGACAGAGCCTCATCCAGCCTGCTCTTAAACACCCCCAGGGATGGGGCCTCGACCACCTCCCTGGACAACCCATTCCAGGGTTTCACCACTCTCATGGTGAAGAACCTCCTCCTCACATCCAGCCTGAATCTCCCCACCTCCAGCTTCATTCCATTCCCCCTAGTCCTATCACTACCTGAGATCCTGAGAAGTCCTTCCCCAGCCTTCCTGTAGGCCCCCTTCAGATACTGGAAGGCCACAATTAGGTCTCCTCGGAGCCTTCTCTTCTGCAGACTGTACAGCCCCAACTCCTTCAGTCTGTCCTCATAGGAGAGGTGCTCCAGCCCTCTGATCATCCTCGTGGCCCTTCTCTGGACACGTTCCAGCACCTCCACATCCCTCTTGTAATAGGGGCTCCAGAACTGGACACAGTACTCCAGGTGGGGTCTCACCAGGGCTGAGTAGAGGGGGAGGATCACCTCCCTCGACCTGCTAGCCACACTTCTCCTGATGCAGCCCAGGATCTGATTGGCTTTGCGGGCTGCAAGTGCACACTGAGAGCTCATGTTGAGCTTTTTGTCCACCAGCACCCCCAAGTCTCTCTCCTCAGGGCTACTTTCCAGCCAGTCACTGCCCAGCCTGTATTTGTGCCTGGGATTGCCTCGACCCAGATGCAGGACCCTGCACTTGCTCTTATTGAACTTCATGAGGTTGGCCTGTGCCCACCTCTCCAGCCTGTCAAGGTCCCTCTGGATGGCCTCCCTTCCCTCCAGCGTGTCTGCTGCACCACACAGCTTGGTGTCATCAGCAAACTTGCTGAGGGTGCACTCAATGCCACTGTCCATGTCCCCCACAAAGATGTTGAATAAGACAGGTCCCAGGACTGATCCCTGAGGGACTCCACTTGTCACTGGCCTCCACTGGGACATGGACCCATTGACAGCCACTCTTTGGGTGCGGCCATCAAGCCAGTTCCTTATCCATCTAGTGGTCCACCCATCAAACCCATGTGTCACCAGTTTGGAGACCAGGATGTGGTGTGGGACAGTGTCGAAGGCTTTGCTCAGGTCCAGGTAAACGACATCAGTTGCTCGCCCCTCATCTATTAATTTTGTCACCTGCTCATAGAAGGCCACCAGGTTGGTCAGGCAGGATTTGCCCTTGGCAAAGCCATGCTGACTGTTCCCAATCACCTCTTCACTATTCTTTTGAGCGAGTAGTGACTCCAGGAGGATCTGTTCCATGATCTTTCCAGGCACAGAGGTGAGACTGACTGGCCTGTAGTTCCCTGGTTCCTCCTTCTTGCCCTTTTTGAAGATGGGGGCAATGTTTCCCCTTTTCCAGTCTGTGGGGACTTCACCAGACTGCCAGGACTTTTGAAATATAATAGAGAGGGGTTTAGCAACCTCATCTGCCAGTTCTCTCAGTACCCGTGGGTGTAACCCGTCGGGTCCCATGGACTTGAACACTTTCAGGTTCTTCAGATGATCACGAACCTGATCTGCACTTACAATGGGCAGTTCTTCCTCCCCGTCCCTGGCTTTGACTTCCATAACATCAGGAGTGTGGCTAGAGGCCCTTGCAGTGAAGACTGAGGTAAAGAAGTTATTAAGTACCTCAGCCTTTTCCTCATCACTTGTGACCATGTCACCATTTTCCTTTCTGAGGGGGCCCACACCTTCCCTAGTCTTCTTCTTCCCATTAATATATCTGTAAAAGTTCTTAGTATTCCCTTTAATCTCCCTGGCTAGATTCAACTCAAACTCTGCTTTGGCTTTCCTCACCAGGACTCTTGCTTCTCGGGCAGCTTCCTTGTATTCCCCCTGTTCTACCTGTCCTTCCCTCCATTTCCTGTAGAGTTTCCTTTTAAGTAATAGTGTGTCCAGTAGCTCCTTGCCCATCCAGGCAGGCCTCCTAGCATTCTTACCTGCTTTTCTCTTTGTTGGTACACAGAGCTCCTGGACACAGAGGAGGTGGTCCTTGAATACTGACCAGCTGTCCTGGGTCCCTCTTCCCTCCAGGGCTTTGTCCCACGACACTTTGGCTAGCATATCCCTGAAGCGATCAAAATCTGCACGCCTAAAGTCTAGGGTCGTAAGCTTGGAATACTTCCTCCTGATTGCCCTGAGGATGTTAAATTCAACTGCTTCATGGTCACTGCAGCCAAGGCCGTCTATGAGCCTCACATTGCTTACCAGCCCTTCCCTGTTGGTGAGAACAAGGTCCAGCATAGCACCATTTCTTGTTGGTTCCTCCACCATTTGGAGGAGGAAGTTGTCTTCTATGCAGTCCAGGAACATCCTGGATTGCTGGTGCCTTGCTGTGTTGTCCCTCCAGCAGATATCCGGGTGGTTGAAATCACCCATGAGGACCAGGGCTTGTGACCTGGAAGCTGCTTCTATTTGCCTATGGAGGGCCTCATCTGCTTGGATCTGCTGGTCAGGTGGCCTGTAGGAGACCCCCACAGTAATATCTTCTTCCCCTGTCCTGCCTTTAATTTTGACCCATACACTCTCAACTAGCTTATCATCCCTCCCCAGTTGGAGCTCCACTGATTCCAACTGGCTATTGACATAAAGGGCAACACCTCCTCCTCTCCTTCCCTGCCTATCCTTCCTAAAGAGTTTATACCCATCTATGCCTACATCCCAGTCATGGGATTCATCCCACCAAGTTTCAGTAACAGCCACTATGTCGTGGCATCCCAGCAGCACAGTGGCCCTTAACTCATCCTGTTTGTTGCCCAAGCTGCGCGCATTCGCATAGAAGCACTTCAGCTGGGCTGGCCCTGTCCTCCTCTTGTGCCAAATCCCCTCGGTTTCCACAGAATGTCCTGGTGGATCATTCGTGGCTTGCCTCAGGGTAGCAAGTTGAGAGCCCTTACCAGCTCTCCTTCTCTCTACTGCTGGTGAGCTGCCCCTCTGTTTGTCACCAGCCAGCAGGAGACTATTAACCCCTTCCCCCTTCAAATCTAGTTTAAAGCCCTATCAATGAGCCCTGACAATTCCTGCCCCAGGATTCTTATCCCACTCTGGGACAAGTGTGTCCCATGAGTTTTTTTCAGCTCAGGTGCCTTGAAAACCAATCCATGATTGTGGAACCCAAAGCCCTGTCGATGGCACCAGCCCCTAAGCCATGAATTGATCTGTCGGCCCTTCCTCAGTGTGTCCTCATCCATTGCTGACGTTAGAGGGATGGCAGAGAACACGACTTGAGCCCCTGATCCCTTTAGCATTTGCCCTAAGGTTCTGAAGTCTTTTTTAATAGATTGTGAGCCTCTCATTGTTACATCGTCACTGCCCACCTGAAAGACCAGCAGTGGGTAGTAGTCCGAAGGACTCACGAGGTTGGGAATTCTCTCTACAACGTCTTTTACTTGGGCACCAGGGAGGCAGCTGACCGCTCTATGAAATGGGTCTGGCCTGCATATTGGGCCCTCTGTTCCCCTCAGTAGGGAGTCTCCTATGACGATGACCCTGCGAGGTTTCTTTTCTGGGTAAGTTTTGATGGCTGGCCTGAGGCAACCTGTCACTGGTGCAGCTTCTGACCTTCTTGGGTCCTCAACCTTACCAATGACCTGTTCCTCCTGCAGAGCCTCATACCTGTTCTGTAACTGCACTGGAGGCAGCGTGCTGCTCACAGGAGCAGACTTCCTTTGTTTGCATTTCTTCTGTTGGGCAGAGACCTGTTCCCATTGGCCCTGCTCATGGGGGTTACTACAGGGAGGTTGAGAATCTTGCTTCTGGGAAGGTATCAAACTCCCTGTTCCTCTAAGTGTTACCCCCTGTTCTGGTTTAGAAGAGATTACATTATGGGAATTGTCAATTTTCTGCTCGCCATCTCTTCTAGCTCTTAGCCTTTCCACCTCTTCTTTTAGTTTGACCACCATGCTCATCAGATCACTGACCTGCTCACACCTGAAACAGGAGCTGCTCCCTCCAGCCTCCATGTCGAGTGCCAGGTTCCAGCACTCACTGCAGCCACCTGCCTGAACATCTGCATGCTTGCGTGTGGTCTCTGTTTGGGTGCCCACTGTCCTTCTGTTAGCCTTTGCTCTAGTGGTGACCATCTTGCAGTAACCACCCTCTCCACCCGGCTTTTTTTTTTTTTTTTTTTTTTTTTCCCTGTCAGTGAGAAGCCGAGCTGCGCTGCTCAAGCTGCCTCTCTCCTCAGCCACGCGCTGGGTTTTGTTTGGTTTGCGCGCGGTCTCCGCGGCAACCCCTCCCCCAGCTACGTCACTGCCCTCCGGCAGGTAGGCAATCCGAGCCCGCTGCCCCTCCTCCTCTCTTTGGAAAGTCCCAAGCCACCAGCCCCTTACTGCCTGAAAAGCAAGGGAATCAAAGCCAAAAGCCAAACTCCCAGAGCTGCGCTGCTCAAGCTGCCTCTCTCCTCAGCCACGCGCTGGGTTTATGTATAAAATCTGGCTTTTATATGATCGCTGTCTGGGATTCTTCTGGCCTACCAGATACAGGAATGTGACCTCTAGCACTCTCCCGATTGAGATAAGGGAGTTTAAGATTCCAGTAGGTGAAAGAGTAGTTTTAAGTGATGGCTGGGATCCAAAGGTGATTTATTTGATGTGTGTGAATTTGCTGCTGATGATAGTGATTGCATATTTGCTATTTTCCTTGCGTCGGGAGAGAAAGATGTCTAAAGCATGCTTCATTATTAAGCATAGATCAAAGAAGAAGCGGCGTACCTCTGGGTCAGCCCCAGAGACGTCCAGTGATGAGGAGAATGGAGAATCTGTGTCAGTTAAAGATAAAGCTAAAAAGTCAATTGGAAAGGCTGCTTTGAACGGTTCTGTGGCTGATTCTGGCAAGCTGCCAGGGGCGGAGGCAGCTCCCAACATGGCGGCTGCCCCGTCTTCTTTGGCAGCTGCCATTAATGAGGCAAAGTCATTTCCGCCTCCTTCCACAGGAGGACCGGAAGCCACTTCCACAGCAGCTGATCTGTCTCAAAACTTGTCAGCTTCTGTCAAGGTGGCTGTAAATTCAAACACAGCTCCAATTAAGCAAGTAGCAGTTTTAAAGACTAGAAGTGGAAAGACCAAAGCTGATCCAGGAGCTAATGGAGAAGAAGAGCAGGAGACTGATCCTGGTGAAGGACCCTCTACTAGAAAAGATCCTGCTGAGGAGGAAGAGAAGATTTGTTTTAAAGATGTAGCTGAATTATTGAGATCAACACCAGATAGAGATGCAGCTAGGACAGCAGCTAAGGGTGCTTCTCAGCTTAGAGAGATCCTTAGGAGAGTGTGTGACAGACTAAAAGTTTGTCTCTCTTGGTGTGAGTCAACAAAGATAAAATCACCTGCTGCTTGCGCAGACAATAGCTGACAGAGCCACTGGAACGACTCTTGGAAGGTGCAAAGATAACATTGCTCACTGGGCCACAGCTGGCCTACAACAATGACCCAGCCATTCACGCCTTCAGGACAAGATAATCTCCACCCATCAAGTACCCTGGCAAGGGTAGACAATGGGTTCATCACCTGTTTCCTGATGTGTAATGAGTGTGGGGGTTTGTCTGGAGGGAGACGGAGGAGGCGGAGGGCCCCCCCTCCACCCCCCATCCAGATCTCTTGGCCAAACACACAGAAATGCACAGAAAGATTTCCGGGGAAACGATACCTGGATATTTACCTAAAGATTATTTCCTGCCCCTGGAATTCCTGAGGGACAATACTTGGACACATACTAAAAACTGTATAAAAGACTGGAGCCACTACTGGCTAGTAGGAAGAAGAAAAACGCAGAAGGAAAATGTGGGGGACTGTGTCTCCCAGACTGGATGATTAAAGGAGGAGAAAAATGGAGATGAAGGAAAACACAGGAGACGGACCATGCCGCTGAGAAGGGAAAGCCGGGACAATGCTGCTCCGGAGAAAAGAGGCTGCCCAGAGGACCACAGCTCTTCTCCAGCCAAAGCATCAGCACCCTTTCTCTACAGACCCAGGCTACCCAGAGGACAACAGCTCTTCTCCAGCCAGAGCCTCAGCACCGTTCCTGTACCAACCCAACATCTCCCCAGAGGACCACAGCTCTTCTCCAGCAAAAGCCTCAGCACCGTTTCTCCACAGACCCAACATCTCCTGCAGCACCTTTCCTCCACAGACTCAAACTGTCTTGGGGGGGATAAGGGGTGTGGTAATATCACAGTATCACAGTATTGCTTAGGTTGGAAAGGACCTCGAGGATCATCGAGTCCAACCTATCAACACAGACCCCATGCCTAGACCATGGCACCAAGTGCCACGTCCAATCTCCCCTTGAACGCCTCCAGGGTTGATGACTCAACCACCTCCCTGGGCAACCCGTTCCAATGACGAATGACTCGCTCGGTGAAGAACTTCCTCCTAACCTCGAGTCTAAACCTCCCCTGGCGCAGCTTGAGACTGTGTCCCCTTGTTCTGGTGCTGGTTGCCTGGGAGAAGAGACCAACCCCTTCCTGGCTACAACCACCTTTCAGGTAGTTGTAGAGGGCAATGAGGTCACCCCTGAGCCTCCTCTTCTCCAGGCTAAACAATCCCAACTCCCTCAGCCTCTCCTCATAGGGCTTGTGTTCAAGGCCTCTCACCAGCCTTGTTGCCCTTCTCTGGACACGTTCAAGTGTTTCGATGTCCTTCTTAAACTGAGGGGCCCAGAACTGGACACAGTACTCAAGGTGCGGCCTAACCAAAGCAGAGTACAGGGGCACAATGACCTCCCTGCTCTTGCTGGCCACACTATTCCCTTCCTCTTCTCTCTCTCTTCTCTCTCTCCCTCTCTCTTTTCTCCCTCTCCCCTTCTTATGTCCACTTTATTTATGTAATAGTCTAGCTGTTGATATTTTGGCATCGTTTGTGCCTCTAATTTCACATCACGGGAATGTTCTAAAAGAACTTGAGTCTCTTTCCCTCTCCGGACCGAGACAGAGTGACAGCAGGATTATGGGGACAACATGTTCAGGAAGATGTGATAGATGGAGAGGAAGATGACCTTTCTGGGTGTTCTTCTCCTTGCAAAGACGTTAGAAATGTCCATAAAGATTACACCAGAGCAGATAAGGAGCCAGTTCTAGCTTGGCTTAGTAGATGTTCTGATACAGGTGCTCCAGCTCTAATGGTTGGGGACAAGTTGGCAGCTCAGATAGGAACTCTCTCGAGGGATAATGGAATAGGTAGACATCTAGGCAAGGTTCTCAGTAAGGTTAATCTGTGGATACATCTTTTAATGGCAGTTGCCCTGAGATACCATTCCCGAGATGATCTTCCATGGAATCCTAAGCCCTGGACTACCATAGATGAGGGAATTAAGCGCCTGACAGAATTTACTGCTAGAGAGCTACTCTATGGTGAACATGAAACTCTGAATCCTGATGACATTCTTGTGGGTATTGGTCTTGCTAAAAAGATCATCAAGCTTGCTCCTTCTAATTATGCAAACATTCTGGCAAGCAGGATTGTGGCAAGATATTATGGTGGAGCTTCTTCTACGGTTGGCCAATTCAGTGATCAAATGAGACAATTGGAGGACAGCATGACACGTGGTTCTTTGGTTTCAGGCATTGAAACTCTCTCTGGAAAAATTGAGAGTTGCATGAGAGAGTTGAAGGATGAATTTAAAAATTCCATATCCCAATTGGCCCAAAGGGATAATTCCAATTCTTCCTCCAGGTGGATACAAGTTTCATCTGTGAGGAATACACGTCCTCCAAGGAGGTCATTCCAAAACAGATCAAATCAAAACAGACCACAGAGACAGTCACATAGGACCGTTTGGGTAACTCTGCGTGATCATTTTGGTGAGAACATGAACAGGTGGGATGGCCAACATGTGGCAATGCCAGCGACGAGCAGTGTGAGCGATCTGACAGTGCAGGCCTAGAGCCTGACATGGTGGTAGGACATGCTCAGCATAAATGCAGAGCCAGCTAGCAGTGTAGCAAAACAGTGCTGTGCTTGCAGCATGTAACTAAAGCAAGGCACTGGTAGCTATAAACATGGACATGCACCTGCATCAACAAACCTTGTGTGTCGTTAGTAGTTGGACCTATAATCTGTAATAGTGCGATGTGTGGTCACTCATAGGGAACCAATGAAGCTATGCCAACAAGGCGCTCTGAGTTTATATAAGTTGTAGCAGTTCCCTTGCTATGCACTTCTGCCTTTCCTGTCTCCTGTTCTTCTACACTTTACTGTGCTATACCTGCACTACAGGCCTGCTCTACAGGCCTCTACCTCAGGCCTGCACCATCGGCCTGCAACATTGGAACAATAAAGGAACAATAATCGATCATATTGGTCTGCCGTATTGATTCCCATCTCCGTTGCCGTTACCAACCAACTTCTAATCTTCTCAGGAGACTGAGGGAACTGCAAAGTGGCAGAACCCGAGGTAGCAATACCAGAAGGGTAGCTGTTACTTCCACAGTTCCCCAGAACAACTCTAGTAGCTCCAACAGTGGCTCCAGTTACGACATGCAAAGTTCTAACACTGCACACTGTGCACATTGCACATGTGGGCATGTTCCCCATGACTAGGGGTGCCCTGCCTCCTGCCGGGGGGAGGAGAGGGATAATAGAGATAACAGAATCTATTGGGATGTGTACATCCAGTGGCCTGGCACTTCACAATTTCAGAAGTACAGGGCCTTGGTTGACACAGGAGCTCAGTACACCATAATACTGTCAAATTATCAGGGATCAGAGTCTATAACTATTCTGGGAGTCACTGGTGGATCTCAAGAGTTAAGTAAGGTGGAGGTTAATATAAGTTTAACTGGTAAACAATGGAGGAAGCATACAGTTGTGACCGGACCTGATGCACCTTGTATTTTGGGAATTGATTTTCTGAGAGAAGGGCATTTCAAAGACCCTAGAGGTTACAAATAGGCTTTTGGAGTAGCTTCTGTAGAAATTGATGGAAAAAAATTGAAGCTGTCTGTTAGACCTGAGCTTTCTGATGAATCTGCAGTTGTGGGACAACACAAGATACAGGACATTAAATTGCCGGTTGCTTCTCAGACTGTGCATCACAGACAATACAGAACCAACCGTGACTCTTTGTTGCCCATTCAGAATCTGATTTGTCAGTTGGAGAGTCAGAAAGTCATCAGCCCTGAATGAAGTAACACCACCTATGAGTGGTGTTACCTGAAGGATGGCCAAGGGCTCAGATCCAGCCAACATGGATTTAGGAAGGGCAGGTCCTGCCTCTCCAACCTGATCTCCTTCTATGATCAGGTGACCCTTCTGGTGGACATGGGGAGGCCTGTGGATGTGGTCTGCCTGGACTTCAGATAGGCCTTTGACACCGTCCCCCACAGCAAACTACTGTCTAAGCTGTCAGCTCGTGGCTTGGACCACTACACTCTGTGCTGGGTTAGGAACTGGCTGGAGGGCCGAGCCCAGAGAGTGGTGGTGAATGGTGCCACATCCAGCTGGCGGCCAGTCACCAGTGGCATCCCCCAGGGATCAGTGCTGGGCCCCGTCCTCTTCAACATCTTCATTGATGATCTGGATGAGGGGGGTCGAGTCAGTCATCAGCATGTTTGCAGATGACACCAAGTTAGGAGCAGATGTTAGTCAGTTAGAGGGTAGAAAGGCTCTGCAGAGGGACTTTTTGACTGACTGGACCGATGGGCAGAATCCAATGGGATGGCATTTAACAAGTCCAAGTGCCAAGTGCTGCACTTTGGCCATGGCAACCCCATGCAGAGCTACAGGCTGGGGTCGGAGTGGCTGGAGAGCTCCCAAACAGAGTGGGACCTGGGGGTACTGATCCACAGCTGCCTAAACATGATACAGCAGTGTGCCCAGGTGGCCAAGAAGGCCAATGGCATCCTGGCCTGCTTTAGGAATAGTGTGGCCAGCAGGAGCAGGGAAGTCATTGTGCCCCAGTACTCTGCATTGGTTAGGCCGCACCTTGAGTACTGTGTCCAGTTCTGGGCCCCTCAGTTTAAGAAGGACATCGAAACACTTGAACGTGTCCAGAGAAGGGCAACAAGGCTGGTGAGAGGCCTTGAACACAAGCCCTATGAGGAGAGGCTGAGGGAGTTGGGATTGTTTAGCCTGGAGAAGAGGAGGCTCAGGGGTGACATCTACAACTACCTGAAAGGTGGTTGTGGCCAGGAAGGGGTTGGTCTCTTCTCTGCAGGAACCAGCACCAGAACAAGGGGACACAGTCTCAAGCTGCGCCAGGGGAGGTTTAGACTCGAGGTGAGGAGGAAGTTCTTCACCAAGTGAGGTGTTCGTCATTGGAATGTGTTGGGGATCGTTTTGAGCAAGAAGGGACATGGGTCCCAGGAACACCTGTGCAATTCAGGCCTTGACGAATTCTCTGTTGATAATATAGCAGTGGAGTAGGAGCTGTGGGAAAGTGTTGGTTGCCTGGTATGCTGAAGTCCAGCTGCCCCTGAGAAGGGAGGCAAGGAAGATAAGGAGGAGGCAAGATTTGGGAAAGAGAGCAATTAGACTGAGCAGAAGAAATTCCACAGTGTTGTGAAAACAATGATGTAACCTTTTAGGGAAAAACCACTAGTATGTGTTAAATTAGAATAGAATTAACTATGCATAAGATAAGACTATAAATAATGAAGTAAGGAACAATAAAGTTGGATGATTACTATCACTCACATTGAGTGCTGTCGTCCCTGTCTCCGTTCTCATCAAGTGGCGCCTTGAACAGGGACCCGATTCTGCGGGTACTGTGAGCTGTTTCGACGGGGACGACAGTGGAGACCGCACCCGGGGATTACAGGCGAGCCGACCGTGGAGGAAGGCTCGGGCGGGCCAGTCGGTGGGCCGAAATTGGCATGCCAGTGGAAAAGGTAGGCGGGCTGGAGTTGGCGGGCCGACGGCAGCTTGGGCGGGCCGGGATCGGCGGGCCTGAGGAAAGGATCGGTGGGCTAGACGTGGCGGGCCGGCGGTGAGCTCGGGCGGGCCGGAATCGGCGGGCCTGAGGAAAGGAGCAGCGGACACTGGCGGGAAACGGAACGCGGCAGTGAAGTTCGCGGATGTTGGTGAATATGGAAAAAGAGGTAGCGCTCTCCTTATTTCAATGCTTTCTAGAAAAGTGTAAGGCGGAGATATCGTCTAAAGTAATTCCTGGGCTTTTGGCCCATGGATCTGCTTTAGGGCATTTCCCTAGCGGAGATAGTTATTTTGATGAAGCTTGTTGGAGAGAGTACGGGAACAAGTATTGGGACTTGGTAATTGATGGTGATAAAACTGCTATAAAACTGCAAAAGCCGAGGCGAGAATGCATAAACTGTATTAAAAAACATAAGTTAGAACAGAGAATGGCTGCTGCAGTTACAGCGAATTTTTCAGGACGGGATGCAGCGCCAGTTGTATCTGAATTACGACCGAATGATATGTTTGAAAAGTAGCGACCGGGGCCGCCCCCGATACATCTTGCGGCGACCACACCACGTTTGCCAGCCACCACCACTGCCGTTTCGCCTCAAGCAGAGAAAAAGCCGAAAAAGGACAGCGAAACCTGTGCCTCAGTGTGTTCGATCCCGTTCATCAACATCTTCCTCTGACATCGCCAGCGAGGGCTTGGATTCAGAAGATTCAAACAGCGCCGACTTTGCTTTACAGCCCCCCTTAGAAACAATGGAGCGCTTGGAGGCTCGCGGTTACAGCATTCTTATGACCACACCCCTCCCGCGACCCCCGATGGCCCCCGCGGTCACCGACAGCTCCGATGACACAGGCAGCACCGACCCCGGTGCACCAGCGGACCCCCCTCGGCGGTGGCTCGCACCAGCGCCCCCCCCCCCCCCCCCAGCGGCTCCAGCTGCACGCACCACCACCCCCCATGGCTCTGTTCTGATTTAAAGCAACAGTGCTAATTTCTTCATTTCTGATTGTAATGTCTTTCAGAGATTTGTTATTTAGAGTTTTGCTAAGTTTTCCTGGTAAGCATAATGAGTGGTAAACATTTGGTATTTACAGGTACTTAATACATAGTAATTGCAGTAAGGTGTATGTACTTCACAGTATCACAGTATCACTTAGGTTGGAAAGGACCTCGAGGATCATCGAGTCCAACCTATCAACACAGACCCCATGACTAGACCATGGCACCAAGTGCCACGTCCAATCTCCCCTTGAACGCCTCCAGGGTCGATGACTCAACCACCTCCCTGGGCAACTGGTTCCAATGCCGAATGACTCGCTCGGTGAAGAATTTCCTCCTCACCTCGAGTCTGAACCTCCCCTGGCGCAGCTTGAGACTGTGTCCCCTTGTTCTGGTGCTGGTTGCCTGGGAGAAGAGGCCAACCCCCTCCTGGCTACAACCACCTTTCAGGTAGTTGTAGAGGGCAATGAGGTCACCCCTGAGCCTCCTCTTCTCCAGGCTAAACAATCCCAGCTCCCTCAGCCTCTCCTCATAGGGCTTATGTTCAAGGCCTCTCACCAGCCTTGTTGCCCTTCTCTGGACACGCTCAAGTGTTTCAATGTCCTTCTTAAACTGAGGGGCCCAGAACTGGACACAGTACTCAAGGTGCGGCCTAACCAGAGCAGAGTACAGGGGCACTATGACCTCCCTGCTCCTGCTGGCCACACTATTCCTAATGCAGGCCAGTATGCTATTGGCCCTCCTGGCCACCTGGGCACACTGCTGGCTCATATTCAGGTGGCTGTCGATCAGCACACCCAGGTCCCTCTCTGTTTGGGAGCTCTCCAGCCACTCCGACCCCAGCCTATAGCTCTGCATGGGATTGCCGTAGCCAAAGTGCAGCACTCGGCACTTGGACTTGTTGAAAGCCATCCCATTGGACTCTGCCCATCTGTCCAGTCGGTCGAGGTCCCTCTGCAGAGCCTTTCTACCCTCTAACTGACTAACATCTGCCCCTAACTTTGTGTCATCTGCAAACTTGCTGATGACTGACTCTACCCCTTCATCCAGATCATCAACGAATATGTTGAAGAGGACAGGGCCCAGCACTGATCCCTGGGGGACACCACTGGTGACTGGCCACCAGCTGGATGTGGCACCGTTCACGACCACTCTCTGGGCCCGGCCCTCCAGCCAGTTCCTAACCCAGCACAGAGTGTAATGGTCCAATCCATGGGCTGACAGCTTAGTCAGCAGTTTGCTGTGGGGGACGGTGTCAAAGGCCTTGCTGAAGTCTAGGTAGACCACATCCACAGGCCTCCCCACATCCACCAGGCGGGTCACCTGATCATAGAAGGAGATCAGGTTGGAGAGGCAGGATCTGCCCTTTCTGAATCCATGTTGGCTGGACCTGATCCCTTGGCCATCCTTCAGGTGCACAGTTATTGCCGCCAGGATAATCTGCTCCATCACTTTCCCTGGCACTGAGGTCAGGCTGACCGGCCTGTAGTTTCCAGGTTCCTCCATCCGACCCTTCTTGTGGATGGGGACCACATTGGCCAGTTTCCAGTCATCTGGGACCTCACCGGTGAGCCAGGACTGGAGTAAAATGATGGAGAGTGGCCTAGCTAGCACATCTGCCAGCTCTCTCAGCACCCTAGGATGGATCCCATCTGGTCCCATGGACTTGTGGATATCCAAGTGGCTCAGCAGGTCCCGAACTAACTCCTCATGGATTTCCAGGGTATTACTCTGCTCCCCGACCCCAACGCCCAGCTCCGGAGACCACTCGTCCTGAACTCCTGCCTTGCTGTTAAACATTGAGGCAAAGAAGGTGTTCAGGACCTCAGCTTTATCCTCATCCTCAGTAACTGTGTTCCCCTCCAGGTCCACTAGGGAGTTCAGGTTCATCCTGCCCTTCTTCTTATTGTTAATATATTTATAAAAATGCTTTTTATTGTCTTTGACTGAGGTGGCCAGCTTCAGTTCCAGCTGGGCCTTAGCCTCCCTAATTTTATTCCTACATAATCTAACAGCTTCCCTGAACATACCTCGAGAAGCCTTCCCCTCCTTCCAAAGGTGATACAGCCTCCTCTTCCCCCTTAAATCCTCCAGGAGCTGCTTGCTCATCCAGGCTGGTCGCCTTCCCCGCCGGCTTGCCTTCCGGCACGTGGGAACCGACAATTCCTGTGCCTTCAAGAGCTCCTGTTTGAAGTAGGTCCAACCCTCCTGAACCCCTTGGTTCATGAGGGCTGGTACCCAGGGGACTTTGCAGACAAGTTTTTTAAATAGGCTGAAGTTCGCCCTTCGGAAGTCCAAGGTGAAGGTTCTGTTGGTGCTCCTCCCAATCTCCCTGCATATTGAAAACTTCACTATCTCGTGGTCACTGCACCCTAGGCAGCCTCCCACGATCACATCTCCCACCAGCCCTACCCTATTGCAGAACAGCAGGTCAAGCAGAGCCTGTCCCCTGGTAGGCTCGCTTAACAGCTGTGTCAGGAAGCAGTCCTCCATTCGCTCCAGGAATCTTCTGGACTGCCTCCTCCCTGCTGAATTAAGTTCCCAGCAGATATCTGGGAGGTTGAAGTCACCAACAAGGACAAGATCTGATGATCTTGAGACAGCCTCCAGTTGCTTGTAGAACAACTCATCAGCCGCCTCATCCTGGTTGGGTGGTCTGTAACAGATTCCAATCAGGATGTCAGACTTGTTAGGTTGTCCTCTGATTTTGACCCACAGGCTCTCAACTACCTCATCTTCCACCTCAAGTTGTGTGGCAGATATTGACTCTCTAATATACAGAGCCACCCCTCCTCCTCTTCTCCCTCGCCTGTCTCTCCTAAAGAGCCTGTAACCCCCCAGTGCAGCACTCTAATCGTGGGTGCTGTCCCACCAAGTTTCTGAGATGGCGACTACATCATAGTCGCCCTGATGGATTAGGACCTCCAACTCCTCTTGCTTGTTGCCCAGGCTGCGTGCATTGGTGTACATGCATCGCAGCTGGGTTCCTGACTTCTCAACTAACCCTACCTTGCGCCCCACTCTTACCTCTGCAGAGGGACCAATTGCCTCACCCACCCCCTTCAGACCTAGTTTAAAGCCCTCCTAATGAGCCCTGCCAACTCCAGTGCCAGGACTCTTTTACCCCTTCTAGATAGATACTTACTAATGAGTTCGCATTGTAAGATTTTCTTTTGGTTCGAACCTTCTTAGCTGTGTGCCTAGGCATTTCAAAGGAGTTCCATGTAATATAGTTAAGGTTTGTAGTAAATAGGTATTAATTTGAACAAGTATTCCTTCACTAATGTGCAGAAGAATCAAGACTAAGAGGAAACAGCATTTCCCATGAAGTCGAACATCGATCACAATAACTGTTATGATAATCTGGGATCAAAAGCATCAATCAGAAGAATGTAACACAGCATCATGTGAATTAGGACTGAATATTATGGTTGGTTGATTGTTGTGTGATTAGAGAAAATGTTCATAGGGACTTATATGTTATCTCACCAGTTTGCTATAATTTTACACACCTAGAGAGAAAATCAAAATTCATAACAACACAACATGCATTTTCATTTTCGGTTGAAAATATCAACAAACAAATAAATAAATTAAAAAAAGAAAAAAGGGTGGAAAGAGAGAATACCCCATAGCAAAAAAAAAATAAAAAAAGTTTTTTAATGGTACCAATAAGAGATCAGTATTACTAGGATGAGCAAAAACACATTATTATGGGTAATTTTATATTGGGCAAAGCAATGGAGCTCTTTTGCTCTTGCTGATTGCCTGCAAGTTTTCTGTCTGTGAAGCTAGAGCCTGGCCAGATCTACCTTTACAGATTAAAGAAATCTTGCTACCATTAAACAATTTATGATTTTTGACCATCCTAGGGAAAATAAAGATGCAACATAACCCTAAAGCAGATTGTAAAAGACAGTGCTAAGGATTGCATTTGTGTCTTAATCTCTGTGTGCAATGTGTTCAGGCATAATCAAGTCTTTTCTGTCAATAAGAAGAGTGAAATGTAAAGATCAGAACTATTAAGATCTAAGTTCTTCTTTACAATGTCTGTTATCTTTGACCATGTATTATGCCAGCTCTGTTAGAGCATTCTATCTAGTTCAACTTAAGCTTTGTGCCTTGTATAGGTAACATGGCCCAACATGACAGGCAATAATGAATTTTGTTTGAGCCTTCAGATTGTGGGTGAACCTTTTCAGACGTGTCTGATAGGGATACCCAGATTTGATGTAAATATGTTTGTTAATTATAGTAGCAATAATTGTAGTAATGAGAGTGAAGTGGCAAATTGTAGTGCATTATTGATTAAGGGACTAACTCAGCGGTTACCGTATGATCCTGAAGAACTGTGATTATTGGGCTCTCAGCAGGTTGGCAATGCATCGAGAGACTGGACTCGAATGTGTATTGTGGTTGGAGGTGTGTTTAAAGGACAGCAAGGTTTTGAGCAAGTGTTAGAAGGTTGGGGGAAAGTGCCAGTTGGGATACAAAGCAGCTCTCAGCAGCAACCATAAAAGGTCTCATCGTGCCAAAACTGTGGGGTGCATATGGAGCTCAAGATCTCAGTGCAGGAACTTCAACAATTAAGAATGAAAATATATCCCTTTTATGGAATAATCATATAGCAAAAGCATTACTGCCTGGTATATTTTTGATTTGTGGAGATCGTGCCTGGCAGGGAATTCCAGCTAACCCAGTGGGGGGTCCCTGTTATTTGGGGTCTTTATCCGTGATAGCACCTTCTCAGACTCAGTGGTTAAAACTTTTAAAGCAAATAAAACAACGGAAAAAATGCACGATTGAGCAATTACCATCAAATTGTAATGACCAAGTGGAATTATGGGGGTATGCAATGAGAGCCTTTGTAAGTATAATTGTGCCAGGTGCCACTGCAGGAAAAGCCTTGAGTGCAGTAGAAAAATTAGCGTGTTGGTCAGTAAAAAACGCAAATGTTACCACTCAGGTGTTAGAAGGGTTATTGTTAGGTCAAAATTCATTGAAGCACGCATTACTGCAAAATTGTGCTGCAATTGATTTTTTGTTGTTGGCTCAAGGGCATGGATGCAAAGATTTTGAAGGAATGTGTTGTTTTAACTTGTCGGATCATGGAGTGTCGATGCATGCTAAGATTAGGTGGCTAAAGAATCGTACGCGTGCTATTACAATTGTAAAAAGTCCTTTAGATGATTGGTTGAGATCAATGTTTGGGAATATGTCACAGAGGGGTATACAATTCATAAAAGAAGCTTTAAGGTTTTTAGGTATTATTGTACTAATTTTGATTATTGTTAAACTTGTTTATAATTGTATTATGCAAAGTGTTCAAAGGATAACCTCCAAGGCCTTACTTGCACAAAAGAAAAACGGGGGAATTTGTTGGGGATCGTTTTGAGCAAGAGGGGACATGGGTCCCAGGAACACCTGTGCAATTCAGGCCTTGAAGAATTCTCTGTTGATAATATAGCAGTGGAGTAGGAGCTGTGGGAAAGGGTTGATTGCCTGGTGTGCTGAAGTCCAGCTGCCCCTGAGAAGGGAGGCAAGGAAGATAAGGAGGAGGCGAGATTTGGGAAAGAGAGCAATTAGACTGAGCAGAAGAAATTCCACAGAGTTGTGAAAACAATGATGTAACCTTTTAGAGAAAAACCAACAGTATGTGTTAAATTAGAATAGAATTAACTATGCATAAGATAAGACTATAAATAATGAAGTAAGGAACAATAAAGTTGGATGATTACTATGACTCACATTGAGTGCTGTCGTCCCTGTCTCCACTCTCGTCAGGAATGGGCTGCCCAGGGAGGTGGTTGAGTCACCATCCCTGGAGGCGTTCAAGAGGGGATTGGACGTGGCACTTGGTGCCATGGTCGAGTGATGGGGTCTGTGTTGACAGGTTGGACTCGATGATCCTCGAGGTCTCTTCAAACCTTAGTTAAACTGTGATACTGTGAGTGCAGCAGTACCAGACATGATGAAACTCCAGTACGAGCTGGAATCCAAAGAGGCCAAATGGTATGCTACCATAGACATTGCTAATGCATTTTTTCTCTATTCCCATAGCAGAGGAATGCAGGCCTCAGTTTGCTTTCACCTGGAGAGGAATCCAGTACACTTTCAACAGACTGCCAATGGGCTGGATCCACAGCTCAAGCATCTGTCATGCAGTGATCCACGATGCTCTGGAGAAAGGCGGTACTTCAGAACACATCCAGTTCATCGATGACATCATCGTCTGGGGTAAAACTGCTGAGGAAGTCTTTGAGAAAGGTAACAAAATCATTGACATTCTTCTGAATGCAGGTTTTGCCATCAAGCGAGACAAGGTGAAAGGACCTACCACAGAGATTCAGTTTCTGGGAGTGCGGTGGCAGGATGGACGCTGACACATTCCAGTGGATGTGGTAAACAGAGTATCTACCATGGCAAATCCTACAAACAAGCAAGAGACCTTAAGTTTCTTGGGGATAGTGGGATTTTGGAGACTGCACATTCCTGGATACAGTCAGATTGTGAAACCTCTGTATGATGTGACTTGAAAGAGACACAGTTTCCACTGGGGACCTGAACAACAAGCAGCCTTTGACAAGATAAATCAAGAGGTAGTTCAAGCAGTGGGTCTGGGACCTGTCCGAGATGGTCCGGACATTAAGAACATTTTGTACACAGCTGCAAGTGACAATGGTTCAACCTGGTGCTTGTGGCAAAAAGCTCCAGGTGAAACACGTGGATGACCTCTTGGTTTTTGGAGTCGAGGTTACAGAGGTTCAGAGGCTAATTATACTCCAACAGAGAAAGAAATCTTGGCTGCCTATGAAGGAGTAAAAGCAGCTTCAGAAGTAATTGGAACTGAATCACAACTTCTCTTAGCTCCCAGATTACCAGTTTTGAATTGGATGTTCAAAGGCAAAGGCTCCACACCACATCATGCCACAGACTCCACCTGGTCTATGTGGATGGCTCTGATAACACAGAGAGCTCGAATGGGAAATCTTGAAAGACCTGGTCTAGTGGAGGTGATCTCAAGTTGGCCTGAAGGTACCAACTGTGCTAAACCTCCAGAGGAGAAAGTAACTCATGCTGAGGAAGCTCCTCCTTACAATGACCTTTCTGATGATGAAAAGGAATATGCTTTGTTCACAGACGGTTCCTGTCGTCTTGTTGGAAACAAGCGAAGGTGGAAGTCTGCAGTGTGGAGTCCAACACGCCGAGTTGCAGAGGCGAAGGATGGAGAAGGAGAATCCAGTCAGTTTGCAGAGGTAAAACCTGTCCAGCTAGCTCTCGACGTAGCTGAACTTGAGAGATGGCCAAAGCTCTATCTCTACACCGACTCATGGATGGTAGCCAATGCTCTATGGGGTTGGCTAAAGAACTGGAAGAAGAGTGGTTGGCAGAGGAAAGGAAAACCTATTTGGGCAGCTGACCTGTGGCAGGACATTGCTGATCGAATCAAGGGAATTCCAGTGAAAGTGAGACACATTGATGCTCCCATTCCTAAGAGCAAACCTACTGAGGAACAGCAACACAACCATCAGGCAGATCTAGCTGCAAGAGTTTCTCAAGTAGACATGGACTCTGATCTTGATCTTGACTGGAAACACCGAGGTGAGATATTCTTAGCGTGGTGGGCTCATGATTCGTCAGGACATCAAGGCAGAGATGCAACATACCAGTGGGCTCGTGACAGATCCAGATTCTTTTCTCTAACAACAGGAACTCTATCACCTTCTACTTTCCGTAGCAAATCTGAATGTGCAGGTCCAGCTCGGTTCACTGAACCTCTACTATTTACCAGCCAGGTTGCTTGTGCTAAATGTTTTTCCCAGTTTTTCAAAGATCCACCCCCCCATGGCTTTAAGAGTGGTCTTCATCAAACCGTTGTAGCGTTCAATCATCCCTGAAGCTGGTGCATAGTAGGGAATATGGAATATCCACTCAATACCGTGCTCTTTGGCCCAGTCCTTTACAAGGTTGTTCTTGAAATGAGTTCCGTTGTCTGACTCAATCCTCTCTGGAGTTCCATGTCTCCACAGGATCTGTCTCTCCAGACCGAGAATGGTGTTGCGTGCAGTTGCATTTGGAACTGGATAAGTTTCCAACCATCCAGTGTTTGCTTCTACCATAGTAAGCACATATTGCTTGCCAGAACGAGAACGTGGTAGAGTGATGTAGTCAATCTGCCAAGCTTCACCATACTTGTACTTGGACCATCTGTCACCATACCACAAGGACTTAAGTCGTTTTGCCTGCTTAATAGCAGCACAAATGTCACAGTCATGGATGACTTGTGTGATAGCATCCATGGAAATGTCTATGGATCTGTCACGAGCCGACTGGTATGTTGCATCTCTGCCTTGATGTCCTGACGAATCATGAGCCCACCACGCTAAGAATATCTCACCTCGGTGTTTCCAGTCGAGATCATGATCAGAGTCCATGTCTACTTGAGAAACTCTTGCAGCTAGATCTGCCTGATGGTTGTGTTGCTGTTCCTCAGTAGCTTTGCTCTTAGGTATGCGAGCATCGATGTGTCTCACTTTCACTGGAATTCTCTCGATTCGGTCAGCAATGTCCTGCCATAGGTTGGCTGCCCAAATGGGTTTTCCTTTTCTCTGCCAACCACTCTTCTTCCAGTTCTTTAGCCAACCCCATAGAGCATTGGCTACCATCCATGAGTCGGTGTAGAGATAAAGCTTTGGCCATCTCTCACGTTCAGCTACGTCAAGAGCTAGCTGGACAGCTTTTACCTCTGCAAACTGACTGGATTCTCCTTCTCCATCTTTCGCCTCTGCAACTCAGCGTGTTGGACTCCACACTGCAGACTTCCACCTTCGCTTGTTTCCAACAAGACGACAGGAACCGTCTGTGAACAAAGCATATTTCTTTTCATCATCAGAAAGGTCATTGTAAGGAGGAGCTTCCTCAGCACGAGTCACTTTCTCCTCTGGAGGTTTAGCAGAGTTGATACCTTCAGGCCAACTCGAGATCACCTCCACTAGACCAGGTCTTTCAAGATTTCCCATTTGAGCTCTCTGTGTTATCAGAGCCATCCACATAGACCAGGTTGAGTCTGTGGCATGATGTGGTGTGGATCCTTTGCCTTTGAACATCCAATTCAAAACTGGTAATCTGGGAGCTAAGAGAAGTTGTGATTCAGTTCCAATTACTTCAGAAGATGCCTTTACTCCTTCATAGGCAGCTAAAATTTCTTTTTCTGTTGGAGTATAGTTAGCCTCTGAACCTCTGTAACCTCGACTCCAAAAACCAAGAGGTCGTCCACGTGTCTCACCTGGAGCTTTTTGCCACAAGCACCAGGTTGGACCATTGTCGCTTGCAGCCGTGTACAAAATGTTCTTAATGTCTGGACCATCTCGGACAGGTCCCAGACCCATTGCTTGAACTACCCCTTGCTTTATCTGGTCAAAGGCTGCTTGTTGTTCAGGTCCCCAGTGGAAACTGTGTCTCTTTCAAGTCACATCATACAGAGGTTTCACAATCTGACTGTATCCAGGAATGTGTAGTCTCCAAAATCCCACTATCCCCAAGAAACGTAGGGTCTCTTGCTTGTTGGTGGAATTTGCCATGGTAGAGACTCTATTTACCACATCCACTGGAATGTGTCGGCGTCCATCCTGCCACCGCACTCCCAGAAACTGAATCTCTGTGGTAGGTCCTTTCACCTTGTCTCGCTTGATGGCAAAACCTGCATTCAGAAGAATGTCAATGATTTTGTTACCTTTCTCAAAGACTTCCTCAGCAGTTTTACCCCAGACGATGATGTCATCGATGAACTGGATGTGTTCTGAAGCACCGCCTTTCTCCAGAGCATCGTGGATCACTGCATGACAGATGCTTGAGCTGTGGATCCAGCCCATTGGCAGTCTGTTGAAAGTGTACTGGATTCCTCTCCAGGTGAAAGCAAACTGAGGCCTGCATTCCTCTGCTATGGGAATAGAGAAAAAATGCATTAGCAATGTCTATGGTAGCATACCATTTGGCCTCTTTGGATTCCAGCTTGTATTGGAGTTCCATCTTGTCTGGTACTGCTGCACTCATAGGTGGTGTTACTTCGTTTAGGGCTCGGTAGTCTACCGTCAGACGCCAGTCTCCATTCTGCTTCCGCACAGGCCACACTGGACTGTTGAAAGGTGAATGAGTTTTCTGACGACTTTCTGACTCTCCAACTGACGAATCAGATTCTGAATGGGCAAGAAAGAGTCACGGTTGGTTCTGTATTGTCTGTGATGCACAGTCTGAGAAGCAACCGGCAATTTAATGTCCTGTATCTTATGTTGTCCCACAACTGCAGATTCATCAGAAAGTTCAGGTCTGGCAGACAGCTTCAATTTTTGTCCATCAATTTCTATAGAAGCTACTCCAAAAGCCCATTTGTAACCTCTAGGGTCTTTGAAACGCCCTTCTCTCAGAAAATCAATTCCCAAAATACAAGGTGCATCAGGTCCGGTCACAACTGTATGCTTCCTCCATTGTTTACCAGTTAAACTTATATTAACCTCTACCTTACTTAACTCTTGAGATCCACCAGTGACTCCCAGAATAGTTATAGACTCTGATCCCTGATAATTTGATGGTATTATGGTGCACTGAGCTCCTGTGTCAACCAAGGCCCTGTACTTCTGAAATTGTGAAGTGCCAGGCCACTGGATGTACACATCCCAGTACATTCTATTATCTCTGTTATCCCTCTCCTCCCCCTGGCGGGAGGCAGGGCACCCCTAGTTATGGGGAACATGCGCACATGTGCATTGCACATAGTTTGCAGGGTTATAACTTTGTATGTTATAACTGGAGCCACTGTTGGAGCTACTAGAGTTGTTCTGGGGAACTGTGGAAGTAACAGCTACCCTTCTGGTATTGCTACCTCGGGTTCTGCCACTTTGCAATTCCCTCAGTCTCCTGAAAAGATTAGAAGTTGGTTGGCCATCCCAGCGGTTCATGTTCTCACCAAACTGATCACGCAGAGTTATCCAAATAGTTCTACGTGATTGCCTTGGTGGTCTGTTTTGGAATGACCTGTTTTGGAATGTCCTGTTTTGGAATGACCTCCTTGGAGGACGCGTATTCCTCACAGATGAAACTTGTATCCACCTGGAGGGAGAATTGAAATTATCATTCTGTGCCAATTGGGATATGGAATTTCTAAATTCATCCTTCAACTCCCTTATGCAATTTTGTATATCACCAGACATAGTTTTAATGGCCGAAACCAAAGAACCACGTGTCATGCTATCCTCCAATTGTCTCATTTGATCACTGAATTGGCCAACTGTAGGAGAAGCTCCACCATAATTTCTTGACACAATTCTGCTTGCCAGAATGTTTGCATAATTAGAAGGAGCAAGTTTGATGATCTTTTTAGCAAGACCAATACCCACAGGAATGTCATCAGGATTCAGAGTTTCATGTTCACCATAGAGTAGCTCTCTAACAGCAAATTCTCTCAAGCGCTTAATTCCCTCATCTATGGTAGTCCAGGGTTTAGGATTCCATGGAAGATCATCTCGGGAAGGGTATCTCAGGGCAACCGCTATTAAAAGGCGTATCCACAGATTAACCTTACCGAGAGCCCTGCCTAGATGTCTATCTATTCCATTATCCCTCGAGAGAGTTCCTAACTGAGCTGCTGACTTGTCTCCAACTGTCAGAGCTGGAGCACCTGTATCATAACATCTACTAAGCCAAGCTAGAACTGGCTCCTTATCTGCCCTGGTGAAATCTTTACGGACATTTCGTAATTCCTCGCGGGGAGAAGAGCACTCTGAAATATCATCTTCGTCTTCGTCTCCCTGAATTCTTTGTCCATATAATCCTGCTGTCATTCTCCTAAGGATCTCTTTAAGCTGAGAACCACCTTTGCCAGCTCCTTTCCTAACTTCATCTGTATCCTGCTTTGATCTCACTAGGTTAGCTAGATCTTTAAAACAAACCTTCTCTTCCTCCTCAGCAGGATCTTTTAGAGCAGAGGGCCCCTCACCAGGATCAGTCTCCAGCTCTTCTTCTCCATCTTTGGCCTTTCCACCTCTAGTCTTTAAAGGAGCCACCTTAACTGGAGCTGTGTTTGAATTTGCAGCCACCTTAATGGAAGCTGACAGGTCCTGAGATAAATCAGCTGCTGGGGCAGTGACTTCCGGTCCCACTGAGGGAGTGGGTGGAAGTGACGTTGCTCCGTTAATGGCCGACGGATAAGAAGAAGGAGGAGAAGGAGCAGGCGCCATGTTGATACCAGCTGACGCCCTTGGCAGCTTGCCAGAATCAGCAGCAAAATCATTTAGAGCTGCTTTACCAATTGACTTTTTAGCCTTCTTTTTAACTGACAGAGAGTCTCCACCTTCCTCATCACTAGATGACTCTGGGACTGATCCAGAGCCACGGCGTTTTCTTTTTGATCTAGTTTTAATAACAAAACAAGCTCTGGACACCTTTCTCTCTCGCTGCAAAGAGACCAGCAGATACACGTTAATTATCACCAGCAGCAGAATTATACACGTGAAATAAATCATCTTTGGATCCCAGGCATCACCTAAAGTTGCTCTCTCCTCAGGCGGAATCTTAAAACCCTTTATCTCAATTGGGAGAGTGGTGGAGGTAACATTTCTGTATCTCACTGGCCATAAGTAATTAATACATTTTCCATACCATAGTCTAACTCTATACATAACCCACATATAAATTGTCCGCACCAAATATTTACCCAGGTCATCCAAAATCAAACCCAAACAATATCTGTGAACCAGAGCCCCAAAAATTGAAAGGAATAATCGCTCCACAAACCACAATACCTTCATGTTTGCTAATTCAGCTGGAAAACACTAAATCAATTAAGTAATAAATTAAACTAATTATCTGCCCCATGTTGGGCGCCAAGAAAAAAAAAATGTGGTGGGTTGGAAGGGTAAGGCCAAGAAGTCTCCTCCCTTCCCCCTTGTAAGGTAAAGGGAAAGAAAATTGAAGGGAAAGAAAAAAAACCTCACAAGCTGAATTAGCAAAGCAGTGGAGCTTTATATTTACAAAGCAATGTAGGGTAATGCAGGGGAATATATACAAATTTACAATATTTACAATATATACAAAGATATACAATAACGTAACACAGAAATGAAAGTTCCCCCCTCGGCAGAGGGGGTTCCCCACCTCCGCTCTCCCCTCTCTCCCCCTATTCCCCAGAGTACGTTAGGAAAGAGAGAGAGAGAGAGAAAAAAGTTAGAAGCAGTTTGTGTTAATTGGAAAGGAGTTAATACAGGCGTTTATCAGTTCTCAAGGCCGAAGCCTTGGCAGAAAGCCCAGCACAGACAGAGCTGCTGCACTGTGGAGAGGCGGAAGCAAGACTGAAGATAGAAGTGCCAGGGTGCCCAGTTCACTCCCAGTTCACTCCCAGTTCAGAAGGTGCTTCCTCCCACTCTTCCAATGAAATTAGTTTAGATTATTCTTTCCGTTTACCAACTTCCATCCACCATATTCCCTTTCTTAAGGGGACAACGTCAACCGGTCACAGTTAGGTAAAACTGTTTGGTTATTTTTGCCCTCAGGAGAGGCTAAACCTGTCCGAGGGGTGGTTTCAGCTGAAGGTCCGGGTCACACTTATTGGGTAATGATGAGAGCGGAGACAGGGACGACAGCGCTCAATATGAGTGATAGCAATCATCCAACTGTATTGTGCCACACTTCATTATTTATATTCTTTTCTTGTGCATAGTTAATTCTATTCTAATTTAACACATACTAGTGGTTTCTCTCTAAAAGGTTATATCATTGTTTTCACTACTCTGTGGAATTTTTCCACTCAGTCTAATGGCTCTCTTTCCCAGATCTCGCCTCCTCCTTATCTTGCTTGCCTCCCTTCTCAGGGGCAGCTGGACTTCAGCATACCAAGCAATCAGCACTTTCCCACAGCTCTGTGGCCGGTTGACGTTGCCCCCTTAAGAAAGGGAATATGGTGGACGGAAGTTGGTAAACGGAAGGAATAGTCTAAACTAATTTCATTGGACGAGTGGGAGGAAGCACTTTTCTGAGCTGGGACTATACTGAGTTTCTCCAGCACCTTATCTTCAGTCTTGCTTCCGCCTTTCTACCGTGCGGCTGCTCTCTGTCCCTGTGCTGGGCTTTCTGCCAAGGCTCCGGCCTTGAGAGAAAAACTGATAAGGCCTGTATTAACTCCTTTCCAATTAACACAAACTGCTTCTAGCTTTTTTTTCCTCTCTTCTCTTTCTCTTTCTATCCCATTCTGGGGAAAGGGGGGGAAGAGAGGGGAGAGCGGAGGTGGGGGACCCCTCTGCCGAGGGGGGGCCACTCTCATTTCTGTGTTACTCTGTTGTATATCTTTGTATATATTGTAGATATTGTAAATTTGTAAATATCTCCCTGCAAACCCTACATCGCTTTGTAAATATAGCTCCACTGCTTTGCTAATTCAGCTTGCGAGTTTTTTTTCCTTTCCCTTCAATTTTTTTTCCCTTTTACTTTACAAAGGGGGAAGGGAGGAGGCTTCTTGGCCTTGCCCTTCCACCCACCACATTTTTTTTTTAATTGGCGCCCAACGTGGGGCAGATAATTAGTTTAATTTATTATTTGATTGATTTAGTGTTTTCTAGCTGAATTAGCAAACATGAAGGTATTGTGGTTTGTGGAGCGATTATTCTTTTCAATTTTTGGGGCTCTGATTTACAGGTATTGTTTGGGTTTGATTTTGGATTACCTGGGTAAATATTTGGTGCGGACAATTTATATGTGGGTTATGTATAGAGTTAAACTATGGTATGGAAAATGTATTAATTTATTATGGCCAGTGAGATACAGGAATGTTACCTCCACCACTCTCCCAATTGAGATAAAGGGTTTTAAGATTCCGCCTGAGGAGACAGTAACTTTAGGTGATGCCTGGGATCCAAAGGTGATTTATCTCATGTCTATAATTCTGCTGCTGGTGATAATTATCGTGTATCTCCTGATTTCTTTACGGCGAGAGAGAAAGGTGTCCAGAGCTTGTTTTGTTATTAAAACTAGATCAAAAAGAAAACGCCGTGGCTCTAGGTCAGTCCCAGAGTCATCTAGTGACGAGGACTGTGGAGAACCCGTGTCAGTCAAAAAGAAGGCTAAAAAGTTAATTGGTAAAGCAGCTCTAAATGACTTTGCTGATTCTAGCAAGCAGCCAAGGGCATCGGCTGGTATCAACATGGCGCCTACTCCTTCTCCCACTCCTTCTCCTTCTTCTTCTTCTCCGTCGGCCATTAACGGAGCAACGTCACTTCCACCCACTCCCTCGGTGGGACCGGAAGTCACTGCCCCAGCAGCTGATTTATCTCAGGACCTGTCAGCTTCCATTAAGGTGGCTGTAAATTCAAACACAGCTCCAGTTAAGGTTGCTCCTTTAAAGACTAGAAGTGGAAAGACCAAAGGTGATGGAGAAGAAGAGCAGGAGACTGATCCTGGTGAGGGGCCCTCTACTCTAAAAGATCCAGCTCAGGAGGAAGAGAAGGTTTGTTTTAAAGATCTAGCTAACCTAGTGAGATCAAAGCAGGATAGAGATGAAGCTAGGAAAGCAGCTGGCAAAGGTGGTTCTCAGCTTAAAGAGATCCTTAGGAGGATGACAGCAGGATTTTACGGGCAAAGAATTCAGGGAGATGAAGATCAAGATGATATTACAGACTGTTCGTCACCACGGGAGGAATTGAGAAATGTCCGTAAAGATTTCACCAGGGCAGATAAGGAGCCAGTTCTAGCTTGGCTTAGTAGGTGTTATGATACAGGTGCTTCAGCTCTAACAGTTGGAGACAAGTCAGCAGCTCAGTTAGGAACTCTCTCGAGGGACAATGGAATAGATAGACATCTAGGCGAAGCTCTCGGTAAGGTTAATCTGTGGATACGCCTTTTAATAGCGGTTGCCCTGAGATACCCTTCCCGAGATGATCTTCCCTGGAATCCTAAACCCTGGACTACCATAGATGAGGGAATTAAGCGCTTGAGAGAATTTGCTGTTAGAGAGCTACTCTATGGTGAACATGAAACTCTGAATCCTGATGACGTTCCTGTGGGTATTGGTCTTGCTAAAAAGATTATCAAACTTGCTCCTTCTAATTATGCAAATATTCTGGCAAGCAGAATTGTGTCAAGAAGTTATGGTGGAGCTTCTCCCACGGTTGGCCAATTCAGTGATCAAATGAGACAATTGGAGGATAGCATGACACGTGGTTCTTTGGTTTCGGCCATTAAAACGATGTCTGGTGATATACAGAATTGCATAAGAGAGTTAAAAGATGAATTTAGAAATTCCATATCCCAATTGGCACAAAGGGATAATTTCAATTCTTCCTCCAGGTGGGTACAAGTCTCATCTGTGAGGAATACACGTCCTCCAAGGAGGTCATTCCAAAACAGGACATTCCAAAACAGGTCACTCCAAAACAGACCACCAAGGCAATCACGTAGAACTATTTGGATAACTCTGCGTGATCAGTTTGGTGAGAACATGAACCGCTGGGATGGCCAACCAACTTCTAATCTTTTCAGGAGACTGAGGGAATTGCAAAGTGGCAGAACCCGAGGTAGCAATACCAGAAGTGTAGCTGTTACTTCCACAGTTCCCCAGAACGACTCTTATGGCTCCAACAGTGGCTCCAGTCATAACATGCAAAGTTATAACCCTGCAAACTATGTGCAATGCACATGTGCGCATGTTCCCCATAACTAGGGGTGCCCTGCCTCCCGCCAGGGGGAGGAGAGGGATAACAGAGATAATAGAATCTATTGGGATGTGTACATCCAGTGGCCTGGCACTTCGCAATTTCGGAAGTACAGGGCCTTGGTTGACACAGGAGCTCAGTGCACCATAATACCATCAAATTATCAGGGATCAGAGTCTATAACTATTCTGGGAGTCACTGGTGGATCTCAAGAGTTAAGTAAGGTATAGGTTAATATAAGTTTAACTGGTAAACAATGGAGGAAGCATACAGTTGTGACCGGACCTGATGCACCTTGTATTTTGGGAATTGATTTTCTGAGAGAAGGGCGTTTCAAAGACCCTAGAGGTTACAAATGGGCTTTTGGAGTAGCTTCAGTAGAAATTGATGGACAAAAATTGAAGTTATCTGCCAGACCTGAACTTTCTGATGAATCTGCAGTTGTGGGACAACATAAGATACAGGACATTAAATTGCCGGTTGCTTCTCAGACTGTGCATCACAGACAATACAGAACCAACCGTGACTCTTTGTTGCCCATTCAGAATCTGATTCGTCAGTTGGAAAGTCAGAAAGTCGTCAGCAAAACTCATTCACCTTTCAACAGTCCAGTGTGGCCTGTGCGGAAGCAGAATGGAGACTGGCGTCTGACGGTAGACTACCGAGCCCTAAACGAAGTAACACCGCCTATGAGTGCAGCAGTACCAGACATGATGGAGCTACAGTATGAGCTGGAATCCAAAGAGGCCAAATGGTATGCTACCATAGACATTGCTAATGCATTTTTCTCTATTCCCATAGCAGAGGAATGCAGGCCTCAGTTTGCTTTCACCTGGAGAGGAATCCAGTACACTTTCAACAGGCTGCCAATGGGCTGGATCCACAGCTCAAGCATCTGTCATGCAGTGATCCACGATGCTCTGGAGAAAGGAGGTGCTCCAGAACACATCCAGTTCATCGATGATATCATCGTCTGGGGTAAAACTGCTGAGGAAGTCTTCAAGAAAGGTAACAAAATCATTGACATTCTTCTGGATGCAGGTTTTGCCATCAAACGAGACAAGGTAAAAGGACCTACCACAGAGATTCAGTTTCTGGGAGTGCGGTGGCAGGATGGACGCCGACACATTCCAGTGGATGTGGTAAATAGAGTCTCCACCATGGCAAGTCCCACAAACAAGCAAGAGACCCTACGTTTCTTGGGGATAGTGGGATTTTGGAGACTGCACATTCCTGGATACAGTCAGATTGTGAAACCTCTGTATGATGTAACTCGAAAGAGAAACCATTTCCACTGGGGACCTGAACAACAAGCAGCCTTTGACCAGATAAAGCAAGAGGTAATTCAAGCAATGGGTCTGGGACCTGTCCGAGATGGTCCAGACATTAAGAACATTTTGTACACGGCTGCAAGTGACAATGGTCCAACCTGGTGCTTGTGGCAAAAAGCTCCAGGTGAGACACGTGGACGACCTCTTGGTTTCTGGAGTCAAGGTTACAGAGGTTCAGAGGCTAACTATACTCCAACAGAGAAAGAAATTCTAGCTGCCTATGAAGGAGTGAAAGCATCTTCTGAAGTGATTGGAACTGAATCACAACTTCTTCTAGCTCCCAGATTACCAGTTTTGAATTGGATGTTCAAAGGCAAAGGATCCACACCACATCATGCCACAGACTCAACCTGGTCGAAGTGGATGGCTCTGATAACACAGAGAGCTCGAATGGGAAATCTTGAAAGACCTGGTCTAGTGGAGGTGATCTCAAGTTGGCCTGAAGGTATCAACTGTGCTAAACCTCCAGAGGAGAAAGTAACTCGTGCTGAGGAAGCTCCTCCTTACAATGACCTTTCTGATGATGAAAAGAGATATGCTTTGTTCACAGACGGTTCCTGTCGTCTTGTTGGAAACAAGCGAAGGTGGAAGTCTGCAGTGTGGAGTCCAACACGCCGAGTTGCAGAGGCGAAAGATGGAGAAGGAGAATCCAGTCAGTTCGCAGAGGTAAAAGCTGTCCAGCTAGCTCTCGACGTGGCTGAACGTGAGAGATGGCCAAAGCTTTATCTCTACACCGACTCATGGATGGTAGCCAATGCTCTATGGGGTTGGCTAAAGAACTGGAAGAAGAGTGGTTGGCAGAGGAAAGGAAAACCCATTTGGGCAGCCAACCTGTGGCAGGACATTGCTGATCGAATCGAGAGAATTCCAGTGAAAGTGAGACACATCGATGCTCACATTCCTAAGAGCAAAGCTACTGAGGAACAACAACACAACCATCAGGCAGATCTAGCTGCAAGAGTTTCTCAAGTAGACATGGACTCTAATCTTGATCTCGACTGGAAACACCGAGGTGAGATATTCTTAGCTCGGTGGGCTCATGATTCGTCAGGACATCAAGGCAGAGATGCAACATACCAATGGGCTCGTGACAGATCCATAGACATTTCCATGGATGCTATCACGCAAGTCATCCATGACTGTGACATTTGTGCTGCTATTAAGCAGGCAAAACGACTTAAGCCCTTGTGGTATGGTGACAGATGGTCCAAGTACAAGTATGGTGAAGCTTGGCAGATTGACTACATCACTCTACCACGTTCTCGTTCTGGTAAGCAGTACGTGCTTACTATGGTAGAGGCAAACACTGGATGGTTGGAAACTTATCCAGTTCCACATGCAACTGCACGCAACACCATTCTCGGCCTGGAGAGACAGATCCTGTGGAGACATGGAATTCCAGAGAGGATTGAGTCAGACAATGGAACTCATTTCAAGAACAACCTTGTAAAGAACTGGGCAAAAGAGCACGGTATTGAGTGGATATTCCACATTCCCTACTATGCACCAGCTTCAGGGAAGATTGAACGCTACAACGGTTTGTTGAAGACCACTCTCAAAGCCATGGGAGGTGGATCTTTGAAAAACTGGGAAAAACATTTAGCACAAGCAACCTGGCTGGTAAATAGTAGAGGTTCAGTGAACAGAGCTGGACCTGCACATTCAGATTTGTTACGGAAAGTAGAAGGTGATAGAGTTCCTGTTGTTAGAGAAAAGAATCTGTTAGGTAAAACTGTTTGGGTATTTTCACCCTCAGGAGAGGCTAAACCTGTCCGAGGGGTGGTTTCAGCTGAAGGTCCGGGTCACACTTATTGGGTTATGCAAGAGAATGGTGAAATTCAGTGTATTCCACAAAGAAATTTAACTTTAGCTGAAAGAGGTTAACTTTGAACTGTTGTACAGCTACATTGCGTCCAAAGGAAGAATCAACGAGGAATCTACGGTGCACGAACCCTGAGATCCCTGAGAGCCCTGAGTCAACTAAGAGACCCTGAGAATCCCTGTTTCCCTTTTCTTCGCTTCGTCACTGAAGAAATGAACTGTTTTCCATTTTTCTCATTTTTTGATTTTCTTGGACTTTTGAATCATCTACATCTGAGCGTAGCCGGAATGGACTATGAATTTTACTCACGAACTGTAAATATCGTTTTGGATTAGATGGACAGTATGAACAACCAATGAAATTGTTTAGAAGGGGTGGACTGTGGCCGGTTGACGTTGCCCCCTTAAGAAAGGGAATATGGTGGACGGAAGTTGGTAAACGGAAGGAATAGTCTAAACTAATTTCATTGGACGAGTGGGAGGAAGCACTTTTCTGAGCTGGGACTATACTGAGTTTCTCCAGCACCTTATCTTCAGTCTTGCTTCCGCCTTTCTACGGTGCGGCTGCTCTCTGTCCCTGTGCTGGGCTTTCTGCCAAGGCTCCGGCCTTGAGAGAAAAACTGATAAGGCCTGTATTAACTCCTTTCCAATTAACACAAACTGCTTCTAACTTTTTTTTCCTCTCTTCTCTTTCTCTTTCTATCCCATTCTGGGGAAAGGGGGGGAAGAGAGGGGAGAGCGGAGGTGGGGGACCCCTCTGCCGAGGGGGGGCCACTCTCATTTCTGTGTTACTCTGTTGTATATCTTTGTATATATTGTAGATATTGTAAATTTGTAAATATCTCCCTGCAAACCCTACATCGCTTTGTAAATATAGCTCCACTGCTTTGCTAATTCAGCTTGCGAGTTTTTTTTCCTTTCCCTTCAATTTTTTTTCCCTTTTACTTTACAAAGGGGGAAGGGAGGAGGCTTCTTGGCCTTGCCCTTCCACCCACCACAAGCTCCTACTCCATTGCTATATTAATAATAGAGAATCCTTCAAGGCCTGAATTGCTCAAGTGTTCCTGGGACCCATGTCCCCTCTTGCTCAAAACAATCCCCAACAGGGTAATGCAAGAGAATGGTGAAATTCAGTGTATTCCACAAAGAAATTTAACTTTGGCTGAAAGAGCTTAATTTTGAACTGTTGTACAGCTACACCGTGCCCAAAGGAAGAATCAACGAGGAGTCTACAGTGTACGAACCCTAAGAACCCTGAGAGCCCTGAGTCAACTAAGAGACCCTGAGAATCCCTGTTTCCCTTTTCTTCGCTTTGTTGGCGAAGAAACAAACTGTTTTCCATTTTTCTCATTTTCTGATTTTCCTGGACTTTTGAATCATCTACATCTGAGCATAGCCGGAATGGACTATGAACTTTACTTACGAACTGTAAATATCGTCTTGGATTGGATGGACAGTATGAACAGGCAATGAAATTGTTTAGAAGGGGTGGACTGTGACCATTTGAGGCTGTCCCTTTAAGGAAGGGGACATTGTGGTGGAATGTTTGTAAACGAAAAATGGATCTAAACTAATTTCATTGGTGGAGAGGCAGAAGCACTGCCTTAAGTTTGATTCCCAGTGGGACTAGTCTCAGTCTTTCTTCCCCTCCTTCGGTGGCTTGCAGCTCGCAGCTTTCTGGGCTTTCAGCCAGACTGACTGATAAGATAAGGCCTCTTCTAACACATAACCGCCTAACTGCTTTTTAACATTTTTAACATTTGCTCTTTTTCTCTCTTTCTAACCCTCTCTGGGGAAAGGGGGAGAGAAGGGGGAGCAGGGGTGGAGAACACCCCTCAGCAGAGGAGGGAACCCTCATTTCTGTGTGACTTTGTTGTG
Organism: Melanerpes formicivorus; assembly: GCF_026170545.1. NCBI lineage: Eukaryota > Metazoa > Chordata > Aves > Piciformes > Picidae > Melanerpes > Melanerpes formicivorus. Next base: position 15,400,424 of record NW_027142361.1, read on the forward strand.
TATTTCTGTATATATTGTAAATACTGTAAATTCTGTATATATTCCCCTGCATTTCCTAAACTGCTTTGTAAATATACAGCACACACTCCTTTGCTAATCCGGCTGTGCATTTTTTTTTTCCTTCAATTTTCTTCCCTCTACTTACGGGGGGGGGAAAGGGCCCGGCCTTTCCCCCAACCCTACGACAAGTTACATGGTGTTTACATTACTCTCAGAGTCAAACACAAAACATAGCTCCCCTATAGCCTTCCAAAGTCATCCAATAACAACCTCTTCTCACAGGTACCAATAATAATAATGTGGGAAACTAAATCACTGCTGAAATTTATAACCAGTTTATTATAAAATAAAGGCAACACAGCACTGGGCACATATCAAATTTGCTAGAGGCGCACCATAACAACACGAGTCGAACTTATATAGATGGCAAACATACATTTTCATATTCAAACATACATATTCCCCAGCACGCTCCCACCCCTCTCCATCAGGACTGAGACAAAACCTGCATTTTTGACCTGGCTAGTCGTGTTGGCACCTCATATTTCTCTCCCAATACACAAGAATGAACACCACACAATACAGACCACAACCAACCAATCAGCCCAATGATCAAACCCCACGGTCCCCAGTAATTCCCCTTGCGAAAGCCAAATATTAAAAACAATTTCTCACAATCCCTCCCCTTCTTTCTACTACATTTGGCTTGAGCCATAATAACCTAACTTGGCAACAATTCTACAACAAGCAAAAGGATTCCAATTTCAACATCCTGGTAAAAGGAATGGAATAACAACTGATGTTCCTTGCCTGAAAATATTTCCTCTTTTACTTTACTAGGTACCATACACAGGGAGTGGGTATGGTATATATACCAATGTCTGGGTGACAACTTTCTCCCTCCGAGTGGTTAATCCTGGGAATTAGGAGTCCGGTTTGACTTGCAACTCTACTCACATGGCCTATGGGGTTGCTGCCCACAGCCATGGTTCTAGATCTTCTTTGTGGCAATTAGAGAGGTCTACCCGGTTTTGCCTCCTTCAATCCCCACCAATGCTCTGCTCGGATCATGTCCCCTTCCCTTGCCCAGGGAGGTTGTACCAATTTCGAACCCCGACCTGTTCCTAGTTTGTGATGTTTTCAGGCAAGGACCATTGCCACTCCTATTCTGATACTAGAACTCATCTCATGACCATCTTTATGTCCTCCATTTGAGGTACCACAGTCCATTCAGTGGGTGGATCCACCAGTCCTTTAACTCTGGTTGCATGTTGGCTGTCTGTATTGCAGTCTCTGTGGTCCCAATAGCCAAACACAGTTTTTGGTGCTTTAACACAAAGAATACAGATGAATAAAAAAAACAACCAGGAGAGAAAACTACAAAAGGAAGTTCCTAATTAGATTATAAACCTAATTACATAACTACAATAGCATACATTTATAACCACGCACACTCTCAGCACATCATTGTAGTGCAGCAGAAAAATTTACCATCATTTTTCTAAGTTTTAGTAGGCTTAATTACTAATTCAACCTGTTTACCATTACTAATGTTGGAGGAGAATTTATCCACACCTGGGGACATGGTCTTAGATTTTTGATTGGACTTCTTCCAGTTCAGTCAGGATAAAATACTCCTTGATTATAACAAATACCATTTCTTACAACATTTACACTTTACCCACCCCCAATAGAATAGAATAGAATAAACCAGGTTGGAAGAGACCTTCAAGATCATCGCGTCCAACCTATCACCCAACACCACCCAATCAACTAACCCATGTAACCAAGCACCCTGTCAAGTCTCCTCCTGAACACCTCCAGTGACGGCGACTCCACCACCTCCCCAGGCAGCCCATTCCAATGGGCAATCACTCTCTCCGTGTAAAACTTCCTCCTGACCTCCAGCCTGAACTTCCCCTGGCGCAGCCTGAGACTGTGTCCTCTTGTTCTGGTGCTGGCTGCCTGGGAGAAGAGACCAACCTCTGCCTGTTTACAACCCCCCTTCAGGTAGTTGTAGAGAGCAATAAGGTCACCCCTGAGTCTCCTCCTCTCCAGGCTAAGCAGCCCCAGCTCCCTCAGTCTCTCCTCATAGGGCTTGTGTTCCAAGCCCCTCACTAACTTTGTTGCCCTTCTCTGGACTCGTTCCAGCAAGTCAATGACATCAAGTCCCATGATGTTTTATACACAGAATGAAATGGGGGCTTTCCTTGATGTTTTCTTGAAATGCAGATTCGATGTCACACAATGTCAGATGTTTCAAAAGGTGAGTTTGTCTCGCTAGCTCCAGAGCCTTCAGACTGAGGTGTTACAGGTCATTCAGGTTCAGAGACACACTCCTGAAGTGGTCCTTTCACACACGAAACATGTGTCCACCCTTGTTTTGCAGTACAGACAGCTGTATCTGTTGTTAACAAAACCAAGAAAAGATCCTTCCCGGGGGGAAATTAGTGACTCCTCTTTCCAAGTTGTTATTAACACTTTACCCCCAGCTTTAATTTTATATATATCGAGAATCCCAAAGGTGGGATCTGAGACCAGAACAAAATAAAAAGTTGCTTTCTGGGCCTTCTCTACTAATAAGGTGTTGCAGTTTGAGCTGGGTGCCCCCCTGTAATGTTTACTTCCTGTGTCCAGAGGTCCAGCCCAGAGGGGTGGACACAGGAAATTATGTAGTATTTCATACCACAATCCTTTGCATCACTATAAGATCCAGTGCGGAGTCTAGCACTGTCTCTTTTCTTCCTCCTCCGTCAGCCGGTAACTGGGGGAGATGTCTCCTGGCTTTGGGCCTGGCTAGGCCCAAGGCCACGGGGGGATGGGCAGTCTCAGATCTGGCCAGCTGAGACTAGCCTAGCAATGGGAGGGGGAAGAAGGAGCCCTGGGGGTCTCGGGTGTACCCTCAGGTGGGGATGGGATCTCTCTGGGTCTGTTTTGGGATTTTTCTTTATCACTGTGCTTTTGCTTTTCTGTAAATGTTCACTGCTTTCTATTTAAACTTTCCATCACTTTTGCAATCCGTTTGTCTGAGTGTTTATTGTTGCCAGGGGTGGGGAAGGGGGCTGCCTCAACCCAGCACATTCTTGGTAGCAGGGGATGGTTGAGGTGGGCAGAGGATCTGCCCCCAACCCCTTTACATTCTTGGCGAGCCAGCCAGGAGTAGGAGTTGGTTACTGTGGCTACTCTGCAGATCGGATTGCAAAAGATAAGGGAGTTTAAATTTAGTTCTGGGCGTCGTTTTGTTTTTTTGGCAGTTGGGGGCTCGTGTTGTTGTTGGGACGACTGTGTCAGTTCTTGTGGATTGCAGGGGGACTCCTGGTGCGTGACCGGTGGCAGAGAGTCCCTCCTGCTATTTCAAGCAGGGGTGGTTCTTAACCATCGGAATGGGGGCACCGCTTGAGAATGCGGGACCTGCCCTTCCTCCACCTTTATTCTCTGCAGAGCGGTAAAAGCGGCAGGGAGTGAAGTGGGGGAGGAGCAGTGGCGAGCAGATCAAAGTCAGGTCCGCTCTCGCTGCAGGGTAGGGCCAGCCGCGGCGAGCGGGCGAGCTCGGCTCCCTATGGGCGAACGGGGACTCCAGCTGAAAGCTGTTCTCAAGGGCCCTGAGGACTTGATCATGGCTTTTGCTGGAGGAGACGTTTGAATGCCCGAGGGGTGGAGGCGATTTTGATTCTGTACCGCGGCGGCAGAGGTGGGCGGAGCCCTGCTGTGTGCTCGGGCGGCGGCAGGACCGGCCGGGCGCTCGGAGTGGCGGCGGCGGTCCCCGGCCGTCCACTTGAGCTGCGGTGGTGGCGGGACCGGCCATGCGCTTGGAGCGGCGACGGCGGTCCTGGCCGTGCGCTCGGGCTGCGGCGGCGGTGAGCACGGCCGTGCGCTCGGGCTGCGGCCGGGCCGACCCTAGTCTCTTCCCCGACTTTTTCGGACGAGTTCTGAAAATGGCGCCGAGCACCTGGCTCCACCTCCCTTCTTCTCACTAGGTTGTGGTGCAGCCACTCCCTCCACCAGGGGAGGGTTAAGTCTTCACTGCAAGGGCCTCTAGCCACACTCCTGATGTTATGGAAGTCAAAGCCAGGGACGGGGAGGAAGAACTGCCCATTGTAAGTGAAGATCAGGTTCGTGATCACCTGAAGAACCTGAAAGTGTTCAAGTCCATGGGACCTGACGGGATACACCCACGGGTACTAAGAGAACTGGCAGATGAGGTTGCTAAACCCCTCTCTATTATATTTCAAAAGTCATGGCAATCTGGTGAAGTCCCCACAGACTGGAAAAGGGGAAACATTGCCCCCATCTTCATAAAGGGTAAGAAGGAGGAACCAGGGAACTACAGGCCAGTCAGTCTCACCTCTGTGCCTGGAAAGATCATGGAGCAGATCCTCCTGGAGTCACTACTCGCTCAAAAGAATAGTGAAGAGGTGATTGGGAGCAGTCAGCATGGCTTTGCCAAGGGCAAATCCTGCCTGACCAACCTGGTGGCCTTCTATGAGCAGGTGACAAAATTAATAGATGAGGGGTGAGCAACTGATGTCATTTACCTGGACCTGAGCAAAGCCTTCGACACTGTCCTGCACCACATCCTGGTCTCCAAACTGGTGACACGTGGGTTTGATGGGTGGACCACTAGATGGATAAGGAACTGGCTTGATGGCCGCACCCAAAGAGCGGCTGTCAATGGGTCCATGTCCCAGTGGAGGCCAGTGACAAGCGGAGTTCCTCAGGGATCAGTCCTGGGACCTGTCTTATTCAACATCTTTGTGGGTGACATGGACAGTGGCATTGAGTGCACCCTCAGCAAGTTTGCTGATGACACCAAGCTGTGTGGTGCAGCAGACATGCTGGAGGGAAGGGAGGCCATCCAGAGGGACCTGGACAGGCTGGAGAGGTGGGCACAAGCCAACCTCATGAAGTTCAATAAGAGCAAGTGCAGGGTCCTGCATCTGGGTCGAGGCAATCCGAGGCACAAATACAGGCTGGGCAGTGACTGGCTGGAAAGTAGCCCTGAGGAGAGAGACTTGGGGGTGCTGGTGGACAAAAAGCTCAACATGAGCTCTCAGTGTGCACTTGCAGCCCGCAAAGCCAATCAGATCCTGGGCTGCATCAGGAGAAGTGTGGCTAGCAGGTCGAGGGAGGTGATCTTCCCCCTCTACTCAGCCCTGGTGAGACCCCACCTGGAGTACTGTGTCCAGTTCTGGAGCCCCTATTACAAGAGGGATGTGGAGGTGCTGGAACGTGTCCAGAGAAGGGCCACAAGGATGATCAGAGGGCTGGAGCACCTCTCCTATGAGGACAGACTGAAGGAGTTGGGGCTGTTCAGTCTGCAGAAGAGAAGGCTCCGAGGTGACCTAATTGTGGCCTTCCAGTATCTGAAGGGGGCCTACAGGAAGGCTGGGGAAGGACTTCTCAGGATCTCAGGTAGTGATAGGACTAGGGGGAATGGAATGAAGCTGGAGGTGGGGAGATTCAGGGTGGATGTGAGGAGGAGGTTCTTCACCATGAGAGTGGTGAAACCCTGGAATGTGTTGTCCAGGGAGGTGGTCGAGGCCCTGTCCCTGGGGGTGTTTAAGAGCAGGCTGGATGAGGCTCTGTCCAGCCTGATCTAGTGTGGGGTATCCCTGCCCATGGCAGGGGGGTTGGAACTAGATGATCCTTGTGGTCCCTTCCAACCCTGAATGAAACTATGAAACTATGAAACTATAAGTTGTTGGATGCTGTCACGTTTTGGTACGCGAACGCCTAGCGGGAAGGCGGTGTACTGTGATAAGCATCTGTAGAGCCTCGGGCCGCGGCTGGAAGCGGTCAGCACTGGGCTTGGGATAGGTCCATGCAGGGTTATGAAAGAATCAGCGTGCTGTTTTCCTGGAGGGGTGGAGAATCAGTTAGAGCCTGATTGTTCTGACTGGCTTGCCCCAGGGGTGGAAATATGCCGCTGAGTAAATAGAGATGGGAATAAAGGTTGGTTGAGAAGTTGTGAGGTTCCTTCCAGGTGATCAGGATGTCCAACGGATCCATGAAGAGCTTGCACCGCAGAAGAGTGAACTCTGCATCGCTGAGAGGTTCTACTAGATGAGGAAAGAAGAACTGGAATGGACTGACACTTGAGCCTGAATGAGAGACTGTTTGGGTGGACGCCCAGATGAAGATGTGGACTTCGCCGAACATGTCATTGGAAGATTTCTGATTTAATGATGTGTTTGGGTGCAAAGATTGTGGTATGAAATAAGGGGTGGCGTGTTGCAGTTTGAGCTGGGTGCCCCCCTGTAATGTTTACTTCCTGTGTCCAGAGGTCCAGCCCAGAGGGGTGGACACAGGAAATTATGTAGTATTTCATACCACAATCCTTTGCATCACTATAAGATCCAGTGCGGAGTCTAGCACTGTCTCTTTTCTTCCTCCTCCGTCAGCCGGTAACTGGGAGAGATGTCTCCTGGCTTTGGGCCTGGCTAGGCCCAAGGCCACGGGGGGATGGGCAGTCTCAGATCTGGCCAGCTGAGACTAGCCTAGCAATGGGAGGGGGAAGAAGGAGCCCTGGGGGTCTCGGGTGTACCCTCAGGTGGGGATGGGATCTCTCTGGGTCTGTTTTGGGATTTTTCTTTATCACTGTGCTTTTGCTTTTCTGTAAATGTTCACTGCTTTCTATTTAAACTTTCCATCACTTTTGCAATCCGTTTGTCTGAGTGTTTATTGTTGCCAGGGGTGGGGAAGGGGGCTGCCTCAACCCAGCACATAAGGGCCGCTGATAAGCAAATTTGCCCTCACCTGCTTACAGAATCTAATAACTTGGAACAATGCCCAACAGGATTTTCACTTCCAGTCCAGTCCTGGGTCAACACCCCATATGCTGTTTCGTTAGATGTACTTACAAAAAGATCAAATGACTTGTCCATGTCAGGCAAATTTAAAACAGGGCATCAATCAACATTCTTTTTATTTATCTCATCACTCATCATCTTCTGGACTCCATTTAATATTACTATTGAGGGCTAATTTATCATATAAGAATTTCACCTTTTTTTTTTCCTCTCTATCCATAATCAACAGTACCCCAGAAATCCGAGCAGCTGCCTGATTTCTGACCTTCCCTTATAGCAGTTACCAACATTCTAGCTTTTGCCTTCTGTTTCTCTTCATCCCTCCTTACAAACACCTTCTGAGCTTCACGTAGTAATTCCTCTAAACCTCTGTCTTGCCAGTCCTCGATCTTTTCCAATTTCTAATATCTGCCCATGGTTTTGCCACAAACTGCATCCTGAGAAGTATCCCCCCAGCTGCAGAATTGGGATCTATTCCATAATACATCTGCAAACTTCTCTTTAATCTTACCATCCACTCCATAGGAGGCTTCCTCTGATGCTCACTAGAGGCTTTATCAAAATTTCTGGGCACAGCTTCTTTAATTCCTTGTATTACCTCCCGTGTTCTGTCTCCCTTGAAGCTGTTGATGGTCCCATTGAGGATCTTGATTAGGCCACTTCTGATTTCCTGGTGCCCCCCCCCCCCTCCGATTTTACCTCTCCCATATTCTCATGCCAGCCTGTCTGCCTTTTCCTTGTCTTTGTCCTTATTCTCAGTTATTAATGTAAATATGGGAACAGGGGTAGGGCGTGAAGCCCTAATCCAAACAGCAGCATATTCAGCTTCTTCCCTACTAAAACACTTTTTAGAATTCACATGATGGTTCAAATCTTGGCAAATCCAATCATCAAAAGATAAACCATTTTTTTCTTTGATTTTCCTTTTCTCAACTCATCATCATCCCAATACTGTAATATGATCCCTAACGCGCTCTCTGGGATGGGAATGGGAGTGAGTTATGATGACTTGCTTTTCTTTTGTCCCATTCTCCTGATCACTTATTACTGACCGGGGATCAAAACCGAGCGGCGGCAGTTGGAAGCGCCGCTCCGAGCCACTAGACACCAAACCACCAGGATCTCCTGGCTACCACAATACAAATGCTACGTTCTTTCGCAGTGCCGGTCCTGCTCCCTGTGAATGACCAACCCCCCTTACTGTGCTGATCCCTTGCAAAGTCAAACCGCAAAAAAAAAACCCTCACACGCCGCAGCCTAGGTCCCTGCCCTCCTGCAGAAGCCTGAAACCACTGAAAATAACCCCTCCCGAACCAGGTCCCTCAAACCGAGGTCCCCCCCTAGAAACCAGGACATCAAACCCACAAGTGTAACCGCGCCACGCGCCCCCACAGTTCAAGCCCCACCCCAAGGAACCGACTGCAGGATACGAAAAACTCGCGAACCGGGTCCCCCACCACCGGAACACCGGAAAACGGGATGTCAAACCCATGACCGCCACCGTGACGTGGGCCCCCACAGCCCAGGCCCCTCTAGAAACCGGACCACAGGATACCAAAAACTCCCAACCGGGTCTTTCACCACCGGGACGCCGGACACCGGGACGCAGCGCTGGTCACCCGATCCCTACGGACGACCAGTCTCCACAGCCCCTAGTCTGTAGAAACAACGCTGCCCCTCACAACCCGAATTTTCCAGGGCTGTGAAGACCACCTGACTACCCAGAATCCTGGAATCCCTACCCACAGTGAAATTCCGGGACCCCGTATCCAGGACCCCTACCCAGGCAAAACTCACCGAATGGCCTGGATCCTATGCATCCTGATTGACACGAATTATTACTCCATACATCACACCCACCAATTCTTCAGAAAAAAAAACAACTGACTATCCACAATCCACAATATCCCAACAATCCTTGCCTTGGGGATTGAAGAGATACAATCCCCCCTCCTTCCAACCCCAATTGCCACTTCTGAGATCAACAGGTTATCTACACTTAACCCCCCTCTATTTTCTTCTGACCATCATCTCCCCTCTTCCAGAATTACCCTTATGTCCAACTGAACTATCTCTCCTTAGTAAATTATGTCTTGCACTTGGTACTACACTAAGATATACCCTAGCCCAATTCTAGCTTCAGTCTCCAATTTAACATCCTTAGCTACCGGGACTTTAAACCTTTCCCCCTTTGCCCCTAAAACTCGCTCTCCACACCCCCTCTAGGAACCTTGGTAACACGAGTAACCCTCCTTCTCCGACCTGAGCCTGGCCACCTCCTGGGCCTGATCCTTTACCAGTCCCTGGTGGGCATGGCTCAGCCACTGTAGCTCTCCCCGCAACAGCTCCTGCTCCACCCACGTCTGTGCCAGCGCCTTGCCCGCCTCACTACCACAGGTGCTGGTGCAAACATTGACACTGGCCTTGCAGCTCCGGCTGCTCTACGCGCAGCCCCTGCCTGCCCTCCGCAGCGTCGCAGCCACGGCCCCGCTCCAGGCCCGCCCGGAGCCGATCCAACTCCTGTAGCAACTGCCAGGTGGAGCCACACTCCCGTTCTTTCTCCAGCTGCGCCAGGCTGTGGCTCAGCTCTGCCTCGTCCGGGGCCAGCCCTGCTGCCAGCTGGTGGCCAGGGCATCCTGCAGCTGACCCTACATTCAGCTCCTGGATCTACTGAACATTTTAGCATTTCTTCTTGAGGTCTCACTGTTATAAAGTGGTTTTGTTACAGACACTCTCCACGCCAATCGAGAGTTTTAAGTATAAGAAATTTTATTGTGGGTAAACCAAGCAAAAGCAGTGTGCTGGGTGCCTGGGGAGTCTCCTGCTCCACAACAGTACACACCGAGTAAAGAGTCCGTTCCCTACTTTTAAAGTGGAGGTATGTTGCAATCACAACAATCAGTTCCTGATTACTTTCTCGTTCCCTTTTTCTCTTTTCTCGTCCTTCTCGAACCTTAGCCAATGAGTCTCTCACCACTCCTGTGTGGTCTGCATAAAAACAGCACTCCTCTCCCAGGGCAGCACATAGACCTCTGGCCTGTAAAAACAGTAAGTCCAAGCCCTATCTGTTTTGCAAAGCTACCTCGGATAATGATGTCACCGTTTGAGGCTGTCCCCTTAAGAACTCTCATTTCTGTGTTACTTTATTGTATATCTTTGTATACATTGTAAATATTGTAAATTTGTATATATTCCCCTGCATATCCTACATTGCTTTGTAAATATACAGCTCCACTGCTTTGCTAATTCAGCTGTGAGTTTTTTTTTCCTTTCCCTTCAATTTTCTTTCCCTTTACTTTACAGGGGGGAGGGAGGAGGCTTCTTGGCCTTACCCTTCCAACGCCTCGACATTTTTTTTTTTGCTTGGCTTACCCAACGTGTGGCAGATAATTAGTTTAATTTATTACTTGATTGATTTAGTGTTTTCTAGCTGAATTAGCAAACATGAAGGTGTTGTGGTTTGTGGAGCGATTATTCTTTTCAATTTTTGGGGCCCTGGTTTACAGATATTGTTTGGGTTTGATTTTGGATTACCTGGGCAAATATTTGGTGCGGACAATTTATCTGTGGGAGCCAGTTCTAGCTTGGCTTAGTAGGTGTTATGATACAGGTGCTCCAGCTCTAACAGTTGGAGACAAGTCAGCAGCTCAGTTAGGAACTCTCTCGAGGGATAATGGAATAGATAGACATCTAGGCAGGGCTCTCGGTAAGGTTAATCTGTGGATACGCCTTTTAATAGCGGTTGCCCTGAGATACCCTTCCCGAGATGATCTTCCATGGAATCCTAAACCCTGGACTACCATAGATGAGGGAATTAAGCGCTTGAGAGAATTTGCTGCTAGAGAGATACTCTATGGTGAACATGAAACTCTGAATCCTGATGACATTCCTGTGGGTATTGGTCTTGCTAAAAAGCTCATCAAACTTGCTCCTTCTAATTATGCAAACATTCTGGCAAGCAGAATTGTGTCAAGAAATTATGGTGGAGCTTCTCCTACAGCTGGCCAATTCAGTGATCAAATGAGACAATTGGAGGACAGCATGACATGTGTTTCTTTGGTTTCGGCCAGTAAAACTATGTCTGGTGATATACAGAATTGCCTAAGAGAGTTAAAAGATGAATTTAGAAATTCCATATCCCAATTGGCACAAAGGGATAATTTCAATTCTTCCTCCAGGTGGATACAAGTTTCATCTGTGAGGAACACACGTCCTCCAAGGAGGTCATTCCAAAACAGATCAAATCAAAACAGACCACCAAGGCAATCACGTAGAACTATTTGGATAACTCTGCGTGATCAGTTTGGTGAGAACATGAACCGCTGGGATGGCCAACCAACTTCTCATCTTTTCAGGAGACTGAGGGAACTGCAAAGTGGCAGAACCCGAGGTAGCAATACCAGAGGGGTAGCTGTTACTTCCACAGTTCCCCAGAACAACTCTAGTAGCTCCAACAGTGGCTCCAGTTCTAACACTGCACACTGTGCTCAATGCACATGTGGGCATGTTCCCCATAACTAGGGGTGCCCTGCCTCCCACCAGGGGGAGGATAGAGATAACAGAGTGTCACCGTTTGAGGCTATGCCTTTAAGAAAGGGAATATGGTGGACGGAAGTTGGTAAATGAAAAGAACAATCTAAACTAATTTCATTGGTAAAGTGGGAGGAAGCACCTTCTGAACTGGGAGTGCAGGAAGGCACCCTGGGCACTCCGGCACTTTTATCTTCAGTCTTGCTTCCGCTTCTCCTTTGGGCAGCAGCTTGCAGCTCCTGGGCTTTCTGCCAAGGCTTCGGCCTTGAAAAACTGATAAAGGCCTGTATTAACTCCTTTCCAATTAACACAAACTGCTTCTAAACTTTTCTCTTTCTCTCTCTCTTTCTAACCTGCTCTGGGGAAGAGGGGGAGAGAGGGGGAGAGCGGAGGTGGGGAACCCCATCAGCAGAGGGGGGAACTCTCATTTCTGTGTTAATTTATTGTATATCGTTGTATATATTGTAAATATTGTAAATTTGTATATATTCCCATGCATATCCTACATTGCTTTGTAAATATACAGCTCCACTGCTTTGCTAATTCAGCTGTGAGTTTTTTTTTCCCTTTCCCTTCAATTTTCTTTCCCTTTACATTACAGGGGGGAGGGAGGAGGCTTTTGGGCCTTACCCATTCCAACCCTACCACACAGAGATAATAGAATCTATTGGGATGTGTACATCCAGTGGCCTGGCACTTCACAATTTCGGAAGTACAGGGCCTTGGTTGACACAGGAGCTCAATGCACCATAATGCCATCAAATTATCAGGGATCAGAGTCTATAACTATTCTGGGAGTCACTGGTGGATCTCAAGAGTTAAGTAAGGTGGAGGTTGATAAGTTTAACTGGTAAACAATGGAGGAAGCATACAGTTGTGACCGGACCTGATGCACCTTGTATTTTGGGAATTGATTTTCTGAGAGAAGGGCGTTTCAAAGACCCTAGAGGTTACAAATGGGCTTTTGGAGTAGCTTCTATAGAAATTGATGGACAAAAATTGAAGCTATCCGCTAGACCTGAGCTTTCTGATGAATCTGCAGTTGTGGGACAACATAAGATACAGGACATTAAATTGCCGGTTGCTTCTCAGACTGTGAATCACAGACAATACAGAACCAACCGTGACTCTTTGTTGCCCATTCAGAAACTGATTCGTCAGTTGGAGAGTCAGAAAGTCGTCAGCAAAACTCATTCACCTTTCAACAGTCCAGTGTGGCCTGTGCAGAAGCAGAATGGAGACTGGCGTCTGACGGTAGACTACCGAGCCCTGAATGAAGTGACGCCACCTATGAGTGCAGCAGTACCAGACATGATGGAACTACAGTATGAGCTGGAATCCAAAGAGGCCAAATGGTATGCTACCATGGACATTGCTAATGCATTTTTCTCTATTCCCATAGCAGAGGAATGCAGGCCTCAGTTTGCTTTCACCTGGAGAGGAATCCAGTACACTTTCAACAGACTGCCAATGGGCTGGATCCACAGCTCAAGCATCTGTCATGCAGTGATCCACGATGCTCTGGAGAAAGGCGGTGCTCCAGAACACATCCAGTTCATCGATGATATCATCGTCTGGGGTAAAACTGCTGAGAAAGTCTTCGAGAAAAGTAACAAAATCATTCACATTCTTCTGAATGCAGGTTTTGCCATCAAACGAGACAAGGTGAAAGGACCTACCACAGAGATTCAATTTCTGGGAGTGCGGTGGCAGGATGGACGCCGACACATTCCAGTGGATGTGGTAAATAGAGTCTCTACCATGGCAAATTCCACCAACAAGCAAGAGACCCTACGTTTCTTGGGGATAGTGGGATTTTGGAGACTGCACATTCCTGGATACAGTCAGATTGTGAAACCTCTGTATGATGTGACTCGAAAGAGAAACCATTTCCACTGGGGACCTGAACAACAAGCAGCCTTTGACCAGATAAAGCAAGAAGTAGTTCAAGCAATGGGTCTGGGACTTGTCCGAGATGGTCCAGACATTAAGAACATTTTGTACACGGCTGCGAGTGACAATGGTCCAACCTGGTGCTTGTGGCAAAAAGCTCCAGGTGAGACACGTGGATGACCTCTTCGTTTTTGGAGTCGAGGTTACAGAGGTTCAGAGGCTAATTATACTCCAACAGAGAAAGAAATTTTAGCTGCCTATGAAGGAGTAAAAGCATCTTCTGAAGTAATTGGAACTGAATCACAACTTCTCTTACCACCCAGATTACCAGTTTTGAATTGGATCTTCAAAGGCAAAGGCTCCACACCACATCATGCCACAGACTCAACATGGTCTAAGTGGATGGCTCTGATAACACAGAGAGCTCGAATGGGAAATCTTGAATGACCTGGTCTAGTGGAGGTGATCTCAAGTTGGCCTGAAGGTATCAACTGTGCTAAACCTCCAGAGGAGAAAGTAACTCGTGCTGAGGAAGCTCCTCCTTACAATGACCTTTCTGATGATGAAAAGAAATATGCTTTGTTCACAGACGGTTCCTGTCGTCTTGTTGGAAACAAGCGAAGGTGGAAGTCTGCGGTGCGGAGTCCAACATGCTGAGTTGCAGAGGCGAAAGATGGAGAAGGAGAATCCAGTCAGTTCGCAGAGGTAAAAGCTGTCCAGCTAGCTCTCGACGTAGCTGAACTTGAGAGATGGCCAAAGCTCTATCTCTACACCGACTCATGGATGGTAGCCAATGCTCTATGGGGTTGGCTAAAGAACTGGAAGAAGAGTGGTTGGCAGAGGAAAGGAAAACCTATTTGGGCAGCTGACCTATGGCAGGACATTGCTTATCGAATCAAGAGAATTCCAGTGAAAGTGAGACGCATCGATGCTCACATTCCTAAGAGCAAAGCTACTGAGGAACAGCAACACAACCATCAGGCAGATCTAGCTGCAAGAGTTTCTCAACTAGACATGGACTCTAATCTTGATCTCGACGGGAAACATCGAGGTGAGATATTCTTAGCGTGGTGGGCTCATGATTCGTCGGGACATCAAGGCAGAGATGCAACATACCAATGGGCTCGTGACAGAGCCATAGACATTTCCATGGATGCTATCACACAAGTCATCCATGACTGTGACATTTGTGCTGCTATTAAGCAGGCAAAACGACTTAAGCCCTTGTGGTATGGTGACAGATGGTCCAAGTACAAGTATGGTGAAGCTTGGCAGATTGACTACATCACTCTACCACGTTCTCGTTCTGGTAAGCAGTATGTGCTTACTATGGTAGAGGCAAGCACTGGATGGTTGGAAACTTATCCAGTTCCACATGCAACTGCACGCAACACCATTCTTGGTCTGGAGAGACAAATCCTGTGGATACACGGAACTCCAGAGAGGATTGAGTCAGACAACGGAACTCATTTCAAGAACAACCTTGTAAAGGACTGGGCCAAAGAGCACGGTATTGAGTGGATATTCCATATTCCCTACTATGCACCAGCTTCGGGGAAGATTGAACGCTACAACGGTTTTTTGAAGACCACTCTGAAAGCCTTGGGGGGTGAATCTTTGAAAAACTGGGAAAAACATTTAGCACAAGCAACCTGGCTGGTAAATAGTAGAGGTTCAGTGAACCGAGCTGGACCTGCACATTCAGATTTGCTACGGAAAGTAGAAGGTGATAGAGTTCCTGTTGTTAGAGAGTAGAATCTGTTAGGTAAAACTGTTTGGGTATTTTCTCCCTCAGGAGAGGCTAAACCTGTCCGAGGGGTGGTTTCAGCTGAAGGTCCATGTCGTGGGATGGAAGGTAAGGCCGAGAAGCCTCCTCCCTTCCCCCTTGTAAAGTAAAAGGAAAAAAAAAATTGAAGGGAAAGGAAAAAAAAACTCGCAAGCTGAATTAGCAAAGCAGTGGAGCTATATTTACAAAGCGATGTAGGGTTTGCAGGGAGATATTTACAAATTTACAATATCTACAATATATACAAAGATATACAACAGAGTAACACAGAAATGAGAGTGCCCCCCTCGGCAGAGAGGGGTCCCCCACCTCCGCTCTCCCCTCTCTTCCCCCCCTTTCCCCAGAATGGGATAGAAAGAGAAAGAGAGGAAAAAAAAAGTTAGAAACAGTTTGTGTTAATTGGAAGGGAGTTAGTATACAGGCCTGTTATCTGGTTTTCAAGGCCGAGGCCTTGGCAGAAAGCCCAGCACAGAAAGCTGCTGCACGGAGAAGAGGCGGAAGCAAGACTGACTGAGAAGTGCTGGAAATGTCCAGTATAGTCCCAGCTCAGAAGTGCTTCCTCCCACTCATCCAATGAAATTAGTTTAGACTATTCCTTCCGTTTACCAACTTCCGTCCACCATATTCCCTTTCTTAAGGGGGCAACGTCAACCGGCCACAGTCCACCCCTTCTAAACAATTTCATTGGCTGTTCATACTGTCCATCCAATCCAAAACGATATTTACAGTTCGTGAGTAAAGTTCATAGTCCATTCCGGCTATGCTCAGATGTAGATGATTCAAAAGTCCAAGAAAATCAGAAAATGAGAAAAATGGAAAACAGTTCATTTCTTCACCGATGAAGCGAAGAAAAGGGAAACAGGGAAATCTCAGGGTCTCTTAGTTGACTCAGGGCTCTCAGGGATCTCAGGGTTCGTGCACCGTAGATTCCTCGTTGATTCTTCCTCTGGGCGCGATGTAGCTGTACAACAGTTTGAAATTAACCTCTTTCAGCTAAAGTTAAATTTCTTTGTGGAATACACTGAATTTCACCATTCTCTTGCATTACCCAATAAGTGTGACCCGGACCTTCAGCTGAAACCACCCCTCGGACAGGTTTAGCCTCTCCTGAGGGTGAAAATACCCAAACAGTTTTACCTAACAGATTCTTTTCTCTAACAACAGGAACTCTATCACCTTCTACTTTCCGTAGCAAATCTGAATGTGCAGGTCCAGCTCGGTTCACTGAACCTCTACTATTTACCAGCCAGGTTGCTTGTGCTAAATGTTTTTCCCAGTTTTTCAAAGATCCACCTCCCATGGCTTTGAGAGTGGTCTTCAACAAACCGTTGTAGCGTTCAATCTTCCCTGAAGCTGGTGCATAGTAGGGAATATGGAATATCCACTCAATACTGTGCTCTTTTGCCCAGCTCTTTACAAGGTTGTTCTTGAAATGAGTTCCGTTGTCTGACTCAATCCTCTCTGGAGTTCCGTGTCTCCACAGGATTTGTCTCTCCAGACCGAGAATGGTGTTGCGTGCAGTTGCATGTGGAACTGGATAAGTTTCCAACCATCCAGTGTTTGCCTCTACCATAGTAAGCACGTATTGCTTACCAGAACGAGAACGTGGTAGAGTGATGTAGTCAATCTGCCAAGCTTCACCATACTTGTACTTGGACCATCTGTCACCATACCACAAGGGCTTAAGTCGTTTGGCCTGCTTAATAGCAGCACAAATGTCACAGTCATGGATGACTTGTGTGATAGCATCCATGGAAATGTCTATGGATCTGTCACGAGCCCATTGGTATGTCGCATCTCTGCCTTGATGTCCTGACGAATCGTGAGCCCACCGAGCTAAGAATATCTCACCTCGGTGTTTCCAGTCGAGATCAAGATTAGAGTCCATGTCTACTTGAGAAACTCTTGCAGCTAGATCTGCCTGATGGTTGTGTTGCTGTTCCTCAGTAGCTTTGCTCTTAGGAATGTGAGCATCGATGTGTCTCACTTTCACTGGAATTCTCTCGATTCGATCAGCAATGTCCTGCCATAGGTTGGCTGCCCAAATGGGTTTTCCTTTTCTCTGCCAACCACTCTTCTTCCAGTTCTTTAGCCAACCCCATAGAGCATTGGCTACCATCCATGAGTCGGTGTAGAGATAAAGCTTTGGCCATCTCTCACGTTCAGCTACGTCGAGAGCTAGCTGGACAGCTTTTACCTCTGCGAACTGACTGGATTCTCCTTCTCCATCTTTCGCCTCTGCAACTCGGCGTGTTGGACTCCACACTGCAGACTTCCACCTTCGCTTGTTCCCAACAAGACGACAGGAACCGTCTGTGAACAAAGCATATTTCTTTTCATCATCAGAAAGGTCATTGTAAGGAGGAGCTTCTTCGGCACGAGTCACTTTCTCCTCTGGAGGTTTAGCACAGTTGATGCCTTCAGGCCAACTTGATATCACCTCCACTAGACCAGGTCTTTCAAGATTTCCCATTCGAGCTCTCTGTGTTATCAGAGCCATCCACTTGGACCAGGTTGAGTCTGTGGCATGATGTGGTGTGGATCCTTTGCCTTTGAACATCCAATTCAAAACTGGTAATCTGGGAGCTAAGAGAAGTTGTGATTCAGTTCCAATTACTTCAGAAGATGCTTTTACTCCTTCATAGGCAGCTAAAATTTCTTTCTCTGTTGGAGTATAATTAGCCTCTGAACCTCTGTAACCTCGACTCCAGAAACCAAGAGGTCGTCCACGTGTCTCACCCGGAGCTTTTTGCCACAAGCACCAGGTTGGACCATTGTCACTTGCAGCCGTGTACAAAATGTTCTTAATGTCTGGACCATCTCGGACTGGTCCCAGACCCATTGCTTGAATTACTTCTTGCTTTATCTGGTCAAAGGCTGCTTGTTGTTCAGGTCCCCAGTGGAAATGGTTTCTCTTTCGAGTCACATCATACAGAGGTTTCACAATCTGACTGTATCCAGGAATGTGCAGTCTCCAAAATCCCACTATCCCCAAGAAACGTAGGGTCTCTTGCTTGTTTGTGGGACTTGCCATGGTAGAGACTCTATTTACCACATCCACTGGAATGTGTCGGCGTCCATCCTGCCATCGCACTCCCAGAAATTGAATCTCTGTGGTAGGTCCTTTCACCTTGTCTCGCTTGATGGCAAAACCTGCATTCAGAAGAATGTCAATGATTTTGTTACCTTTCTTGAAGACTTCCTCAGCAGTTTTACCCCAGACGATGATATCATCGATGAACTGGATGTGTTCTGGAGCACCTCCTTTCTCCAGAGCATCGTGGATCACTGCATGACAGATGCTTGAGCTGTGGATCCAGCCCATTGGCAGTCTGTTGAAAGTGTACTGGATTCCTCTCCAGGTGAAAGCAAACTGAGGCCTGCATTCCTCTGCTATGGGAATAGAGAAAAATGCATTAGCAATGTCTATGGTAGCATACCATTTGGCCTCTTTGGATTCCAGCTCATACTGTAGCTCCATCATGTCTGGTACTGCTGCACTCATAGGTGGTGTCACTTCGTTTAGGGCTCGGTAGTCTACCGTCAGACGCCAGTCTCCATTCTGCTTCCGCACAGGCCACACTGGACTGTTGAAAGGGGAATGAGTTTTGCTGACGACTTTCTGACTTTCCAACTGACGAATCAGATTCTGAATGGGCAACAAAGAGTCACGGTTGGTTCTGTATTGTCTGTGATGCACAGTCTGAGAAGCAACCGGCAATTTAATGTCCTGTATCTTATGTTGTCCCACAACTGCAGATTCATCAGAAAGCTCAGGTCTGGCAGATAGCTTCAATTTTTGTCCATCAATTTCTATAGAAGCTACTCCAAAAGCCCATTTGTAACCTCTAGGGTCTTTGAAATGCCCTTCTCTCAGAAAATCAATTCCCAAAATACAAGGTGCATCAGGTCCGGTCACAACTGTATGCTTCCTCCATTGTTTACCAGTTAGCCTTATATTAACCTCTACCTTACTTAACTCTTGAGATCCACCAGTGACTCCCAGAATAGTTATAGACTCTGATCCCTGATAATTTGATGGTATTATGGTGCACTGAGCTCCTGTGTCAACCAAGGCCCTGTACTTCCGAAATTGTGAAGTGCCAGGCCACTGGATGTACACATCCCAATAGATTCTGTTATCTCTGTTATCCCTCTCCTCCCCCTGGCGGGAGGCAGGGCACCCCTAGTTATGGGGAACATGCGCACATGTGCATTGCACATATTGTGCAGGGTTATAACTTTGCATGTTATAACTGGAGCCACTGTTGGAGCCATAAGAGTCGTTCTGGGGAACTGTGGAAGTAACAGCTACCCTTCTGGTATTGCTACCTCGGGTTCTGCCACTTTGCAATTCCCTCAGTCTCCTGAAAAGATTAGAAGTTGGTTGGCCATCCCAGCGGTTCATGTTCTCACCAAACTGATCACGCAGAGTTATCCAAATAGTTCTACGTGATTGCCTTGGTGGTCTGTTTTGGAATGACCTATTTTGGAATGTCCTGTTTTGGAATGACCTCCTTGGAGGACGTGTATTCCTCACAGATGAAACTTGTACCCACCTGGAGGAAGAATTGAAATTATCCTTCTGTGCCAATTGGTATATGGAATCTTTTAACTCTCTTATGCAATTCTGAATATCACCAGACATCGTTTTAATGGCCGAAACCAAAGAACCACGTGTCATGCTATCCTCCAATTGTCTCATTTGATCACTGAATTGGCCAACCGTGGGAGAAGCTCCACCATAACTTCTTGACACAATTCTGCTTGCCAGAATGTTTGCATAATTAGAAGGAGCAAGTTTGATGATCTTTTTAGCAAGACCAATACCCACAGGAATGTCATCAGGATTCAGAGTTTCATGTTCACCATAGAGTAGCTCTCTAACAGCAAATTCTCTCAAGCGCTTAATTCCCTCATCTATGGTAGTCCAGGGTTTAGGATTCCATGGAAGATCATCTCGGGACGGGTATCTCAGGGCAACCGCTATTAAAAGGCGTATCCACAGATTAACCTTACCGAGAGCTTCGCCTAGATGTCTATCTATTCCATTGTCCCTTGAGAGAGTTCCTAACTGAGCTGCTGACTTGTCTCCAACTGTTAGAGCTGAAGCACCTGTATCATAACACCTACTAAGCCAAGCTAGAACTGGCTCCTTATCTGCCCTGGTGAAATCTTTACGGACATTTCTCAATTCCTCCCTTGGAGAAGAACAGTCTGTAATATCATCTTCATCTTCATCTCCCTGAATTCTTTGCCCGTAAAATCCTGCTGTCATTCTCCTAAGGATCTCTTTAAGCTGAGAACCACCTTTGCCAGCTGCTTTCCTAGCTTCATCTCTATCCTGCTTTGATCTCACTAGGTTAGCTAGATCTTTAAAACAAACCTTCTCTTCCTCCTGAGCAGGATCTTTTAGAGTAGAGGGCCCCTCACCAGGATCAGTCTCCACCTCTTCTTCTCCATCTTGGGCCTTTGCAGCTCTAGTCTTTAAAGGAGCCACCTTAACTGGAGCTGTGTTTGAATTTACAGCCACCTTAATGGAAGCTGACAGGTCCTGAGATAAATCAGCTGCTGGGGCAGTGACTTCCGGTCCCACCGAGGGAGTGGGTGGAAGTGACGTTGCTCCGTTAATGGCCGACGGAGAAGAAGAAGAAGGAGAAGGAGTAGGAGAAGGAGTAGGTGCCATGTTGATACCAGCCGATGCCCTTGGCTGCTTGCCAGAATCAGCAAAGTCATTTAAAGCTGCCTTACCAATTAACTTTTTAGCCTTCTTTTTGACTGACACGGGTTCTGCACAGTCCTCATCACTAGATGACTCTGGGACTGATCGAGAGCCACGGCGTTTTCTTTTTGATCTAGTTTTAATAACAAAACACGCCCTGGACACCTTTCTCTCTCGCCGTAAAGAGACCAGCAGATACACGTTAATTATCACTGAAAGCAGGATTATACACATCAAATAAATCACCTTTGGATCCCAGGCATCACCTAAAGTTACTGTCTCCTCAGGTGGAATCTTAAAACCCTTTATCTCAATTGGGAGAGTGGTGGAGGTAACATTCCTGTATCTCACTGGCCATAATAAATTAATACATTTTCCATACCATAATTTAACTTTATACATAACCCACATATAAATTGTCCGCACCAAATATTTACCCAGGTAATCCAAAATCAAACCCAAACAATACCTGTAAACCAGAGCCCCAAAAATTGAAAAGAATAATCGCTCCACAAACCACAATACCTTCATGTTTGCTAATTCAGCTGGAAAACACTAAATCAATCAGATAATAAATTAAACTAATTATCTGCCGCACGTTGGGTACGCCAATAAAAAAATGTGGTGGGATGGAAGGTAAGGCCGAGAAGCCTCCTCCCTTCCCCCTTGTAAAGTAAAAGGAAAAAAAAAATTGAAGGGAAAGGAAAAAAAAACTCGCAAGCTGAATTAGCAAAGCAGTGGAGCTATATTTACAAAGCGATGTAGGGTTTGCAGGGAGATATTTACAAATTTACAATATCTACAATATATACAAAGATATACAACAGAGTAACACAGAAATGAGAGTGCCCCCCTCGGCAGAGGGGTCCCCCACCTCCGCTCTCCCCTCTCTTCCCCCCCTTTCCCCAGAATGGGATAGAAAGAGAAAGAGAGGAAAAAAAAAGTTAGAAACAGTTTGTGTTAATTGGAAGGGAGTTAGTATACAGGCCTGTTATCTGGTTTTCAAGGCCGAGGCCTTGGCAGAAAGCCCAGCACAGAAAGCTGCTGCACGGAGAAGAGGCGGAAGCAAGATTGACTGAGAAGTGCTGGAAATGTCCAGTATAGTCCCAGCTCAGAAGTGCTTCCTCCCACTCATCCAATGAAATTAGTTTAGACTATTCCTTCCGTTTACCAACTTCCGTCCACCATATTCCCTTTCTTAAGGGGGCAACGTCAACCGGCCACAGTCCAGGTCACACTTATTGGGTAATGCAAGAGAATGGTGAAATTCAGTGTATTCCACAAAGAAATTTAACTTTAGCTGAAAGAGGTTAACTTTGAACTGTTGTACAGCTACACCGCGTCCAAAAGAAGAATCAACGAGGAATCTACGGTGCACGAACCCTGAGATCCCTGAGAGCCCTGAGTCAACTAAGAGACCCTGAGAATCCCTGCTTCCCTTTTCTTTGCTTCGTCGGCGAAGAAATGAACTGTTTTCCATTTTTCTCATTTTCTGATTTTCTTGGACTTTTGAATCATCTACATCTGAGCATAGCCGGAATGGACTATGAACTTTACTCACGAACTGTAAATATCGTCTTGGATTGGATGGACAGTATGAACTGCCAATGAAATTGTTTAGAAGGGGTGGACTGTCACCGTTTGAGGCTGTCCCCTTAAGAAAGGGAATATGGTGGACGGAAGTTGGTAAATGAAAAGAACAATCTAAACTAATTTCATTGGTAATGTCGGAGGAAGCACCTTCTGAACTGGGAGTGCAGGAGGGTATACTGGGCATTCCAGCACTTTATCTTCAGTCTTGCTTCCGCTCCTCCGCAGGGCAGCAGCTTTCTGTGCTGGGCTTTCTGCCAAGGCTTCGGCCTTGAAACCGATATGCTATAAGGCCTGTATTAAGTGCTTTCCAATTAACACAAACTGCTTCTAACCTTTTTTTTCTCTTTCTCTCTCTTTTCTAACCCACTCTGGGGAATAGGGGGAGAGAGGGGGAGAGCGGAGGTGGGGAACCCCCTCAGCAGGGGGGGGAACTCTCATTTCTGTGTTACTTTATTGTATATCTTTGTATATATTGTAAATATTGTAAATTTGTATATATTCCCCTGCATATCCTACATTGCTTTATAAATATACAGCTCCACTGCTTTGCTAATTCAGCTGTGAGTTTTTTTTTCCTTTCCCTTCAATTTTCTTTCCCTTTACTTTACAGGGGGGAGGGAGGAGGCTTCTTGGCCTTACCCTTCCAACCCTACGACAAATGATGTTAATGATTTCTCCAGGTATGAAATGGATTTTTCGATTCTGTCCAAGGCTTCATCCACAGCTGCCCTGAGAGATGACAACCCTCTGCTTTGCTGTATTAATGAGGCTGCTCCTGTTGCTGTTCCGGCAATACCTAATCCCATCAAAGTAGCAAGGGTAATTGCAGTAATAGGTTCTCTTTTAGCAATTCTATGATTGCCGCTTTCCCAATATACAAACATAGTTTCTCCACTGTGATATAGGATTTGTGGCAAATTTGTTACTAATATACAATATTCCTTTTGCTCATTCATAGTCTTATTTGACACACATGTAGTCAGTCCTGTCTTTGAACAAATCCATTTAGTTCCATTTGGGGCTATAGTCCATAATGAGTTTAGGTTGGTTTATTTCCTTTGCTTATAGAAAAATTCTTTTTGATGTTTGGAGGTACTTGCCCCAAGCATTTACCTTTACCTTTAACTTGCTGTACAGTTATTCCCTTCTTATCAGTTATCCATTTACATTCAGAAGGATTACTCTGATTACTCTTTTGGTACGTCTCATTCATTCCCACGGCTTCATAAAAGGGAGGTTTTACATCATAACATAACCAGAAATGTTCAGTTTTGTTGGGATCAGTAGAATTTAGAGCAGTGTATGAGGCTTGGATCATGTCCCATAATGGATCAGTATAGGCTCTAGTATTTTCTTTTGGTAGTGATATGGAAGGTATGGTGGTAGACCTAATATTCTCCTGCAAGTTATTACTATATTCAACTTCTCCTGTTAATACTTGGTTAGGCCCCACCGCTTTAGAGGGGATAGCTAATTCCTTCTTTATAAGCATCATACCTCCTCTGTCAGTTCCAGGTTCTCTTAGCATAACTCCCCATGTTTGACCTAGCAACCAACGTGTATCCTCGGGCTTTTTATGTCTATCTTTAAATGCTTACAGGTACCTGGGTTGTTGACTCCCCCACTATAGTCATAACTAGGGGTCTTACATCCGGTTGGTCCCCATTCTACAGTGAGATATTTGTCTTTATTCTGTACCTTCCATCTGGTTGTCATTGTTTCACAGCCCCAGTATCCACAATAGTAATATGTTGGCAAGTTACAGTATGTTTTTCCTGGGTTTGAACTGGGGCAAAAATAATCTGTTTTCAAATTGGTTGTGCCCCAGGTGTATTCCTTCCCCGAATCACAATCTGAACTGAGAGTTGGTTTTAAGAGATCACAGTTAGTGACATTAAAGCCAGGTGCTCCTGATGTTGTCATAGACCTTACTACTTGAGAGTCTTCCCATGGGGATATAGTCCAAGTGAAGAGTTGGTGTAATTCATTAGTTAAGGCTGTGTCCAGTAATATGTTTACTAGGATGTTTATCCTGAGGCTCAAGTTCGGTCTCCACATTAGACCTCTCTGCCTTCCCATCATCTACTCCTTTACAGGGAGCAGCAGGGTATCAGTTCTTCTTGGCAGCAGAAGATATTCTTCAGGGACCTTTTAGTTGTAACCTTTTGAGCCTCTCTTCCATTTGATCTAAAAGAGGGTTGGGCCTTTTGGGTACTTGGAAGAGTTTCCACTCTTCCTCACTTACCTCTTGTCCTAATTCCAATTTAGTTTGGTTATGACAACACCTATTTAATATTTGTGAGCACCT
This sequence comes from Melanerpes formicivorus, assembly GCF_026170545.1. Taxonomy (NCBI): domain Eukaryota; kingdom Metazoa; phylum Chordata; class Aves; order Piciformes; family Picidae; genus Melanerpes; species Melanerpes formicivorus. The sequence continues at coordinate 15,425,065 of NW_027142361.1, forward strand.
AACTCCCCCGATGTGATTTACCAGTCTCTGCAGTTCCCACGCTTGGATTATCAATTCCTGATTTTCTTTGCTCTCTATTATATACCCCAAATTTCTATCTATCCTTCCTTCAGGAATTCCCTGTTGATCTGTCCAGTGAGTTTCAAATGCCCTCACTGTGTGTTGTTCCAAGGTCTCAAATTGGTACTAATCCCAACAACTTGAACATACTCCCCTTAAGATAACAAACACCCTATTTACCCAATATACTAATTCACACCTTCCACAATAAAATTTTACCCAATAACTACAATTCTTATCCCCACAATCACAGCTTTTCATTAACTTTTCATGAACATATCTATTTTTCATAAACTGATTATTATTTACAAGTAAATCATCAACAGGTTCTGTGATATCTTGAGCCCAAAAGAGAGGGATTATCACCTCCCCGATGAGTTTGATTATCAATGGAAGTAACACTCTGCAATAGTAATGACTGGTGCATTGATACTCTTCAGTAGCCGTTAGTTGTATCGGGTTCATTCAGATTTATACTCTGGAGAATTTTAATTTTAGAGGATCACCATTGGTAGAGACCTTCCACTTTTCAGAGTTTACCGGACCTTTTACGCTGCTGATGTAGGTCTACCCTCTTTCAGCAGTACGAATTGCCGAAGCTGTGGTGATCAACACAAGAAAAGGGCCTTCCCATTTAGGGATGTCGTAGGGTTGGGGGAAAGGCTGGGCCCTTTCCCCTCTCTGTGAGTAGAGGGAAGAAAATTGAAAGGAAAAAAAAAATGCACAGCCGGATTAGCAAAGGAGTGGGTGCTGTATATTTACAAAGCAGTTTAGGAAATGCAGGTTTATGCACAGAATTTACAGTATTTACAATATATACAGAAATATACAACAAAGCAACACAGAAATGAGAGTTCCCTCCTCTACTGAGGGGGGTTCCCCACCCCTGCTCCCCCTTCTCTCCCCCTTTCCCTAAAAGAGGGTTAGAAAGAGAGAAAAAAGAGAAACTGTTAATTAAAAAGCATTTATGTGTTAGAATGTTAGAAGAGGCCTCATGCTTTTATCTGCTTCAAGGTCAAGCCTGGCCGAAAGCCCAGAAAGCTGTGAGCTGCAAAGGGGGGAAAGCAAGACTGAGACTAGTCCCACTAGGAATCAAACTTAAGGCAGTGCTTCTGCCTCTCCACCAATGAAATTAGTTTAGACCCGTCTTTTGTTTACAAACATTCGGCCATAGTATCCCTTTGTTAAAGGCACCGCCTCAAACAGTCACAGCCCACCCCTTCTAAACAATTTCATTGGCTGCTCATACTGTCCATCCAATCCAAGACAACATTTACAGTTTGTTTCTTCACCGACGAAGCGACGTCGTTCAATCTTCCCCGAAGCTGGTGCATAGTAGGGAATATGGAATATCCACTCAATACCGTGCTCTTTTGCCCAGTTCTTTACAAGGTTGTTCTTGAAATGAGTTCCGTTGTCTGACTCAATCCTCTCTGGAGTTCCGTGTCTCCACAGGACTTGTCTCTCCAGACCGAGAATGGTGGTGTGTGCAGTTGCATGTGGAACTGGCTAAGTTTCCAACCATCCAGTGTTTGCCTCTACCATAGTAAGCACGTATTGCTTACCAGAACGAGAACGTGGTAGAGTGATGTAGTCAATCTGCCAAGCTTCACCATGCTTGTACTTGGACCATCTGTCACCATACCACAAGGGCTTAAGTCGTTTTGCCTGCTTAATAGCAGCACAAATGTCACAGTCATGGATGACTTGTGTGATAGCATCCATGGAAATGTCTATGGATCTGTCACGAGCCCATTGGTATGTTGCATCTCTGCCTTGATGTCCTGACGAATCATGAGCCCACCACGCTAAGAATATCTCACCTCGGTGTTTCCAGTCGAGATCAAGATTAGAGTCCATGTCTACTTGAGAAACTCTTGCAGCTAGATCGGCCTGATGGTTGTGTTGTTGTCCCTCAGTAGCTTTGCTCTTAGGAATGTGAGCATCGATGTGTCTCACTTTCACTGGAATTCTCTCGATTCGATCAGCAATGTCCTGCCACAGGTTGGCTGCCCAAATGGGTTTTCCTTGCCTCTGCCAACCACTCTTCTTCCAGTTCTTTAGCCAACCCCATAGAGCATTGGCTACTGTGACCGGTTGAGGCTGTCCCCTTAAGAAAGGGAATATGGTGGACGGATGTTGGCAAACAAAAAGATGGATCTAAACTAATTTCATTGGTAGATTGGGAGGAAGCACCTTCTGAACTGGGAGTGCAGGAGGGTATCCTGGGCATTCTGGCACTCTTCTATCAGTCTTTCTTCTGCTCCTCCACCAAGCAGCAGCTCTCTCTGTGCTGGGCTTTCGGCCAAGGCTTGACCTTGAAAAACTGATAAACTGCAAGGCCTGTATTAACTGCTTTCCAATTAACACATAACTGCTTCTAACTTTTTTCCTCTTTTCTCTCTCTTTCTAACCCGCTCTGGGGAAAGGGGGAGAGAGGGGGGAAGTGGAGATGGGGAACCCCCTCAGCAGAGGGGGGAACTCTCATTTCTGTGCTACTTTATTGTATATCTTTGCATATATTGTAAATATTGCAAATTCTGTAAATTCCCCTGCATATCCTGTATTGCTTTTGTAAATATACAGTACCTATCACTTTGCTAATTCATCTGTGAGGTTTTTTTTTCCCTTTCCCTTCAATTTTCTTTCCTTTTACTTTACAGGGGGGAGGGAGAAGGCTTTTTGGCCTTACGCTTCTAACCCTACGACAGCTACCATCCATGAGTCGGTGTAGAGATAAAGCTTTGGCCATCTCTCACGTTCAGCCACGTTGAGAGCTAGCTGGACAGCTTTTACCTCTGCGAACTGACTGGATTCTCCTTCTCCATCTTTCGCCTCTGCAACTCAGCGTGTTGGATTCCGCACCGCAGACTTCCACCTTCGCTTGTTTCCAACAAGACGACAGGAACCGTCTGTGAACAAAGCATATTTCTTTTCATCATCAGAAAGGTCATTGTAAGGGGGAGCTTCCTCAGCACGAGTTACTTTCTCCTCTGGAGGTTTAGCACAGTTGGTACCTTCAGGCCAACTTGAGATCACCTCCACTAGACCAGGCCTTTCAAGATTTCCCATTCGAGCTCTCTGTGTTATCAGAGCCATCCACTTGGACCAGGCGGATTCTGTGGCATGATGTGGTGTGGAGCCTTTGCCTTTGAACATCCAATTCAAAACTGGCAATCTGGGAGCTAAGAGATGTTGTGATTCAGTTCCAATCACTTCAGAAGATGCTTTTACTCCTTCATAGGCAGCTAGAATTTCTTTCTCTGTTGGAGTATAATTAGCCTCTGAACCTCTGTAACCTTGACTCCAAAAACCAAGAGGTCGTCCACGTGTCTCACCTGGAGCTTTTTGCCACAAGCACCAAGTTGGACCATTGTCACTTGCAGCCGTGTACCAAATGTTCTTAATGTCTGGACCATCTCGGACAGGTCCCAGACCCATTGCTTGAATTACTTCTTGATTTACATGGTCAAAGGCTGCTTGTTGTTCAGGTCCCCAGTGGAAATTGTTTCTCTTTCGAGTCACAATCTGACTATATCCAGGAATGTGCAGTCTCCAAAATCCCACTATCCCCAAGAAATGAAGGGTCTCTTGCTTGTTTGTGGGATTTGCCATGGTGGAGAATCTATTTACCACATCCACTGGAATGTGTCGGCGTCCATCCTGCCACTGCACTCCCAGAAATTGAATCTCTGTGGTAGGTCCTTTCACCTTGTCTCGTTTGATGGCAAAACCTGCATTCAGAAGAATGTCAATGACTTTGTTACCTTTCTCGAAGACTTCCTCAGCAGTTTTACCCCAGACGATGATATCATCGATGAACTGGATGTGTTCTGGAGCACGGCCTTCTTCCAGAGCATCGTAGATCACTGCATGACAGATGCTTGAGCTGTGGATCCAGCCCATTGGCAATCTGGATCCCTCTCCAGGTGAAAGCAAACTGAGGCCTGCATTCCTCTGTTATGGGAATAGAGAAAAATGCATTAGTGTATTGGGTTGAACTGAGGTGGAGTTAATTCTCCTCACAGCATCGTTTTAGTGCTGTGGTTTTTTGCAGCAGCAGTTGATAACACAGCAGTGTTTTGGCTACGGCTGAATTCGGTATCCGAGCTGTGTCCTTTCAACATTTCCCTGCCCCAGGAGTACATTGAGGGGTGGGCAGGATCTTGGGAGGGGACACAACTGAGCCAGCTGACTCAGACTGGCCAAAGAGGTATTCCATACCATATGACGTCAGCTCAGGTATAAGAAGGACGTGAAAGAAGGAAGTGTTGGGGATTCGTCCATGGCATTTATCCTCCCAAGGAACCATCAAGCTTAGAGAGCCCTGCTTCCCGAGACCGACCACCGTCCTGCTGATGGGAAGTAGAGACTAACGTCTCTCTCTCTGCTTCCTTTGCTTCCGCGTGGTCTATTTGCTGTTTGCTTATTAGTGTTATTAAATTGCTCCTATCTTATCCCCGGCTTCTGTTATATTTTCTTTCCCTTCTTCCCCTGTTCACTCAAGAGGGGGAGTGATAGAGCGGCTTGGTGGGTATCTGGCCTCCAGGCCAGAGCCAAACCACCACAGTCCTATTTGGTGCATTGGCCGGGAAATGAAAATATAACATAGCTGTAGTTTCTTCAGTATTTTTTTTATATAAGCTTGCTTATGATACAGGCTTCTGTGCTGGTCACATGGCTTGCTGATAATTTCTGCTTTGTTTTGGAAATACTTCATTTGTTTAGGAACATGCCGAAGCAAATAATGGCTATGTGTCTCTTTCTCCTGTTTGTAGGGCTGCTGTTCTGTGGGAGCTATGCTAGAGAGGTCATCATTTCTGTCTCCCCACCTGAAATGAGTGTAGAGAATTTTATTATGCAGGCCCCCAAGATTTTGATCCATCCATATGTGAGCTCCCTAGTACTGCTAATCAACATTACTGGCATGTTGCGGGTTTTGTGGAGTTTGATTCCATCATGGCATGAGAAGAGACAGTCTTTGGGTGGGGATATATTGAAGTGTGACTTGAAGCGGTCAGTCCCTGGGTGGCAGGGTGTGTGGAAGGATTTGGGCAGATTCCTAGGACGGTTATCACCTCCCGTAGCCTGGGACTTTACCCCAGAAGAGGCGAGCAATCCTACTAAACTAACTCGCCATCTGATAAAAGGGTGCCTCGCTTATCCCAATGAGAACAAACAACTTCTTGCACTTTACTGGGGCCTGGCCTGTGCTTACCGAGCCACAGTTCAATACTCTATGGGGACTATGGCTGAGGCAGGCACCCAAACACTACCTGAGGACACCATGGCGGAGATGGGGACTCAGACAGTACCCAGAGAGATTGCCCCAGTTGTAAAAAAGAAGCAGTGGACAAGGAGGTCAACAGGTCCCTCTCATCGATTGATAAGGGATGAGGAAGATTATGATCAAGAGGCTGGTCCATCAAGTGGGAGATCAGAGGATGTGAGTGAGATTAGACAAGAAGCAGAGACTACTCGGTCCTTGACCTCAGCAGAACTGAGAGACATACGCAAGGATTATAGTCACCAGCCAGGAGAGCGAATTGCTGCTTGGCTGCTCCGGTGCTGGGATAATGGGGCTGACAACCAACTGCTGGAAGGCAAAGAGGCCCAACAATTGGGACCCATTGCTAGAAACAGAGGTATTGAGAAAGGCATTGCAAAGGAGACAGGCATATGCAGCCTCTGGAGACGACTCCTGCTAAGTGTGAGAGCCAGGTAACCATGCAAGGAGGACCTTATGAGTTCTCCAGGGAAGTGGAATACGGCAGATGAAGGAATCCAATACTTAAGAGAATTAGCGGTGTTGGAAGTTATCTATAGTGATTTAGATGATCAAAGTGTCTCCACAGATCCAAAAGATGTCCCATGCACACGGGCCATGTGGAGGAAAGTGATCCAAGGCGCTCCAGCATTGTATTCTAACAGCCTAGCAATGATGTACTATTTGGATGAGGACGCACGGTCTGTGGAGATTGTGTCAGCCCGGCTCCAGAATTTTGAAGATAACCTCTGTACTAACTCATTTCCACGCGTCAGTGCCTCATTGACCAGGTCTACTCCAAGAAATCTGTCCCCTCCTGCCTCAATCGGAGGGAAAGGGAGCCCCAGATGCACACCACGTGGAATACTCTAGTTTTTCCTTCGTGACCAGGGAGAGGACATGAGGAAGTGGGATGGTGAACCCACTTATAAACTGGAAGCTCGGGTACGTGAACTGAAAGGAAAAACAACAACTAAAAAGGGATCATTTAAGAAAACAGCAAAGGTATCTGCTGTAAAGAGCCAGGAAAGTAATCAACGATCTCTCAGGAGAAGAATTGAGGTTACACCCCTTGATCCCGATGAGGGGACCTCTGGCCAGGTACTACCCAGATCAGACAGTGAATGCTCTGATGAGGACCAGGAGTAGAGGGTCCCTGCCTTCGGCCAGGAGGAGGAGAGGGATGACAGAGTATATTGGACTGTGTGGATTCGATGGCCTGGCACATCAAAGCCACAGAAATACAAGGCGCTGGTAGACACAGGGGCACAGTGTACATTGATGCCATCAGGGCATAGAGGTGCTGAATCTCTTTGGATTTCTGGAGTAACAGGAGGCTGCCAAGAGCTGTCTGTATTAGAAGCTGATGTGAGCCTAACAGGGGACAAGTGGGAAAGACATCCCATTGTGACTGGACCAGAAGCCCCTTGCATTCTTGGTATTGATTACCTCAAGAGAGGGTACTTCAAGGATTCAAAGGGTTATAGATGGGCTTTTGGTGTGGCCACGGTGAATACAGAGAAGATCAGACAGCTGTCTACCCTGCCTGGCCTTTCAGAAAGTCCTTTCGTTGTGGGATTGCTGCAGGTTGAAGAACAACAGGTGCTAATTGCTACTAGAACAGTGCACCGACGGCAGTATCGTACAAACCGAGACTCCCTGGGTCCCATTCATGAACTGATTCACCAGCTGGAGATCCAGGGAGTGATCAGCAAAACACACTCACCTTTTAACAGTCCCATATGGCCAGTGCCAAAATCTGATGGAGGATGGAGATTAACTGTGGACTATCGTGGCCTGAACAAAGTGACACCACCACTGAGTGCTGCTGTACCAGACATGCTAGAGCTCCAGTATGAGCTGGAGTCAAAGGCAGCTAAATGGTACGCTACTATTGACATCGCCAATGCGTTCTTCTCAATCCCATTGGCAGCAGAGTGCAGGCCACAATTTGCTTTCTCCTGGAGGGGTGTTCAATACACGTGGAATCGATTGCCCCAGGGGTGGAAGCATAGCTCCACCATTTGTCATGGACTAATTCAGAGTGAACTGGAAAAGGGTGAGGCCCCTGAACATCTCCAGTACATTGATGACATCATTGTGTGGGGCGATAAAGCAAAGGAAGTGTTCAAGAAGGGAGAAAAAACATTCAAATACTCTTAAAGGCTGGGTTTGCTATAAAGAAAAGCAAAGTCAAAGGACCTGCGCAAGAAATTCAGTTCTTGGGAATAAAGTGGCAGGATGGACGCCGTCATGTACCTATGGACGTGGTCAACAAGATAACAGCCATGTCTCCACCGTCCAACAAGAAAGAGACACAATCCTTTCTAGGCCTTGTAGGGTTCTGGAAAATGCATGTTCCAGGCTACAGTCAGCTTGTCAGCCCTCTCTATCGAGTAACTCGAAAGAAGAATCAATTTGAATGGGGTAGTGAGCAGCAACAAGCTTTCGAACAGATCAAACAAGAGATAGCTCGTGCAGTGGCACTTGGGCCCATTCGCACAGGACCATCGGTGCAGAATATCCTTTACACCGCAGCTGGGGAGCATGGTCTTACTTGGAGCCTCTGGCAGAAGACACCAGGTGAAACCCGAGGTCGGCCGTTGGGATTTTGGAGTAGAGGATATCGAGGATCAGAAGCCCACTATACACCAACTGAGAAGGAGATCTTAGCAGCCTATGAGGGAGTTCGAGCTGCATCAGAAGTAGTGGGTACAGAAGCAACTCTCCTCTTAGCACCAAGGCTGCCTGTGCTGCATTGGATGTTCAGAAGAAACATCCCTTCTACTCATCATGCCACCAGTGCTACATGGAGTAAGTGGGTAGCACTGATTACACAGCGAGCTCGACTGGGAAAACCAAACCACCCAGGAATTCTGGAAGAGATTATGGACTGGCCAGAAGGTAGGGATTTTGGAGCATCGCCTGAGGAAGTGGTTTGTGCCCAAGAGGCACCACCATACAACGAGTTACCTGAAGATGAAAGGCCTTATGCTCTGTTTACTGATGGATCATGTCGTGTAGTAGGAAGCCATCGGAAGTGGAAAGCTGCTGTATGGAGTCCTACACGACAAGTTGTTGAGACTACTGAAGGAGAAGGTGAATCAAGTCAATATGCAGAGGTGAAAGCCATCCAACTTGCTCTAGAAATTGCTGAAAGAGAAAAGTGGCCAGTACTTTATCTTTACACAGATTCTTGGATGGTGGCTAACGCCTTGTGGGGATGGCTACAGCAGTGGAAGAAGACCAATTGGCAACGCAGGGGCAAGCCTATTTGGGCTGCCTCACTGTGGCAGGACATTGCTGCTCGGGTGGAGAACATGCCTCTGAGGGTACGTCATGTTGATGCTCACGTACCTAAGAGTTATGCTAATGAAGAACATCAAAATAATGAGCATGCAGACAAGGCTGCCAGGATTGATATAGCTCAAGTGGATCTAGACTGGGAGCGAAAAGGTGAACTGTTTGTAGCTCGATGGGCCCATGAAACATCAGGACATCTAGGGAGAGATGCTACGTACAGGTGGGCTCGTGACCGAGGGGTGGATTTGACCATGGAAGCCATCGCACAGGTCACACGTGACTCTGAAACCTGTGCTGCCATCAAGAGGGCCACCAGAGCCAAGTCTCCCTGGAACAGAGGGCGGTGGCTGGGTTTTCGCTATGGCGAGGCCTGGCAGATTGACTATATTGGACCACTGCCACGAACACGCCAAGGCAAGCGCTACATCCTCACCATGGTGGAAGCAACTACAGGCTGGTTAGAAACATACCCTGTAAATCATGCTACTGCCCGGAACACCATCTTAGGCCTTGAAAGGCAAATCCTGTGGCGGCACGGTACCCCTGAACGGATCGAGTCTGACAACGGGACTCACTTCAGGAACAATGCCATCAGCTCCTGGGCCAAGAAACATGGCATCGAATGGGTGCATCATATTCCCTATCACCCACAAGCCTCTGGGAAGGTTGAAAGATATAATGGACTGTTAAAGACTATGCTGAAAGCATTAGGAAATGGAGCATGGAGGCACTGGGATGTAAATTTAGCAGAAGCCACTTGGCTGGTTAATTCTCGAGGATCTGCTAACCGTCCTGGTCCTGCCCAAACAGAACCCTTGCACACTGTGGGGGGAGATAAAGTCCCTGTAGTACACATGGGAAAGTGGCTAGGAAAGGCAGTGTGGGTTGCTCCTCCCATTGGGAAAGGCAAACCCATTCGTGGGATTGTCTTTGCTTAGGGGCCTGGATGTACATGGTGGGTAATGAAAAGAAATGGGGAGACTCAGTGTGTGCCACAAAGGGACCTAACACTGGGGGAAAGGTAATTTAGAATGTGAATAATGTGAATTGCATGTTGCAGAAAGTAATGAAGAAAGAAGAACACGGATTGATGAAGTTTTCCAAGGATCAAGAATGACACAGTGGTTGAGACCATCTGGAGTTGGTGTCCAAGAACAGAATATCCTGCTTCTCCTGTCTTGAATATTCCCAAATGACATCTACAGGAGCAGAAAGAAAACTTTAAGAGAGGACTGAGACATTGATATAAGACTCTATATGTTGAAGTATTGAGATAGTTTAAGTATGTAGATCAGGTTGTGAATGTAAGCAAGAAGTTATTTTTGTGTTCTTTTGTTATTTTGGTGTAAGAATCAAAAGAGATGGCTAAATGTATTGAAATGTGTAAAACCTGAGCTTGATGCAAATGGTATGGAATAAGGGGTGGAGATTGTATTGGGTTGAACTGAGGTGGAGTTAATTCTCCTCACAGCATCGTTTTAGTGCTGTGGTTTTTTGCAGCAGCAGTTGATAACACAGCAGTGTTTTGGCTACGGCTGAATTCGGTATCCGAGCTGTGTCCTTTCAACATTTCCCTGCCCCAGGAGTACATTGAGGGGTGGGCAGGATCTTGGGAGGGGACACAACTGAGCCAGCTGACTCAGACTGGCCAAAGAGGTATTCCATACCATATGACATCAGCTCAGGTATAAGAAGGACGTGAAAGAAGGAAGTGTTGGGGATTCGTCCATGGCATTTATCCTCCCAAGGAACCACCAAGCTTAGAGAGCCCTGCTTCCCGAGACCGACCACCGTCCTGCTGATGGGAAGTAGAGACTAACGTCTCTCTCTCTGCTTTCTTTGCTTCCGCGCGGTCTATTTGCTGTTTGCTTATTAGTGTTATTAAATTGCTCCTATCTTATCCCCGGCTTCTGTTATATTTTCTTTCCCTTCTTCCCCTGTTCACTTAAGAGGGGGAGTGATAGAGCGGCTTGGTGGGTATCTGGCCTCCAGGCCAGAGCCAAACCACCACAATTAGCAATGTCTATGGTAGCATACCATTTGGCCTCTTTGGATTCCAGCTCATACTGTAGCTCCATCATGTCTGGTACTGCTGCACTCATAGGTGGTATCACTTCATTCAGGGCTCGGTAGTCTACTGTCAGACGCAAGTCTCCATTCTGCTTCCGCACAGGCCACACTGGACTGTTGAAAGGTGAATGAGTTTTGCTGATGACTTTCTGACTCTCCAACTGACGAATCAGATTCTGAATGGGCAACAAAGAGTCACGGTTGGTTCTGTATTGTCTGTGATGCACAGTCTGAGAAGCAACCGGCAATTTAATGTCCTGTATCTTATGTTGTCCCACAACTGCAGATTCATCAGAAAGATCAGGTCTAACAGACAGCTTCAATTTTTGTCCATCAATTTCTACAGAACGTACTCCAAAAGCCCATTTATAGCCTCTAGGGTCTTTGAAACGCCCTTCTCTCAGAAAATCAATTCCCAAAATACAAGGTGCATCAGCTCCGGTCATAACTGTATGCTTCCTCCATTTTTTACCAGTTAAACTTATATTAACCTCCACCTCACTTAACTCCTGAGATCCACCAGTGACTCCCAGAATAGTTATAGACTCTGATCCCTGATAATTTGATAGTATTATGGTGTACTGAGTTCCCGTGTCAACAAAGGCCCTGTACTTCCAAAATTGTGAAGTGCCAGGCCACTGGATGTACACATCCCAATAGATTCTATTATCTCTGTTATCCCTCTCCTCCCCCTGGCAGGAGGCAGGGCACCCCTAGTTATGGGGAACATGCCCACATGTGCATTGCGCACAGTGTGCAGTGTCATAACTTTGCATGTTATAACTGGAGCCACTGTTGGAGCTACTAGAGTTGTTCTGGGGAACTGTGGAAGTAATAGCTACCCTTCTGGTATTGCTACCTCAGGTTCTGCCACTTTGCAATTCCCTCAGTCTCCTGAAAAGATTAGAAGTTGGTTGGCCATCCCACTGGTTCATGTTCTCACCAAACTGATCACGCAGAGTTATCCAAATAGTCCTACGTGACTGCCTTGGTGGTCTGTTTTGATTTGATCTGTTTTGGAATGACCTCCTTGGAGGACGTGTATTCCTCACAGATGAAACTTGTATCCACCTGGAGGAGGAATTATCCTTCTGTGCCAATTGGTATATGGAATCCTTCATGCAATTCTCAATTTTTCCAGACAGAGTTTCAATGGCTGAAACCAAAGAAACACGTGTCATGCTATCCTCCAATTGTCTCATTTGATCACTGAATTGGCCAACTGTAGGAGAAGCTCCACCATAATTTCTTGACACAATTCTGCTTGCCAGAATGTTTGCATAATTAGAAGGAGCAAGTTTGATGAGCTTTTTAGCAAGACCAATACCCACAGGAATGTCATCAGGATTCAGTTTCATGTTCACCATAGAGTATCTCTCTAGCAGCAAATTCTCTCAAGCGCTGAATTCCCTCATCTATGAGGTTTAGGTCCAGGGTTTAGGATTCCATGGAAGATCATCTCGGGAAGGGTATCTCAGGGCAACCACCATTAAAAGGCGTATCCACATATTAACCTTACTGAGAACCCTGCCTAGATGTCTGTCGATTCCATTATCCCTTGAGAGAGTTCCTAACTGAGCTGCTGACTTGTCTCCAACTGTTAGAGCTGGAGCACCTGTATCAGAACATCTACTAAGCCAAGCTAGAACTGGCTCCTTATCTGCCCTTGTGTAATCTTTACGGACATTTCTTAGCTCCTCCCTTGGGGAGGAACAGTCAGTTATGTCATCTGCCTCTTGCTCCTCCCCCTCAACTTGTTGTCCTAATAATGCTGTTGCCATTTTCTCAAGGATCTCTTTAAGCTGAGAACCACCTTTGCCAGCTCCTTTCCTAGCGGTGCCTCTATCCTGCTCTGCTCTCACTAAGTCAGCTAGATCTTTAAAACAAATCTTCTCTTCCTCCTCAGCAGGATTTCTTAGAGTAGAGGGCCCCTCACCAGCATCAGTCTCCTGCTCTTCTTCTCCATCAGCTTTGGTCTTTCCACTTCTAGTCTTTAAAACAGCCACCTTAACTGGAACTGTGTTTGAATTTACAGCCGCCTTAATAGAAGCTGACAGGTCCTGAGGTAAATCAGCTGCTGGGGCAGTGACTTCCGGTCCCACCGAGAGAGTGGGCGGAAATTACGTTGCTCCGTTAATGGCCGACGGAGAAGAAGGAGGAGGAGAAGGAAGAGATGCCATGTTGATACCAGCCGCCACCCTTGGCACCTTGCCAGAATCAGCGGCAAAGTCATGTAGAGCAGCCTTTCCAATTAACTTCTTAGCCCTCTTTTTAACTGACACAGATTCTCCACACTCCTCATCACTAGATGTCTCTGGGACTGACCCAGAGCCACGGCGTTTTCTCTTTGATCTAGTTTTAATAACAAAACATGGTCTGGATATCTTCCTCTCTCGCCGCAAAGAAATCAGCAGATACATGTTAATTATCGCCGAGAGCAGGATCACAGACACCAAATAAATCACCTTTGGATCCCAGCCATCACCTAAAGTTACTCTCTCCTCCACAGGAATCCTAAACTCTTTTATCTCAATCGGGAAGGTAGTTGAAGTTACATTTCTGTATCTCGCTGGCCAAAAGAAATCCACGCATTTTCCATACCATAGTCTAACTCTATACATAAACCACAAATAAATTGTCCGCACCAAATATTTACCCAGGTAATCCAAAATCAAACCCAAACAATATCTGTAAACCAGAGCCCCAAAAATTGAAAAGAAGAATCATTCTAAGAACCACAGGACCTTCATGTTTGCTAATCCGGCTATAAAGCACTAAATCAATAAAGTAATACATTAAACTAATTATCTGCCGCACGTTGGGCAAGCCAAGAAAAGAATGTCATAGGGTTGGGGGAAAGGCCGGGCCCTTCCCCCCCTCTGTGAGTAGAGGGAAGAAAATTGAAAGGAAAGAAAAATGCACAGCCGGATTAGCAAAGGAGTGGATGCTGTATATTTACAAAGCAGTTTAGGGAATGCAGGGGAATATATACAGAATTTACAGTATTTTCAATATATACAGAAATATACAACAAAGTTACACAGAAATGAGAGTTCCCTCCTCTACTGAGGGGGGGTTCCCCACCCCTGCTCCCCCTTCTCTCCCCCTTTCCCTAAAAGAGGGTTAGAGAGAGAGAAAAAAGAGAAACTGTTAATTAAAAAGCATTTATGTGTTAGAATGTTAGAAGAGGCCTCATGCTTTTATCTGCTTCAAGGTCAAGCCTGGCCGAAAGCCCAGAAAGCTGTGAGCTGCAAAGGGGGGAAAGCAAGACTGAGAGTAGTCCCACTGGGAATCAAACTTAAGGCAGTGCTTCTGCCTCTCCATTAAGGAAATTAGTTTAGACCCATCTTTCGTTTACAAACATTCGGCCATAGTATCCCTTTGTTAAAGGCACCGCCTCAAACGGTCACAAGGGGTTAACGTTGATTCTTTCCATACCTTGATTGACACATTATCTCCCAGTTGAAGGTTATGGGTAGCCGGGTCCAAAGGTGGCCTCTGTGCTACCATCCCCTTCTTCCTTAATTCCTGCCTCCTTTTCATAAGAGTTATTATAAATTCTTCTAAAACTTTATCCTTAATCTTTGGGTGGTCTAAAGGGATTTGAAAGTCATATTGCATTCCATACAGCATTTCAAAAGGAGACACCCCAACATCTACTCTTGGTTGAGTTCTAATGTATAATAAGGCTAGTGGTAGACACTTTACCCAACTAATTTTTGCTTTCATCATTAATTTAGTTAGATGCTTCTTCATTTCCCCATTCATATGTTCCACTTTACCAGAGCTTTGGGGATGCCAGGGGGTGTGATATTCCCACTTAATCCCTAAGGCTTCCATTACCTCTCTGATAATTTTAGAGGTAATCTATGGTTACAACCAATCCATAACGGGGAATGATTTCTTCTAATAATATTTTTGCTGCTGTCCTAGCATTTGCCCTGGCCACTGGAAATGCTTCCACAAAGTGGGTTATATGGTCCACCAATACCAGTAAATGTTGGTATCTTCCTACCTTAGGTAGATCAGTAAAATCAACTTGTATCCTTTCAAAGGACCTTTTTGCTAATTCTCTTCCACCCAATACTCGTTCTCTCAATTGCCTCTTATTAACCCGCTGACAGGTTAGACATCCTTCTATCATTTTCTTTGCTATTCCATGTATTCCTATACAGGCATATTTAGATTCAAATTGATCCACCAAAGCTTGTATTCCCCAATGGGTTTGAGTGTGTAATTTTTCTATTATGCCCCTTGCTAATCCTTTTGGTATTACCTCTCTTCCATCAGGTAAAGTCCATTTACCTTTGTGCTCTGCAACTCCCATTTGGGACAGCTTCTCCTTTTCTTTTTGAGTAAAGCTGACTGTGGTTTCTGACTTCACCTGGCTTACTTGTATAGTCAACAGTGCTGCTCTTTTGGCTTCTTCGTCGGCCAAGTTATTTCCCCTAATGGTTTCGCCTATCCCACTCTGGTGTCCTTTTATATGTACTATTGCTATCTGCTTTGGTTCCCTCAAGGCTGACAATATTTCTTTTATGAGTGTCTCATGTACCAACTCTTTTCCTTGGCTATTTAGAAGCCCTCTTTCCTCCCAGATTTTCCCAAAGGTATGCACTATCCCATATGCATACTTAGAATCAATATAAATTGTTCCTACCTTGTCTTTTAGCAACAATAACACCCTTAATAGAGCATACAACTCGCATGCCTGGGCTGACCACTGCTTACTCAGAGGTCCAGACTCCATCACCTGGGAGGTTCTTCCATTTATAATCACATATCCTGATTTGCGCTTTCCTTCTATTACTCTAGAAGATCCATCTATATATAGTTTTTCCCCTTCAGACAACTCTTCTTCCTCCAAATCCTCCCTTACCTTGGCCTGTCTTTCTACCAGACAAATACAATCATGAGTTAGATTTAAATCAGGCTCCCATACAAAAATTGAGCAGGATTCAATGCCCCTGTGGTTTGCAATGTTAGTGTAGGAGATTGTATTAGAATTCTCTCATACTTCAAGAGTCTACTATCTGTTAGCCATTGATCAGCCTTCTGATTTAATATTCCCCTAAGATTATGGGGGGTATATGCTATTAGTTCTCCCCCTAAAGTGACCTTTTTGGCCTCTTCTATTAGTAATGCTGGGGATACCACAGCTTGCAAACAGGTAGGCCATCCTCTACTAACAGGATCTAATAGTTTTGAGTAGTAGCCCACAGGCTTCTTATGTCCCGCCCAATCTTGGGTTAAAACTCCATAATCAGTTCCTTCATCAGTGTTAACATACAAAAAGAATGGTTTCTTTACATCTGGCAAATTCAGTACCAGGGCTTTGGTAAGGTCAGATTTAAGGGGTTTTAGCCTGTTGTCATCTTCTGGACTCCATTTTAGTAGTCCATCTTTTGTTAGTTTTTCATATCAAAATTTTACCTTTTTACTATAGTTTTCAATCCACTGCCTGCAGTATCCTAGTAAGCCCAAAAGGTGCCGAATCTGTCTCTTGGTTCTAGGGGGTGGCAGGTCCAATATCCCTTGCACCCATTGGGGGTCTAATAATTTTCCCCCCTTATTTAGCCAATGACCCAAATATTTAACCTTTTCCTCGGTAAACTGTAATTTAGACTTTGAGACTTTCAATCCCTTAAGGCTAAGAAAATTTAGCAATTTAATGCTGGCTTTTCTTACTTTTTCTTGTTCTTTTCTTTCTATCAATAAATCATCTACATACTGCAAAAGAGTTGTTTCAGGATCCACATAAAAGGCCTGCAACATTTGTTCCAGGGATTGTCTGAAAAGATTGGGAGACTCCATGAACCCCTGGGGTAACACTGTCCACCTTAATTGTTGTGTCCTCCGGGTATCCACGTTTTCCCATTCAAATGCAAAATAGTCTTTACATTCTTGTTTTAAGGGGCAAGCCCAAAAGGCGTCCTTCAGATCAATTACACTGTACCAAGTATATTGTGGAGATAATTTGCTCAGCAAAGTATATAGATTTTCCACTACTGGAAAACAGGTGAGGGTTCTCTGATTTACTGCCTTCAAATCTTGCACTAATAGATAGGTTCCATCTGGCTTTTAAACAAGTAGTATTGGAGTATTATGAGGGGACATGCAGAGTTCTAATAGTCCTTGAGCTAACAATCTGTCAATTACAGGTTGTAATTCCCTCTTTGCTTATTGCAAAATGGGATATTGTCGAACCCGTATTGGTTCAGAGGGATTCTTAATTGTGACTACATGAACTACAAACTCTATCATTAATCATTGATATGGATAACAAATAATTTATCCCTTTATTTATTACAGTTTCACTCTCTTTCCTTCCTTATATAAGCTTCTCAAAAACGTTAAGATCTCTCTTCTACTTGGGCAAACTCATTTCAAATGCCCAACCTTCCCACAATCTACTTTTCTCTCTAGGCCCTTCTGCCATTATCCTTTTTGCTTTATCCTTATCCTGCATATTGTGCCTCCAATACACTAATTGTAACCCCAGAGGACTGTCTGGGGGTATATCCCTGGGTACCCTTTTTGCTCCCATGTTTCCTGGGGCTGGTCTATACCTGACCCTTGCCCCATTTCCTGAGGTCCATGCTTTCCATCACCAACCGCTTCATCCCTTCACTGGCCAAGTCCCTCACGGGATATTGGAAATGCAGTTAGAAGGACTCCGCACTCGCTTCGTGAATCCGGACTGTCCATCCCACGTCTCATGCACACACTCTCACCGACCTCAATACCCGCCCAACCGGACAATACTTACAGTCCTTTTCTTGCCCAGGACTTTGTGCAAAAGAATTACAGGCAGCCACGGCAACTTCCGGGAGCTTCTTCCCTTGCCTTTATCTTATAGTGTTGGCTGGATCTACCCGTGTTCCGAGAAGCTTCCAGGGTCCTCCTTCCGGGCCGCCGAAATTGGCGGGGGCGCCCCCCCTTCTGAAGGGTCCCGAAAGCCGTTGCAGACAGGGTAATCACGTTGGGGTCACCAAATTGTGAGAAACGAACTCACTGCTGAAATTTATAACCAGTTTATTATAAAATAAAGGCAACACAGCGCTGGGCACATAGCGAATTTGCTAGAGGCGCACCATAACAACACGAGTTGAACTTATATATACGGCAAACATACATATTCATATTCAAACATACATATTCCCCAGCACGCTCCCACCCCTCTCCATCAGGACTGAGACAAAACCTGTACTTTTGACCTGGCCAGTCTTTAGACATGTTGGTGCCTCACCTTTCTCTCCCAGTACACAAGAATGAACGCCACACAATACAGACCACAACCAACCAATCAGCCCAATGATTGAACCCCATGGTCCCCAGTAATTCCCCTTGCGAAAGCCAAATATTAAGAACAATTTCTCACAATAATAATGCCAGCTGTGCATTACATGTGTGGCACTTATCCAGAGGATAAGATGTGTCTAACTGAAATATCAAATCACTTTTCTATGAAATTTTAATTGGCTAGAAAATAAAAGAAAATAGACTGCCTTCAAATTAGCAAAAGAGGCTACACAAAAGGGTTTATATTTATAGCACAAATTTTACCCATCAAAAAGGCAGATAGGATATCCTACAGTTTAGTGCAGGATCTGAGAGCAATTAATCAAATTACTCAAGATATCCATCTGGTAGTAGCAAACTCTTACACACTGCGGACAGCTTGGATAGAGGAGAAAGTGTGGTTCACAGTGTTGGATTTAAAAGGTGCCTTTTTCTGCATCCTGCTTGAATTAGAGAGCCAGGAGCTTTTTGCTTTTGAGTGGGAGAAACCTGACATGGGAAGAGAAACACAGTTCCCATAGGCTGTGTTGCCACAAGGTTTAAGAACAGCCCAACGATCTCTGGAAATCAGCTTGCAAAAGAGTTGGAAATATGGAGGCTAGAAAACAAAGAAGGAATAATGTTGCAATATCAGGAACAGGCTGCCCAGAAAGGTTGTGGAGTCTCCTTCTCTGGAGACTTTCAAAACCCACCTGGATGCATTCCTGCGCAGAATTCCCTAAGTGATCCTGCTTTGGCAGGGGGGTTGGACTCAGTGATCTCTTGAGGTCCCTACTAACCTCTAATGTACTGTGATAATGCTGATATATATTCTCTGTAAGATTCTAAATTGGGTGCTCACATGGGTGGAGTGATCAAAACTAAAATCAGTGTTGGGTAGTTTATTTGCCATTTTTGGTAACCTTAGGAGATGGCTTTTTTTTTTTTCAGTTGTCCCACACGTCACACATTTCTTTTTCTAATCTCTTTTCTCTGTAATGTCACTTGCAATACAGCAATCATTGGGTTTGGGTTACTCTGTAAGCAAGACGTCTCGAGGTATGTTTAAGGAAGTTGGTAGATTATGTAGGAATAAAATTAGGGAGGCAAAGGCCCAGTTGGAACTGAAGCTGGCCACCTCTGTCAAAGACAATAAAAAGCATTTTTACAAATACATCAACACTAAAAAGAAGGGCAAGAAGAACTCCTTATTGGACCTGGAGGGGAACACTGTGACTGAAGATGAGGAAAAGGCTGAGGTCCAGAACACCTTCTTTGCCTCAATTTTTAACAGCAAGGCAGGAGGAGTTCAGGACGGGTGGCCTCCTGAGCTGGGTGATGGGGTCAGGGAGCAGTGTAATGCCCCGGAAATCCATGAGGAATTAGTTCGGGACCTGCTGAGCCACTTGGATACTCACAAGTCCATGGGGCTGGATGGGATCCATCCTAGGGTGCTGAGAGAGCTGGCAGATGAGCTGGCCAAGCCGCTCTCCATCATTTTCCTCCAGTCCTGGCTCACCGGTGAGGTCCCAGATGACTGGAAACTGGCCAATGTGGTCCCCATCCACAAGAAGGGTTGGATGGAGGAACCCGGAAACTACAGGCCAGTGAGCCTGACCTCAGTGCCAGGGAAAGCGATGGAGCAGATTATCCTGGCGGCAATAACTGTGCACCTGAAAGATGGCCAAGGGCTCGGGTCACGCCAACATGGATTTAGGAGGGGCAGGTCCTGCCTCTCCAACCTGATCTCCTTCTATGATCAGGTGACCCGCCTGGTGGATGTGGGGAGGCCTGTGGATGAGGTCTACCTGGACTTCAGCAAGGCCTTTGACACCGTCCCCCACAGCAAACCGCTGACCAAGCTGTCCACTCGTGGCTTGGACAGCAACACTCTGTGCTGGGTTAGGAACTGGCTGGAGGGCCGGGCCCAGAGAGTGGTGGTGAATGGTGCTACATCCAGCTGGCGGCCAGTCACCAGTGGCATCCCCCAGGGATCAGTGCTGGGCCCCATCCTCTTTAATATCTTCATTGATGATCTGGATTCTTGGCGACGGAGACTGGAGTCAATACAGACAACCAATATGATTGAGTATTGTTCCTTTATTGTTCCAGTATTATAGGACTATGGTGTGAGCATAGTATAGCACAGTAAAGAAGGTAAAGTAAAGCAAAGGAGAAGTGCGTATTAAGGGCACTTCTACAACTTATATAAACTCGGAGAGCATCGTTGGCATAGCTTCATTGGTTCCTCACGAGTGACCACACATCGCACTATTATAGATTATTGGTCCAAATACTAATGACATGTGAGGTTGTTGATGCAGGTGCATGTCCTGTTGTTCCAAGATAACTTTCTGTGTTTATAGCTACTAGTGTCCTGCTTTAGTTACATGCTGCAGGCACAGCACTGTTTTGCTACACTGCTAGCCACTTCTGCACTTATGCTGAGCATGGCCTAGCACCATGTCAGGCTCTAGGCCTGTAGGTAGCTAGGACCCAGCAGCCAGGAGATCTCGCACTGTACGGGAAGATAGGGCCCCTCTCCTGATAGCCAATAGCGTTCAGCTTACGGTGCCAGCAGACGGCAGTGACGCAAACCTCAGTTATATAGTGCTGCGACGTCCACTAATAAAGGCCATTTGCCATCCACCACATTGGTGTCTGCGAGCTGATGGACCGAGTGGCCTGGGGTTGGCTGCTGTGCCATTCCTGAACCAGGTCACCACGCCTACGACAGGCAACAAGTGGTGCCGAAACCCAGGAATTCGCCTGGAATCGGGTGAACGGCGGCCGGAGCAGCTGGACCAGCCCGGCGGGGAGGACGCTCTCGGACCAACAAGGAGGATGGAAGCCCTTGTGAAGGTCATGTCGCAGTTACATAGGCAGTGGGGTATTGATTGTGAACCCGAAGATTTTATTCTCGCAGTCGCGAGGCTGTTGTAGCTTGGGGCCATAAACCAGCCGGTGGACATTCTCCACCCAGAAGTGCGGAATAAATGTACTGAAGCACTAGCAGAGGAGACGATGTCCTCAGGCTGTGGGAAGGATCTTAGGTCGTGGGGGAAAGTCCTGTGGGCTCTGCAGAGGGCCAGGCAGAAGGGGATCTGGAGGGCGATAGGAGACTGTCGGCCATCCTGAGGTGGGGAGTCGGGGCAGCCATGCGGACTTCACGCCCCCCAGATGATGGCAATTCTGCCGAGCCTGAGGAATTGCGGGAGGGTGATGCGCCCCCCAAATCCCCGAGCCCTGACCTGCTCGCGGAGGGACAGAGTCAAGCCAAATCCTTCTGGGGTGAGTTAGCCGAGGAGGCCTGGGGTGCCGCGGGGAAATCAGAGTCTGAGGGCGTCTGGGCCAGACCACCGCCATACGCGCCCCAAGATGGCGCCAAACGAAAAGGGGAAGGGTGGGGCGAGTATGCCCCTGGCGGGAAGCTAGAAAGGGAGGAGCGGCCCGCCCGCGAGGGAAGTGGGCAGGGCCAGAGTGTGAGCGAGGGGTGGAAAGCCAATCAGAGAGACCATTTGGAAGAACACCCTCACAGGGCAAACCCCCCGCTGAGCAGAAGGTGGAGAGAGCCAAGAGGGAGGGAACAGCCCGCCTGCAAGGGAGGTGGGCGGGGCCAGGCCCAACAAAAAAGTATTGGAATTCAGAAGTAGCCGGTCAGTCGAGTTCCGACTCTGGGTCAGACACTAGCCAGGCTGAGTGGCTCGCAACTGGGCCTTCACACTGGAAACTGGAAGATGCCCCCATGGTGGGTGGAGTTGGGGGATTGACCCGAGCTCGGAAGAGCGCTCAATTGGTAAAACCATCTCCCTTTTTCCATATGTCATGTCAGGAGTCCCACCCCTGCTAGGAAGGGATGCTCTAGCCCTATTAAATGCCAGGGTGACAAATTTATTCTAAGGGCCACTGCCACACACCCATTTCCACCAATTAAACTGATGTGGAATAAAACTAATGAAAGCCGTGAGTTTCTCTTCACAGGACCAGATCGTCGGACACCCCTGTGACCCATATACCCTGGTGGCAAGAGAAGATGACGAGCTGGCAGCTGTCCTGTCCAAGCCTGGGAGTTCCGCACTGGCAGAATCCAGAGAATGGCAAAATAGCCTCTGCAGAGGGGGGCTGTGATGCCTTGAGCCGTCTAAAGAATGTTTACATTATGTTGGTAGAACACCAGCAACTGCTTTAAGAAAGTATTTACCCAGTGTTATCCCTGGTTATCCTTAGTTACCTCAAGTTACACCCTGTTGTTATCTCCCTAATTTCCACCTGTTCACTGTGCCTTACATCTTTTATTCAAGTTTATGATGTATACTTTCAAAATTGTTATATTTCTCAGGATTGTTATATTTTAGCTAATTTGCTTATGCATAGGGAGGGGGGAATTGTAGGTAGCTAGGACCCAGCGGCCGGAAGATCTCGCGCTGTACAGGAAGATAGGGCCCCTCTCCTGATAGCCAATAGCGTTCAGCTTATGGTGCTAGCAGACGGCCAGCAGACGGCAGTGACGCAAACCTCAATTATATAGTGCTGTGTCGTTCACTAATAAAGGCCATTTGCCGTCCACCACATTGGTGTCTGCGAGCTGATGGACTGAGCGGCCTGGGGTTGGCCGCCGTGCCGTTCCTGAACCAGGTCGCCACGCCTATGACAAGCAACAAGGCCTGCACTGCCAGATTGCTCACACTGCTCTTCACTGGCATTGCCACAAATCCCCCTTTTTGTTTCTGTGAGCAATCTGGTCATGGGAGTTGTTCCCATCCCATACAAGATACTACTTGCATACACAGAAGCAAGCGAGTTAAAGCTAAGCTGTATAGCAAAAGCAAGAGTTAAGTTAGATGCTTTCTGTTGACATCTTGGATTATTGTGACAGTCGTTGAGGTCAGTACTAGGCAGGTTTGCTGATTGTCATTTTCATGACAGTTGTGCCATGTTCGTGTGTCTTGTGGTGAGAGGGTTGCAGCACTTTGCAAAGCTGATGTTTCTAGGTATTGACATGAGCTAACTGTCTCTTGTTGGTACCATTACAAAACTTTTTTTTGCTATGGGGTATTCATTCTTTTTCCTTTTTTTTTTTTTATTTGATTGTTGTTGTTTCCAACCTAAAATAAAAATGCATGTTGTATTATAATGAATTTTGATTTTCCCTCTAAGTGTGTAAAATTATAGCAAACTGGTGAGAAAACATATAAGTCCATATGAACATTTTCTCTAACCACACAACAATCAAACAACCATAATATTCAGTCCTAATTCACATGGTGCTGTGGTACATTCTTCAAAATGATACTTTTGATCTCAGATTATCATAACAGTTATTGTGATTGATGTTTGACTGCATTGGAAATGCTGTTTCCTCATAGTCTTGATTCTTCTGCCGTTGTTTATTGCAATGATTGCAGTTGACAGAAAAGAAGGCTCTGAGGTGACCTTATTGTGGCCATCCAGTATCTGAAGAGAGCTTACAAAGAATGCTGGGGAGGGACTTCCTAGCATGTCAGGAAGTGATAGGACTAGGGAGAATGGAATTAATCTGGAGGTGGGGAGATTCAGGATGGATGTGAGGAATAAGTTCTTCACCATGAGAGTGGTGGGTTGTCCAGGGAGGTGGTTGAGGTCTCATGCCTGGAGGTATTTAAGACCAGGCTGGATGAGGCTCTAGCCGTCCTGATCTAGTGTGGGGTGTCCCTGCCCATGGCAGTGGGGTTGGAACTAGATGATCCTTGTGGTCCCATCCAACCCTGACTGATTCTATGAGTCTATGATTCCATATATTTTTTAATTAATTTTGACTGGGTTTTGTTTGTTTTTAATGTGAGCTATTTTTAATTTTTTAATTAATTTGTTGTTTCATTTTTTAATCATTTTTTAAATCTATTTTTAAGAAATTTGTTTTGTTTTTTATTTTATTGTACATTTTTTAAAGTTTTGTTTTCATTTTAATTTTTTTAATTATTTTTACAATTGTAATTTTTTTTGTTCTTTAATGTCATTTTAATTTTTTGAAAATTGTTTTTCATTTTTAAAAATGTCTTTAATTTATGTTTTCTCTTTTTTAAATTTTTTTTTTAATCTATTTTTTAATATTTTTTAATTTTATCTATTATTAATTTTTTTGGTCTAATTTTGGTTGTTTTGTTTTTTATTTCATTTTTAACTTATGAATTAATCTTTATATGGTGTTAATATTTTTTAAATCTAGTTTTATTTTATTTTGTTTAATTTTTAATTAATTTTTTTTTTTAATTATTTTTATACTATTTTAATGTATTTTTTCCCACTGAATTTAATTTTTTCATCAATAATTTTAAATTATTTTCTCTTTAATATTTCATTATTTTATTTTGTTATTGTAATGCTTTTTATTTTTATTTTTATTTTTATTCTAATCAAGTTTTTATTTTTAATTATTTTTTAAATTTTTAATCTAGTTTTTAATCTTTTATTTTTTGATCTTATACTTTTTTAATTTTTGCATTTTTTTTTAAATCTATTTTCTATTTTAATTATGATTTTTGCTTTTTTTATTTTTTAACCTTCTTTCCTATTAATTATTTTTTATTATTATTTTTAATTTAAATTTTCTTGATTTGTTTTAATAGGGTTTTTTTTCTTAATCTAGTAGTCTTGATAATCCTTATTTATTTTTTTATTATAATCCTTATGTTTTCTGTGAATAGCTTTTTATTATTATTTTTTAGTTCATTATTATTTTTATTGTTGTTTTTATTGTTATTATCTTGTTAAATTGTTTTTATTTTAAATTTTCGTTGCTTGCTTTTACTTTGTTCTCTATTATTATTTTTGCTATTATTTTGTTATTTTGTACTCTATTTTTTTATCTAAATTTTTTTGTACTTTTTTTTTATTGTACTTTTTGTATCTAAGTTGCAATTTTTTGGGTTTTTTTTATATATTTGTATTTTTTAATTTTTTTTTTTTTTTGGTACTTGTTGCCAAAATTTGTATTTTTGTCATTGTATTTGTCTTTGTATTTTTGTCTAGTCAATGTCTAAGAAGGAAATAGAAAGATGTTACATTAGCTAAGGAATACTTTTAAGAATGAATACCTATTTACTACAAACCTTAACTATATTACATGGAGCTCCTTTGAAATGCCTAGGCACACAACTAAGAAAGTTTGAACCAAAAGAAAGTCTTACAATTTGAACTTGTTGCTAAGTACGTGTACCTTACTGCAATTACTATGTACTAAGTACCTGTAAATACCAAATGCTTACTATTCATTATGCTTACTAGGAAAACTTAGCAAAACTCTAAATAACAAATCTCTGAAAGACATTACAATCAGAAATGATGAAATTAGCACTGTTGCTAGGATCAGCGCTTGCCGTTTCTCCACGTGCTCGGGATCGCTTGGGCTCCCTGTGTCACCACGGCACTTTTAAAAGCCGGTGGCAGCTCGCGGCAGCTTCCGTTTAAGCCCGGGTTCTCGGCAAGATGCGCACGCTGCCCCTCTTTTTCTAAAACTCTGTCCATTAGGTCCCACGGGCATGGCTAGGCATGGTGATAACTCGTCGCAATAACTCCTTGAAAAAATCAGTCTTGACCCAGACTGAGGGGGAATATAAGCAGGTAGGTAGGTGTCATAAGCAAGAGGTAGGTGTCCAGGCATCTGGCTGCAGACAGTGCTGGAGCCTGGCACTTGAGATGCAGGGTAGTGAGGACAACTCCTGCATTAGGTGTGAGCAGATCGACTACCTGCTTAGCCTGGTGGCCGGACTGAAGGATGAGGTTGCTAGACTTAGAGATGTAAGGGATAGTAGAAGGGTGACGAACCTGAGTAACCAGGCTCTGCAGGCCCCCCCAGCAGAGGCTGGTTATCCAAAAAGCAGAGGGGAATGGACGCAGGTTCCTATCAAAAAACGCAAAGTCAAACCTCCTTGCCTCCCCTCACCTTCCCCCCTGCACTTGGAAAACAAGTATGGGGCACTGGAGGTCGAGGGTAGGGTGATTCTGATGCTAGAGGACACACCATCTGTGGTTTTCCCTGTGGCAAAACAGCCTAAGGCAAAACAGCCTAAGATTAAACAGCCTAAGGTTAAACAGCCTTCCCCCGGCATCAGGACTTGCTCCCTTAAAAAAAGGAGGAGGGTAATTGTTATTGGTGATTCCCTCCTGAGGGGAACAGAAGGCCCCATATGTCGGCCAGACCCTACTCACAGGGAAATTTGTTGCCTCCCAGGAGCTAAGGTTAGAGATGTTACCAGAAGGCTGCCTGGTCTGGTGCAGCCATCTGACCACTATCCCTTAATAGTTACGCAGTTAGGGAATGATGATGTTGCAACCAGAACTCCCAGGGCTGTCAAGAATCACTTTAAGGCCCTGGGGGATCAGGTTGAGGGGTCAGGTGCACAAATAATTTTTTCGTCTATACCGTTAGTTGCAGGAGGGAATACAAGAAGGAACAGGTATCACACAGTATCACAGTATCACAGTATCGCCAAGATTGGAAGAGACCTCAAGGATCATAGAGTCCAACCTGTCACCACAGACCCATGACTAGACCATGGCACCAAGTGCCACGTCCAATCTCCTCTTGAACACCTCGAGGGATGGCGACTCCACCACCTCCCTGGGCAGCCCATTCCAATGACTAATGACTCTTGGTGAAGAAATTTCTCCTCACCTCGAGC
The DNA here is from genome assembly GCF_026170545.1 of Melanerpes formicivorus. NCBI lineage: Eukaryota > Metazoa > Chordata > Aves > Piciformes > Picidae > Melanerpes > Melanerpes formicivorus. Next base: position 15,451,705 of record NW_027142361.1, read on the forward strand.
CTAAACTTCCCCTGGTGCAGCTTGAGACTGTATCTGCTTGTTCTGGTGCTGGTTGCTACAGAGAAGAGACCAACCCCTTCCTGGCTACAACCACCTTTCAGGTAGTTGTAGAGAGCAATGAGGTCACCCCTGAGCCTCCTCTACTCCAGGCTAAATAATCCCAGCTCCCTCAGCCTCTCCTCATAGGGCTTGTGCTCAAGGCCTCTCACCAGCCTTGTTGTCCTTCTCTGGACACGTTCAAGTGTCTTGATGTCCTTCCTAAACTGAGGGGCCCAGAACTGGACACAGCAGCTATAGTCAACAAGTGGCTTAGAGGCTGGTGCAGTCAAAAGAACTTTGGGTTTTTTGATCTTGGATAACTTTCTACTGCACCAGGTCAGCAGGCAACAGATGGAGTACATCTGTCCCTGAGGAAGGGAAACATCACAGTGTACGAGAATGGACTATCCCTCAAAGGGAAAAAAATTCTAGGAAGGGAATTGCCAGGTCTCATAGATAGGGCTTTAAACTAGTTTTGAAGGGGGAAGAGGCTGAAACCAGTCCCCCCAGGCAGGAGTCTGGGGGTGATAAGCTAGAGCCAGAGGTGAAACCAGCAGCCCAGATGAAGTGCATGTACACTAATGCATGAAGCATGGGCAACAAACAAGAGGAGCTGGAAGCCTTGCTGCAGCATCAAAGTTATGATGTAGTTGCCATCACAGAGACGTGGTGGGACGACTCACATGACTGGAGTGCTGCAATTGATGGCTACAGGCTCTTCAGGAGAGACAGGCAAGAAAGAAGGGGTGGAGGGGTGGCCCTGTACATCAGGGAGGCACTAGATGCCATTGAGATGGAGATCAGGGACGATCAGTTTGGTGCCTGAGGGTGAGAATTAGAGGGAAGGCCAACAGGGCTGACATCCTGGTTGGAATCTGTTACAGACCACCCAACCAGGAGGAAGATGTTGATGAAGCATTCTATAGGCAGCTTAGGGCTGTCTCAAGATCGCCTGACCTTGTTCTCATGGGTGACTTCAACTTGCCTGATATCTGCTGGGATCTCAACACAGCAGGGAGGAGACAGTCTAGGAGGTTCTTAGAGTGTATCGAGGACAGCTTCTTATCCCAGGTGCTGCATGAGCCTACCAGGGGTAAGGCTATGCTTGACCTCCTCTTCACCAATAGGGAAGGGCTGATGGGTGATGTGGTGGTTGGAGGGTGTTTAGGGGCCATTGACGATGAGATAATTGAATTTTCAGTATTCTGATAAGCTAAGAGGGGCAGCAAGAAGACCTCCACTCTGGACTTCCGGAAGGCGGACTTCAGGCTACTTAAGGAACTAACTCGGAAGGTTCCTTGGGAAACAGCCCTTAAAAACAAAGGGGTCCAGGATATCTGGACCTACTTCAAGGAAGAATTGTTCAAGGTGCAGGAACAGGCTGTGCCAATGTGCCGGAAGATGAGCCGCCGGGGCAGACGGCCAGCCTGGATGGGTAGTGAATTTCTAAAAGAACTAAGGGAAAAAAAGAGGGTGTATCATCTTTGAAAGAAAGGTGAGGCAACCCATGAAATGTTTAAGGATGTTGCTAGGTCTTGTAGGAAAAAAATTAGGGTGGCAAAAGCACATTTGGAGGTTAGACTGGCCTCTGCTGTGAAGGACAACAAAAAGTCCTTCTATAAATACATTAATAGCAAGAGGAAGGGCAAGGACAACCTCCACACCTTGGTGGACACGGAGGGGTGTAGGACGACGGAGATTGGGAATCAATACGGCTGACCAATGTGATTGAGTATTGTTCCTTTATTGTTCTAGTGGTGCAGGCCTATGGTGCAGGCCTGAGGTGCAGGCCTATGGAGCAGGCCTGTAGTGCAAGTATAGCACTGTAAAGTGTAGAAGAAACAGGAGACAGGAAAGGCAGAAAAAAGTGCGTAGCAAGGCAACTGCTACAACTTATATAAACTGGGAGAGCCCTGTTGGCATAGCTCCATTGGTTCCCTATGAGTGACCACACATTGCACTATTACAGATTATTGGTCCAACTACTAATGACACAACGAGGTTGTTGATGCAGGCGCATGTCCTGTTGTCCCAAGATAACTGTCCATGTTTATAGCTACCAGTGTCTTGTTTTAGTTACATGCTGCAGGCACAGCTCTGTTTTGCTCCACTGCTAGCTAACTCTGCATTTATGCTGAGCATGGCCTACCACCATGTCAGGCTCTAGGCCTGCACTGCCAGATTGCTCACACTGCTCATCGCTGGCATTGCCACAAATCCCCCTTTTTGTTTTTGTGAGCAATCTGGTCATGGGAGTTCTTCTCATCCCATACAAGATGCTACTGCAAACAGAGAAGCAAGCAAGGTAAAGCTAAGCTGAGCAGCAAAAGCAAGAGTTCTGTAGTTCAGCATGTCTAACAGACTGATGTAACCCATACAAGGCACAAAGCTTAAGTTGAACTTGTTACAATGCTCTACAGAGCTGGCATAATACATGGTCAAAGATAACAAACATTGTAAAGAAGAACTTAGATCTTAACAGTTCCGATCTTTACATTTCACTCCTCTTATTGACAGAGAAGACTTGATTATGCCTGAATGCATTGCACACAGAGATTGAGGCACAAATGCAATCCTTAGCACTGTCTTTTGCGATCTGCTTTAGGATTATGTTGCATCTTTATTTTCTCTAGGATGGTCAAAAATCATGAATTGTTTAATGGTAGCATGATTTCTTTAATCTGTAAAGGTAGATCTGGCCAGGCTCTAGCTTCACAGACAGAAAACTTGCAGGCAAGCAGCAAGAGCAAAAAGAGCTTCATTGCATTGCCCAATATAAAATTACACTGAATAATGTGTTTTTACTTATCCTAGTGATTCTGATCTCTTAATGTTCACACAACAGTAAAGCAGTCACGACACTCAGTTATAAGTTAGATGTTTTCTGTTGACATCTTGGATTATCGTGAACGTCATTGAGGTCAGTGCTAAGCAGGTTTGCTGATTGTCATTTTCATGACAGTTGTGCCATGTTCGTGCTGTCTTGTGGTGAGAGGGTTACAGCACATTGCAAAGTTGATGTTTCTAGGGTTACAGCATTTTCTAGGGTTACAACATTTTCTAGGGTTGATATTTCTAGGGTTACAGCATTTCTAGGGTTGCCATGAGCTAATTTTTTGCTATGGGGTATTCTCTCTTTTCCCCCTTTTTTTTTTTTTTTTTTTTTTTTTTAAATAATCTCTACTAAGCAAAATGTAAAGATGAAACTGCAACCTCTAGGATGTCTACATTCAGAGGCACACTTAGTTGCCTCAGGCCAGCCATCAAAACTTACCCAGAAAAGAAACCTCGCAGGGTCATCGTCATAGGAGACTCCCTACTGAGGGGAACAGAGGGCCCAATATGCAGACCAGACCCATTTCATAGAGCGGTCAGCTGCCTCCCTGGTGCCCAAGTAAAAGATGTTGTAGATAGAATTCCCAACCTCGTGAGTCCTTCGGACTACTACCCACTGCTGGTCTTTCAGGTGGGCAGTGACGATGTAACAATGAGAGGCTCACAATCTATTAAAAAAGACTTCAGAACCTTAGGGCAAATGCTAAAGGGATCAGGGGCTCAAGTCGTGTTCTCTGCCATCCCTCTAACGTCAGCAATGGATGAGGACACACTGAGGAAGGGCCGACAGATCAATTCATGGCTCAGGGGCTGGTGCCATCGACAGGGCTTTGGGTTCCACAATCATGGATTGGTTTTCAAGGCACCTGAGCTGAAAAAAACTCATGGGACACACTTGTCCCAGAGGGGGATAAGAATCCTGGGGCAGGAATTGGCAGGGCTCATTGATAGGGCTTTAAACTAGATTTGAAGGGGGAAGGGGTTAATAGTCTCCTGCTGGCTGGTGACAAACAGAGGGGCAGCTCACCAGCAGTAGAGAGAAGGAGAGCTGGTAAGGGCTCTCAACTTGCTACCCTGAGGCAAGCCACGAATGATCCACCAGGACATTCTGTGGAAACCGAGGGGATTTGGCACAAGAGGAGGACAGGGCCAGCCCAGCTGAAGTGCTTCTATGCGAATGCGCGCAGCTTGGGCAACAAACAGGATGAGTTAAGGGCCACTGTGCTGCTGGGATGCCACGACATAGTGGCTGTTACTGAAACTTGGTGGGATGAATCCCATGACTGGGATGTAGGGATAGATGGGTATAAACTCTTTAGGAAGGATAGGCAGGGAAGGAGAGGAGGAGGTGTTGCCCTCTATGTCAATAGCCAGTTGGAATCAGTGGAGCTCCAACTGGGGAGGGATGATAAGCTAGTTGAGAGTGTATGGGTCAAAATTAAAGGCAGGACAGGGGAAGAAGATATTACTGTGGGGGTCTCCTACAGGCCACCTGACCAGCAGATCCAAGCAGATGAGGCCCTCCATAGGCAAATAGAAGCAGCTTCCAGGTCACAAGCCCTGGTCCTCATGGGTGATTTCAACCACCCGGATATCTGCTGGAGGGACAACACAGCAAGGCACCAGCAATCCAGGATGTTCCTGGACTGCATAGAAGACAACTTCCTCCTCCAAATGGTGGAGGAACCAACAAGAAATGGTGCTATGCTGGACCTTGTTCTCACCAACAGGGAAGGGCTGGTAAGCAATGTGAGGCTCATAGACGGCCTTGGCTGCAGTGACCATGAAGCAGTTGAATTTAACATCCTCAGGGCAATCAGGAGGAAGTATTCCAAGCTCACGACCCTAGACTTTAGGCATGCAGATTTTGATCGCTTCAGGGATCTGCTAGCCAAAGTGTCGTGGGACAAAGCCCTGGAGGGAAGAGGGACCCAGGACAGCTGGTCAGTATTCAAGGACCACCTCCTCTGTGTCCAGGAGCTCTGTGTACCAACAAAGAGAAAAGCAGGTAAGAATGCTAGGAGGCCTGCCTGGATGGGCAAGGAGCTACTGGACACACTATTACTTAAAAGGAAACTCTACAGGAAGTGGAGGGAAGGACAGGTAGAACAGGGGGAATACAAGGAAGCTGCCCAAGCAGCAAGAGTCCTGGTTAGGAAAGCCAAAGCAGAGTTTGAGTTGAATCTAGCCAGGGAGATTAAAGGGAATATTAAGAACTTTTACAGATATATTAATGGGAAGAAGAAGACTAGGGAAGGTGTGGGCCCCCTCAGAAAGGAAAATGGTGACATGGTCACATGTGATGAGGAAAAGGCTGAGGTACTTAATAACTTCTTTACCTCAGTCTTCACTGCAAGGGCCTCTAGCCACACTCCTGATGTTATGGAAGTCAAAGCCAGGGACGGGGAGGAAGAACTGCCCATTGTAAGTGCAGATCAGGTTCGTGATCATCTGAAGAACCTGAAAGTGTTCAAGTCCATGGGACCCGACGGGTTACACCCACGGGTACTGAGAGAACTGGCAGATGAGGTTGCTAAACCCCTCTCTATTATATTTCAAAAGTCCTGGCAGTCTGGTGAAGTCCCCACAGACTGGAAAAGGGGAAACATTGCCCCCATCTTCAAAAAGGGCAAGAAGGAGGAACCAGGGAACTACAGGCCAGTCAGTCTCACCTCTGTGCCTGGAAAGATCATGGAACAGATCCTCCTGGAGTCACTACTCGCTCAAAAGAATAGTGAAGAGGTGATTGGGAACAGTCAGCATGGCTTTGCCAAGGGCAAATCCTGCCTGACCAACCTGGTGGCCTTCTATGAGCAGGTGACAAAATTAATAGATGAGGGGCGAGCAACTGATGTCGTTTACCTGGACCTGAGCAAAGCCTTCGACACTGTCCCACACCACATCCTGGTCTCCAAACTGGTGACACATGGGTTTGATGGGTGGACCACTAGATGGATAAGGAACTGGCTTGATGGCCGCACCCAAAGAGTGGCTGTCAATGGGTCCATGTCCCAGTGGAGGCCAGTGACAAGTGGAGTCCCTCAGGGATCAGTCCTGGGACCTGTCTTATTCAACATCTTTGTGGGGGACATGGACAGTGGCATTGAGTGCACCCTCAGCAAGTTTGCTGATGACACCAAGCTGTGTGGTGCAGCAGACACGCTGGAGGGAAGGGAGGCCATCCAGAGGGACCTTGACAGGCTGGAGAGGTGGGCACAGGCCAACCTCATGAAGTTCAATAAGAGCAAGTGCAGGGTCCTGCATCTGGGTCGAGGCAATCCCAGGCACAAATACAGGCTGGGCAGTGACTGGCTGGAAAGTAGCCCTGAGGAGAGAGACTTGGGGGTGCTGGTGGACAAAAAGCTCAACATGAGCTCTCAGTGTGCACTTGCAGCCCGCAAAGCCAATCAGATCCTGGGCTGCATCAGGAGAAGTGTGGCTAGCAGGTCGAGGGAGGTGATCCTCCCCCTCTACTCAGCCCTGGTGAGACCCCACCTGGAGTACTGTGTCCAGTTCTGGAGCCCCTATTACAAGAGGGATGTGGAGGTGCTGGAACGTGTCCAGAGAAGGGCCACGAGGATGATCAGAGGGCTGGAGCACCTCTCCTATGAGGACAGACTGAAGGAGTTGGGGCTGTACAGTCTGCAGAAGAGAAGGCTCCGAGGAGACCTAATTGTCGCCTTCCAGTATCTGAAGGGGGCCTACAGGAAGGCTGGGGAAGGACTTCTCAGGATATCAGGTAGTGATAGGACTAGGGGGAATGGAATGAAGCTGGAGGTGGGGAGATTCAGGCTGGATGTGAGGAGGAGGTTCTTCACCATGAGAGTGGTGAAACCCTGGAATGTGTTGTCCAGGGAGGTGGTCGAGGCCCCGTCCCTGGGGGTGTTTAAGAGCAGGCTGGATGAGGCTCTGTCCAGCCTGATCTAGTGTGGGGTGTCCCTGCCCATGGCAGGGGGGTTGGAACTAGATGATCCTTGTGGTCCCTTCCAACCCTGAATGAAACTATGAAACTATGAAACTATGACAAGAGAGAATACAAAGTTATCAAGCAACCACAATATTCAGTCCTAATTCACATGATGCTGTGGTACATTCTTCTGAGTGATGCTGTTTGATCCCGGATGATCATAGCAGTTGTTGTGATCGATGTTCGACTGCATGGGAAATGCTGTGTCCTCGTGGTCTTGATTCTTCCGCCGCTGTTTGTTGCGATGATTGCAGTTAGCAGAAAAGAAGGCTTGAGGTGACCTGATCGTGGCCATCCAGTATCTGAAGAGAGCCTACAAGAATGCTGGGGAGGGACATCCTAGCATGTCAGGAAATGACTGGACTAGGGAGAATGGAACAAGGCTGGGGATGGGAAGATTCAGGCTGGATGTGAAGAAGAAATTATTCACTGTGAAAGTGGTGAAGCCCTGGAATGGGCTGCCCAAGGAGATGGCCGAGGCCCCATGCCTGGAGGTGTTTAAGACCAGGCTGGACGAGGCTCTAGCCTGCCTGATCCAGTGTGAGATGTCCCTGCCCATGGCAGTGGTTGGAACTAAATGATCCTTGTGGTCCTTTCCAACCTTGACTCATTCCACGAGTCTATGATTCCACAGATTTTGTAACTAATTTTGAGTGTTTTTTGTTTGTTTTTAATGTGAGCTATTTTTAAATTTGTAACTAATTTTTTGCTTCATTTCTTTAATATTTTGAAATCTACTTTCAATAAATCTATTTCATTTTTGTTTGATTTCATTATATGGATTTATGTTTTTTTTTATTATTTTTTACATGTTTGCAATTGTTTTTATTTAATTTTTTAATTTATTTTTTATTTCAATTTTCATTTTGTAAATTATTTTTATAGTTTTTTCTTTTTAATTCTAACTTGAGTTGTTTCACACTTTATGTTGAATGTATTTCTTTTATTATTTTGTTTCTTTTTGTTATTTTATTTAATTTTTAGTTATTGTTTTCTATTGTGAATTTATTATCTTGATGTGTTTAATATTTTGACTTTTAATCTAGTTCTTTTGTTTGATCTTTAATTAATTTCAAATTTTGTTTTTAAATTTATTTCTATACTGTTTTAATGTGGTTTTCTATTCATTGTATTTTATTATTTTTTATCTGCACTTTTAAATTATTTTTTGTTAACTTTTTTTTGTTTGTTAATTTTAATCTAATTTTGATATCATTTTATTAAATTAATTGTTGTTATTTTGTATTTTAATTTTTCTTTGTTCTTTAAGTTTTTATTATTATTATTTTTAACTTTTTGTCATTTTTAATTTATTTCTTTTTTACCTTCTTTATTATAATTTTTATTTTCTTATTGTAATTTTTAATCTGTATTTTAATTTGTTGTTCCAATCAATTTTTTCTTTCAATTTATTTTATTTTTGTAATTTCTATATTTTTTCTTTTTATCGAGTGTTTAATCTTTTATTTTTTATCTTATATTATTTATTGTAATTATTTTTTATTTTCCATGTTTATTTTATCTAATTTATTTTCTATTCTAATTTTAATTTTTACTTTTTTATTATATTTTTTAACCTTTTCTATTAATTCTTTTTTATTATATTTTTTCATTTTAATTTTCTCGATTTTTTCTTTGTATAATTTTTTATTTGTTTTAATCTAGTAGTCTTGATAATCATTATTTTCATTTTTTTGCTAACAATTCTTATGTCTTTTTTTGTTAATAGCTATTCTGTGTTAGTAATCTTTATGATTTTTCAATGTGTAATATTTGTTTTTAATATTTTATTTTTGTTGTTGTTCTTTTGGGTTTTTTTTTTATTACTATTCTGTTATTTAGCACTCTATGTTTTGTATCCAGAGTTTTTGTGCTTTTGTTATATATTTCTATGGGTTTTTTTGTTTACTTTTTTTTTTTACTTTTTTTTTTTTTTTTTTTAGTCTATGTCTAAGAAGGAAATATAAAGACATTACCTTAGCTAAGGAATACTATTTTTTTTTTTTATAAGAATACCTATTTACTATAAGTCTTAACTATATTACATGGAGCTCCTTTGAAATGCCATGGCACACAACTAAGAAGGTTTGAACCAAAAGAAATCTTACAATGTGAACTCATTACTAAGTACTTACACCTTACTACAATTACTATGTACTAGGCATCTGTAAAAACCAAATGCTTACCATTCATTATGCTTACCAGGAAAACTTAGCAAATATCTAAATAACAAATCTCTTAAAGACATTGCAATCAGAAATGAAGAAATTATCACTGTAACTTTAAATCAGAGCAGAGCTTTGGTTGGCAAGAGTAGTACTAGAAAATCCTCCTTTTTCTGGGGGTGGGGGTAGGGGTGGGTGGCTAGCAAGGTGTGACCCAGTTGCTATTGTTTCTGTATTAGGGTCTTAACGACTTGCAGCCTATCGTGTCTGAACGACCATTGTTCCACCCATACTGGATTATGTGTTTTCCATTTTAATTTGAGGGTTGGTTGCTGACTAGTAGCCACTACAAAAAAGGAACGGTAAAAAGTTTTGCTGCTAGTTGACTTAAGGCATATCAGCCCAATAGAGCAACTGGAAGGGTTAACATGTACGGTCTTACAGTGATTGATTTGCAGTAGTTAAAAGCTAATTGCACTGGCTCTTTGCTAACCCAGGTTCTTCAGATACCTTTTAAACACATGACTTCAACATTTGCCATGAGCAATGGCTAGTGACCATTCCATTTATGACTAGGTATAATGATGACATCATCTCCAGTATCCATAATAATTGAAAATTGTATAATTTGTCCACAAGTGTGTCTGACAGATAAAATCTGTTCCAGTTTTCCCTTTTGGATTTCTAGGGCTAATAAGGTATTAGGCATATCGGTGGAACCTGAGCCTTCTTGCCCTTGGATTCTGTTAGAAGTTTTAGGCACTTGGGACTGAGATGGTATTAGGTAAGCAATTTCTGTCCCAACAAGAGTGCTAACAGGAGAGGCAATGGTATCGAGCATAATTTTCATAGCCCAGTCACAATCAGAATGTATTGAACCAGGAATTATAAGAATGCCCTGTCTAAAGATAGACTGTCGTCTGCCAATTAACAGAGCACAGGGTCTGTGACCCAAAGGACCATGCCAATTGAACTTGACAACGCTTTGTGGATTCAAAAGGAGACATGTGGCTGTTGTCAGGTCCGCTGTGCCCTGCCAGAGGGGGCTGGGGGGGGGGGGGGAATGGGGAGGGGAAGGTGGGGGGCGCGGTCCAAGGACCCTGGTTTGGTGTCATCGTGCGGGGTATATTCACGCTGCAGGAGCAGCTTCTGCGACAATCTCGAGTAAAATGATTAGATCTGTGACCCTTTCGAGTCTGTCCAACAGTCAGACACTTTAAGGTACTGTGGTGGGGTGGAAGGGTAAGGCCAAGAAGCCTCCTCCCTTCCCCCTTGTAAGGCAAAGGGAAAGAAACTTGAAGGGAAAGGAAAAAAAACTCACAAGCTGAATTAGCAAGGCAGTGGAGCTATATTTACAAAGCAATGTAGGGTATGCAGGGGAATATTTACAAATTTACAATATCTACAATATATACAAAGATATACAATAAGGTAACACAGAAATGAGAGTAACCCCCCTCGGCAGAGGGGGTTCCCCACCTCCGCTCTCCCCTCTTTCCCCCCCTTCCCCCAGAGTAGGTCAGAAAAAGGGAGAAAGAAGAAAGAAAGAAGTTAAAAGCAGTTTTGTGTTAATTGGAAAGGAGTCAATACAGGCCTTCTATCTTATCGGTTTCAAGGCCGAAGTCTTGGCAGAAAGCCCAGCAGAGAAAGAGCTGCTACCCAAGGAAGAGGCGGAAGCAAGACTGACAGAGAAGTGCTGGAAATGTCCAGTTCACTCCCAGTTCCGAAGGTGCTTCCTCCCACTCTTCCAATGAAATTAGTTTAGATTATTCCTTCCGTTTACCAACTTCCGTCCACCATATTCCCTTTCTTAAGGGGGCAACGTCAACCGGCCACAGTCCACCCCTTCTAAACAATTTCATTGGCTGTTCACACTGTCCATCCAATCCAAAACGATATTTACAGTTTGTGAGTAAAGTTCATAGTCCATTCTGGCTATGCTCAGATGTAGATGATTCAAAAGTCCAAGAAAATGAGAAAATGAGAAAAATGGAAAACAGTTCATTTCTTCGCCGGCGAAGCGAAGAAAAGGGAAACAGGGATTCTCAGGGTCTCTTAGTTGATTCAGGGCTCTCAGGGATCTCAGGGTTCGTGCACCGTAGATTCCTCGTTGATTCTTCCTTTGGACGCGATGTAGCTGTACAGCAGTTTGAAATTAACCTCTTTCAGCTAAAGTTAAATTTCTTTGTGGAATACACTGAATTTCACCATTCTCCTGCATTACCCAATAAGTGTGACCCGGACATACAGCTGAAACCACCCCTCGGACAGGCTTAGCCTCTCCTGAGGGTGAAAACACCCAAACAGTTTTACCTAACAGATTCTTTTCTCTAACAACAGGAACTCTATCACCTTCTACTTTCCGTAGCAAATCTGAATGTGCAGGTCCAGCTCGGTTCACTGAACCTCTACTATTTACCAGCCAGGTTGCTTGTGCTAAATGTTTTTCCCAGTTTTTCAAAGATCCACCTCCCATGGCTTTGAGAGTGGTCTTCAACAAACCGTTGTAGCGTTCAATCTTCCCTGAAGCTGGGGCATAGTAGGGAATATGGAATATCCACTCAATACCGTGCTCTTTTGCCCAGTTCTTTACAAGGTTGTTCTTGAAATGAGTTCCATTGTCTGACTCAATCCTCTCTGGAGTTCCGTGTCTCCACAGGATCTGTCTCTCCAGACCGAGAATGGTGTTGCGTGCAGTTGCATGTGGAACTGGATAAGTTTCCAACCATCCAGTGTTTGCCTCTACCATAGTAAGCACGTATTGCTTACCAGAACGAGAACGTGGTAGAGTGATGTAGTCAATCTGCCAAGCTTCACCATACTTGTACTTGGACCATCTGTCACCATACCACAAGGGCTTAAGTCGTTTTGCCTGCTTAATAGCAGCACAAATGTCACAGTCATGGATGACTTGCGTGATAGCATCCATGGAAATGTCTATGGATCTGTCACGAGCCCATTGGTATGTTGCATCTCTGCCTTGATGTCCTGACGAATCGTGAGCCCACCGAGCTAAGAACATCTCACCTCGGTGTTTCCAGTCGAGATCAAGATTAGAGTCCATGTCTACTTGAGAAACTCTTGCAGCTAGATCTGCCTGATGGTTGTGTTGCTGTTCCTCAGTAGCTTTGCTCTTAGGAATGTGAGCATCGATGTGTCTCACTTTCACTGGAATTCTCTCGATTCGATCAGCAATGTCCTGCCACAGGTTGGCTGCCCAAATGGGTTTTCCTTTCCTCTGCCAACCACTCTTCTTCCAGTTCTTTAGCCAACCCCATAGAGCATTGGCTACCATCCATGAGTCGGTGTAGAGATAAAGCTTTGGCCATCTCTCACGTTCAGCTACGTCGAGAGCTAGATGGACAGCTTTTACCTCTGTGAACTGACTGGATTCTCCTTCTCCATCCTTCGCCTCTGCAACTCGGCGTGTTGGACTCCACACTGCAGACTTCCACCTTCGCTTGTTTCCAACAAGACGACAGGAACCGTCTGCGAACAAAGCATATTTCTTTTCATCATCAGAAAGGTCATTGTAAGGAGGAGCTTCCTCAGCACGAGTTACTTTCTCCTCTGGAGGTTTAGTACAGTTGATACCTTCAGGCCAACTTGAGATCACCTTCACTAGACCAGGTCTTTCAAGATTTCCCATTCGAGCTCTCTGTGTTATCAGAGCCATCCACTTAGACCAGGTTGAGTCTGTGGCATGATGTGGTGTGGAACCTTTGCCTTTGAACATCCAATTCAACGTCAACCGGCCACAGTTACCTAGGTTTCTCAGAGGCACGATGATTTCAGGACTGCTTCTATGGCCGTGGCTAGATACATTGCTGCTTGTCGATGCCTTCATTCGTTGTGGTCCTGCAGTCATGAGGCAGTGGCACCTGTTGATAAAATGCTGAGAACCTGTTTAGTTTCTTCATTAGCATTGTCAAATGCCAAAATATCCACATTTCTACCTTCATATCGTGAGTCAGGTCTGAATTAGTATTGAATGCCGTATGTAAGGGATGATATTGACAAAGAAACCAAGTGTCCCTGTTAGACCCTGCTCAGTAATAAGAAACACAGGATCAGAGTTATTGTCCTGGATGGTGGACCACCCTTTGATCACTACATCCTGACTTAATTGCATAACCTTCTCAGGAAGCTGCAATTGCTGATAAGATCTGGCAAAGATCTCGCCCCAATGAGATGGCTAATGGTGACACCTCGTAGAGTCTCCTGTCTGCCGGGGCATGGCTTCTCAGGCATTTGCAAGTGAATTGTCAGTTAATTGAGGAGTTGCAAGGGCTAAGACGGTGTGACTTTCAAGTCTGCTTGCTGCTGAAACTTAGACAGCACTGTCTTATGATGTAACTTTTTTGTTGCAATCAGAATACCATCCATAGTCTTACAGATGTCACAAGTCTATGTCACAATGAGTCTATTTAAGTGGGAAGAGAGTGCCTTCGGGCTACCCGTTGATATCAGTGGGTGGAGTCTGCCTTAATCTGTTGGGGTTTGTTTTGAGTAAGAGGGGACTTGGGTCCCAGGAACACCTGTGCAATTCAGGCCTTGAAGAATTCTCTGTTGATAATATAGTGGTGGAGAGGAGATGTGAGAAAGTGCTGATTGCTTGGTATGCTGAAGTCCAGCTGCCCCTGAGAAGGGAGGCAAGCAAGATAAGGAGGAGGCGAGATCTGGGAAAGAGAGCAATTAGGCCGGATAGAAGAATTCCACAGAGTTGTGAAAACAATGATGTAACCTTTTAGAGAGAAACCAATAGTATGTTGCCAAGTGGGCATAATTATAGCAAACTGTATATAAGATGTGTCTGATGCTCAATAAAGTTGGATTCCGCTGATCACATTGATCGTATAGCGGCCCCTTCTTGCAACAGTGGTGGAGAATGCGGGCAGTGGCGCCTTGAACAGGGACCCCACAGAGTGGGTCCTGAACCCAAAAAGGAGGGTTCTGCAAATCTCCGAAAGGAGTCACGGAGAAGAAGGGAGCCGTGCCGTTCCGACGAGGACTATCAGGGTTCGAGAGCGCAGAAAGCAAGAAGTATTCCGGTCCAGGATAGCAGTACTGGTGCTGTGTTTACCGACCCACAGAGAGGCGGAGGAAGCAGCAGAAGACCGAAGACGCCGTAAGCCGATACTGCTCTGAGACTGTGCGCACAGGTATTACCGCATAATAGATAGTAATGGATAGGCAGGCGGCGTATGATTTATTTAAGAGCTTTTTAGAAAAGCGTAAGGCAGAGATATCGTCTAAAGTAATGCCTGGGCTTTTGGCCCATGGATCCGCTTTAGGGCATTTCCCTAGCGGAGATAGTTATTTTGATGAAGCTTGTTGGAGAGAATACAGGAACAAGTTGTGGGATTTGGTTATAGATGGTGATAAAACTGCTATAAAGCTGCAAAAGTCGTGGCGAGAATGCATGAACTGTGTTAAAACCTATGAACTGGAACAGCGAATGGCTGCTGCAGTTTCTGCGAATTTGTCAGAACGGGATGCAGCGCCAGTTGTATCTGAATTGCGACCGAAGAATGTGTTTGAAAAATATCGCCCGGGGCCGCCTCCGGCACAGAGCACAATACCACTACCATGCCCTGCAAGACCTGAATTTCCACCTCCACCCCCACCGACGGAATTCAGTGAGGCGCCTAATGACCTAGCCCCAAGCGCAGCCTGCCTGGCTAGGGGAGTGGGGGCTTCGGCTGAACTGAACGACAGCGTAGAATCACAAACTGAGACAGTAAATCAGAGGGAGACACCGTTATCTATTTTTCCGGCTGTTAGAAAAGTTGGTGGAGCACATGTGTCAAAAACTGATTTTAGAAAGTTCCCAGGGAAAAGAAATGCTCTTAGAAAATAAAACGGAGAAGAAACCTAGCTTGGGAGCGGTTGTGCGGATTAACTGGAAAGCGATTGTGCAGCAGGCTGTGAAAAATGGATGTTACGATGTGGCTGCTGAGTTGTCTGAAGTACTGTGTTTTCCTGTAATGTATGATATTGATCATAATCAAGGACACTATCAGGTTTCGGACTGGACAGAGGACATTAAGACACTGATGAGAATGATTTTTACTCCTTCTCAAATGATCATGTTTGATAAGTTTTGGGGACAGTTATGTCAGCTCTCAGAGAATACACAACAGCAGCAGGGGGATCCTCTGGCTGGAGTCACAGCACAACAATTAATGGGAACAGGACAATGGTTTGGTGTTGAACGACAAGTTCGAAGTGGTCCTGCAGTCTTTCAGGAATCAATGGAATGTGCCCAAAAGGTGTTAAAAAGAGTACAGGCAGACCCTAAAAGGCCGCACTATATGTCTTTAAGACAAAAGCCAGAAGAGTCGTTTGCAGAATTTGTAGATCGTGTATGTGAGGCAATGAGTAATTCGGATATTCCTGACTATTTAAAGGGTTATATGTTAAAAAATGTAGCTTTTGAAGGAGCTAATACAGAAACAAAATCAGTATTGGTAAATTTACCACAGGGGACCACAATTGAGGAGATGCTGGAAAGAGCAGCTAACACACCTTCTGGTCCACAGGCTTTTCTCATAGATACTATGCACAAATTGGCTGAACGATCACTGAAATTGGAAGAGGCTGCGGAGTCACAAACCGAAATATTGGCAGCCTTAGCTCCTTTAAAGGCTAATACGAGGGGGCAACAAGGGGATGTTTTTCAAAGGAAGATACGATGTTATAAGTGTGGTAAAGAAGGGCATATCCGATCACAATGTAGAGTGAAATTTGTATGGTGTGATAATTGTAAAAGTAATTATCATTCCACCAATGCATGTCAAAGTTCGGGAAACGGCCAGAGCAGCGCGAAGAGCCGCCGCGCCGGGACACAAGTGGCAGCTCCAGTCTATTACCAGCAGGACGCAGAAATGAAAACGACACCTCAGCCTTACAACCAGCAACCAGAGGAAGCATCGGCTTGGACGTGGCAACAGCAGTAGATGCTACCTTAATAGATAATCGGCCCATTAAAGTGGAAACAAATGTAAAGGGACCTATATACATCAATGGTCAGCCTGTAGGAGCATTGTTAATGGGTCGATCATCTATGGGTGTTAAAGGGGTAATGGTATTGCCAGGGGTAATTGATGCGGATTACAGTGGTGTTATTTGTGTTGTGATGTGGAAATGGCATGCGATCAGCCTGTACGAGGTGACAAAGGCTTTGGATCCACAGGGGGACTGGCTCTCTTAACTATACCAATGGGAAGACGACCAGTCGCTGGTGTTGAATTTTGGTACGGGTCTCAGCACGTGAAATTAATTTGCCTGCTAGATACTGGTGCTGACATCACAATCATGAGTAATGCACACTGGCCGAGACACTGGCCTTTAGAGCCAGCAATAGGAGAAGTAGAAGGTGTTGGAGGAGCTCAAGCAGTAATGCAGAGTAGTCACAAAATAGTAGTGAAGATTGAAGGAAAACAGGCCTTAATTACAGTTACAATTACAGTTACAGTTATGCCATTGCCTAATGGAATCAATGCTTTGGTGGGCTGGGATGTGATGCAGCAATTGGGTCTTAACCTCAGCACCCCCCCCCCCCCCAGCGGTTTCTGGTACGGCTACTGTCGACCATGGCTCTGTTATGATTTAAAGCAACAGTACTCATTTTGTCATTTCTGATTGTAACGTCTTTCAGAGATTTGTTATTTAGAGTTTTGTTAAGTTTTTCTAATAAGCATAATGAATAAGTAAGCATTTGATATTTATAAGTACTTGGTACATAGTAATTGCAGTAAGGTGTAAGTACTTTGTAATGAGTTCACATTGTATGATTTTCTTTTGGTTCGAACCTTTTTTAATTGTGTGCCTATAGGCATTTCAAAGGAGCTCCATGTAATATAGTTAAGGAATGTATAAACAGGTTTTAATTTTGGAAAGTGTTTTTTAGTTAATGTAACAATTTTATTTCTTTTTAGACACTGATTTGATGGATTAATTTTAACATAGTCTTTTAAGGTTTTAAGGATTTTTGGTATTAGCATAAGTTAAGGTTTGTAGTAAATAGGTATTAATTTTAACAACTATTCCTTCACTAATGTGCAGAAGAATCAAGACTAAGAGGAAACAGCATTTCCCATGAAGTCGAACATCGATCACAATAACTGTTATGATAATCTGGGGTCAAAAGCATCAATCAGAAGAATGTAACACAGCATCATGTGAATTAGGACTGAATATTATGGTTGGTTGATTGTTGTGTGATTAGAGAAAATGTTCATAGGGACTTATATGTTATCTCACCAGTTTGCTATAATTTTACACACCTAGAGGGAAAATCAAAATTCATAACAACACAACATGCATTTTCATTTTCGGTTGAAAACATCAACAAACAAACAAACAAACAAAAAAAGAAAAAAAAAAAGGGGGGGGGGAAGAGAGAATACCCCATAGCAAAAATAAAAAGGTTTTTTAATGGTACCAATAAGAGATCAGTATTACTAGGATGAGCAAAAACACATTATTTTGGGTAATTTTATATTGGGCAAAGCAATGGAGCTCTTTTGCTCTTGCTGATTGCCTGCAAGTTTTCTGTCTGTGAAGCTAGAGCCTGGCCAGATCTACCTTTACAGATTAAAGAAATCTTGCTACCATTAAACAATTTATGATTTTTGACCATCCTAGAGAAAATAAAAATGTAACATATCCCTAAAGTAGATTGTAAAACAGTGTTAAGGATTGCATTTATGTCTTAATCTTTGTAATGTGTTCAGGCATAATCAAGTCTTCTCTGTCAATTAGAAGAGTGAAATGTAAAGATCAGAACTATTAAGATCTAAGTTCTTCTTTACAATGTCTGTTATCTTTGACCATGTATTATGCCAGCTCTGTTAGAGCATTCTATCTAGATTCAACTTAAGCTTTGTGCCTTGTATAGGTAACATGGCCCAACATAACAGGCAATAATGAATTTTGATTGAGCCTTCAGACTGTGGGGGAACCTTTTCAGACGTGTCTGATAGGGATACCCAGACTTGATGTAAATATGTTTGTTAATTATAGTAGTAAGCTTTAAGGTTTTTAGGTATTATTGTACTAATTTTGATTATTGTTAAACTTGTTTATAATTGTATTATGCAAAGCGTTCAAAGGACAACCTCCAAGGCCTTACTTGCACAAAAGAAAAACGGGGGATTTGTTGGGGTTTGAGTAAGAGGGGACTTGGGTCCCAGGAACACCTGTGCAATTCAGGCCTTGAAGAATTCTCTGTTGATAATATAGTGGTGGAGAGGAGATGTGAGAAAGTGCTGATTGCTTGGTATGCTGAAGTCCAGCTGCCCCTGAGAAGGGAGGCAAGCAAGATAAGGAGGAGGCGAGATCTGGGAAAGAGAGCAATTAGGCCGGATAGAAGAATTCCACAGAGTTGTGAAAACAATGATGTAACCTTTTAGAGAGAAACCAATAGTATGTTGCCAAGTGGGCATAATTATAGCAAACTGTATATAAGATGTGTCTGATGCTCAATAAAGTTGGATTCCGCTGATCACACTGATCGTATAGTGGCCCCTTCTTGCAACATTAATCGATGACTCAGTAGATGCAGACTTTGTTAAGTCCTCCGAGTGTGAGCAAATTGTAAAGAAAATGATCCTTCAAATGAATAATAATCAGGTCCCAATTTGTGGGGACTGGGAGTTGGGAGGCCAGGTTGTAAGGCACCCATCTCCTCCATGATCGCTCTCAGACCTCGTAATAAACACCATTTGCTGACATACGTGTGTCAAAAGGGATTAACAATTGTGTTGAAAACAACTAATTGATTACAGCAGTTGTGTATCCTGACTGTAGCCCATAGGTAGCTATGGCTTGTCTAGCTTCTGTTAAAGAACATTAGTCAGTTCAGATTACCATAGTCATTGTTAACCTTCTCCATCTGTGACTACATTTCCCACAATACCTTTCCACCAGCTCAGCGGGACAGTTCCCTGTCCCTCCCACCTCCCGATCGCCCCATCGGGACTCAATTGAAATCTCCGTCCGAGGCTATACTCTGCTGATAATGACTGGAATGTAGAAGGCGGGGGGGTGTAGCGCAGCTGAAACCGCTGGGGGGAAGGGGCTGCTGGGGCCGTTCCTGCCGCTGCTGTGGGGGTGGCTGTTGCCGGGCCCGCTGTTGTCGGTGGTGCGTCGGTCGATGCCACTTGATCGGAGCCGCTGGTACTCGCGGGGGCCATGGGGGGTCGCGGGAGGCGTCGCCAGGAGAGCTGCCAGAGTGTGGGGCGCTGTTGGGGTGGGTGCCGCCGGGCTGAGGGCTGAGGACTGCCGAGGTGAGCGCTGCCGGGGTGGGGGCCACCATCGGGGCGGCCGGGGCTCGCGGCGGGGCGGGGGTGCAAAAATGCCGTGATCGCGAGCCTGCAAGCGCTCCAGGAGTTCTAGGGCAGAGTTCGCGCTGTCCGGCTCCCAAGGCCAAGCCATCGCTGGCGGTATCAGGAAGATGTTCATGAAGGGGATCGAAAACGCCGAGCTGCAGGTTTTGCCGCTTTTTTTTTTTTTTTTTTTTTTTTTTTTTAATGGGTTTCTCCGCTGGGTGCGGGCGGCTGTGGCGATGTGTTAATAAACACGGTGTGCTGGCCAAGATGGCGGAGGTGGCGTCTCCTTTGTCTAATTCTTAATGCGTAGCAACCTCCATTTTGATTTCGCGTACCTTATCAGTTCGATCAGGATTCGCTTCTGCCGCTATTGACGTGGCAGGAGCAGATTTTTCTGCGCAAAAGGACGGTAATAGAGAGCCGCGATTCGTGTAGAAGGAGTAGCGGGCAATTGAAATCGAGGAGGATGCTGACGGAGCGGCAGACAATGTGCAAGGAGAGACGGGGGGGGGGGGGGGGGGGGGGGGGGCGGGGAGTGCCTTCCGAGTCTCTCTCGTCTCGGTTAGAACCAAACGCCGCAGCAGCTGAACCAGGAGTAGCCTGCTCTGCTTTTTTTGATTGCAATGTCCGTGACGATCCGTCACACGGTGCTATAGCGAAAAGCTGCTTTTTTAAGCATTTAGCACCTCATCCCACAGCTGGGCTGCAATTTCGTCCCGCGCTTTGGAAGTAAAAGCTTAATTGCCGTGGGGATGACTCTGGGCACAGGCTAGGGAAGGTGTGGGCCCCCTCAGAAAAGAAAATGGTGACATGGTCACCTGTGATGAGGAAAAGGCTGAGGTACTTAATAACTTCTTTACCTCAGTCTTCACTGCAAGGGCCTCTAGCCACACTCCTGATGTTATGGAAGTCAAAGCCAGGGACGGGGAGGAAGAACTGCCCATTGTAAGTGCAGATCAGGTTCGTGATCATCTGAAGAACCTGAAAGTGTTCAAGTCCATGGGACCCGACGGGTTACACCCACGGGTACTGAGAGAACTGGCAGATGAGGTTGCTAAACCCCTCTCTATTATATTTCAAAAGTCCTGGCAGTCTGGTGAAGTCCCCACAGACTGGAAAAGGGGAAACATTGCCCCCATCTTCAAAAGGGGCAAGAAGGAGGAACCAGGGAACTACAGGCCAGTCAGTCTCACCTCTGTGCCTGGAAAGATCATGGAACAGATCCTCCTGGAGTCACTACTCGCTCAAAAGAATAGTGAAGAGGTGATTGGGAACAGTCAGCATGGCTTTGCCAAGGGCAAATCCTGCCTGACCAACCTGGTGGCCTTCTATGAGCAGGTGACAAAATTAATAGATGAGGGGCGAGCAACTGATGTCGTTTACCTGGACCTGAGCAAAGCCTTTGACACTGTCCCACACCACATCCTGGTGTCCAAACTGGTGACACATGGGTTTGATTGGTGGACCACTAGATGGATAAGGAACTGGCTTGATGGCCGCACCCAAAGAGTGGCTGTCAATGGCTCCATGTCCCAGTGGAGGCCAGTGACAAGCGGAGTCCCTCAGGGATCAGTCCTGGGACCTGTCTTATTCAACATCTTTGTGGGGGACATGGACAGTGGCATTGAGTGCACCCTCAGCAAGTTTGCTGATGACACCAAGCTGTGTGGTGCAGCAGACACGCTGGAGGGAAGGGAGGCCATCCAGAGGGACCTTGACAGGCTGGAGAGGTGGGCACAGGCCAACCTCATGAAGTTCAATAAGAGCAAGTGCAGGGTCCTGCATCTGGGTCGAGGCAATCCCAGGCACAAATACAGGCTGGGCAGTGACTGGCTGGAGGATAGCCCTGAGGAGAGAGACTTGGGGGTGCTGGTGGACAAAAAGCTCAACATGAGCTCTCAGTGTGCACTTGCAGCCCGCAAAGCCAATCAGATCCTGGGCTGCATCAGGAGAAGTGTGGCTAGCAGGTCAAGGGAGGTGATCCTCCCCCTCTACTCAGCCCTGGTGAGACCCCACCTGGAGTACTGTGTCCAGTTCTGGAGCCCCTATTACAAGAGGGATGTGGAGGTGCTGGAACGTGTCCAGAGAAGGGCCACGAGGATGATCAGAGGGCTGGAGCACCTCTCCTATGAGGACAGACTGAAGGAGTTGGGGCTGTACAGTCTGCAGAAGAGAAGGCTCCGAGGTGACCTAATTGTCGCCTTCCAGTATCTGAAGGGGGCCTACAGGAAGGCTGGGGAAGGACTTCTCAGGATATCAGGTAGTGATAGGACTAGGGGGAATGGAATGAAGCTGGAGGTGGGGAGATTCAGGCTGGATGTGAGGAGGAGGTTCTTCACCATGAGAGTGGTGAAACCCTGGAATGGGTTGTCCAGGGAGGTGGTCGAGGCCCCGTCCCTGGGGGTGTTTAAGGGCAGGCTGGATGAGGCTCTGTCCAGCCTGATCTAGTGTGGGGTGTCCCTGCCCATGGCAGGGGGGTTGGAACTAGATGATCCTTGTGGTCCCTTCCAACCCTGAATGAAACTATGAAACTATGAAACTATAATAGCCCTTTTACGATCCCAGAATTGCCAGTAATACCTCTCACAGAGAGGATAGGTGGAAGGCGTTTAGCACAGCCTCTTCTGTGGTGGCATGCTGCCCCTTGCCCCTCCTCCGGTCGCTCACCGGGCCAGGGTGAGATTCACTTCCTTTGTGAGCGCGCGCTGCTAATTTTTCCAGCACCGGGGCAGTGCTGTCCGACCGGCTTTCCGTATCGCTCGGACGTACCTCTCTCTGCTGAGTCGATCAGTATTGTACTCCGAGGATCCCTTGTCCATGAGTTCAGGTTTATTCGGGCACCAGATGTAGGACGACGGAGATTGGGAATCAATACGGCTGACCAATGTGATGGAGTATTGTTCCTTTATTGTTCTAGTGGTGCAGGCCTATAGTGCAGGCCTGAGGTGCAGGCCTATGGAGCAGGCCTGTAGTGCAAGTATAGCACTGTAAAGTGTAGAAGAAACAGGAGACAGGAAAGGCAGAAAAAAGTGCGTAGCAAGGCAACTGCTACAACTTATATAAACTGGGAGTGCCCTGTTGGCATAGCTCCATTGGTTCCCTATGAGTGACCACACATTGCACTATTACAGATTATTGGTCCAACTACTAATGACACAACGAGGTTGTTGATGCAGGCGCATGTCCTGTTGTCCCAAGATAACTGTCCATGTTTATAGCTACCAGTGTCTTGTTTTAGTTACATGCTGCAGGCACAGCTCCGTTTTGCTCCACTGCTAGCTAACTCTGCATTTATGCTGAGCATGGCCTACCACCATGTCAGGCTCTAGGCCTGCACTGCCAGATTGCTCACACTGCTCGTCGCTGGCATTGCCACATAGGGGAACGTTGTAACAAAGGATGAGGAAAAGGCAGAGTTACTTAACACCTTCTTTACCTCAATTTTTACTAGCAGCACAGAATGTCTTCCAGACAGCTGGCCTGCAGAGCTGGCAGAAGGAGCCCGAGAACAGCATAGTTTTCCTCTGTTCCAAAATGGGGTAGTTGGTGATCTGCTCAGCTGCTTGGATCCCCACAAGTCCATGGGACCAGATGGGATTCATCCTAGGGTGCTGAGAGAGCTGGCAGATGAGCTGGCCAAGCCACTCTCCATCATTTTTCAGCAGTCCTGGCTCACTGGAGAGGTCCCAGAGGATTGGAAGCTGGCCAACGTGGTGCCCATCCACAAGAAGGGCCGGTTGGATGAGCCAGGGAATTATAGGCCTGTCAGCCTGACCTCAGTGCCAGGCAAGATTATGGAACAGGTCATCTTGAGTGCAATCACACAGCACTTACAGGATGGCCAAGGGATCAGGCCTAGCCAGCATGGATTTAGGAAGGGCAGGTCCTGCCTGACCAACCTGATCTCCTTCTATGATCAGGTGACCCATCTGGTGGATGTGGGGAGGCCTGTGGATGTAGTCTACCTGGACCTCAGCAAGGCCTTTGACACTGTCCCCCACAGCAAACTCCTGGCCAAGCTGTCAGCCCATGGCTTGGATGGGAGCACACTGCATTGGGTTAGGAACTGGCTGGAGGGCCAAGCCCAGAGACCGGTGGTGAATGGTGCCACATCCAGCTGGCAGCCAGTCAGTAGTGGAGTCCCCCAAGGATCAGTGCTGGGCCCCATGTTCTTTAACAAGAGGACACAGTCTCAAGCTGCACCAGGGGAGGTTTAGACTCGAGGTGAGGAGGAAGTTCTTCACCGAGCGAGTAATTCGTCATTGGAATGGGTTGCCCAGGGAGGTGGTTGAGTCATCGACCCTGGAGGCGTTCAAGGGGAGATTGGACGTGGCACTTGGTGCCATGGTCTAGGCATGGGGTCTGTGTTGATAGGTTGGACTCAATGATCCTCAAGGTCCTTTCCAACCTAAGTGATACTGTGTGATACTGTGATCTTTATTGATGACCTGGATGAGGGCATTGAGTCCATCATCAGTAAATTTGTGGATGACACCAAGCTTGGGGCAGGAGTTGATCTGCTGGAGGGTAGAGAGGCTCTGCAGAGGGACCTCGACAGGCTGGACAGGTGGGCAGAATCCAACAGCATGAGATTTAACACATCCAAGTGCCAGGTTCTGCACATCGGCCAGAACAACCCCATGCAGTGCTACAGGCTGGGGTCAGAGTGGCTGGAGAGTGGCCAGGCAGAGGGACCTGGGGGTGCTGGTCGATGGTAGGGTGAACATGAGCCTGCAGTGTGCCCAGGCAGCCAAGAGGGCCAATGGCATCCTGGCCTGCATCAAGAACAGTGTGGCCAGCAGGAGCAGGGAGGTCATTCTGCCCATGTTCACTGCACTGGTTAGGCCACACCTCGAGTCCTGTGTCCAGTTCTGGGCCCCTCAGTTTAGGAAGGATGTTGACTTGCTGGAACGTGTCCAGGGAAGGGCAACAAAGTTGCTGAGGGGTTTGGAACACAAGCCCTATGAGGAGACACTGAGGGAGCTGGGATTGCTTAGCCTGGAGAAGAGGAGACTCAGGGGTGACCTTATTGCTGTCTACAACTACCTGAAGGGGGGTTGTAGACAGGCAGAGGTTGGTCTCTTCTCCCAGGCAACCAGTACCAGAACAAGAGGACACAGCCTCAGGCTGCGCCAGGGGAGGTTTAGGCTGGAGGATAGGAGGAAGTTTTACACAGAGAGAGTGATTGCCCATTGGAATGGGCTGCCCGAGGAGGTGGTAGAGTCACCATCACTGGAGGTGTTCAGGAGGAGACTTGATAGGGTGCTTGGTTGCATGGTTTAGTTGGTTCGGTGGTGTTGGATGATAGGTTGGACACGATGATCGTGAAGGTCTCTTCCAACCTGGTCTATTCTATGCTATGCTATGCTATGCTATGCTATGCTATGCTATGCTATGCTATGCTATTCTAAATCAGAACAGAGCTTTGGTAGACTAGAGTCCTACCAGAAAAGGGAGGGGGGGCGGGGGTGAGAGTGGCTTGCAAGGTGTGCCCTAGTTGCAATTGTTTCTGTATTAGGGTCTTAACAACTTGCACCCTATCATGTCTGAGCAACCACTGTTCCGCCCATACTGGATTATCTGTTTTCCATTTTAATTTGAAGGTGGTTGCTGACCACTAGCCGCTACAGAAAAGGAACAGATACGAGTTTTGCTCCTAGCTGACTTAAGGCATCTCAGCCCAATAGAGCGACTGGAAGGTTTAACATGTACAATCTTACAGTTATTGATTTACTGTCGTTAAAAGCTAATTGCACTAGCTCTTTCCTAACCCAGGTTGTTTGGATACCTTTTAAACCAATTACTCCAGAATTTGCCATGAGCAACGGCTAGTGGCCATTCCATTTATGATGAGGTATAATAGTGACATCGTCTGCAGTATCCTCAATCTTTAAAAATTGTATAGTTTGTCCACAAGGGTGTCTGACAGTTACAATCTGTTCTATTTTTCCCTTTTGGATTTCTAAGGCCAACAAGATGCTAGGCATACTGGTGTGTCGTAGGGTTGGAAGGGTAAGGCCTAAAAGCCTCCTCCCTCCCCCCTGTAAAGTAAAGGGAAGGAAAAATTGAAGGGAAAGGAAAAAAAACTCACAGCTGAATTAGCAAAGCAATGGGAGCTGTATATTTACAAAGCAATATAGGATATGCAGGGAAATATATACAAATTTACAATATTTACAATATATACAAAGATATACAACAGAGTAGCACAGAAATGAGAGTTCCCCCCTCTGCTGAGGGGTTTCCCCACCTCCGCTCTCCCCCTCTCTCCCCCTTTTCCCCAGAGCGGATTAGAAAGAGAGAGAAAGAGAAAAAAAGGTTAGAAGCAGTTGTGTTAATTGGAAAGCAGTTAATACAGGCCTTATCAGGTTTGTCAGTTTCAAGGCCAAAGCCTTGGCCGAAAGCCCAGCACAGAGAGCTGCTGCCCTGCGGAGGAGCGGAAGCAAGACTGAAGATAAAGTGCCGGAATGCCCAGGATACCCTCCTGTACTCCCAGTTCAGAAGGTGCTTCCACCCACTCTACCAATGAAATTAGTTAAGATCCTTCTTTTCGTTTACCAACTTCCGTCCACCATATTCCCTTTCTTAAAGGCACAGCATCAACCGGTCACATGGTGGAACCAAAGCCTTCTTGCCCTCGGATCCTGTAAGAAGTTTTAGTCACTCAGGATTCAAATGGTAGTAGCTGAGCAATTTCTGTCCCAACAGGAGTGCTAAGAGGAGGGGTAATGGTATAGAGCATAATTTTCATAGCCCAGTCATAATCAGAATCTATTGAACCAGGAATTATAAGGATGCCCTGTCTAGAGGTAGACGATCTGACAACAGAGCACAGGATCTGTGGCCCAGAGGACCATGCTGATTGGACTCAACAGCAACATTTGTGGACTCCAGAGTGATATCCACTGCTGTTGCCAGGTCCGCTCCACGCTGCCAGAGGTGGCTGCGAGGGCTGGGGCGGTCCAAGCTCCCTGGTTTGGTGTCGTCACACGGGGTGTACTCGCGCTATGGGAGCAGTTTCCCTGACTACGACAATCTGGAGTAATATGATTAGGTCTGTGACAGTGAGCACAGCAGTTTCGAGTCTGTCCAGCATCCTCCAAGCACTCCATTTTTTCTAAGAGGGGCTGTAAAGCAAAGTCGGCGCTGTTTGATTTCTTAGCATCGGTGTTTTCGTCTTCTGAATCTGAGCCATCACTGGCGGTATTAGAGGAAGATGTTGATGAAGGGGATCAAACACGCTGAACCACAGGTTTTGCTGCCTTTTTATCGGTTTCTCCCTGCTGGGTACGAACGGCAGTGGTGGTGGCTGGTAAACGCAGTGCGGTCGCCAAGATGGCGGGCGTGGTGTCTTCTTGCAGCGAGTGTTCATGCTTTCCGACCTCCATTTCGATTTCACATGTCTTTTCAGTCTGATCAGGATTCGCTTCTACTACTACTGACGTAGCAGCAGCAGATTTTTTCTTGGAAAAGAACGGTAATAAGAGAGCTGCAATTCTTGTAGAAGGAGGAATAGCAGGCAATTGAAATTGTGATGAGGATGCTGATGGAGTGGCAGACGATGTGTAGGGAGAGAGGAGGGGGGTTGAAGGGTTTGGAGCCTTCTGAATCTCCCTTTTTCATCTGGGTTAGAACCAATGCTGCAGCAGCTGAATCGAGAGTAGACTGCTCTGCTCTTATAGATTGCAGTGTATGTGATGTTGTGCCACACGGTGCTATAGCGAAAAGCTTCTTTTTAAGTATTTAAGCACCTCATCCCACAGCTGGGCTCCAGTTTTGTCCCATGCTTCAGAAGTGAAAGCTTCGGTTGCTGTGGGGATAAAATCATGATTCTGGACCCAGGCTAATAGCCCTTTTAAAATCCCAGAATCGTCAGTAATACCTCTCAGGGAGAGGATAGTTTGGAGGGCGTTTAGCACAGCCTCTTCTTTTGTGCGGAGTGCTTCCCCTGTGCCCTCCCCGGCCACTCACCGGGCCCTGGTGAGATTCGCTTCATTTTCTGAGCACGCGCTGCTTATTTTGTCAGCACTGGGGCAGTGCTGGTTTGACCGGCTTTCCATATCTCTCAGAATGTACTGCTTACGCTGAGTTGAGCAGCATAGTAGTCTGAGGATCCCATCACGCATTCGGGTGCCAGATGTTGACGACAGAGACTGGAGTCAATACAGACAACCAATATGATTGAGTATTGTTCCAGTAAAGAAGGTAAAGTAAAGCAAAGAAGAAGTACGTATTAAGGGAATTTCTACAACTTATATAAACTCGGAGAGCATCGTTGGCATAGCTTCATTGGTTCCCACGAGTGACCACACATTGCACTATTATAGATTATTGGTCTAACTACTAATGACATGCGAGGGTGTTGATGCAGGTGCATGTCCTGTTGTTCCAAGATAACTTTCTGTGTTTATAGCTACCAGTGTCCTGCTTTAGTTACATGCTGCAGGCACAGCACTGTTTTGCTACTCTGCTAGCCACTTCTGCACTTATGCTGAGCATGGCCTAGCAACATGTCAGGCTCTAGGTCTACACTGCCAGATTGCTCACATGGCTCGTTGCTGGCATTGCCACACTGGATGAGGGGATTGAGATAGTCATCAGCAAATTTGCAGGTGAGACCAAGTTGGGAGCAGATGTTGGTCAGTTAGAGGGTGGAAGGGCTCTGCAGAGGGACCTTGACCTACTGGACAGATGGGCAGAGTCCAATGGGATGGCATTCAACAAGTCCAAGTGCCGGGTGCTGCACTTTGGCCATGGCAACCCCATGCAGAGCTATAGGCTGGGGTCAGAGTGGCTGGAGAGCTCCCAAACAGAGAGGGACCTGGGGGAGCTGATCGACAGCCACCTAAACATGAGCCAGCAGTGTGCCCAGGTGGCCAAGAAGGCCAATGGCATCCTGGCCTGCATTAGGAATAGTATTTCCAGCAGGAGCAGGGAAGTCATTGTGCCCCTGTACTCTGCATTGATTAGGCCACACCTTGAGTACTGTGTCTAGTTCTGGGCCCCTCAGTTTAAGAAGGACATCAAGACACTTGAGCGTGTCCAGAGAAGGGCAACAAGGCTGGTGAGAGGCCTTGAGCACAAGCCCTATGAGGAGAGTCTGAGGCAGCTGGGATTATTTAGCCTGGAGTAGAGGAGGCTCAGGGGTGACCTCATTGCTCTCTACAACTACCTGAAAGGTGGTTGTGGCCAGGAAGGGGTTGGTCTCTTCTCTGCAGGAACCAGCACCAGAACAAGGGGACACAGTCTCAAGCTGCACCAGGGGAGGTTTAGACTCGAGGTGAGGAGAAAGTTCTTCACCGAGTCATTAGTCATTGGAATGGGCTGCCCGGGGAGGTGGTGGAGTCACCATCCCTGGAGGTGTTCAAGAGGAGATTGGATATGGCACCTGGTGCCATAGTTTAGTCATGAGGTCTGTGGTGAGATATTGGACTCAATGATCTTTGAGGTCTCTTCCAACCTTGGTGATACGGTGATACTGTGATATCATCAAATCAGAAATCTTCTGATGACATGTCCAGCGAAGTCCATATCTTCATCTGGGCATCCACCCAAACAGTCTATCATTCAGGCTGAAGTGTCAGTCCATTCCGGTTCTTCTTCTTCCATCTAATGGAATCTCCCAGCGATGTAGAGTTCACTCATCTACCCATCTCCTCCATGATCGAATTGATTGCTCTCAGATGATGTAATAAACACCATTTACCATATTTTTTTTTGAATGGTAAAGATAGGAGTATTCCATGGACTGGTGGATGGAATTATATGCCCTAATTGCAATTGTTCCTGCACTAGGGTCTTGACAATTTGCAGCCTATCCTGTCTGAGTGGCCACTGCTCCACCCCTACTGATTCATCTGTTTTCCATTTTAATTTGAGGGCTGGCTGCTGACCAGCGGCCGCTACAAAAAAGGATCGGTAACAAGTCGTGCTCCTAGCTGACTTAAGGCATTTCTGCCCAATAGAGCAACTGGAAGGGTTAAAACATACAGTGTTACAGTGATTGACTTGCCGTCATGAAAGGTAAATTGCAGTGGATTTTTGCTGACCCAGGTTGTTTGCACACCTCCTACACCCATGACTCCAGAATTTGCCATCAGCAATGGCCACTGACTATTCCACCTATGGCGAGGTATAATAGTGACATCAGCTCCAGTATCCACAAGCATTGAAAGTCATACAGTTTGTCCACAAGGGTGTCTGATGGTTACAACCTCTTCAGGTTTACCCTTTTGGATATCTAAGGCCCATAAGATATTAGGCATGCCAGTGGAACCAAAGCCTCCTTGTCCTTGAATCCTGTCAGAAGCTTTAGGCACTCGAGACTCAAATGGAATTAGCTGAGCAATTTTTGTTCCAGCAGGAATGCTAACAGGAGGGGTGATGGTATAGAGCATAATTTTTATAACCCCTTCATAATCAGAATCTATTAAACCAGGAACTATAAGGATGCCCTGTCTAGAGGTAGACGATCTGCCAATTAACAGAGCAGAGTCCATGACCCAGAGGACCATGTTGATCTGATTCAACAACAGCAAAATCTGTGGACTCAAGGGTGACATCTACTGCTGTTGCCAGGTCCACTCCACCGCTGCCGGAGGTGGCCGCAGGGTGGTGGTCCAAGCACCCTGATTTGGTGTCGCCACGCGGGATGCATTCGTGCTGCAAGAGCAGTTTCCCTGCCTATGACAATCTTGAGTAGAATGGGTAGGACTTTGGCAGTGAGCACACCACTTTCGAGTCTGCACAGCAGTCGAGTAATTTGATTTAGTGTTGCAGTTTGGGCTGGGTGCCCTCTGCTATGTGAGGTGCTTCCTGTGTCCAGAGGTCCATCTCAGTGGGCGGACACAGGAAATTAGGTATTTCCTACCATAATTCCTGCACCACTATAAAAACCAGTGCGGGGTCTAGCACTTTCTCTTTCTTCCTCCTCCGTCAGCCGGTAACTGGGGGAGATGTCTCCTGGCTTTGGGCCTGGCTAGGCCCAAGGCCACGGGGGATGGGCAGTCTCAGACTTGGCCAGCTGAGACTGGGAAGAAGGAGCCCTGGGGATCTTGGGTGTACCCTCAGGTGGGGATGGGATGTTCCTGGGTCTGTTTTGGGATCTTTCTTTGTCACTGTGTTTCTGGCTTTCTGTAAACATTCACTGCTATTTAAACTTTCCATCTCTTTTGCAATCCATTTGTCTGAGTTGTTTCCCTTTTTTGGTGGTCTTGCTAGTGATTTTGCGACTGCTTCTACAACTGTAGCTAAATAGGTAGCCGTGTGCTGGTACGTCATTCGTTCTGCCGCATCCAGCAGCTGTGCAGTAGTGCCACCTCTCAGCACAGTGCTCAGAACCTGTTTAGTTTTGTCATTAGCATTGTCAAATGCCAGAATATCCATCATTTTAGTCTTCATCTCAGCACTCAAATCTGGATTAGAGGTTACTGCCATGTGCAGTGTGGCCGGTTGACGTTGCCCCCTTAAGAAAGAGAATATGGTGGACGGAAGTTGGTAAACGGAAGGAATAGTCTAAACTAATTTCATTGGTGAAGTGGGAGGAAGCACTTTTCGGAACTGGGAGTGAACTGGACATTTCCACGACTTTTCTATCAGTCTTGCTTCCGCCTTTCTACGGTGCGGCTGCTCTCTGTCCCTGTGCTGGGCTTTCTGCCAAGGCTCCGGCCTTGAGAGAAAAACTGATAAGGCCTGTATTAACTCCTTTCCAATTAACACAAAACTGCTTTTAACTTCTTTCTTTCGCTCTCTCTCTCTTCTAACCTAATCTGGGGAAAGGGGGGAAAGAGGGGAAAGAGGAGGTGGGGAACCCCCCTCTCTGCCGAGAGGGGTTCACTCTCATTTCTGTGTTACTCTGTTGTATATCTTTGTATATATTGTAGATATTGTAAATTTGTAAATATTTCCCCGCAAACCCTACATCGCTTTGTAAATATAGCTCCACTGCTTTGCTAATTCAGCTTGCGAGTTTTTTTTCCTTTCCCTTCAATTTTTTTTTCCCTTTTACTTTACAAGGGGGAAGGGAAGAGGCTTCTCAGCCTTACCCCTTCCATCCCACGACATTTTTTTATTGGCGTACCCAACGTGCGGCAGATAATTAGTTTAATTTATTATTTGATTGATTTAGTGTTTTTCTAGCTGAATTAGCAAACATGAAGGTATTGTGGTTTGTGGAGCGATTGTTCTTTTCAATTTTTGGGGCTCTGGTTTACAGATATTGTTTGGGTTTGATTCTGGATTACCTGGGTAAATATTTGGTGCGGACAATTTATATGTGGGTTATGTATAAAGTTAAATTATGGTATGGAAAATGTATTAATTTATTATGGCCAGTGAGATACAGGAATGTTACCTCCACCACTCTCCCAATTGAGATAAAGGGTTTTAAGATTCCACCTGAGGAGACAGTAACTTTAGGTGATGCCTGGGATCCAAAGATGATTTATGTGATGTGTATAATTCTGCTGCTGGTGATAACTAATGTGTTTTCTCTGTATTCCTTGTGGCGAGAGAAAAAGGTGTCCAGGGCGTGTTTTGTTATTAAAACTAGATCAAAAAGAAAACGCCGTGGCTCTCGATCAGTCCCAGAGTCATCTAGTGATGAGGACTGTGGAGAACCCGTGTCAGTTAAAAAGAAGACTAAAAAGTTAATTGGTAAAGCAGCTCTAAATGACTTTGCTGATTCTAGCAAGCAGCCAAGGGCATCGGCTGGTATCAACATGGCGCCTACTCCTTCTCCCACTTCTCCTCCTTCTTCTTCTCCATCGGCCAGTAATGGAGCAACGTCACTTCCACCCACTCCCTCGGTGGGACCGGAAGTCACTGCCCCAGCAGCTGATTTATCTCAGGACCTGTCAGCTTCCATTAAGGTGGCTGTAAATTCAAACACAGCTCCAGTTAAGGTGGCTCCTTTAAAGACTAGAGCTGGAAAGGGCAAAGATGGAGAAGAAGAGGAGGAGACTGATCCTGGTGAGGGGCCCTCTACTGTAAAAGATCCTGCTCAGGAGGAAGAGAAGGTTTGTTTTAAAGATCTAGCTAACCTAGTGAGATCAAAGCAGGATAGAGATGAAGCTAGGAAAGCAGCTGGCAAAGGTGGTTCTCAGCTTAAAGAGATCCTCAGGAGAATGACAGCAGGATTATACGGGCAAAGAATTCAGGGAGATGAAGATGAAGATGATATTACAGACTGTTCGTCACCACGGGAGGAATTGAGAAATGTCCGTAAAGATTTCACCAGGGCAGATAAGGAGCCGGTTCTAGCTTGGCTTAGTAGGTGTTATGATACAGGTGCTTCAGCTCTAACAGTTGGAGACAAGTCAGCAGCTCAGTTAGGAACTCTCTCAAGGGACAATGGAATAGATAGACATCTAGGCGAAGCTCTCGGTAAGGTTAATCTGTGGATACGCCTTTTAATAGCGGTTGCCCTGAGATACCCTTCCCGAGATGACCTTCCATGGAATCCTAAACCCTGGACTACCATAGATGAGGGAATTAAGCGCTTGAGAGAATTTGCTGTTAGAGAGATACTCTATGGTGAACATGAAACTCTGAATCCTGATGACATTCCTGTGGGTATTGGTCTCGCTAAGAAGATCATCAAACTTGCTCCTTCTAATTATGCAAACATTCTGGCAAGCAGAATTGTGTCAAGAAGTTATGGTGGAGCTTCTCCTACGGTTGGCCAATTCAGTGATCAAATGAGACAATTGGAGGATAGCATGACACGTGGTTCTTTGGTTTCGGCCATTAAAACGATGTCTGGTGATATTCAGAATTGCATAAGAGAGTTAAAAGATGAATTTAGAAATTCCATATCCCAATTGGCACAAAGGGATAATTTCAATTCTTCCTCCAGGTGGGTACAAGTCTCATCTGTGAGGAATACACGTCCTCCAAGGAGGTCATTCCAAAACAGGACATTCCAAAACAGGTCACTCCAAAACAGACCACCAAGGCAATCACGTAGAACTATTTGGATAACTCTGCGTGATCAGTTTGGTGAGAACATGAACCGCTGGGATGGCCAACCAACTTCTAATCTTTTCAGGAGACTGAGGGAATTGCAAAGTGGCAGAACCCGAGGTAGCAATACCAGAAGGGTAGCTGTTACTTCCACAGTTCCCCAGAACAACTCTTGTGGCTCCAACAGTGGCTCCAGTTCTAACATGCAAAGTTATAACCCTGCACAATATGTGCAATGCACATGTGCGCATGTTCCCCATAACTAGGGGTGCCCTGCCTCCCGCCAGGGGGAGGAGAGGGATAACAGAGATAACAGAATCTATTGGGATGTGTACATCCAGTGGCCTGGCACTTCACAATTTCGGAAGTACAGGGCCTTGGTTGACACAGGAGCTCAGTGCACCGTAATACCATCAAATTATCAGGGATCGGAGTCTATAACTATTCTGGGAGTCACTGGTGGATCTCAAGAGTTAAGTAAGGTAGAGGTTAATATAAGTTTAACTGGTAAACAATGGAAGAAGCATACAGTTGTGACCGGACCTGACGCACCTTGTATTTTGGGAATTGATTTTCTGAGAGAAGGGCGTTTCAAAGACCCTAGAGGTTACAAATGGGCTTTTGGAGTAGCTTCTATAGAAATTGATGGACAAAAATTGAAGCTGTCTGCCAGACCTGAACTTTCTGATGAATCTGCAGTTGTGGGACAACATAAGATACAGGACATTAAATTGCCGGTTGCTTCTCAGACTGTGCATCACAGACAATACAGAACCAACCGTGACTCTTTGTTGCCCATTCAGAATCTGATTCGTCAGTTGGAAAGTCAGAAAGTCGTCAGCAAAACTCATTCACCTTTCAACAGTCCAGTATGGCCTGTGCGGAAGCAGAATGGAGACTGGCGTCTGACAGTAGACTACCGAGCCCTGAATGAAGTAACACCACCTATGAGTGCAGCAGTGCCAGACATGATGGAGCTACAGTATGAGCTGGAATCCAAAGAGGCCAAATGGTATGCTACCATAGACATTGCTAATGCATTTTTCTCTATTCCCATAGCAGAGTAATGCAGGCCTCAGTTTGCTTTCACCTGGAGAGGAATCCAGTACACTTTCAACAGGCTGCCAATGGGCTGGATCCACAGCTCAAGGATCTGTCATGCAGTGATCCACGATGCTCTGGAGAAAGGAGGTGCTCCAGAACACATCCAGTTCATCGATGATATCATCGTCTGGGGTAAAACTGCTGAGGAAGTCTTCAAGAAAGGTAACAAAATCATTGACATTCTTCTGAATGCAGGTTTTGCCATCAAACGAGACAAGGTGAAAGGACCTACCACAGAGATTCAGTTTCTGGGAGTGCGGTGGCAGGATGGACGCTGACACATTCCAGTGGATGTGGTAAATAGAGTCTCTACCATGGCAAGTCCCACAAACAAACAAGAGACCCTACGTTTCTTGGGGATAGTGGGATTTTGGAGACTACACATTCCTGGATACAGTCAGATTGTGAAACCTCTGTATGATGTGACTCGAAAGAGAAACCATTTCCACTGGGGACCTGAACAACAAGCAGCCTTTGACCAGATAAAGCAAGAGGTAGTTCAAGCAATGGGTCTGGGACCTGTCCGAGATGGTCCAGACATTAAGAACATTTTGTACACGGCTGCAAGTGACAATGGTCCAACCTGGTGCTTGTGGCAAAAAGCTCCAGGTGAGACACGTGGACAACCTCTTGGTTTCTGGAGTCGAGGTTACAGAGGTTCAGAGGCTAATTATACTCCAACAGAGAAAGAAATTCTAGCTGCCTATGAAGGAGTAAAAGCATCTTCTGAAGTGATTGGAACTGAATCACAACTTCTCTTAGCTCCCAGATTACCAGTTTTGAATTGGATGTTCAAAGGCAAAGGCTCTACACCGCATCATGCCACAGACTCAACCTGGTCTAAGTGGATGGCTCTGATAACACAGAGAGCTCGAATGGGAAAACTTGAAAGACCTGGTCTAGTGGAGGTGATCTCGAGTTGGCCTGAAGGCATCAACTGTGCCAAACCTCCAGAGGAGAAAGTAACTCGTGCTGAGGAAGCTCCTCCTTACAATGACCTTTCTGATGATGAAAAGAAATATGCTTTATTCACAGACGGTTCCTGTCGTCTTGTTGGAAACAAGCGAAGGTGGAAGTCTGCAGTGTGGAGTCCAACACGCCGAGTTGCAGAGGCGAAAGATGGAGAAGGAGAATCCAGTCAGTTCGCAGAGGTAAAGGCTGTCCAGCTAGCTCTCGACGTAGCTGAACGTGAGAGATGGCCAAAGCTTTATCTCTACACCGACTCATGGATGGTAGCCAATGCTCTATGGGGTTGGCTAAAGAACTGGAAAAAGAGTGGTTGGCAGAGGAAAGGAAAACCCATTTGGGCAGCCAACCTGTGGCAGGACATTGCTGATCGAATCGAGAGAATTCCAGTGAAAGTGAGACACATCGATGCTCACATTCCTAAGAGCAAAGCTACTGAGGAACAGCAACACAACCATCAGGCAGATCTAGCTGCAAGAGTTTCTCAAGTAGACATGGACTCTAATCTTGATCTCGACTGGAAACACCGAGGTGAGATATTCTTTGCTCGGTGGGCTCACGATTCGTCAGGACATCAAGGCAGAGATGCAACATACCAATGGGCTCGTGACAGATCCATAGACATTTCCATGGATGCTATCACACAAGTCATCCATGACTGTGACATTTGTGCTGCTATTAAGCAGGCAAAACGACTTAAGCCCTTGTGGTATGGTGACAGATGGTCCAAGTACAAGTATGGTGAAGCTTGGCAGATTGACTACATCACTCTACCACGTTCTCGTTCTGGTAAGCAATACGTGCTTACTATGGTAGAGGCAAACACTGGATGGTTGGAAACTTATCCAGTTCCACATGCAACTGCACGCAACACCATTCTCGGTCTGGAGAGACAGATCCTGTGGAGACACGGAACTCCAGAGAGGATCGAGTCAGACAACGGAACTCATTTCAAGAACAACCTTGTAAAGAACTGGGCGAAAGAGCACGGTATTGAGCGGATATTCCACATTCCCTACTATGCACCAGCTTCAGGGAAGATTGAACGCTACAACGGTTTGTTGAAGACCACTCTCAAAGCCATGGGGGGTGGATCTTTGAAAAACTGGGAGAAACATCTAGCACAAGCAACCTGGCTGGTAAATAGTAGAGGTTCAGTGAACCGAGCTGGACCTGCACATTCAGATCTGCTACAGAAAGTAGAAGGTGATAGAGTTCCTGTTGTTAGAGAAAAGAATCTGTTAGGTAAAACTGTTTG
Organism: Melanerpes formicivorus; assembly: GCF_026170545.1. Taxonomy (NCBI): domain Eukaryota; kingdom Metazoa; phylum Chordata; class Aves; order Piciformes; family Picidae; genus Melanerpes; species Melanerpes formicivorus. The sequence goes on from NW_027142361.1 coordinate 15,488,335, forward strand.
GGTGTTTTCACCCTCAGGAGAAGCTAAACCTGTCCGAGGGGTGGTTTCAGCTGAAGGTCCGGGTCACACTTATTGGGTAATGCAAGAGAATGGTGAAATTCAGTGTATTCCACAAAGAAATTTAACTTTAGCTGAAAGAGGTTAATTTCAAACTGTTGTATAGCTACATCGCGTCCAAAGGAAGAATCAACGAGGAGTCTACGGTGCACGAACCCTGAGATCCCTGAGAGCCCTGAGTCAACTAAGAGACCCTGAGATTTCCCTGTTTCCCTTTTCTTCGCTTCATCGGTGAAGAAATGAACTGTTTTCCATTTTTCTCATTTTCTGATTTTCTTGGACTTTTGAATCATCTACACCTGAGCATAGCCGGAATGGACTATGAACTTTACTCACGAACTGTAAATATCGTTATGGATTGGATGGACAGTATGAACAGCCAATGAAATTGTTTAGAAGGGGTGGACTGTGGCCGGTTGACGTTGCCCCCTTAAGAAAGAGAATATGGTGGACGGAAGTTGGTAAACGGAAGGAATAGTCTAAACTAATTTCATTGGTGAAGTGGGAGGAAGCACTTTTCGGAACTGGGAGTGAACTGGACATTTCCACGACTTTTCTATCAGTCTTGCTTCCGCCTTTCTACGGTGCGGCTGCTCTCTGTCCCTGTGCTGGGCTTTCTGCCAAGGCTCCGGCCTTGAGAGAAAAACTGATAAGGCCTGTATTAACTCCTTTCCAATTAACACAAAACTGCTTTTAACTTCTTTCTTTCGCTCTCTCTCTCTTCTAACCTAATCTGGGGAAAGGGGGGAAAGAGGGGAAAGAGGAGGTGGGGAACCCCCCTCTCTGCCGAGAGGGGTTCACTCTCATTTCTGTGTTACTCTGTTGTATATCTTTGTATATATTGTAGATATTGTAAATTTGTAAATATTTCCCCGCAAACCCTACATCGCTTTGTAAATATAGCTCCACTGCTTTGCTAATTCAGCTTGCGAGTTTTTTTTCCTTTCCCTTCAATTTTTTTTTCCCTTTTACTTTACAAGGGGGAAGGGAAGAGGCTTCTCAGCCTTACCCCTTCCATCCCACGACATGCAGCCTATCCAGAAAGGAACCAAACGACTCCGTGGGACCCTGCCGAGTGGCAAAAAATGTAGGGCCAGACTTATCGTCCTGGATTTTCCACCACGCTCTGATTGCTAAATCCTGACTTAATTGTAGGACCTAATCAGGAAGTCGTATTTGCTGATCTGTTCTAATGAAGTCTCCTGCCCCAATGAGTTAAGAGTGACACCATGTAAGGGGTCTGCTGGTTGCCGGGGTGTGGCTTCCGAGGCAGTGCAGCCATTTTGCCATTTATCGAGAAATTGCAAGTGCTGATGTGGTGTTAATAGAGTGCCAACACACTTGTCAAAGGGTGTTAACAAGTGTGTTGTAAACAACTCATCGATTATGGCAGATGTGTATCCTGACTTTAACCCATAGGTAGTTATGGCTTGCCTAGCTTCTTTTAACATTTTCCAATCCAGAGATTGCCACATTCTGTCTTGACCTTGTACTGTCACAGGGTATGCATGTACAGGGAAATCTACAATTAGTCCCCCTGTAGCTGCATTTTTCACAATAGCTCTCCACTGACCCAATACTGGATCGATTCCCGGTCCTTCCACCTCCCAATCCCATACATTATCGGCCCCTCGTAATACGAGCTGGTTTTCGGTCGTGATGGTGTCGTCTCCTGATAATGACTGAGATGTAGGAGGCGAGAAGGGTACCACAGCCAAAGCCGTTGGGGGGGCCGCTGCTGGAGGGGCCACCGCTAGGGCTTATGGGGCAGCTGCCACGGCTGCTGCCAGGGCCACTGCCATAGGGACGGCTGCCAGGGCCGTTGGGGCTGCTGCCGGGGCTGCTGCCGGGGCCAGCATCGGGGCTGCCACCATAGGGACGGCTGCTGGGGCTGCTGGGGCCGCTGCCGTGGCTGCTGCCATGGCCACCACCGGGGCTGCTGGGATGGGAACTGCCGCTGGGGCCGCCGTCACGGTCAGGGCCGGTGTTGGTGGTGCGTTGGTCTGGGCCACATTGGTCGGGGCTGCTGGGGCTGCCAGGGCCGCCATGTCCACCGGGACCGCCATGACCACCGGGACCGCCGGGGCTCCCGGGAGGGGCGCAGTCACAGAAGTACTGTAACCGCGAGCCTCCAAGCGGTCCATCCTTTCTAAAAGGAGTTGTAGAACAGTGCCAACGCTGTTCAGATTCCTGGCATCAGTGTTTTCATCTTCCGAATCTGAGCCATTTCTGGAGGTATTGGAGGAAGATGTCAATGATGGGGATTGAGCACGCCGAACTGCAGGTTTTGCTGCCTTCTTATTGCTTTTCCTCTGCCTGGGACGGATGGCAGGCGTGGCATCTGCTAAACGTGATGCGTTCACCAAGATGGCGGATGTGGCATCTTCTTTCTCTAATTCTTGATGTGTAGTGACCTCCATCTTGTCTGTGGGCGTTTCCTCAGTCAGGTTGGAATTTGCCTCTGTTGCTACTGATGCAGCAGCAAGAGATTTTTTCTTGGAATCGGACAGTAATAGACGGGTCGCGATTCGTGCAGGAAGAGGAGTAGCCAGTAACTGAGATTGTAATTGTGGTGATGAGGCTGCCACGACAGCGGACGATGGGGGGGGTGGGGGGGATGGGCCAGAAGGGGCGGAGCCTTCCAAGTCTCCCTTTTTCGTCCCGGTTACAACCAACGCTGCAGCAATCAAACCGAGGGCAGATTTTTCTGCTTTCAGAGATGACTTGTGGGGATCCAAGCTGCTAAGGAGAGTTCCAACCACCTCCTCATGGAACATAGGGAAACTCTGCAGCTCCCTGGCTCCTTCTGCCAGCTCTGCAGGCCAGCTGTCAGGAAGACGTTCTGCCCTTCTAGTAAAAATTGAGGCAAAGAAGGTGTTAATTACCTCTGCCTTTTCCTCATCCTTTGTTACAATGTTCCCCTCTGTGTCCACCAAGGAGTGGAGGTTGTCCTTTCCCTTCCTCTTACTATTAATGTATTTATAGAAGGACTTTCTGTTGTCCTTCACAGTAGAGGCCAGTCTAACCTCCAAGTGTGCTTTTGCCTCCCTAATTATCTTCCTACAAGACCTAGCAACATCCTTAAACATTCTGTGGGTTGCCTCCCCTCTCTTCCAAAGGTGATACACCCTCTTTTTTTCCCTCAGTTCCATTAAAAGTTCATGAACCATCCAGGCTGGCCGTCTGCCCCGGCGGCTCATCTTCCGGCACATTGGCACAGCCTGTCCCTGAGCCTTCAACAATTCTTCATTGAAGTAGGTCCAGCTCTCCTGGACCCCTTTGTTTTTAAGGGATTTATCCCAAGGAACCCTCTGAATTAGTTCCTTGAGTAACCCGAAGTCTGCCCTCCGGAAGTCCAGAGTGGAGGTCTTCTTGCCGCCCCTCTTGGCTTGACCAAAAACCGAGAATTCAATTTTCTCATGGTCACTGGACCCCAAACACCCTCCAACCACCACATCGCCCACCAGTCCTTCCCTGTTGGTGAAGAGGAGGTCAAGCATAGCCTTGCCCCTGGTAGGCTCTCGCAGCACCTGGGATAAGAAGCTGTCCTCCATGCATTCTAAGAACCTCCTAGACTGTCTCCTCTCTGCTGTGTTGAGTTCCCAGCAGATGTCAGGCAGGTTGAAGTCACCCATGAGAACAAGGTCCGGAGATCTTGAGACAGCCCTAAGCTGCCTATAGAATGCTTCGTCAACATCTTCCTCCTGGTTTGGTGGTCTATAACAGACTCCAACTAGGGTGTCTGCCCTGATGGTCTTCCCTCTAATTCTTATCCACAAGCATTCACCCCAATCGTCCCTAATCTCCATCTCAATGGCATCTAGTGCCTTCCTGATGTACAGGGCCACCCCTCCACCCCTTCTTCCTCGCCTGTCTCTCCTGAAGAGCTTGTAACCGTCAATTGCAGTGCTCCAGTCATGTGAGTCGTCCCACCATGTCTCTGTGATGGCAACTACATCATAATTTTCCTGCTGCATCAAGGCTTCCAGCTCCTCCTGTTTGTTACCCATGCTTTGTGCATTAGTGTACATGCACTTCAGCTGGGCTGCTGGTTTCACCTCCGACTCTAGCTTGTCGCCCCCAGACTCTTGTCTGAGAGGGCTATTTTCAATAATCAATACAGATGACCAATGTGATCAAGTATTGTTCCTTTATTGTACGAGTATTGTACAATATTGTGTGTACCGAATGATGATGAGAGAGAGAGCGAAGAGTATAAGAGGGTATATATTAAGGGAACCTTTACAACTTATATAGACTCGGAGAGCATCGTTGGCATAGCTTCATTGGTTCCTCACTGACAAGAACGGAGACAGGGATGACAGCACTCAATATGAGTGATAGAAATCATCCAACTTTATTGTTCCACGCTTCATTATTTATAGTCTTATTTTATGCATAGTTAATTCTATTCTAATTTAACACATACTATTGGTTCATCTCTAAAAGGTTGGTGACCGTTTCAGGCTGTGCCTTTAAGAAAGGGACAATGCTGGGACACTCTGGCCGAATGTTTTGGTGAAGACAATGAAAACATCGATGTTCTAAATGAATTTCATTGGTAGATTGGTAGAATGCAGTTTTAAGTTTTGGAGCAGCTGGAGTTTTTTCTCCGTTCGCTCCTTTCCTTCTCCCTTCCAGCCTGTCTGCTTCTGGGCCCCTTGCCAGAGCAACCCTGAACAGATAAACAACTAATTCGCATGAGGCCTACTAATATTCTGCTTTCTTAATAACTGCCTTTTTCTCTCTTTCTAACCCTCTGTGCTGGGTTGAGGCAGCCCCCTTCCCCACCCCTGGCAACAATAAACACTCAGACAAACGGATTGCAGAAGTGATGGAAAGTTTAAATAGAAAGCAGTGAACCTTTACAGAAAAGCAAAAGCACAGTGACAAAGAAAGATCCCAAAACAGACCCAGAGAGATCCCATCCCCACCTGAGGGTATACCCGAGACCCCCAGGGCTCCTTCTTCCCCCTCCCATTGCTAGGCTAGTCTCAGCTGGCCAGATCTGAGACTGCCCATCCCCCCATGGCCTTGGGCCTAGCCAGGCCCAAAGCCAGGAGACATCTCCCCCAGTTACCGGCTGACGGAGGAGGAAGAAAAGAGCCCTGGGGGTCTCGGGTATACCCTCAGGTGGGGATGGGATCTCTCTGGGTCTGTTTTGGGATCTTTCTTTGTCACTGTGCTTTTGCTTTTCTGTAAAGGTTCACTGCTTTCTATTTAAACTTTCCATCACTTCTGCAATCCGTTTGTCTGAGTGTTTATTGTTGCCAGGGGTGGGGAAGGGGGCTGCCTCAACCCAGCACATTCTTTGGTAGCAGAGGATGGTTAAGGTGGGCAGGGGCTCTGCCCCCAACCCCTTTACACCCTCTTTGGGAAAAAAGGGAGGGGAGGGGGAGAGAAGGGGGTACAGGGGGGGAACCCTCCTCGGTCCAGAGGAGGAAATTTCATTCCTGTATTCTTGTTTTTTTTACTTTGCTGTATATTTCTGTATAAATATTGTAAATACTGTATATTTTGTGTACATATCTTGCATTTTCCACGTTGCTTGTAAAATATAGCATTCCTTCCGCTTCTCCAGTTGAGTTAGCTGTGGTTTTTTTCCTCTTTGTGGGGGAGAGTAAGCTAGGCCTTCTCTCTCAACCCACCACAAGGTTACATCATTATTTTACTACTCTGTGTTTTTTTCTACTCAGTCTAATTTCTCTTTTTCCCAGATCTCGTTTCCTCCTTATCTTGTTTGTCTCTTCTCAGGGGCAGCTTGACCTTAGCATATCAGGCTATCAGCACTTTTCCACAACTCCTACTCCATTGCTATATTTTCAACAGAAAGTCCTTCAAGGCCTGAATTGCACAGGTGTTCCTGGGACCCATGCCCCTTCTCCCTAAGCCAATCCTCAACAATTCCCCCATTTTTCTTTTGTGCAAGTAAGGCCTTGGAGGTTATCCTTTGAACACTTTACATGGTACAATTATAAACAAGTTTAACAATAATTAAAACTAGTACAATAACACCTAAAATCCTTAAAGCTTCTTTTATCAATTGTATAACCCACTGTGACACATTCCCAAATATTGATCTTAACCATTCATCCAAGGGACTTTTTACAATTATAATAGCGCGTGTATGATTCTTTAGCCACTTAATCTCAGCATGTATTGACACTCCATGATCTGACAGGTTAAAACAACACATTCCATCAAAATCTTCACACCCATGCCCTTGAGCTAACAACAAAAAATCAATTGCAGCACGATTTTGCAGTAACACATGTTTCAATGATTTTTGATCTAACAATAACTCTTCCAACACCTGAGCGGTAACATTTGCATTTTTTACTTACCAACACGCTAATTTTTCTACTGCACTCAAGGCTTTTACTGCAGCTGCACCTGGCATCATTATGCTCACAAAGGCTCTCATTGCATACCCCCATAATTCCACTTGGTCATTACAATTTAATGTTAATTGCTCAATTGTGCGTTTTTTTCCCTAGTTGTTGTGTTTGCTTTAAAAGTTTTAACCACTGAGTCTGAGATGGTGCTATCATGGATAAAGACCCTAAATAACAGGGACCCGCCACTGGGTTAGCTGGAATTCCTTGCCAAGCATGATCTCCACAAATCAAAAATATACCTGGTGGCAATGCTTTTGCTATATGATTATTCCATAAAAGAGGTATATTTCCATCCACAAAAGTCATTATATATTTGATAAGGTTTCTTAGGGCTAACATCAGTCCATCCTTGTGAGCTGTTTTGTATCTCAACCGGCACTTTCCCCAACTCTTTAACATCTGTTCAAAACCTTGCTGTCCTTTAAACATATCTCCAAATACAATACACATTCGAGTCCAGTTTCTCGATGTATTGCCAACCTGCTGAGAGCCCAATAATCACAGTTCTTCAGGATCATACGGTAACCGCTGAGACAGTCCCTTAATCAATAATGCACTGCAATTTGCCACTTCACTCTCATTACTACAATTATTACTACTATAATTAACAAACATATTTGCATCAAATTTGGGTATCCCTATTAAACACGTCTGAAAAGGTTCACCCACAGTTTGTAAGCTCAAACAAAATTTGTTATTGCCTGTCATGTTGGCCCATGTTACCCATAAAAGGCACGGCGCTTAAGTTGAACTAGTTAGAATGTTCTAACAGAGTTGTCATAATACATGTTCAAAGATAACAGACATTGTAAAGAAGAACTTAGATCTTAATAGTTCCGATCTTTACATTTCACTCCTCTTATTGACAGAGAATACTTGATTATGCCTGAACACATTGCACACAGAGATTAAGACACAAATGCAATCCTTAGCACTGTCTTTTACAATCTGATTTAGGGGTATGTTGCATCTTTATTTTCATTAATTGTTTAATGGTAGCAAGATTTCTTTAATCTGTAAAGGCAGATCTGGCCAGGCTCTAGCTTCACAGACAGAAAACTTGCAGGCAAACAGCAAGAGCAAAAGAGCTTCATTGCTTTGCCCACTATAAAATTACACATAATAATGTGGTTTTGTTCATCCTAGTAATTGTAATCTCTTATTAGTACCATTAAAAAACTTTTTGTTGCTATGGGGTATTCTCTCTTTCCCCCCCCCCCCTTTTTTTTTATTTGTTTGTTGTTTTCAACCTAAAATGAAAATGCATGTTGCGTTATGTAATGAATTTTTATTTTCCCTCTAGGTGTGTAAAATTATAGCAAACTGGTGAGATAACATATAAGTCCCTATGAACATTTTCTCTAATCACACAACAATCAAACAACCATAATATTCAGTCCTAATTCACATGGTGCTGTGGTACATTCTTCTGATTGATGCTTTTGATCCCAGACTATCATAACAGTTATTGTGATAGATGTTCGACTTCATGGGAAATTCTGTTTCCTCATAATCTTGATTCTTCTGCACATTAGCTAAGGAATACTTTAAAGAATGAATACCTATTTACTACAAACCTTAACTATATTACATGGAGCTCCTGTGAAATGCCTAGGCACACTACTAAGAAGGTTCGAACCAAAAGAAAATCTTACAATTTGAACTCATTGCTAAGTACGTGTACCTTACTGCAATTACTATGTACTAAGTACCTGTAAATACCAAATACTTACTATTCATTATGCTTACTAGGAAAACTTAGCAAAACTCTAAATAACACATCTCTGGAAGACATTACAATCAGAAATGATTAAATTAGCACTGTTGCTTTAAATCAGAACAGAACTTTGGTAGACTAGAGTCGTACCAGAAACTCCTGGTGGGGGGGGGGGGGGTGTTGGCGCTGTTGCGAGCCACTGCGGGATGGGGGGGGGGTCCGCTGCTGGTGCAAGCCACCGGGGCCACCCCTGCAGTCAGTGCTGCCGTGTCATTGGAGATGTAGGTGCCGCCTCTGCCGGAGCCGTCGGTGCCCGCTGGGGCCACTGGGGCCACCGCTACGGTCGGTGCTGCCGGTGTCGTCGGAGCTGTAGGTGCTGCCTTGGTCGGAGCCGTCGGTGCCCGCGGGGGCCATCTGGGCTCGCGGGAGGTGTGTGGTCGTAAGAATGCCGTAACTGTGAGCCTCCAAGCACTCCATTTTTTCTAAGAGGGGCCGTAAAGCAAAGTCGGCGCTGTTTGAATTCCTCAGCGTCGGTGTTGTCGTCTTCCGAATCCGAGCCGTCGATGGCGATACTAAAGGAAGATGTTGATGAACAGGATCGAACACACTGAGCCACAGGTTTTGCTGCCTTTTTTCGTCTTTTTCTTCACTTGTGGCGAACGGCAGTGGTGGTGGCTGGTGAACACGTTGTGGTCGCCCTACGATGTACCGGGGGCGGCCCCGGTCGATACTTTTCAAACACATCGTTCGGTTGCAATTCAGATACAACTGGCGCTGCATCTCATCCTGACAAAGTTGCTGTAACTGCAGCAGCCATCCGCTGTTCTAACTTATATTTTTTAATACAGCCACGGCTTTTGAAGCTTGATAGCAGTTTTATCACCATCTATGACCAAGTCCCACAGTTTGTTTCCATATTCTCTCCAACAAGTTTCATCAAAATAACTATCTCCGCTAGGGAAATACCCTAAAGCAGATCCATGAGCTACAAGCCCAGGAATTATCTTAGATGATATGTCTGCCTTTCGTTTTTCTAAAAAACATTGAAGTAATGAGAGCACTACCTCTTTTTCCATGATAGCTAAGATATATTTCTGCAAAACCAGTGGAACCTTCTGTCAGTGGAGACAAGGTGTAACACAGCACCCAGTCTAAATACTAAATTCTGAGTGAACTACAGAACTAGCAGGGTGTTTTTTTCCTTTTCTTCCCCCCTTCAACTCTCCCTGCATCTTAACATTTTATAGGGAAGATGCCAAGAAATAGTATATCCTGAGTCCAAAAGGCCACATTCTTTAGGAAGAAGTATAATGGATCACTTCTTGGAGGAGAAAATAGCTGCAGGTAAACACTCTGAGTAACAGCAACTGGGGAAAAGAGAGCAAAGTAAGATTTTCTTCCTAAGGACTACGCAAAACCATTGCCTAACATATCAGCTCCTGGGCAGATGAGAAGTTGGGCTAGATCTGTCACCTAACAGTTACTCGCATGTAAGAGGAACATCTTTGAACCACCTAGTTTTGACACTCCTTTACTGAAAAGTAAATTGGCATGCAGGCTTTTCTTTCCCTCCTGATGTTAACCAACACAAAACTTCAACAGTTCTTTGGATATTTTAAGTTTTGCTTGATGGTTTTAGTAACACATCCTGCTCATATTTTCCTCTGTTCATACTGACAGATCCACATTCATACTGACAGATCCACTGTGAATAATGTCAAATGCTTGAGCTCTTTTCACTGTTTGGCTCCAGAGCATTAGTCTATGGGAACAAGGAATATAACTTAAGATTTCCAATTTGTCAGGGACAGTGACCTACTGTTACAAAATTTCAGTAATCTCTGCTTTAGATTTTTCTGACAGGTGAGTGATATTTTTTTTTAACTGAGAATTTCAGGAATATGTAGCATATATGAAGGATAAGTTCAACCATGGGATCATGAGCCCTTCCTCTCAGTTTCACAGCCAAACAGGACAGAAAAGAGACTGAGACAAAGTTTCTGTAGATTGATGGATCTGTAGATAAAATTTTCAGTCCATATCTGTTCTGTTCATGTAGTTTGGAGATCTCCCAGATATTTAACTTCAGGACTTGTTCAAATTTGCACAAGAAGAAATCAAATAAGCAAATAAAAAGATTAAAGTTTAAGGATACCAGAATACTTTGGTCCCCCCTTGTCGGGAAGAGTGCAATGGAGATTATGACAAGCACCAATATGGTTAAAGCATAACTCAACTTTATTCTGACATCTCTTGCTTTTATAGGCCTCTAAGGTCAAGCTTATTTACACAGTGCTCTGCGTAGCTAGTTTCTGTGATTAGCAACTCCTTCTTTCCAAGGTCAGACAGCTGCAGAGCAGCTTTTTTCATCAGCTGCCAGGTCTTCTTTTCTCAGCCTTTTGTGCTGCTCCAAGGGCGAGTTGCCCACTGCCCCAGCTCCTACACTTCTTCTCAGGCCTGATAGTGTTGATTGTTCATTATTCCCATCAGGCATCCACGTTCTGCCAAGAAATCCTCTGCAATACCCCCTTTTTAATTTTTGAACAATCCATGCTTGGGAGATGATTTTTGTGGTCACTGATACACAGCAATACTTTCGAGGTCAATCTCTTTTTGGCCCATCAAAGAGTCCACAAATTCAACACAGTTTTCCAACAACACACTAATCAGGCAAAGCAACATCAATAGCATTACAGTCACAGTCAGCAATATTAATAACCCAGTTTTAACAATCAAAAGAAATTAACCATAGAATTCTCATCCTTTACACAATCCTTTAAACCAACCTTCATTATCAATCTGCAAATGTGTTACTCACTATTCCAGTTCTTGAATATGCTAAATAACAGAATCATACAACATAATTTTTTAGACTTTTAACAACTATGATCTTACTCTAACAACAAAATCTATAGCAGTTCTGTTTTACAAGGTAGCTTACACCATGCTGTTGGCTCAACATAGGTGGGCTTCATAACAAAAGGTAAAACAATCATATAGAACAAAACTATTTTGCTAGTTATGGTCTTGATTTCAACATGTGTCACAGCATCATGGCTGAACCAGAGGGTTTTAGCGCATGCGCAGGGCCAAAGTTGCGCATTCTCACACCTGAATCACGAGGTGTTACCACTCAAGCTGCAAGAGATGGCCACAGCCAGAGAGGATGAGACCACCCCGGATCCATTTCCAGAGCTTTCTGAGATGCCAGCCAGTCCACCAATGGTATTTTTTCTCTACAATACCTTAGTTAAAAAAAACAGAAAAGTTTCCTAACTTGGCTATAACACTGCAATGTTTTCTCACCATTAGGCTGTTAGGCCACTGTCACCCACCAGGGAGGAGAGGCCTAGACGAGCAGTTGTTCGCCCTCCACAACAACCAGAGAGGTTGGTTCTGTTAAGGCTCTGAAGTTTCTCTCACCCTACATGGTTGATTCAAAAGAAATCAAGGCTATTCCCTTTTTCTGTTGTTTCTTCCTTTCTCAGGAGGAGGGCTCACACTACCTGTTGCACCATGCTGCATCCAGATGTTGAGGTGGTTGATCAAAGGTGGCTTAAAATGCTAGTTTATTCACTGTTGGGTGTCTCAATTTGTGCTGTTATCCTTATTTTTGTTACTTCCGTTCTTATCTCAATAATTCCATCCTTATCTCAATAATTGTTGTAAATAAGTTGTTTTCACAGTTCCTGTTAATGGTTAGTTATTGTTAATTGTTCACACAGGTTATAATAAAGTTTATCTTCTATAAAGCTTAGCTAACAACTCTATAACAAACAAAATCAAAAGGCAACAAAACTATATAACTCTAACCTAACATTCTTTGCATACATAAAAACAAGCAAGTTTGACATTATTACTTAATTATGACAGACTGTTGAGTTAACATAAATCCAGGAAAATATATTCTCCAATCACGCAGTAATCAATCATAATATTCAGTCTTAAGTCAGATGTTTCTTGATACATTCTTCTCATTGTTGCTTTTGGTCTCAGATTATTATGATAGTCATTGTGATCAGTGTTAGGTGGTTCTGGTGATTTTCAGCTTCATGGGAAATGTTGTTTTTCCATCTTCTTGATTCTTGTGCTGTCCATTGAGATGCTTGCAGTACTGCTTTTTTTTAAAAATATAATCCTTAAAGCTATTATGAATACAAAAAAACCCACTAAAACATTTCATTTTATAATATACCTATATCAAACCCTTAACTTATGCTAATACCAAAAATCCTTTAAAACTTATAAAACTATGTTAAAATTAAATTATCAAATCAATGTCAAAAAGAGAAAAAGAACAAGAAAGAGATGCCATGGCACACAGAAAAGGAAACAAAAGAAAAAGAAGGGTATAAACCATGAGAAAAATTTAAAATTTAGACTCATAAAACAACTTAGTCTACTTAAACTTGCCCATCATCACTAATATATACTATTATTATCATATCTATTACAATAAAAAACAAATCATAATAATAAATTATAATTAAGGTATGCTTATTGTATTTATTATTAATACTTATTACTTGGTATACCTTATTCTAGTTACTAAATACTTATCATAAGTATTCACTATTCATTATATACACTGTTAAAAGTCAACCACCACAAATATCAAAATAATAAATCTTTAAAACACATTACAATCAAAAATAATGAAATTAGTACTGTTACTTTAAATCAGAACACAACTTCCATAAACTACAGTCTTATCAAAAAAAGAAAGAGGGGGGGGAAGGGTGGCTGGCTAGGTCAGCAAAAATGCTGCAACCACAAGGCAGGAGAAGGGGGGGGAACTGATCATCCTGCTTATCAAGCATTAGTAGCCTTATTTTCTGAATTAATCCAATTCAGATGGCACAGATCAAAGCAGGCTATCCAATGCTGGAATAATTACATAAAATGGGGTACGCTATTAGACATTCTGATTTAGAATGGGCTAGATATAATTGCAAAAATCCGAATGCAATCATTAAAAAATTGGCTGAGAGTGTGACTGACCTATGTTGCGAACATACAGTCGAAAGATATGCTGTGGTGCTGGGCTCCTGCATAAGTCAATTGCAGAGAGAATTTAAATGTTATGAGGAAAAGATTCATTCTTTGAAGGAAATGAATGATGACTTAGAAAATTAATGGAGGAAAGGGCACAGAACCAGACACTCCATGATTTATCAGCCGTACAAACTAAAGAAATTAAAGGGGCAAGGGTAGCTCTAAGAATGCAAAGCGAACCCCAAACTTTATAATCTTGGCGGGAACCAAAGGGACAAACGGGTGTTAGCTGCCGGATCCCATTCACCAACTTCTCCTGCCTACTGGCTGCCCGAGCCACAAGCAGTGGACGCTAACTGGGTAGGGGAACTGAGTCTGCCAACAACGGCGGGCACGATAATGGCGAACTTCTCTGCACTATATACGCTGGGAGAAGAACCATGCGTCTCGCCGCAGCGGGCCGTTCCCTACTCAGCTCTGACAACCCCGTACCAGCTGGGAGCTTTTACTGCTTGCTCTACAGCCGTGCGACAGGTGCGAGCCTCGCTGCAAAACCAGCCAAATCTACCTGCCGCTTACCCAATGAGCCTGCAGCCCGAATCGAACCCCTTCGCCCTGCAGCTGGCAAGTCTACAGCCTGGACTACCCATGGCTCATCTGGTAGACGCAACAGTGCATCCCAACGCAGGCAAACCCCAAAATAAAAAAACTACGACTGCCCGATCGACACAACCCCCTTCGGATTGCAGCTCTGGGGAGGCTAGCTTGGATGAGGACAACAGAAGACAACGGCGCATCTGCCCTGTGATCAAACAAGAGATCACAAAGAGTCGCTGCGGCGCCACAACCACCATGTGGATTCATCCTTACTCCGCTTCGAAACTGAGTGAGATACGGGAGAAATTTACCCGGGAACCAGAAGAATCGGTTACTGACTTTTTACTTCGAGTCTCAAACACGGGAGGTGATGAAAATTTTTTGAGTGACAAGGAAGCGAGAGGCAACTGGGGGTATGAGGTCTTTCTGTTCCCAGGGCCAGAGGGAAACCTTTCTTTAACCACGCGAATTGTCTACTGGGCTGGCAGCCTCTTCAGAATAGACAGGGGGGAACCATATGAAGTGAAAGTAAACAGTGCACCTGAACTGTTTGTAGCTATTAGGAAGCTTGCCTGCGTACAAGCGATGCACCACAGATCACTTTTTGACTCTCCCCTGGATGCCCCGATCGAACCTATGCTACTTGAGATTCTTATTAGGGGTATGCCTGCAGCCTTAAAGGCACATACCAATGTATTAAAAGGACAGATTGAACAAACACTTGAGCGAAATCTTGACCCAAGAAACACCCCAGAGCACGTTATGACTTGGCAGGAGCTTTTAGTGGACCTTTCCTGTAATGGCAAGGGCCTTGGATACACAGACCATATGCTCACAGCTAAGCCAAGTGAGGTGATACACCAGTATGGCACAGGCAGATGCAATGATGTGACACCACCAAATGGCAGAACACGTGAGGTTCGCCCAGCAAAAGCATTCCCCCAAGCAAGCCCCCGCAGCAGCCCAGAGCAGAATCAACGCTACAACCGAGGACAACAGGACTACTACAGAAGAAACAGTTTTCCCAGTGAATTTAAAAGATCCTATTCACCACCTGGAAGCTGGTACCAGCAAGCACTTGCTTTGGGAGTGGCTGAGTATCGTTTGAAGCAGCTGTCAACCCAGCAAATCAAAGAAATAGTGATCGCCATGACAAGAAAAGGTGACCAGAGGAGAGAGCACCACAGCAATAGCCCCCCCAAAGCAGTTTCACCAAACAAGGGAACCAATCCTTTTCTGCCTCAACCCCACAGTCCCCAGGACAATAAAAAAAAACTAAACATGTCAGCGATCGATCCAGGCCTCCCTCACTGCTTCATACACGCTTTACAACGGTCTGAAAATAGGGCCCTTCTGTTCTCCCCAACGGCATTCAAAGGTACTGAAAAGAGGTATTCTGAATGGGAAAAGGGACTCTTGTCCCTAACCCGAGCCGCCAAAGAGGCGGAGAAGCTGTGCACTACACAGGATATTATGGTACAAGGCCCTTTCCTTCTGTTAAAAGTAATCCTTAAAGGAACTCCTCCACGAGAGGGGATTGCACAGCTTATGCCTCTAAGAGAAGGGCCCACAAAAGTGTCCAAACTGCAACAGCCTGTGAATTTAGATGCTGTTCTATTATGCCAGCCATACAAGCCATCCCCAATTCAAGTAGCGCCTGGACTGGCCATAAACTCCAATACAGAAGGAGTATGGTTCACAGACGCATCCTCCTGTAGAGTGGGATCACAATGGCAATATAAGGCTGCAGCCCTGGAGATTGGCACAGGCCAAACTGTAACTGAAGAGGGCAAAGGCAGTGCACACGTAGGGGTAGAAGTGGTTTCAGGCTTAACGATGGCCGTAGCCACCAGTGCAGCCACAGGAACCCATACCATTGAGGCTCTCAGGCACTGGTTCAGCATTCTGCCAATGCCTGGGTGTGTTCAAAGCCACAATGGGTCACGCTTCACCGCAGCCTCAGTACAGGACTGGGCTCGAAATGAAGGGGTCAAATGGGTGTTCCATACCCCATACTACCCACAAGCAAATGGCATAGTGGAGAGGACAAATGGTCTCATAAAAAACATGCAAACGCATCTAAAGGTAATTGGAGTACATGATTGGCCCAAGCAGTATTCATTGTCAATAACCGCTGGGGTGGTTATGGAAGCCCCAAAATAAAGGCATTCTGCCCAGGTGACCCAACAATGAATGTTAGCCAAGTGCCAGATGAGCCAGAAGGTAATGCACCGCCATCACTCTTTCAAATTCAAGCAGGCCAACCTGTGTTAGTTAAGTTGCCATCAATTGGCATAGTCTCTATGACACTGGCCAAACCCAGAGAGCTGTATGCCTGGGAAGGTATAGACATAAATGGGAAAACACACCACATTAGTGCTAGGTGGATCATCCCAGACTATTGACTGACAGGCCCAGTTTTACCTACCATGGGCAGGTTTGTTTCTTTACAGGGCAAGAACCAGCTCCAATAAAGCATACTACATCTGGTGAGCAAGGATTTCTCCTGCAGAGACACAAGCATATCAATGGGGTGGACGACTGAAGAAAGCTGACGGAGAATTACCCAAATAAGGATTGATTGGACTAAAACTGACATTGTTCCTAGTTATATGGTTTATGATATTGTTCATAGAATGTTCGAAAGTGACTTTTATGTGTTTAATGTAAGTTGTTCTGTTTCATGAAGGGAGAGAGAGGATCCTCAATCACAAGGATAATTATTCTTGATATAGATACAAAACTGCCCACGGGCAATGGGGTGGATTGTGCTGGTTGGACATGACTAGGCCCAAAACAGGTTTCAGTAAGATCCCTAAGAAGCTGGGGGAGATAGACAAAAGGAAACATGTACCAGTAAAAAGCTAGCCAAATGTGTTTGGCAGGTATCCTGAGCACTCACCGCTGTACTGATGCCCAGAAGGTGATTGGCTAAGTTTCAAATCACTTTTCTGCCAGTGGTCAGTTTTGTTTCAAAAAAAGCAGTTAAATAGAGGGGTTCTTCAGTAACCCGGCCCCTTTTTTTTCCCTTTGGTTCTGGCTCGTCTTCAGCCAGCGAGGTGTGTGCTACTCGCCCATCCCCCTCCACCAGCATCCACCACATGTACTCCAGTTTCACTTTCAGTGTCAGGCAACGTGCTTGGGTTTTATTTTTACTTTTCCTTGGCTTTACAAAAATTATACCGAGAACAGAATTCTGGATTATAAACTTTCCTGCCCGCTGCTCTCAACACCAGGTCTTGGACTGATTCAGAATCTCCGGACTGAATATTGCTTCGTAAGTGATTCTGATTATTGACTTCATAAAGCATATTGGACATTAATATCCTTCTCACCCTCTGCCTTTGCTCCACCAGGGAGCAAAGGAGACCCACCTTGTCACTGAATCAGGAATTGCGGCTCCTCACTCTCCCACTTTGAGTTTGATATCAGGAGTGTAGTTACTCTAGATCAAAGCCTTCCTCTATCTAAAGTGTTCACATCATTAGTATTACCAACATTTTGTGTAAGTAATTCCCCACCGGATACCCAAACCTAAACAAATTGTAAATAGGTTTATTAACGTTTGGCGCGGAAAAGTTATTATTAATAAAATAAATTAATTCCTTTTATTAATTGATCATCCCGCTTATCAAGCGTTAGTAGCCTTATTTTCTGAATTAATTCAATTCAGGCACCAACAAAGATGTTAAATAAGCCTTGCCCCAGGAATGATCCCTGAGGGACTCCAATTGTCCCTTATCGGACGACGGAGATAGGAATCAATACGGCTGACCAATGTGATCGAGTATTGTTCCTTTATTGTCCCAGTGTTGCAGGCCGATGGTGCAGGCCTGAGGTGCAGGCCTATAGAGCAGGCCTGTAGTGCAAGTATAGCACAGTAAAGTGAAGAAGAACAGGAGACAGGAAAGGCAGAAGTGCGTAGCAAGGCAACTACTACAACTTATATAAACTCAGAGTGCCTTGTTGGCATAGCTCCATTGGTTCCCTATGAGTGACCACACATTGCACTATTACAGATTATTGGTCCAACTACTAATGACACAACGAGGTTGTTGATGCAGGTGCATGTCCTGTTGTCCCAAGATAACTGTCCATGTTTATAGCTACCAGTGTCTTGTTTTAGTTACATGCTGCAGGCACAGCACTGTTTTGCTACACTGCTAGCTGACTCTGCTGACTTGCTGGAACGAGTCCAGAGAAGGGCAACGAAGTTGGTGAGGGGCTTGGAACACAAGCCCTATGAGGAGAGACTGAGGGAGCTGGGGCTGCTTAGCCTGGAGAGGAGGAGACTCAGGGGTGACCTTATTGCTCTCTACAACTACCTGAAGGGGGGTTGTAAACAGGCAGAGGTTGGTCTCTTCTCCCAGGCAGCCAGCACCAGAACAAGAGGACACAGTCTCAGGCTGCGCCAGGGGAAGTTCAGGCTGGAGGTCAGGAGGAAGTTTTACACAGAGAGAGTGATTGCCCATTGGAATGAACTGCCCGGGGAGGTGGTGGAGTCGCCGTCACTGGAGGTGTTCAGGAGGAGACTTGACAGGGTGCTTGGTTACATGGGTTAGTTGATTAGGTGGTGTTGGGTGATAGGTTGGACGCGATGATCTTGAAGGTCTCTTCCAACCTGGTTTATTCTATTCTATTCTATTCTATTTATGCTGAGCATGGCCTACCATCATGTCAGGCTCTAGGCCTGCACTGCCAGATTGCTCACACTGCTCGTCGCTGGCATTGCCACAGTCCCTGGCCTCCACTTAGCCATGGACCATTGACAGTCACCCTTTGGGTGCAGCCATCAAGCCAGTTCTGTATCCACTGAATGGTTCATCCATGGAACCCATCCTGCACCAGCTTGGAGACCAGGATGTGGTGCAGGACAGTGTCAAAGGCTTTTCTCATGTCCAGGTGATGACATCAGCTGCTTGACCTTCATATATTGATGTTGTGACCTTGTCATAAAAGGCCACCAAGTTTGCCAGGCAGGATTTACCCTTGGTGCAGCTGTGCTGATTGTGCCAAATCACCTCTTTGTTACTCTTCTGCCCCAGCAGTGCCTGCAGGTAGATCTGCTCCATGATCTTATGGGCACAGAGGTGAGACTACCTGGCCTACAGTTCCCTGGGTCATCTCTCTTTCCCATCCCGAAAATGGAGTTATGTTTTCCGTTTTCCAGTCCCTGAGGACCTCCCCAGACTGCCAGGACTTTTGGAATATGATGGAGACTGGTTTAGCAACCTCCTCCCCAGCTCCCTCAGCACACCTGGGTGTATCCCATTGGGTCCCATGGACTTGAACACTTCCAGTTTCTTCAGGTAATCACAAACCTGATCTTCACTCACCATGGGCAGTATCTTCTTCCAGCCCCTGCCATTATCGTCCATTATTCTGGGAGTGCAGCTGGAGCCCTTGCCAGTAAAGACTGAGGTAAAGAAGTCACTGAGAACCTCAGCCTTCTCCATGTCACTTGTCACCAGCTCACCTGTTTCCTTTCTGAGGGGGCCCACACCCTCCCCAGTCTTCTTTTTACAGTCATTCCATAAATTGACTGATGAATGACAGGGCCTTGGCTAGGGTGTAACAGAATCATAGAATCAAGCAGGTTGAAAAAGACCTGAGAAATCATCAAGTCCAACCTATAAATATAAGCTGCCAGCGCTGGAAACAATGAAGCAACAATTTGTGAGAAATGGGATTATGCAAGGAATGTCATAGCCATGACTTCTCCACACACTTTCATTTTGTTAGTTCCAGGTCGGCATGTTACAGCTGGATTTTGTTATATTTTCTAGAATTATGAGTCCTCTTTTCTAAAGAGGACTGTTGCTGAACAAGATTTTGAAAGTGAGTTGATGATTGCCATGCTGGGATCTTGCTCTGCATGAGCAACTATATGGGTTGCTTAATGACATTGCCAGAGCAGTTCAGTAGAGAAGAATTTCAGATGAAGCTCCCACATTGACCTTCTTTGGAGAGGCCCTACACTGAAAAATGCTCTCTCCACCTATCTGTATATTTTCAGTGGACTGTGGGTTGAAAAGAACAGAGAAACATTCAATTTCATCTTTTAGCTATCACTGCCTCATTCTAGTTTTGGAAACTAAGTGACTAGATAACCATACCATGTTTTGTCTTACTGTCACTAACAGCCAGGCCGTCCTGGAAGAGAAGCTTCCTCAAAATGCAAGACTATTTCCTTGGCTTTCTAGGTAAACCTGATCAGATCTGTCACCTTCCTGCACAATATCCTCCTCAACATCCAGGCAAAGACAACACTAAACACTTTTGTCTTGTCAGGCTGCCTGCAAGTAATCAGACTTGGAAGTTTTTCATTCATAATGAATTTGTCCATATAGCTGAAGGTGTCACTAAACAACTGCACTAGAGAGCCACCAAATTTGCGGACCACCCTCTCAGCTGTGCCATCAGCTGTACACCTGCTGGCCTTCCACCAGGATGAGAGGCACAGATACCCAGGCTTAGCCTTCATTACAACCACCCACATCACTGCAGTGCCTCACATCTGCCCAGTGAAATCCTCCTGATTCCAATCCAGGCAGGGGAATAAGGCAAAGAAATGGTGGAACAAAGCAAGCCTTGGCTTCATTATTGAAGCAACACAGGTATAGGAAGGCCAAAAGATATGCCCCAAACTAGAAAGCAGCTCCTACAGAAAATACAGGCAGGAGTTGAAAACACACCTCCTGACTGCAAGGCCACCTTCTCTCCCTGAGGCCACACACGGATTGGAAAGAGAAAGACCTGCTTGCAGCAAGAAAGGTTCTCCTTTGGGATTTCACTGGCTCATGTGTTCTGGTTAACACTGGGAGGAGGTGGGAGAGAGAAAAGTGGGCATTATTGTGTCCGTGCTTCTAGCAAAAACTTCAGCAGTAGCTGTTGTTAGAGGTCTCAATAGAACCAGCTGTGTCTCTGCCCTGGCCAAGGACCACTACACTATACCAGAGGTTGGAACAAGGCTTTCAGGCTTTTTCAGTCTTTGTACACCAGGATTTTGAGAGGGACAGCCCTCCCACTGCTGCACTCAGGACAGGGTTATTTGTAAATCAAGCCTACAGCAAAATCCCTAACAGGAAGTATGGGAGGATGTCTTTGGCAAAGACAGCTTTCCATTGAGAATATAAATTTTTAACATAAAAATGAAAAACGAGTAAAAACTCCCTAAAAAGGGTGGGGGGTGAGGGGATGGAGGAGTGGAATCGGGGGATGCTAGGAAGATGCCTATCAAGGAGCCTCCCTTTGCATTGCTGGGCTGAGCTGTCTTGGTTAAAAAGAGCCCTCTAGTGGTCAGTTGTAATACTGCAGCACAGGCTAAAGGTAACTCAACACTTCATTCAAAGAGCAAACATATCACAGTATCACAGTATCACAGTATCACTAAGGTTGGAAGAGACCTCGAGGATCATCGAGTCCAACCTGTCAGCACAGACCCATGACTAGACCATGGCACCAAGTGCCATGTCCAATCTCCTCTTGAACACCTCCAGGGACGGTGACTCCACCACCTCCATGGGCAGCCCATTCCAATGACTAATGACTCGCTCAGTGAAGAACTTTCTCCTCACCTCGACTCTAAATCTCCCCTGGCACACCTTGAGACTGTGTCCCCTTATCCTGGTGCAGGTTGCCTGGGAGAAGAGACCAACCCTTTCCTGGCGACAACCACCTTTCAGGTAGTTGTAGAGGGCAATGAGGTCACCCCTGAGCCTCCTCTTCTCCAGGCTAAACAACCCCAGCTCCCTCAGCCTCTCCTCATAGGGCTTGTGTTCAAGGCCTCTCACCAGCCTTGTTGCCCTTCTCTGGACACATTCAAGTGTCTCGGTGTCCTTCTTAAACTGAGGGGCTGTTGCAGTTTGAGCTGGGTGCCCCCCTGCAATGTTTACTTCCTGTGTCCAGAAGTCCAGCCCAGAGGGATGGACACAGGAAATTATGTAGTATTTCCTACCACAATTCTTTGCACCCACTATAAGATCCAGTGCGGAGTCTAGCACTATCTCTTTTCTTCCTCCTCCATCAGCCGGTAACTGGGGGAGATGTCTCCTGGCTTTGGGCCTGGCTAGGCCCAAGGCCACGGGGGGATGGGCAGTCTCAGATCTGGCCAGCTGAGACTAGCCTAGCAATGGGAGGGGGAAGAAGGAGCCCTGGGGGTCTCGGGTGTACCCTCAGGTGGGGATGGGATCTCTCTGGGTCTGTTTTGGGATCTTTCTTTGTCACTGTGCTTTTGCTTTTCTGTAAAGGTTCACTGCTTTCTATTTAAACTTTCCATCACTTTTGCAATCCGTTTGTCTGAGTGTTTATTGTTGCCAGGGGTGGGGAAGGGGGCTGCCTCAATCCAGCACAATTCTTGGTAGCAGAGGATGGTTAAGGTGGGCAGAGGGTCTGCCCCCAACCCCTTTACATTCTTGGCAAGCCAGCCAGGAGTAGGAGTTGGTTACTGTGGCTACTCTGCAGATCGGATTGCAAAAGATAAGGGAGTTTAAAATTTGGTTCTGGGCGTCGTTTTGGTTTTTGGCAGTTGGGGGCTCATGTGTTGTGTTGGGGCGATTGTGTTAAGTTCTTCTGGATTGCAGGGGGATACCTGGTGCGTGACCGGTGGCACAGAGTCTCTCCTGCTATTTCAGGCAGGGGTGATTCTTAACCATCAGAATGGGGGCACCGCTTGAGAATGTGGGACCTGCCCTTCCCCCAACCTTTATTCTCTGTGGAGCGGTAAAAGCAGCAGGGAGTGAAGTGGGGGAGGGGCAGCGGCGAGCAGCTCAAAGTCAGGTCCGTTCTCGCTGTGGGGTAGGGTCAGCTGCGGCGAGCGGGCGAGCTCGGCTCCCTGTGGGAGAACGGGGACTCCAGCTGAAAGCTGTTCTCAAGGGCCCTGAGGACGTGCTTATGGCTTTTGCGGGAGGAGGCGTTTGAATGCCCGAGGGGTGGAGGTGATTTTGATTCTGTAACGGGGCGATAGACGTGGCCGGAGCCCTCCTGTATGCTCGGGCGGCGGGTCCGGCCATGCGCTCGGAGCGGCGCCGGTGGCCCCCGGCTGTCCACTCGGGCTGCGGCGGCGGCAGGTCCAGCCGTGCGCTCGGAGCGGCGGCGGCGGTCCTGGCTGTGCGCTCGGGTTGCGGCGGGGCCGGCCCTAGTCTCTTTCCCGACTTTTTCGGACGAGTTCCGAAAATGACGCCGAGCACCTGGCTCCACCTCCCTTCTTCTCACTAGGTTGTGGTGCAGCCCCTCCCTCCGCGAGGGGAGGGTTAAGTTGTTGGATGCTGTCACGTTTTGGTACACAAACGCCTAGTGGGAAGGCGGTGTACTGTGATATGCATCTGTAGAGTTTGGGCCGCGGCTGGAAGCGGTCAGCCCTGGGCTTGAGATAGGTCCGTGCAGGGTTGTGAAAGGCTCAGCGTGATGTTTTCCTGGACGGGTGGAGAAGCAGTTAGAGCCTGATTGTTCTGACTGGCTTGCCCCAGGGGTGGAAATATGCCGCTGAGTAAATAGAGATGGGAATAAAGGTTTGGTTGAGAAGTTGTGAGGTTCTTTCCAGGTGACCAGGATGTCCAACGGATCCATGAAGAGCCTGCACCGCAGAAGAGTGAACTCTGCATCGCCGAGAGGTTCTACTAGATGAGGGAAGAAGAACTGGAATGGACTGACACTGGAGCCTGAATGAGAGACTGTTTGGGTGGACGCCCAGATGAAGATATGGACTTCGCCGAACATGTCATCAGAAGATTTCTGATTTAATGATGTGTTTGGGTGCAAAGATTATGGTATGAAATAAGGGGTGGCGTGTTACAGTTTGAGCTGGGTGCCCCCCTGCAATGTTTACTTCCTGTGTCCAGAAGTCCAGCCCAGAGGGATGGACACAGGAAATTATGTAGTATTTCCTACCACAATTCTTTGCACCCACTATAAGATCCAGTGCGGAGTCTAGCACTATCTCTTTTCTTCCTCCTCCATCAGCCGGTAACTGGGGGAGATGTCTCCTGGCTTTGGGCCTGGCTAGGCCCAAGGCCATGGGGGGATGGGCAGTCTCAGATCTGTCCAGCTGAGACTAGCCTAGCAATGGGAGGGGGAAGAAGGAGCCCTGGGGGTCTCGGGAGTACCCTCAGGTGGGGATGGGATCTCTCTGGGTCTGTTTTGGGATCTTTCTTTGTCACTGTGCTTTTGCTTTTCTGTAAAGGTTCACTGCTTTCTATTTAAACTTTCCATCACTTCTGCAATCCGTTTGTCTGAGTGTTTATTGTTGCCAGGGGTGGGGAAGGGGGCTGCCTCAATCCAGCACAGGGGCCCAGAACTGGACACAGTACTCAAGGTGCAGCCTAACCAACGCAGAGTACAGGGGCACAATGGCTTCCCTGCTCCTTCTGGCCACACTATTCCTAATGCAGTCCAGGATGCCATTGGCCTTCTTGGCCACCTGGGCACACTGCTGGCTCATGTTTAGGCAGGTGTCGATCAGTACCCCCAGGTCCCTCTCTGCTTGGGAACTCTCCAGCCACTCTGACCCCAGCCTATAGCTCTGCATGGGGTTGCCATGGCCAAAGTGCAGAACCCGGCACTTGGACTTGTTACATGCCATTCCATTGGATTCTGCCCATCTGTCCAGTCAGTCGAGGTCCCTCTGCAGAGCCTTTCTACCCTCTAACTGACTAACATCTGCTCCTAACTTGGTGTCATCTGCAAACTTGCTGATGACTAACTCAACCCCCTCATCCAGATCATCAATGAAGATGTTAAAGAGGACGGGGCCCAGTACTAATCCCTGGGGGACGCCAACTGGTGACTGGCCGCCAGCTGGATGTGGCACCATTCACCACCACTCTCTGGGCTCAGCCCTCCAGCCAGTTCCTAACCCAGCACAGAGTGTTGCAGTCCAAGCCATGAGCTGACAGCTTAGCCAGCAGTTTGCTGTGGGGGACTGTGTCAAAGGGCCTGCTGAAGTCCAAGTAGACCTCATCCACAGGCCTCCCCACGTCCACCAGATGGGTCACCTGATCATAGAAGGAGATCAGGTTGGAGAGGCAGGACCTGCCCTTCCTAAATCCATGTTGGCTGGACCTGAGCCCTTGGCTGTCCTTCAGGTGCGCAGTTATATCTCTAGGTCCCTTCTTTTAAGTACTCAGTGATAATGTGTAAACTGCAAAGAGCTACTTAAACCACACTGTCATCTAAACCTCCCCATGGCACATCGTTCAGGAAAGTCCAAGAAGTGAAAATATATTTGAAAAAAGTTTTTCTCATTATTCACTCTTTCTTTTCTTGGCCTTTCTTGCTCAAGATAGGCCAAGGCGGGGGGGGGGGGGGGGGGGGGGGGAAGAACATGTTTCTTCTCCTCCTTATCTCTTTTTTTTCTAATTGCCCTTTTTCGTTAAAGAAAGACCAGGAAGAGAAAAAAATTGCAAGTTATTTCTTCTACCTCTTCTCTCTGTCTTTTTCTCCATAGAATAGAATAGAATAGAATAGAATAGAATAGAATAGAATAGAATAGAATAGAACAGAACAAAACAGAACAGAACAAGTTGGAAGAGACCTTCAAGATCATCATGTCCAACCTATCATCCAACACCACCTAATCAACTAAACCATGGCACCAAGCACCCTATCAAGTCTCCTAAACACCTCCAATGACGGTGACTCCACCCCTTCCCCGGGCAGCACATTCCAAATGGCAATCACTCTCTCTGTGAAGAAATTCTTCCTAACATCCAGTCTGAACCTCCCCTGGCACAGTTTGAGACTGTGTCCTCTTGTCCTGGTGCTGGTTGCCTGGGAGAAGAGACCAACCCGCACCTGGCCACAACCTCCCTTCAGGTAGTTGTAGACAGCAACAAGGTCTCCCCTGAGCCTCCTATTCTCCAGGCTAAGCAACCCCAGCTCCCTCAGTCTCTCCTCATAGGGCTTGTGTTCCAAACCCCTTACCAACTTTGTTGTTTAGAGAACATGTTCCAGCAAGTCAACATCCTTCTTAAGCTGAGGGGCCCAGAACTGGAAAATCTTTTTCTGGTCTAAACCTTTTTCAAGAAAAGCCAAGAAGAGAAAATTGGCCAATGTGTCTTCTCTTCCTTCTCTCTTTCTTTTCTCTACTTGGCCATTCTTGTTCAAAAAAGGCCAAGAAGCGAAAAGAAATTGAAATCTAATTGTTCTTCTTCTCTCTTTTCTGTACTTGGCCATACTTTAACAAGAAAGGCCAAAAAGAGAAAAGAAACTGGAAAAATACTTCTTGTCTTCCTTCTCCTTTTTCTCTACTTGGCCTTTCTTGTCCTCTTGTTGATATTTGAAAAGTCCTAGCAGTCAGGTGCAGTCCCTGGGGACTAGAAGAAAGGAAATGTCACACCCATTTTTAAAAATGGTAGAAAGGACAACCCTGGGAACTACCAACCTGTCAGTCTCACCTCTGTGCCTGGGAAGATCATGGAGTAGCTCCTCCTAGATGCCATGCTGGGGCCATGGATGACAGGGAGGTGATTTATGATAGCCATCAGGGTTTTACTAGGGCCAAATCCTGCCTGACCAACCTAGTGGCTTTCTATGATAAAGTGACTATGTCAGTGGACATAGATGTGATCTACCTGCACTTATGCAAGGCCTTTGACACTGTCCTCATGACATCCTGCTGGCAAAGTTGGAGAGATATGGATTTGCTGGGTGGATGTGCAGCAGATAAGGAATTGGCTGGATGGTCACATCAGGAGGGTTGTGCTCAATGGCTTGAAGTCCAGCTGGAGAGCAGTGACAGTGGTGTCCCTCAGGGGTCCATACTGGGACCTGTCCTGTTTAATATTGTTATCAGTGCTATAGACAGCAGGATCAAGGCACCATCAGCAAGTGTGCAGATGACACCAGCTGAGTGGTACTGTTGATACACCAGAGGGATGGGATGTCATGCAGAGGGACCTGGACAAACTGACGAGGTGGTGTCCAGGTGAACCTCATGAGGTTCAGCAAGAGCAAGTGCAGGGTCCTGCACCTGGGCCACAACAACCCTCACTGTCAATACAGACTGAGGGAGAAGGTGATAAAAAACTGCCCTGCAGAAAAGGACTTGGATGAGAAGCTGGATATGAGCAGACAATGTGAGCTTGCAGCACAGAAGGCCAAAGGCAGCCTGGGCTACATGAAAAGCAGCATGGACAGAGATGGAGAGAGAGAGGCAATCCTGCCCTTCTGCTCTGCTCTGCTGAGACCTCACCTGGAGTAGTACATCCAGGTCAGGATCCTTCAAGATAGGAAGGACAAGGACCCGATGCAGCAGGTCCAGAAGTGGGCCATGAAAATGATCAGGGGGTTGGAGCAGCTCTGCTATGAGGGCAGGCTGAGGGAGCTGGGGGTGTTCAGCCTGCAGACGAGAAGGCTCCAAGGAGACCCAATAGGAACCTTTCAGTACCTGAAGCGGCTACAAGAAGGATGGAGAGAGACTGTTTGCAAAGGCCTGCAGTGGCAGGACGAGGGTCAGTGGCTTCAAACTAGAGCAGAGCATATTGAGACTGGATGTGAGGAACGAGTTCTGCACCATGAGGCTGCTGGAACACTGCAACAGGTTGCCCAGGGAGCTTGTTGGGGCCCCATTCCTGGAGATACTCAAGGGAAGGCTGGACAGGGCTCTGGGCAACCTGATCTAGTTGAGGATGTCCCTCTTGACTGCAGAGGGGGTTGGACTAGGTGACCTTTGGAGGTCCCTTCCAACCCAAACCATTATGTGGTTCGACGTTTTCCTGTGGCTTTTACCCATGCAGGTGACAGTCATTTGTAGCTGTAAACATCAGAAGTGCATTCTGGACATTTCTCTTGATTTTTCACACCATGAGTCAAGCAGAAGCTAGACCTGAAATCATAGAATCATAGAATCAATAAGGTTGGAAAAGACCTCAGAGATCATCAAGTCCAATCTATCACCCAACACCTCATGACTAACTAAACTATGTCACTAAGTGCTTTTTGAACCCTTTCAAGGACAGTGACTCCATCACCTCCCTGGGCAGGACATTCCAATAGCCAATTACTAGAATCCAGGAGCATTCAGACAGTGCCAGCAGCATGGGCTTGATGAAGCAGTTACAGTCTATGCAAGGACCAGTGAAACGTGTTCTGCAGTAAAGGCAAAATGTTGGACTTTTTCCATGTGGTTTAAGTTGAAAGTAGGGATAGAAGACTGTGAGATGAGTTTCACGTGAGTGTTATACCTGGTGTTCGTGGTATCCTCAAGGATACCTTGGGAGGCCATGCCTTGTATCTTGGCTTCAATTTTGGATCTCTCACTCCAAGAAGGACACTGAGGTGCTGAAGCAGGTTCAGAGAAGGGCAACACAGCTGGGAAAGGGTCTGGAGAACAAGGCTGGGGAGGAGCAGCTGAGGCACCTGGGGTTGTTTCATCTGGAGAAAAGGAGACTTGAGAGACCTTCTGTCTCTCTAGAAATCCTTGAAAGGAGGCTGAAGCCAGGTGGGGGTTGGGCTCTTCTCCCTAGGAACAAGTTTCAAAGGGGGAGGGGGCTGAAGCTAGTCCCCTCAGGCAAGAGTCTGGGGGCGACAAGCTAGAGTCGGAGGTGAAACCAGCAGCCCAGCTGAAGTGCATGTACATTAATGCACGAAGCATGGGCAACAAACAAGAGGAGCTGGAAGCCTTGTTGCAGCAGGAAAGTTATGATGTAGTTGCCATCACAGAGACGTGGTGGGACGACTCACATGACCGGAGCACTGCAATTGATGGCTACAAGCTCTTCAGGAGAGACAGGGAAGGAAGAAGGAGTGGAGGGGTGGCCCTGTACATCAGGAAGGCACTTGATGCCATTGAGATGGAGATTAGGGACGATCGGGTTGAATGCTTGTGGGTAAGAATTAAAGGGAAGACAGGCAGGGCAGACACCCTGGTTGGAGTCTGTTATAGACCACCAAACCAGGAGGAAGATGTTGATGAAGCATTCTATAGGCAGCTTAAGGCTGTCTCAAGATCTCCGGAACTTGTTCTCATGGGTGACTTCAACCTGCCTGACATCTGCTGGGATCTCAACACAGCAGAGAGGAGACAGTCTAGGAGGTTCTTAGATGCATGGAGGACAGCTTCTTATCCCAGGTGCTGTGAGAGCCTACCAGGGGCAAGGCTATGTTTGACCTCCTCTTCACCAACAGGGAAGGGCTGGTATGTGATGTGGTGGTCGGAGGGTGTTTGGGGTCTAGTGACCACGAGATAATTGAATTATCGGTATTTGGTCAAGCTAAGAGGGGCGGCAAGAAGACCTCCACTCTGGACTTCCGGAGGGCAGACTTCAGGTTACTCAAGGAACTAATTCAGAGGGTTCCTTGGGATAAAGCCCTTAATAATCAAGGGGTCCAGGAGAGCTGGACCTATTTCAAGGAAGAATTGTTGAAGGCTCAGGGACAGGCTGTGCCAATGTGCTGGAAGATGAGCCACCAGGGCAGACGGCCAGCCTGGATGGTTAATGAACTTTTAAAAGAACTAAGGGAAAAAAAGAGGGTGTATCACCTTTTGAAGAAAGGTGAGGCAACCCACGGAATGTTTAAGGATGTTGCCAAATCATGTAGGAAGAAAATTAGGGAGGCAAAAGCACATTTGGAGCTTAAATTGGCCTCTACTGTGAGGGACAACAAAAAGTCCTTCTATAAATATATTAATAGCAAGAGGAAGGAAAAGGACAACCTCCACTCCTTGGTTGACATGGAGGGAAATGTTGTATCAAGGGATGAGGAAAAGGCAGAGATACTTAACACCTTCTTTGCCTCAATTTTTACTAGAAGGGCAGAACGTCTTCCTGACAGCTGGCCTGCAGAGCTGGCAGAAGGAGCCAGGGAGCTACACAGTTTCCCTATGTTCCATGAGGAGGTGGTTGGAACTCTCCTCAGCCGCTTGGATCCCCACAAGTCCATGGGACCAGATGGGATTCATCCTAGGGTGCTGAGAGAGCTGGCAGATGAGCTGGCCAAGCCACTATCCATCATTTTCCAGCAGTCCTGGCTCACTGGAGAGGTCCCAGAGGACTGGAAGCTGGCCAACGTTGTGCCCATCCACAAGAAGGGCCGGTTGGATGAGCCAGGGAATTATAGGCCTGTCAGCCTGACCTCAGTGCCAGGCAAGATCATGGAACAGGTCATCTTGAGTGCAATCACACAGCACTTACAGGATGGCCAAGGGATCAGGCCCAGCCAGCATGGATTTAGGAAGGGCAGGTCCTGCCTGACCAACCTGATCTCCTTCTACGATCAGGTGACCCATCTGGTGGATGTGGGGAGGCCTGTGGATGTAGTCTACCTGGACCTCAGCAAGGCCTTTGACACCGTCCCCCATAGCAAACTCCTGGCCAAGTTGTCAGCCCATGGCTTGGATGGGAGCACACTGCGATGGGTTAGGAACTGGCTGGATGGCCGAGCCCAGAGAGTGGTGGTGAATGGTGCCACATCCAGCTGGCGGCCAGTCACTAGTGGTGTGCCCCAAGGATCAGTGCTGGGCCCTGTGCTCTTTAACATCTTTATTGATGATCTGGATGTGGGCATTGAGTCCATCATCAGTAAATTTGCGGACGACACCAAGCTGGGGGCAGGAGTTGGTCTGCTGGAGGGTAGAGAGGCTCTGCAGAGGGACCTCAACAGGCTGGACAGGTGGGCAGAATCCAACAGCATGAGATTTAAGACATCCAAGTGCCAGGTTCTGCACATTGGCCACAACAACCCCATGCAGAGCTACAGGCTGGGGTCAGAGTGGCTGGAGAGCAGCCAGGCAGAGAGGGACCTGGGGGGTACTGGTCGATGGCAGGCTGAACATGAGCCTGCAGTGTGCCCAGGCAGCCAAGAGGGCCAATGGCATCCTGGCCTGCATCAAGAACAGTGTGGCCAGCAGGATCAGGGAGGTCATTCTGCCCCTGTACACTGCACTGGTTAGGCCACACCTCGAGTACTGTGTCCAGTTCTGGGCCCCTCAGTTTAGGAAGGATGTTGACTTGCTGGAATGAGTCCAGAGAAGGGCAACAAAGTTGCTGAGGGGTTTGGAACACAAGCCCTATGAGGAATGACTGAGGGAGCTGGGATTGCTCAGCCTGGAAAAGAGGAGACTCAGGGGTGACCTTATTGCTCTTTACAACTACCTGAAGGGAGGTTGTAGACAGGCGGATGATGGTCTCTTCTCCCAGGCACCCAGAACCAGAACAAGAGGACACAGTCTCAGGCTGCGCCAGGGGAGGTTCAGGTTGGATGTTAGGAAGAAGTTCTATACAGAAAGAGTGATTGCCCATTGGAATGGGCTGCCCAAGGAGGTGGTGGAGTCACCATCATTGGAGGTGTTCAGGAGGAGACTTGATGGGGTACTTGGTGCCATGGTTTAGTTGTTTAGGTGGGTTGGATTGGTTGATGGGTTGGACGCGATGATCTTGAAGGTCTCTTCCAACCTGGTTTGGTTTATTCTAAATAAAGGTTTATTCTAAATAAAGTGATAGGATGAGAAGAAATGGCCTCGGGTTGCACCAGGGTGTGGGGGAGTGCCCCAAACGCCCCCCTTGCTTCCCTCTTCTCCCTTAGGGATTTGAATGGGGAAAAGCAACCAGCAAGAATGGAGCCCCCAAGGGCTTCTTTCCGCCGCGGGCTGCACACATCATTTACCCCCTTGCTCTGAATACTGGGAGCTGGGTCCTAATAGGCTGAGTATTTATGTCAATGGCTCATCTGTCTAGTGAGTTAATAACTTGGAGTGATCTGAAGGCAGGAGGGCGCTGCTCCGGGATTGCTGCTCCCTACGCCTTGTCTCCTCCATGATGGACGAGTGGCCGTGGCACCAGCCATGAGCTACCACTGCCTACGGCAGGCAGTGCAGCCCTCGGCCAGGAGCCCCCCTGTGCTGCCATCCTGCAGCACCCTCGGGGCTGGAGGGATGCGGCACTCACAGGAAGCCATTTCCCTTGGTTTATTGCCACAGCACTTTGTGTGTTACTTTGCAGTTTGTGGAAGCTGCTCCAGGACCACAAGCCCAGGAGCAGTTCTCCCCGCTCGGGGCAGAGGCTCCGTGAGTGGGTTTTGGCCTCACTTGCTGTCATAGGGTTGGGGGAAAGGCCAGGCCTTCTCCGCCCCCTGTAAGTAAAGGGAAGGAAAAAAAAAATTGAAAGGGAAAAAAACCACACAGCCGGATTAGCGAAGGAGTGTGTGCTGTATATTTACAAAGCAGTTCAGGAAATGCAGGTTTATGTACAGAATTCACAGTATTTACAATATATACAGAAATATACAACAAATTAACACAGAAATGAGAGTTCCCTCCTCTGCTGAGGAGGGTTCCCCACCCCTGTACCCCCCTTCTCTCCCCCTTTTCCCCAGAGAGAGTTAGAAAGAGAGAAAGACAGCAAATGTTAAAAATGTTAAAAAGCAGTTTCATAGTTTCATAGTTTCATAGTTTCATTCAGGGTTGGAAGGGACCACAAGGATCATCTAGTTCCAACCCCCCTGCCATGGGCAGGGACACCCCACACTAGATCAGGCTGGACAGAGCCTCATCCAGCCTGCTCTTAAACACCCCCAGGGACGGGGCCTCGACCACCTCCCTGGACAACACATTCCAGGGTTTCACCACTCTCATGGTGAAGAACCTCCTCCTCACATCTAGCCTGAATCTCCCCACCTCCAGCTTCATTCCATTCCCCCTAGTCCTATCACTACCTGAGATCCTGAGAAGTCCTTCCCCAGCCTTCCTGTAGGCCCCTATCAGATACTGGAAGGCCACAATTAGGTCACCTCGGAGCCTTCTCTTCTCCAGACTGAACAGCCCCAACTCCTTCAGTCTGCCCTCATAGGAGAGGTGCTCCAGCCCTCTCATCATCCTTGTGGCCCTTCTCTGGACACGTTCCAGCACCTCCACATCCCTCTTGTAATAGGGGCTCCAGAACTGGACACAGTACTCCAGGTGGGGTCTCACCAGTGTGGTGAAGAGGTTATTAAATTTATTAATATGAAATATGAATTATGAAAAATATTATTTATTAATTATCAAACTATTAATAACCGATGAATCACCAACTTATATACATGTTCTAGTGCACGTTCGTGAAATAGATTCCACAATTGGCTTAGTGTTATGATTATAACGTAATTGAACTATCTATAAACCCTTTCTATATTTATATAACGAAGGGTGCAGTTCTGCCGCCTGGCCACTAGATGGAGACTCGGCGGGACGCGGGCGGCTTCTGGCTATACACAGCAATGTTATAATCTTTCTATGCGTCAGCGCTTACTCTGCTAGACGCGGATACTTTGAACTGAGTGCTAGTGGATGGAAAGCACGTGGACAATATTCAATTGCCTTCAGACAACAGGGATCGGTCCTGGACAGGGTCGGTCCGTGGGGTCGGCCCTCTAAAGTCGGCTCGCACGGCAGGGCGGGATGACGGTGGCCGGTAGGTGGGCTCGAACGACGGAAGCAGGCGAAGCTACGGGGATCGGCCCAACCACGGTGGTTCTCGGGGCTGATGCAAACAGCCTCGGGGAGAGAATGCGGCTGCGTTAGGCGGCGGATTCTCTTTAATGAGGTCAAAGGAGCAACAGGACTCTCGTAGTGGTCCCGGGTCCGGTGCAATATAAGCACGAACAATGCTTTGGTTTTCCCTGGAATTCACAGGGCTCAGAGCGGCACTCGGTGGCTCCTCTCCCGCTACGGCGGGGCTAAGCATACGTGGACTCGGTATTGATCAAGTCCCTTCTCCCCGGCAACTGGGCAGATCTTACCCGCGGGGGTTGGTCCAGTCCTCCGGTGGCACGATGGGGTCTTCCGATCGGCACGACTGGTTGTAGCAATGCTGAGCTCCTCAGGCTCAGCGAAGGTCCTCCCTCTGGGCTTCTTCACTATGCAGACGCTTCCAGTATGCGTGCATGTATAACAGAAGCTAACAACAATAAGCTCAATGGCAAAGGTTGCAGCTCGAGAGTTACTCTCTCGAGCAAGCACAGAGACAAAGTAAATGAGGGGGCAACGTGTTCACCAACTGGGGTGATACTTATAGATTCCTCGAGGCTGGGCTTGACCAATGGGCACTCTCATAAGCAACTGGCTTCAGCCTATAGAAAGCGTGAAGCTAGAATATGCCCATACTTGGTGTAAGCACAAGCGCTGCATGCGCTGGGTGCATGCAAGCCTGGCTAATGCCTTGGCTTTTGTCTCCCTCCTAGAGGGAGGGGGAACTTGCCCACATGCTGGGACAAGATTCAGTATCGGGGCATAATGTGCCTTCACCACAACCAGGGCTGAGTAGAGGGGGAGGATCACCTCCCTCGACCTGCTAGCCACACTTCTCCTAATGCAGCCCAGGATCTGATTGGCTTTGCGGGCTGCAAGTGCACATTGAGAGCTCATGTTGAGCTTTTTGTCCACCAGCACCCCCAAGTCTCTCTCCTCAGGGCTACTTTCCAGCCAGTCACTGCCCAGCCTGTATTTGTGCCTGGGATTGCCTCGACCCAGATGCAGGACCCTGCACTTGCTCTTATTGAACGTCATGAGGTTGGCTTGTGCCCACCTCTCCAGCCTGTCAAGGTCCTTCTGGATGGCCTCCCTTCCCTCCAGCGTGTCTGCTGCACCACACAGCTTGGTGTCATCAGCAAACTTGCTGAGGGTGCACTCAATGCCACTGTCCATGCCAGCCACAAAGATGTTGAATAAGACAGGTCCCAGGACTGATCCCTGAGGGACTCCGCTTGTCACTGGCCTCCACTGGGACATGGAGCCATTGACAGCCACTCTTTGGGTGCGGCCATCAAGCCAGTTCCTTATCCATCTAGTGGTCCACCCATCAAACCCATGTGTCACCAGTTTGGAGACCAGGATGTGGTGTGGGACAGTGTCGATGGCTTTGCTCAGGTCCAGGTAAATGACATCAGTTGCTCGCCCCTCATCTATTAATTTTGTCACCTGCTCATAGAAGGCCACCAGGTTGGTCAGGCAGGATTTGCCCTTGGCAAAGCCATGCTGACTGTTCCCAATCACCTATTCACTATTCTTTTGAGCGAGTAGTGACTCCAGGAGGATCTGCTCCATGATCTTTCCAGGCACAGAGGTGAGACTGGCCTGTAGTTCCCTGGTTCCTCCTTCTTACCCTTTTTGAAGATGGGGGCAATGTTTCCCCTTTTCCAGTCTGTGGGGACTTCACCAGATTGCCATGACTTTTGAAATATAATAGAGAGGGGTTTAGCAATCTCATCTGCCAGTTCTCTCAGTACCCGTGGGTGTATCCCGTCGGGTCCCATGGACTTGAACACTTTCAGGTTCTTCAGATGATCACGAACCTGATCTGCAGTTACAATGGGCAGTTCTTCCTCCCTGTCCCTGGCTTTGACTTCCATAACATCAGGAGTGTGGCTAGAGGCCCTTGCAGTGGTACTGAGGTAAAGAAGTTATTAAGTACCTCAGCCTTTTCCTCATCACATGTGACCATGTCACCATTTTCCTTTCTGAGGGGGCCCACACCTTCCCTAGTCTTCTTCTTCCCATTAATATACCTGTAAAAGTTCTTAGTATTCCCTTTAATCTCCCTGGCTAGATTCAGTTAGGCGGTTATGTGTTAGAAGAGGCCTTACCTTATCAGTCAGTCTGGCCAAAAGCCCAGAAAGCTGTGAGCTGCAAGCCACCGAAGGAGGGGAAGGAAAACTGAGACTAGTCCCACTGGGAATCAAACTTAAGGCAGTGCTTCTGCCACTCCACCAATGAAATTAGTTTAGACCTGTCCTTTATTTATAAACATTCAGCCATAGTGTCCCTTTGTTAAAGGCACCGCCTCAAACGGTCACACTTACATAAACTGTACATTTGTCAGTGGGGAAAAGCTGTTTTGTGGGCTTATCCTTCCCAACTCTTCTGAACTTTCTACATTGTTTGTACCTATTAATAATCTCTTATTGTGACTGTATCTCCGTACCAAATATCCAAACTTTTAAATAAACCTTTGCATTTTGTATACATTTTGGGGCAGGATCTTTTCCAGATTAATATTTTATAATCCCATCTTGAGTACTGCTTATTGGTAACCATAACACAGGGGAGATTTAGAATGGAATGGAATGGAATGGAATGGAATGGAATAGACATTCAAGATCATCGTGTCCAACCCATCAACCAATCCAACCCACCTAAACAATTAAACCATGGCACCAAGCAACCCATCAAGTCTCCTCCTGAAGATCTCCAATGATGTTGACTCCACCACCTCCCCAGGCAGCCCATTCCAATGGGCAATCACACTCTCTGTATAGAACTTCTACCTAACATCCAACCTAAACCTCCCCTGGCGAAGCCTGAGACTGTGTCCTCTTGCTCTGGTACTGGCTGCCTGGGAGAAGAGACCAACATCTGCCTGTCTACAACCTCCCTTCAGGTAGTTGTACAGAGCAATAAGGTCACCCCTGAGTCTCCCCTTCCCCAGTCTAAGCAACTGTGGAGGGTTAGAGAGAAAGTCCCTGCCCTCTCCCCCCACAAAGAGAGGAAAAAAAAATATACCACAGCTAACCAGCTGGAGGAGCAAAAGGGAATGCTATATTTACAAGCAATTTTTAGGGAATGCAGGATATATGTATACACAATTTACACTATTTACAATATAGACACAGAAATATACAGAAAAGCAAAAAAACAATAATACAGGAACAAAATTCCGCCCCCCCCCCCCGAGGAGGGTTCCCCCCCTGTACCCCCTTCTCTGCCCTTTTTCCCCAAAGAGGGTTAGAAAGACAGAAAAAGAGCAATTGTTAATAAAAGCAGTTATAAATTAAAGCAAAGTGTTAGTAGGCCACACGCTTATCTGTCCAAGGTTAGTCTGGCAGTGAGCCTAGAAGCGGATGAGCTGGAAAGGAGGAGGGAAGAGTGAACTGAGGAAAGTCCCAGTCGCGCTCAAGACTTAAAGTTGCATTCTACCAATCTACCAATGAAATTCGTTTAGACCTGTCTTTTGTTTAAAAAACATTCAGCCACAGTGCCCCAGTACTGTCGATTTTTTAAAGGCACAGCCTCAAAAGGTCACAGTCCACCCCTTTGTGAGTCTATAGCTATTTTGGGAGTCACTGGTGAACCTCAAGAGTTAAGTAAGGTGGAAGTTAATATAAGTCTAACTGGTAAACAATGGAGGAAGCATACAGTTGTGACCGGACCTGACGCACCTTGTATTTTGGGAATTGATTTTCTGAGAGAAGGGCGTTTCAAAGACCCTAGAGGTTACAAATGGGCTTTTGGAGTAGCTTCTATAGAAATTGATGGACAAAAATTGAAGCTGTCTGCCAGACCTGAGCTTTCTGATGAATCTGCAGTTGTGGGACAACATAAGATACAGGACATTAAATTGCCGGTTGCTTCTCAGACTGTGCATCACAGACAATACAGAACCAACCATGACTCTTTGTTGCCCATTCAGAATCTGATTCGTCAGTTGGAGAGTCAGAAAGTCGTCAGCAAAACTCATTCACCTTTCAACAGTCCAGTGTGGCCTGTGCGGAAGCAGAATGGAGACTGGCGTCTGACGGTAGACTACCGAGCCCTGAATGAAGTGACGCCACCTATGAGTGCAGCAGTGCCAGACATGATGGAGCTACAGTATGAGCTGGAATCCAAAGAGGCCAAATGGTATGCTACCATAGACATTGCTAATGCCTTCCTCTCTATTCCCATAGCAGAGGAATGCAGGCCTCAGTTTGCTTTCACCTGGAGAGGAATCCAGTACACTTTCAACAGACTGCCAATGGGATGGATCCACAGCTCAAGCATCTGTCATGCAGTGATCCACGATGCTCTGGAGAAAGGCGGTGCTCCAGAACACATCCAGTTCATCGATGATATCATCGTCTGGGGTAAAACTGCTTAGGGATTCTTCGAGAAAGGTAACAAAATCATTGACATTCTTCTGAATGCAGGTTTTGCCATCAAGCGAGACAAGGTGAAAGGACCTACCACAGAGATTCAGTTTCTGGGAGTGCGGTGGCAGGATGCACGTCGACACATTCCAGTGGATGTGGTAAATAGAGTCTCTACCATGGCAAATCCCACAAACAAGCAAGTGACCCTACGTTTCTTGGGGATAGTGGGATTTTGGAGACTGCACATTCCTGGATACAGTCAGATTGTGAAACCTCTGTATGATGTGACTCGAAAGAGAAACCATTTCCACTGGGGACCTGAACAACAAGCAGCCTTTGACCAGATAAAGCAAGAGGTAGTTCAAGCAGTGGGTCTGGGACCTGTCCGAGATGGTCCAGACATTAAGAACATTTTGTACACGGCTGCAAGTGACAATGGTCCAACCTGGTGCTTGTGGCAAAAAGCTCCAGGTGAGACACGTGGACGACCTCTTGGTTTCTGGAGTCGAGGTTACAGAGGTTCAGAGGCTAATTATACTCCAACAGAGAAAGAAATCTTGGCTGCCTATGAAGGAGTAAAAGCATCTTCTGAAGTGATTGGAACTGAATCACAACTTCTCTTAGCTCCCAGATTACCAGTTTTGAATTGGATGTTCAAAGGCAAAGGTTCCACACCACATCATGCCACAGACTCAACATGGTCTAAGTGGATGGCTCTGATAACACAGAGAGCTCGAATGGGAAATCTTGAAAGACCTGGTCTAGTGGAGGTGATCTCAAGTTGGCCTGAAGGTACCAACTGTGCTAAACCTCCAGAGGAGAAAGTAACTCATGCTGAGGAAGCTCCTCCTTACAATGACCTTTCTGATGATGAAAAGAAATATGCTTTGTTCACAGACGGTTCCTGTCGTCTTGTTGGAAACAAGCGAAGGTGGAAGGCTGCAGTGTGGAGTCCAACACGCCAAGTGGCAGAGGCGAAAGATGGAGAAGGAGAATCCAGTCAGTTTGCAGAGGTAAAAGCTGTCCAGCTAGCTCTCGACGTAGCTGAACGTGAGAGATGGCCAAAGCTTTATCTCTACACCGACTCATGGATGGTAGCCAATGCTCTATGGGGTTGGCTAAAGAACTGGAAGAAGAGTGGTTGGCAGAGGAAAGGAAAACCCATTTGGGCAGCCGACCTGTGGCAGGACATTGCTGATCGAATCGAGAGAATTCCAGTGAAAGTGAGACACATCGATGCTCACATTCCTAAGAGCAAAGCTACTGAGGAACAGCAACACAATCATCAGGCAGATCTAGCTGCAAGAGTTTCTCAAGTAGACATGGACTCTAATCTTGATCTCGCCTGGAAACACCAAGGTGAGATATTCTTAGCTCGGTGGGCTCATGATTCGTCAGGACATCAAGGCAGAGATGCAACATACCAATGGGCTCATGACAGATCCATAGACATTTCCATGGATGCTATCACGCAAGTCATCCATGACTGTGACATTTGTGCTGCTATTAAGCAGGCAAAACGACTTAAGCCCTTCTGGTATGGTGACAGATGGTCCAAGTACAAGTATGGTGAAGCTTGGCAGATTGACTACATCACTCTACCATGTTCTCGTTCTGGTAAGCAGTACGTGCTTACTATGGTAGAGGCAAACACTGGATGGTTGGAAACTTATCCAGTTCCACATGCAACTGCACGCAACACCATTCTCGGTCTGGAGAGACAAATCCTGTGGAGACATGGAACTCCAGAGAGGATTGAGTCAGACAACGGAACTCATTTTAAGAACAACCTTGTAAAGAACTGGGCAAAAGAGCACCGTATTGAGTGGATTTTCCATATTCCCTACTATGCACCAGCTTCAGGGAAGATTGAACGCTACAACGGTTTGTTGAAGACCACTCTTAAAGCCATGGGAGGTGGATCTTTGAAAAACTGGGAAAAACATTTAGCACAAGCAACCTGGCTGGTAAATAGTAGAGGTTCAGTGAACCGAGCTGGACCTGCACATTCAGATTTGCTACAGAAAGTAGAAGGTGATAGAGTTCCTGCTGTTAGAGAAAAGAATCTGTTAGGTAAAACTGTTTGGGTATTTTCACCCTCAGGAGAGGCTAAACCTGTCCGAGGGGTGGTTTCAGCTGAAGGTCCGGGTCACACTTATTGGGTAATGCAAGAGAATGGTGAAATTCAGTGTATTCCACAAAGAAATTTAACTTTAGCTGAAAGAGGTTAATTTCGAACTGTTGTACAGCTACATCGCGTCCAAAGTAAGAATCAACGAGGAATCTACGGTGCATGAACCCTGAGATCCTTGAGAGCCTTGAGTCAACTAAGAGACCCTGCGAATCCCTGCTTACCTTTTCTTTGCTTCGTCGGTGAAGAAATGAGCTGTTTTCCATTTTTCTCATTGTCTGATTTTCTTGGACTTTTGAATCATCTACATCTGAGCGTATCCGGAATGGACTATGAACTTTACTCACGAACTGTAAATATCATTTTGGATTGGATGGACAGTATGAACGGCCAATGAAATTGTTTAGAAGGGGAGGACTGTAACCGGTTGACGTTGTCCCCTTAAGAAAGGGAATATGGTGGACGGAAGTTGATAAACGAAAACAACGGATCTAAACTATTTCATTGGTGAAGTGGGAGGAAGCACCTTCTGAACTGGGAGTGAACTGGGAGTGAACTGGGCACTCCGGCACTTCTATCTTTAGTGTTGCTTCCGCCTCTGCTTCAGGCAGCAGCTTTCTGTGCTGGGCTTCCTGCCAAGGCTCCGGCCTTCAAACTGACAAACCTGATAAGGCCTGTATTAACTCCTTTCCAATTAACACAAACTGCTTCTAATCTTTTTTTTCCTCTTTCTCTCTCTTTTCTAACTTGCTCTGGGGAAGAGGGGGAGAGAGGGGGAGAGCGGAGGTGGGGAACCCCCTCAGCAAGGGGGGTCACTCTCATTTCTGTGTTACTTTATTGTATATCTTTGTATATATTGTAAATATTGTAAAATTGCATATATTCCCCTGCATACCCTACACTGCTTTGTAAATATAAAGCTCCACTGCTTTGCTAATTCAGCTTGTGAGTTTTTTTTTTCCCTTTCCCTTCAATTCTCTTTCCCTTTACCTCACAAGGGGGAAGGGAGGAGGCTTCTTGGCCTTACCCTTCCAACCCACCACACCCTTCTAAACAATTTCATTGGCTGTTCATACTGTCCATCCAATCCAAGACAATATTTACAGTTTGTAAGTAAAGTTCATAGTCCATTCCGGCTGTACTCACATGTAGATGATTCAAAAGTCCAAGAAAATCAGGAAATGAGAAAAATGGAAAACAGTTTATCTCTTCACCGACGAAGTGAATAAAAGGAAAACAGGGATTCTCAGGGTCTCTTAGTTGACTCAGGATTCTCAGGGTTCTCAGGGTTCTCAGGGTTCTCAGGATTCTCAGGGTTCTCAGGGTTCATGCACTGTAGATTACTTGTAGATTCTCCCTTTGGACGCGATGTAGCTGCACAACAGTTTGAAATTAAACTCTTTCAGCAAAAGTTAAATTTCCTTGTGGAGTACACTGAATTTCACCATTCTCTTGCATTACCCAATAAGTGTGACCTGGACCTTCAGCTGAAACTACCCCTCAGACAGGTCTAACCTCTCCTGAGGGCGAAAATACCCAAACAGTTTTACCTAACAGATTCTTTTCTCTAACAACAGGAACTCTATCCCCTTCTACTTTCTGTAGCAGATCTGAATGTGCAGGTCCAGCTCGGTTCACTGAACCTCTACTATTTACCAGCCAGGTTGCTTGTGCCAAATGTTTTTCCCAGTTTTTCAAAGATCCACCCCCCATGGCTTTCAGAGTGGTCTTCAACAAACCGTTGTAGCGTTCAATCTTCCCTGCAGGTGGTGCACAGTAAGGAATATGAAAAATCCACTCAATACCGTGCTCTTTTGCCCAGTTCTTTACAAGGTTGTTCTTGAAATGAGTTCCGTTGTCTGACTCAATCCTCTCTGGAGTTCCATGTCTCCACAGGATTTGTCTCTCCAGACCGAGAATGGTGTTGCGTGCAGTTGCATGTGGAACTGGATAAGTTTCCAACCATCCAGTGTTTGCCTCTACCATAGTAAGCACATACTGCTTACCAGAACGAGAACGTGGTAGAGTGATGTAGTCAATCTGCCAAGCTTCACCATACTTGTACTTGGACCATCTGTCACCATACCAGAAGGGCTTAAGTCGCTTTGCCTGCTTAATAGCAGCACAAATGTCACAGTCATGGATGACTTGCGTGATAGCATCCATGGAAATGTCTATGGATCTGTCTCGAGCCCATTGGTATGTT
Organism: Melanerpes formicivorus; assembly: GCF_026170545.1. Classification (NCBI taxonomy): domain Eukaryota; kingdom Metazoa; phylum Chordata; class Aves; order Piciformes; family Picidae; genus Melanerpes; species Melanerpes formicivorus. The sequence continues at coordinate 15,530,253 of NW_027142361.1, forward strand.
GCATCTCTGCCTTGATGTCCTGACGAATCATGAGCCCACCGAGCTAAGAATATCTCACCTTGGTGTTTCCAGGCGAGATCAAGATTAGAGTCCATGTCTACTTGAGAAACTCTTGCAGCTAGATCTGCCTGATGGTTGTGTTGCTGTTCCTCAGTAGCTTTGCTCTTAGGAATGTGAGCATCGATGTGTCTCACTTTCACTGGAATTCTCTCGATTCGATCAGCAATGTCCTGCCACAGGTCGGCTGCCCAAATGGGTTTTCCTTTCCTCTGCCAACCACTCTTCTTCCAGTTCTTTAGCCAACCCCATAGAGCATTGGCTACCATCCATGAGTCAGTGTAGAGATAAAGCTTTGGCCATCTCTCACGTTCAGCTACGTCAAGAGCTAGCTGGACAGCTTTTACCTCTGCGAACTGACTGGATTCTCCTTCTCCGTCCTTCGCCTCTGAAACTCGGCCTGTTGGACTCCACACTGCAGACTTCCATCTTCGCTTGTTTCCAACAAGACGACAGGAACCGTCTGTGAACAAAGCATATTTCTTTTCATCATCAGAAAGGTCATTGTAAGGAGGAGCTTCCTCAGCACGAGTTACTTTCTCCTCTGGAGGTTTAGCACAATTGGTACCTTCAGGCCAAATTGAGATCACCTCCATGTCATAGGGTTGGGGGAAAGGCCGGGCCCTTTGCCCCCACTGTGAGTAGAGGGAAGAAAATTGAAAGGAAAAAAAAATACAAAGCAGTTTAGGGAACACAGGGAAATATATACAGAATTTACATATTTACAATATATACAGAAATATAAAACAAAGTAACACAGGAATGAGAGTTCCCTCCTCTACTGAGGGGGGTTCCCCACCCCTGCTCCCCTTTCTCTCCCCCTTTCCCCAGAGAAGGTTAGAAAGAGAGGAAAAGAGAAACTGTTAATTTTAAAAAACAGTTACATGTTAGAAGAGGCCTCACGCTTTTATCTGCTTCAAGGTCAAGCCTGGCCAAGAGCCCAGAAAGCTGTGAGCTACAAAGGGGGGAAAGCAAGACTGAGACTAGTCCCACTGGGAATCAAACTTAAGGCAGTGCTTCTGCCTCTCCACCAATGAAATTAGTTTAGACCTGTCCTTTATTTATAAACATTCGGCCATAGTATCCCTTTGTTAAAGGCACCGCCTCAAACAGTCTCACTCCACTAGACCAGGTCTTTCAAGATTTCCCATTCGAGCTCTCTGTGTTATCAGAGCCATCCACTTAGACCAGGTGGAAGCTGTGGCATGATGTGGTGTGGAGTCTTTGCCTTTGAACATCCAATTCAAAACTGGTAATCTGGGAGCTAAAAGTTGTGATTCAGTTCCAATTACTTCTGAAGCTGCTTTTACTCCTTCATAGGCAGCTAGAATCTCTTTCTCTGTTGGAGTATAATTAGCCTCTGAACCTCTGTAACCTCGACTCCAGAAACCAAGAGGTCGTCCACGTGTCTCACCTGGAGCTTTTTGCCACAAGCACCAGGTTGGACCATTGTCACTTGCAGCCGTGTACAAAATGTTCTTAATGTCTGGACCATCTCGGACAGGTCCCAGACCCACTGCTTGAACTACCTCTTGCTTTATCTGGTCAAAGGCTGCTTGTTGTTCAGGTCCCCAGTGGAAACTGTTCTCTTTCGAGTCACATCATAATGAGGTTTCACAAGAGGGCCAATGGCATCCTGGCCTTCATCAAGAACAGTGTGGCCAGCAGGAGCAGGGAGGTCATTCTGCCCCTGTACACTGCACTGGTTAGGCCACACCTCGAGTACTGTGTCCAGTTCTGGGCCCCTCAGTTTAGGAAGGATGTTGACTTGCTGGAACGTGTCCAGAGAAGAGCAACAAAGTTGGTGAGGGGTTTGGAACACAAGCCCTACGAGGAGAGGCTGAGGGAGCTGGGGCTGCTTAGCCTGGAGAGGAGGAGACTCAGGGGTGACCTTATCACTCTCTACAACTACCTGAAGGGAGGTTGTAGACAGGCTGATGATGGTCTCTTCTCCCAGGCACCCAGTACCAGAACAAGAGGACACAGTCACAGGCTGCGCCAGGGGAGGTTCAGGTTGGATGTTAGGAAGAAGTTCTATACAGAAAGAGTGATTACGCTATGGAATGGGTTGCCCGGGGAGGTGGTGGAGTCACCGTCATTGAAGGTGTTCAGAAGGAGACTTGATGGGGTGCTTGGTGCCATGGGTTAGCTGTTTGGGTGGGTTGGATTGGTTGATGGGTTGGACACGATGATCTTGAAGGTCTCTTCCAACCTGGTTTGGTTTATTCTAATAAAGGTTGATTCTAATAAAGGTTTATTTTATTCTAATCTGACTGTATCCAGGGATGTGCAGTCTCCAAAATCCCACTATCCCCAAGAAACGTAGGGTCACTTGCTTGTTTGTGGGATTTGCCATGTTAGAGACTCTATTTACCACATCCACTGGAATGTGTCGACGTCCATCCTGCCACCGCACTCCCAGAAATTGAATCTCTGTGGTAGGCCCTTTCACCTTGTCTCGCTTGATGGCAAAACCTGCATTCAGAAGAATGTCAATGATTTTGTTACCTTTCTCGAAGACTCCCTAAGCAGTTTTACCCCAGACGATGATATCATCGATGAACTGGATGTGTTCTGGAGCACCACCTTTCTCCAGAGCATCATGGATTACTGCATGACAGATGCTGGAGCTGTGGATCCAGCCCATTGGCAATCTGTTGAAAGTGTACTGGATTCCTCTCCAGGTGAAAGCAAACTGAGGCCTGCATTCCTCTGCTATGGGAATAGAGAAAAATGCATTAGCAATGTCTATGGTAGCATACCATTTGGCCTCTTTGGATTCCAGCTTGTATTGGGGTTCCATCATGTCTGGTACTGATGCACTCATAGGTGGTGTTACTTCATTCAGGGCTCGGTAGTCTACCGTCAGACGCCAGTCTCCATTCTGCTTTCGCACAGGCCACACTGGACTGTTGAAAGGTGAATGAATTTTGCTGATGACTTTCTGACTCTCCAACTGACAAATCAGATTCTGAATGGGCAACAAAGAGTCACGGTTGGTTCTGTATTGTCTGTGATGCACAGTCTGAGAAGCAACCGGCAATTTAATGTCCTGTATCTTGTGTTATCCCACAACTGCAGATTCATCAGAAAGCTCAGGTCTAACAGACAGCTTCAGTTTTTGTCCATCAATTTCTACAGAAGCTACTCCAAAAGTCCATTTGTAACCTCTAGGGTCTTTGAAACGCCCTTCTATCAGAAAATGAATTCCCAAAATACAAGGTGCGTCAGGTCCGGTCACAACTGTATGCTTCCTCCATTGTTTACCAGTTAAACTTATATTACCCTCCACCTTACTTAACTCTTGAGATCCACCAGTGACTCCCAAAATAGTTATAGACTCTGATCCCTGATAATTTGATGGCATTATGGTGCACTGAGCTCCTGTGTCAACCAAGGCCCTGTATTTCCGAAATTGCGAAGAGCCTGACCACTGGATGTACACATCCCAATAGATTCTGTTATCTCTGTTATCCGTCTGCTCCCCCTGGCGGGAGGCAGGGCACCCCTAGTTATGGGGAACATGCCCACATGTGCATTGAGCACAGTGTGCAGTGTTAGAACTGGAGCCACTGTTGGAGCTACTAGAGTTGTTCTGGGGAACTGTGGAAGTAACAGCTACCCTTCTGGTATTGCTACCTCGGGTTCTGCCACTTTGCAGTTCCCTCAGTCTCCTGAAAAGATTAGAAGTTGGTTGACCATCCCACCTGTTCATGTTCTCACCAAACTGATCACACAGAGTTATCCAAATGGTGCTACATGACTGCCTTGCTGGTCTGTTTTGGTTTGATCTGTTTTGGAATGACCTCCTTGGAGGACATTTATTCCTCACAAATGAAACTTGTATCCACCTGGAGGAAGAATTAGAATTATCCTTCTGTGCCAATTGGGATATGGAATCTTTCGGATCCTTCATGTAACTCTCAATTTTTCCAGACAGAGTTTCAATGGCTGATACCAAAGAAACACGTGTCATGCTATCCTCCAACTGTCTTATTTGATCAGTGAATTGGCCAACTGTAGGAGGAGCTCCACCATAATTTCTTGACACAATTCTGCTTGCCAGAATGTTTGCATAATTAGAAGGAGCAAGCTTGATGAGCTTTTTAGTAAGACCAATACCCACAGGAATGTCATCAGGATTCAGAGTTTCATGTTCACCATAGAGTATCTCTCTAACAGCAAATTCTCTCAAGCGCTTAATTCCCTCGTCTATGTCCAGGGTTTAGGATTCCATGGAAGATCATCTTGGGAAGGGTGTTTCAGGGCAACTGCCATTAAAAGGCGTATCCACAGATTAACCTTACCGAGAATCTTGGCTAGATGTCTATCTGTTCCATTATCCTTCCAAAGAGTTCCTAACTGAGCTGCTGACTTGTCTCTGACCATTAGAGCTGGTGCACCTGTATCATAACATCTACTAAGCCAAGCTAGAACTGGCTCCTTATCTGCTCTGGTGTAATCTTTACGGGCATTTCTTAACTCTTCCCGTGGTGAAGAACATTCGGAAATGTCATCTGACTCCTCCTTTGCCTCCTCTTTCTCAACTTGTTGTCCAAATAATCCTCCTGCCACTCTCCTAAGGATCTCTTTAAGCTGAGAACCACTACTGCTAGCTCCTGTCCTAGATGCATCTCTATCCTGTTTTGATCTCACTAATTCAGCTAGATCTTTAAAACAAACCTTCTCTTCCTCCTCAGCAGGATCTTTTCTAGTAGAGGGTCCCTCACCAGGATCAGTCTCCTGCTCTTCTCCTCCATTAGCTCCTGGATCATCTTTGGGCTTTCCACTTCTAGTCTTTAAAACTGCTACTTGCTTAATAGGAGCTATGTTTGAATTTACAGGCACTTTGAGAGAAGCTGACAGGTTTTGAGACAGATCAGCTGCTGTGGGAGTGGCTTCCGGTCCTGCTGTGCAAGGAGGCAGAAATGACTGTGCCTCATTAATGGCCGAAGAAGAAGAAGGAGGGGGAGCCGGCATGTTGGCAGCTGCCGCTGCCCCTGGCAGCTTGCCAGAATCAGCAACAAAACTGTTCAAAGCAGCTTTTCCAATAGACTTTTTAACTTTCTCTTTAACTGACACAGATTCTCCATTCTCCTCATCACTAGACGTCTCTGGGGCTGATCCAGAGGAACGCCGCTTCTTCTTTGATCTATGCTTAATAGCAGATAAACATTAATTATCACTGAGAGCAGGATTACACACATCAAATAAATCATCTTTGGATCCCAGCCATCACTTAAAGTTACTCTTTCCCCTACTGGGATCTTAAACTCCTTTATCTCAATCGGGAGATTGCTAGAGGCCACATTCCTGTATCTCGCAGGCCAGAAAAAATCCAGGCAGAGACCATACAGAAGCCTCATTCTGTACATAAACCACAAATAAATTTTGTGCATCAAATATTTACCCAGATGATCGACAAGGAGGCCCAGACAATACTTGTAGATAAGAACCCCAAAAATTGAGAAAAACATACACTTCAAAATGCAAAACACCTTCATGTTTGCTAGTCCGGCTCGAGCAAGCAATAAATCAAGATAATTATCCTCAAGCCCCGAGTTGGGCCACCAAAAAAATGTGGAGGGTTAGAGAGAATGTCCCAGTCTTCTCCCCCCACAAAGAGAGGAAAAAAAAAAAATATACCACAGCTAGCCAGCTGGAGGAGCAAAAGGGAATGCTATATTTACAAGCAATTTTTAGGGAATGCAGGATATATGTATACACAATTTACACTATTTACAATATAGACACAGAAATATACAGAAAAGCAAAAGAACAATAATACAGGAACAAAATTCCACCCCCCCCTCGGAGGAGGGTTCCCCCCCTGTACCCCCTTCTCCTCCCTTTTTCCCCAAAGGGGGTTAGAAAGAGAGAAAAAGAGCAATTGTTAATAAAAGCAGTTATAAATTAAAGCAAAGTGTTAGTAGGCCACACACTTATCTGTCCAAGGTCAGTCTGGCAGTGAGCCTAGAAGCGGACGAGCTGGAAAGGAGGAGGGAAGAGTGAACTGAGGAAAGTCCCAGTCGCACTCAAGACTTAAAGTTGCATTCTACCAATCTACCAATGAAATTCGTTTAGACCTGTCTTTTGTTTAAAAAACATTCAGCCACAGTGCCCCAGTACTGTCCTTTTCTTAAAGGCACAGCCTCAAACGGTCACAGCAACCCCAGCTCCCTCAGTCTTTCCTCATAGGGCTTGTGTTCCAAACCCCTCAGCAACTTTGTTGCCCTTCTCTGGACTCGTTCCAGCAAGTCAACATCCTTCCTAAACTGAGGGGCCCAGTACTGGACACAGTACTTGAGGTGCGGCCTAACCAGTGCAGTGTACAGGAGCAGAATGACCTCCCTGCTCCTGCTGGCCACACTGTTCCTGATGCAGGCCAGGATGCCATTGGCCCTCTTGGTTGCCTGGGCACACTGCAGGCTCATGTTCAGCCTACCATCATCCAGTACCCCCAGGTCCCTCTGCCTGGCCACCCTCCAGCCACTCTGACCCCAGCCTGTAGCACTGCATGGGGTTGTTCTGGCCGATGTGCTGAACCTGGCACTTGGATGTGTTAAATCTCATGCTGTTGGATTCTGCCCACCTGTCCAGCCTGTCGAGGTCCCTCTGCAGAGCCTCTCTACCCTCCAGCAGATCAACTCCTGCCCCCAGCTTGGTGTCGTCAGCAAATTTACTGATGATGGACTCAATGCCCACATCCAGATCATCAATAAAGATGTTAAAGAGCACAGGGCTCAGAACTGATCCTTGGGGCACACCACTCACTGGCCACCAGCTGGATGTGACACCATTCACCACCACTCTCTGGGCTCAGCCATCCAGCCAGTTCCTAACCCAACGCAGTGTGCTCCCGTCCAAGCCATGGGCTGACAACTTGGCCAGGAGTTTGCTATGGGGGACGGTGTCAAAGGCCTTGCTGAGGTCCAGGTAGACTACATCCACAGGCCTCCCCACATCCACCAGGCGGGTCACCTGATCATAGAAGGAGATCAGGTTGGTCAGGCAGGACCTGCCCTTCCTAAATCCATGCTGGCTGGGCCTGATCCCTTGGCCATCCTGTAAGTGCTGTGTGACTGCACTCAAGATGACCTGTTCCATGATCTTGCCTGGCACTGAGGTCAGGCTGACAGGCCTATAATTCCTTGGCTCTGAAGCCCCAAAAACAGATAGCTTTTAAGACATAATAGGTTAGCAATTGAAGGAAGCACAAATCACATAGAGCAATAAATCGACTGAGGCAAGAGACACTGTGACAGAGAAAGAAGATAAGTGATAAGAATTGACAGAGCAAGCATGATTCAGGGCCGACAAGGTCAAACTGACCCTAACAGCCTTGACAAGTCAGTAAAACTAAGCCAGGCACACCGGGAATTGACCAAATTAGGAAAGGGTTCAAAAGTTTAAAGGAGGAAGACTCCTCAGAAGACCCCTGCCCATGATGAAGGCCACCGGAAAGACCACCAAGAGGATCCTCAAAAGAGATGTCCCTGCCCACGCTCCGCCTACACCACACCTCTTATGAATATGTATGCAGAGATATGATTATGTATGTGATCTGATGCAATACCACATCCAAAACTGTATAAAAGACATGCTTTTGTTACGGGAAAGGCAGAAATCCACTTAGTGATTTCTCCAACGCGTTGCTAATAAAATACCTCCTGTCTATCTGACTTAAACTGAGTCTCTTAGGCAGTTATTCTTGCCTTTTGGGGCAAAATTCGGCATCATTTTCTGGCGAGCCAGGCAGGAGACAGACAGGAGATCCAGACCTTAAGGGGTCCTCCCGAGCCGGGTCCGGGGCCGGGACCCTCTGGGCGCCCCTGACGACTTTTTTGTCAGAAGAGACACCCCCGGACCAGCGCTCGTTGGTGGACAAAGGGTTACCTGCATCTCCTGCTCCAATCAAGAGGTATTTTAACTGTTTATTGGTTTGGGGATAAAAGCGCTTTGACTGAGAAACGGGGACCAGACGTGGTCACCTGATGGGAAGGCCTGGGGACGCCCTGGCAGAATCCCGCAGATAGGGGTTAGAGTCCCCACTGAAAACAGGGGTGGCAGTCCTCACTGGAAATAGGGGTTGGAGTCCCCCACTGGGTGTTTGTTAAACGGGTGTATGTTTCTCTTTCATCTTAATGTTGTTACTGTGCTTCTGAGAGAATACATTTGTGTTACACTTTTGTCTAACATTGTTATGTTGTCTGCAAGAATCTCGTAATTCAGTACTTGGTATTTTGTGTTAACTGTAGTCTCTTTTGTGTGTAAGAATTTATTGTGATATCATCTGCAAACCTACCTTGGTTTACAGCTGACATCCCGAAGCTGACTGGTATCGGTATTATACGGTTGACCAGCGACATCTCGTGGTAAAGCAGTGTACTCGGGTAAGGTAGGATAGTTTGGATGAATGCGTTAAGAGTGTGAATGAATGAGACGCAGCATCGCTGCGAAGCAAGAGGGAGTCCTGATCCGCATTTCCTGTTCTTCGCGAGAAGCCAGGTCAGAGACGGACAAAGCGATTGAAAATTGTGTGTTAAAATATATTGGTATATAGTGCTAGTGGGAGAAAGAGACTATTCCGGGAACAGCCATGGGAGGGCGACAGAGTAAGGACGTAAATATGAAAACTCCATTAGGATGTATCTTGAAGCATTGGAAGGACTTGGGAGGAATTCCAGGGGGAAGCATAAGTAAAAAGACACTCCTTAAATATTGTACACAGTGGTGGCCGTTGTATAAGTTAGACGACAATGAGAAATGGCCACCGGAGGGAACAACTAATTATAACACTGTTTTACAACTGATGCTCTTCCTCCGCCGGCTCAATAAATGGGATGAGGTGATGTACGCAGACATGTTCTTCACTCTAAGGAATAAACCTGAGTGGCAAAAAGAGAGCGGAATTAATGTAGCCCCTCAGGATCCCCTAGTATTAGCCCTGGAAAGGGATAAGAAGGGTCCAAAGCCTAAAGAACGTTGCTGTGATGCATGTAGTATTGGACAGCAGTGTCTCAAGCTAACAAGAAGAGATAGTGGAAAGGAGAGCGAAATAAGCCTGAGGGAATACCATCCATTCGCTCCAGGGTGGGAAGGGCCTCTTCCCAGGCCAAAAGAGGAACAAGGGGATCCCAGCCCATTAGAGGAACTGGAGCGATGGTGGAAATCTAAGTTTGGGCACAGCCCTCAGAAGTTAGACAACAGTTGGGAGGAAGATAGTCCATTAAAATCGGGGATTGATGAGAGGAAAAGCAGCCCTCAGGGACTAGATAGTCCACAAGGGTTGGGGAGCCACATGGATGCTGACAGCCCACCCAGACTAGAAGTCGAAAGGGAGGAAGGTAGTCCGTCAGGAGCAGAGAGCCAAAGGGAGACACGTAGCCTGCCCGAGCTCAGTCCATATGGGGATAACAACACATCCAGAAGTGGAGACATTTGTAGAATGGAAACCAGCACAACAAGGACTGGGGACAAAAGTAACTCGCTGGGAAGCGGCGTCTCTAAACTGAGAGGCGACGTCTCTGAATTGAGATATAGTGAAAAGGATGATAACGAGACATGCAAAAAGGGGGGCAGAGAACAACTTAATATAGTAATTCAGATAAAGGATGAGAGAAATGGGAGGGGAGCAGAGGATGAGAGGGACAGCAGCCCGGGACAGGATAGGAGCCAGCAGATACAAAAAGGGCGACAGACGCAGGATGAGAATCGGATGGATGGTGTAATAGAGATAGGAAGGGAAAATGAAGAACAGGAAAGGGGGAAGAGGACAGAGAAGAGAAAGAATAGGGGAGACATTGAAGCACAGGAAGGAGATCCCGGGGAAGAGATTGGTCACTCGTATTATACCAGATCTGTGGCACGGGGGGAAGCAAAGCAAAGAGAGGAAGGGAACCATATGATAGCTCCTCTCCGACAAGTTGTACCAACGTTAGGGGAAAAGACTAGAGTAAAGGTGCCGTTCTCGACAAATGATTTGAACAGTTGGAGGGATGAGGCAAGGAATTTCAGGAGAAATCCTGAGGGAGTGGCGAAGAGGTTTGAATTAATGGCAAAGAATTTAGATATTGATTGGGAGGATATAGAAGTGATGCTGTCAGAATTGACAGATACAGAAAGGGAACTCGTATTGGAAACAGGAAAACGACATGCTCAAGTATTATCAGGAAGACTAGAAGATAATTTTCCCAGCAATAAACCAGAATGGGACCCGGACAATGCCGAGCACTATCAACAGCTAGTGCAGTATAGAAAACTGATAGCGATGGGCTTGCGTAATGCGATCCCTAAGGCTATCAATTGGTCAATGCTATATGACATCAGACAGGGAAAGAATGAGACCCCATCAGAGTTTTTGGATAGACTTAGGGTAGCGATGAGACAATATACACCCCTGGACCCAGCAACAGAGGAAGGGAAACAGCACTTGTTAGGGTTGATGATGGGACAGAGTAACCCAGACATCAGGAAGAAATTACAAAAACTTGAGCATCCAGCAAATAAAAACCTAGAGACACTGCTGAATGAGGCATGGAAAGTATACAATAATAGAGAGATTGAGGAGAAGAAAAAAGAGGACAGGAGGATAGCGAGAGTAGTGGCTGTAGCAGTGGCAGCTCAGAAGACAGGTTACTCGGAACCTGGAACCAGGGGAAGAGGTAGAGGCAACCCAGCAGGAAGGGGAGGGAGGCTCCAACCCCACCCAGCTAGGGTGGGGTCAAATCAATGTGCGTACTGCCTACAGATGGGACACTGGAAGCGAGAATGCCCCCAACGAAGGGAAAGGCTCATGGCCACTACTACTACCACACATCAGGATAGTGAATGAGGGGGACCGGTGGGCCATACCCTAGCAGACCCACTGGTTAAAATGGAGCTAGGGGAAGGTAAAAAGGAATTGAACTTTTTGGTTGATACGGGAGCAACTTTTTCGGTTTTAAATCAGGAATTGGTACCTAAAAGTGATGAATTTGTACAAGTTGTGGGAGCAACAGGCCAACCAGAAAAGGCTTACTTTTTGAAACCCATTAAATACAAAATTGGGAAACAGATGGGAATTCATCAGTTCCTGTATTTACCAAATTCGCCAAAGCCCTTATTGGGGAGAGACCTATTGGAGAATTTGGGAGCCATAATAAAATTCAACAAAGACAAATTGGAATTACAAGTAAATGAAGAACAACTGATTATAGCTCTAAGCCTAACGATCAGTTGTGTGGAACCTAAACTTGAGAATCACAATTTCGAGCGAATTCTGAACAAGACATACCCATTAGTGTGGGCTACTGATATACCTGGAAAATCAAAACAAGCAGTACCGATTGTTGTTGAACTTAAAGTTGGGGCAAAACCGGTCATAAGAAAACAATACCCTCTGAGGATAGAAGACAGGAAGGGGATCGAGCCCATAATCGAAAGGTTTTTGGAACTGGGATTATTGGTAGAATGCGAATCAGATTTTAATACACCAATCCTGCCAGTAAAGAAACCTAATGGAGCCTATAGATTAGTTCAGGATCTGAGAGCAGTAAACGAAATAACCAAGACATTACATCCGGTAGTTGCTAATCCATACACACTTTTAACTAGACTGAAGGATAATTTGGCCTGGTTCACCGTATTAGATTTAAAAGACGCATTCTTCTGCCTTCCCTTAGCTCCCGAGAGTCAAAAGATTTTTGCCTTTGAGTGGGAATCTGTAGATAGAGGAAGAAAGACTCAACTTACCTGGACGGTATTGCCCCAAGGATGGTGCAATTCCCCTACGATTTTTGGGAACCAGTTAGCCAGAGAATTAGAACAGTGGGAAAGGCCGCTGGGAGATGGCACCCTTCTGCAGTACGTAGACGACCTCCTAATAGCAACGGTGACAGAGGAAGAATGCCTTGAATGGACTATTTCCTTGTTAAATTTCCTGGGTTTAAGTGGATATCGAGTTTCTCAACAGAAAGCACAGCTGGTGCAAAAAGAAGTGGTGTACCTGGGATACGAAGTCTCCAGAGGACAGCGATCCCTGGGAGCAACTAGGAAAGAGGCCATCTGCCAGATACCTAAACCAGAGACGGTGAGAGATCTGCGTGCCTTTCTGGGGATGACAGGGTGGTGTCGGCTATGGATCTACCAGTACGGGATACTCGCTAAACCACTGTATGATTTGTTGAAGGAGACTAAGAACGTCCTAGTTTGGACTCCCGAGGCAGAAGGGGCCTTCAAGAAGTTGAAGCTGGAGCTAATGAGAGCACCGGCCTTAGGTCTCCCAGATGTATCAAAACCATTCTGGCTGTTCTCCCATGAGCGGCAGGGGATGGCCCTAGGAGTCCTAGCACAGCAATTGGGACCACACAAGAGAGCTGTGGCCTACTTCTCCAAGCGATTGGATGAAGTAAGTAAAGGATGGCCAGGCTGTCTGAGGGCAGTGGCCGCAGTAATAATTAACATAGAAGAGGCCAGGAAGCTCACGTTGGGTCAAAAGATGACTGTGCTAGTGTCTCACACTGTGTCAGCTGTGCTGGAACAGAAAGGCAACCATTGGCTGTCGCCTTCCAGATTCCTAAAATACCAGGCCATCCTGGCTGAATCAGATGACATAACCATTCAGGTGACTAACATTGTGAACCCAGCTTCATTTCTAGAAGGAAGAGACCCAGCAGAACCCATCGAACATGACTGCCTGGAAACAATTGAAGCAGTCTACTCCAGTCGCCCGGATCTCAAAGAAGAGCCGTTCGAAGATGCAGACAACTGGTTCTCAGATGGCAGCAGCTTCGTGAAGCGAGGAGTAAGAATGGCTGGCTATGCAGTCACTACTACAGAAAGGGTAATTGAGTCGAACTCCTTGCCTGCAGGGACCTCAGCTCAAAAGGCAGAACTGATAGCTCTGACTCGAGCCCTGGAATTGGCGGAGAACATGCAAATTAATATATGGACAGACTCTAAATATGCCTTTTCCATTGTACATGCTCATGGAGCCATTTGGAAAGAAAGAGGACTGTTGACTACACAAGGAAAAACGGTCAAACATGCAGAGGAGGTTCTGCGATTGCTAGAGGCGGTCCAGCTCCCAGCACAAGTGGCCATAATGCATTGTAAGGGACATTTGAAAGGTAACACTATTCCAGAAATAGGAAATAGGAAGGCAGATACAGAAGCTAAATTGGCTGCCACGAGGACTAGGGAAGTGAAAATAACAACCCTAATACCAGGAGAGCTGGATACCAACATGCAGCCAGATTACCAGGAATCAGATCATAGGTGGATACAAAGAAGGAAGGGCAAAATATTAGAAAGTGGTTGGGGTCAATTGGAAACAGGACAGTTAGTAATACCAGGAAACGTGATGTGGCAGTTTGTAAAGGCAGAACATGAGAAGGCCCACTGGGGCCTAGATTCGCTTCACCAATATTTGCAAACCAGGATAGCAGGACCAAAATTATTTACTACTATAAAACACGTTACATCCCAGTGCGAGCGGTGTCTGAAAAACAACCCGAATACGGGAACCAAGGTACACCAAGGAGCCATAAATCGAGGTAAATTCCCAGGTGAACTATGGCAAATTGATTTTTCTGAACTCCCAAGAAAAGGGGGGTTTCGGTATTTGTTGGTATTAACTGATACGTTTTCTGGGTGGCCTGAAGCATTCCCTTGCAGGACAAATAAGGAAAGAGAAGTAACTAAAGTACTGTTGAATGAAATTATTCCACGGTTTGGGGTACCGAAGAGCATTTCTTCGGATAGGGGTACACATTTCTGTGCAAAAGCAGTAAGAGCAATAAGCAAAGCATTACAAATCAAATGGCAATTACACACGCCTTACCGTCCACAGGCCAGTGGGCAAGTGGAAAAGATGAATCACCTTATTAAACAGCAAATTGCCAAAATATGTCAGGAGACTAATTTGCAGTGGTATCAAGCTCTGCCTATTGCTCTACTGAGGCTGAGAGTCAAACCAAGGTCAAAAGAAAAGTTAAGCCCATTTGAAATTTTGTACGGTAGACCTTATGCTATGCAAGTCGTGAATGGGGACGCTATAAGCCAAATCGGTGATCAGTACATTTATGATTATGTAATTACAGTGGGAAAACAGTTTGACAAAAATGCTACTGTGGTGATAGAGCACCAACCTAAACAACCTGATTGTAAATTGCATTCGTTTAATCCCGGTGATTGGGTGTATGTTAAGAATCTTTTAGTGAAACCCCTACAAGAGAAGTGGGAAGGACCTTTCCAAGTGCTGCTGACTACCTTCACCGCGGTTCGAATCAAGGAGCGACCTACGTGGATCCATTATTCATGAGTCAGGAAAGCTCCGGAGAACAAACCAGAGGAGCAGACGCCATGATCCTGACTCCACCTCAAACATTTACAACTCTGATCATTGGACTCTCGATAAGTATAGCTCTTCCCCAAGGCTCTGCCCCAATAGACCCATGGTCTCATGCACACCAGTGTATCCACCTGGAGAGGGGAAAGAAGGGACCCTATTTCGAGGTTTATGCCTTACGTAACAATCAGCCATACATGAGTAAAGCATGGCATCACCCCTCCATGGTAGCATATAAGGGTGATCAAATCCAAATTGGGTGTCGAGAGCTTGACCCAGTGGAAGGAAACACAAGGCGGCTAGTATTAACAATTCGACCCTTGATGCCAGACTCTAAGCATAACCTAATTACCTTTAGTCCAGTGAAAATGGGCAAGCCCACCATCTGGGTCCAGCAAAAGGGTCCAATTTCATGCCAGTGGAGTGACTTCAGGGAAGATCCACCCGGATTACAACCCCATAACTCGGTAATTTATAGAGAAGATTCGCTTGGGGAACTACATCCCCAAAACATAACCCTTGACCTACACCCTCTTCTCTTTCCTGCGGGAAAGATCGTAGCATCTAATGGTCCTGAGGAAGGGAAAGCACGGTGTGAAATGGCATTTAGATTGGATCAATCAATGTCCTTCGTATGCGAAAGACAGTTGAAAATGCTGGAACAGGGTTTAGGCTTCCCTGGGCATGCTGTCCAATATACGGTGCAATTACCGGGGGACGTGATCCCATTGTATCCAGATTTAGACTTGCCCCAAGAAACCACTCTACCGATAGGATGTAAAGTAGTACATAACCTAACCTTTATAGGGCCTCAAGTGATAAGAAAATCTAACGAACTAAAATTATTGTTAGACCCCACTTATTCCCTGAAAAAGGTGCAGATGAACATTCACACCGATGTTACACATTTGCAGAAGGATTGCCGACCATTTATACAGCAAAGCCTTAAGGGATGGAATGCATGGCTGGCAACTAGGTCTTATCACAGACGGGCGCAAAGAGATATAAGTGGATGGGTCGGCACTGGATTCGGAATACTAAATGCAGTAGATCAAGAGGTATTGGTGAACAAATTAAGTACTGTCACCACCAACTTAGGAAAACTCAAAGTGCCCCTGAGTTCATCCGTGCTTACATTAGCAGAAACGCAATCGCTAGCAGTAAAATTACTAACCATGGTAGCAAACCATACTGCAGAGGATTTTGTGAAGCTCGCTGATTATACAGGGGAACTTAGTAGAGACATTGCACTCGCTATCCAATGCTCTCAGACACAACAATGGGTACAATCAGTAGCGGCAGGAATAATGAGAGAGGGAATGTCAGGTACATTACCTCAAGAAATAAGGGAAACAATATTAAAAGACAATCACACTACACGATTTGAGAAGGACCACCAAGCCTGGTGGCAATTAGTAAATTTCACTTATGAGCCTCAACGAGATCACATTGAAGCTTATGTCCTCACCATCAGTAAGGCAGAAGAAAGAGCTATCTTTCCTATCCTCACTCTAGGGACAATACATCAACATGTCATTGTCAGACCAATAGACCACAATGTCTGGGCCAGTTATGATTATACCAAAAATAGGTGGCAATCAGTTAGCACAGAGGCATGTATTCCTAGAGGACAATTAGGCTATGTTTGCGAAAACGCTGTAGTAGAAGCAGAAGATTTATGCTTAGATGTCGAAAACAGTATATGTACCTTTGAAATGCTTTCACATAATAGAACGCAATCACAAGTTTACTATATAGGGAATGGGTGTGCTTGCGTGAGGACAGCTTGTGACAACGTCACTATAGATAATTGCCAAGAGGAGACTAACAATACTAACTTCTGTGTGTGCAACTTCACCGAAATAGTGGGTTGTGATTTTCATTATACTGTCCCAATAACTACTCAACAGCTAATTAACGCAGATTTCAACCTATATCAAGAGATACCGAAATTACAAATAGGGATGGACGTCAAAATTCTTAAAGCGATGCTCGCACATCCTAAAGTGAAGGAATTGGTGCTAAAGGTGAATCAAACGACTAAACGAATGGTATGGCAGGTAGAACATAATTCCGAAAAAATAAAGGATGTCCTGACCAAAGTAGAACAAGTAGGCCAGCAACATTGGTGGGACATCTTTACAGGATACTCCCCAACAGCTACACAGGTCTTCAACTACCTGGTGCACCCAATGCTAATAGTAATTGTAGTTCTGCTACTATTAACTCTCGCAAATATTTGTATGTGGTGGAGACTAAGAATCATACTAAAAAGGACCCAAATGGTTTGGGCTATGGTACGAGCATATCAGAGCCCTATTGGATTAGAATTTGACGAAAGAATTCGTAAGTTATAAGAAAAAGGGGGGAAATGAAGCCCCAAAAACAGATAGCTTTTAAGACATAATAGGTTAGCAATTGAAGGAAGCACAAATCACATAGAGCAATAAATCGACTGAGGCAAGAGACACTGTGACAGAGAAAGAAGATAAGTGATAAGAATTGACAGAGCAAGCATGATTCAGGGCCGACAAGGTCAAACTGACCCTAACAGCCTTGACAAGTCAGTAAAACTAAGCCAGGCACACCGGGAATTGACCAAATTAGGAAAGGGTTCAAAAGTTTAAAGGAGGAAGACTCCTCAGAAGACCCCTGCCCATGATGAAGGCCACCGGAAAGACCACCAAGAGGATCCTCAAAAGAGATGTCCCTGCCCACGCTCCGCCTACACCACACCTCTTATGAATATGTATGCAGAGATATGATTATGTATGTGATCTGATGCAATACCACATCCAAAACTGTATAAAAGACATGCTTTTGTTACGGGAAAGGCAGAAATCCACTTAGTGATTTCTCCAACGCGTTGCTAATAAAATACCTCCTGTCTATCTGACTTAAACTGAGTCTCTTAGGCAGTTATTCTTGCCTTTTGGGGCAAAATTCGGCATCAGCTCATCCAACTGGCCCTTCTTGTGGATAGTTGACTTTTAGAAGAAACGTCTTTCCTGAAAGGGTTCTCAAGCACTGGAACAGGATCCGCAGTTTTTGGATGTGCCGAAGGCCATGGGAATGGTTGACTGGATGATCTGAAAGGGCTTTTGCAGATAAACCCATTCTAGGTTTCTCTGATCATTACAGTATAGATGTTGTGATAATAATGAGGATACAAATGATGCACCTCTTGTTCTTGAGTGTATATTGATTATATCTGACCACTTAAATATCAGAAACTATTCAATGCCATCTGAGAAACATCAAAACCTATCTTGGATGCAAATGTGGAGGAATGGACAATTAGCCAGTTGTTTGGCCTTGACGTAAACAAATCAAGTCTGGATGTGATTCCATTTTGACTGAAATTTCCATCTTCCTGTTGACTATCAAAGTCAGGATTGCAGGGTGTTTTTCCAGGAAGAGTCACCAGTTGCAAGTATGGATGTGCCAGAAGCAGAGAGGGGAGGGTCCAACCTGTTCCAGAGGCATTCAGACCTTTCTGTTCCAAGTGTCAGTGTCAGCACACAGAGCGAGCTGCAGACCCACATCTGTCTGGGGCAGGGACCTTGTCAGTAGTCAGCAGCTTGGACTTCTGGTACTGACTTGCCTACAAATCCCTGCAGCCTGAGACTTTGCTGAAATCTTTTGTCTCAAAGAGAGAAAATCTTTCCCTGAGACTTGATCAGATCAGAAGATACCATTTGTGTATTTGTGACATGATTCTCAAAGAGAAAGCCAGACCCAGACAGAGTTGTTGAGTATGCCCAGAAATTGGACAGGGGCACCTTCTACGAGACCAGGTTGCTCAAGGCTCCATCCAGCTTGGAGCCTCCACAGCTTCCCTGGTCAAGCTGTTGCAGCACCTCACTACTCTCATGAAGACTTTCTTGTTAATGATATCTAAATCCAGCTTCTTCCAGTTTGAAGCCATTGACCCTCCTCCTGTTACTCCATGCCTTTGTAAAAAGTCCTTCCCCAGCTCTCCTGTAGCCCCTTCAGGTACTGGAAGACTGCTCTAAGGTGTCCCTGGAGCCTTTGTCAAAAGTCCCTCTCCAGCTGGGAGGGAGCTGCATGATGATTATTTGAATTAGCTGAAATCTCCTCACTCCAAGTATTCAGACCTTTTCGCTAGTTGCATAGAGGCCATTGCAAATAGTTAGCAAATAAGAAATAACTGCCAGATATTACTGTAAAAGATGAAGTTTCCCGGGTAAGAATTCATCAGCATAATGGTGCACAACATTGCCAGTTATGGCTGATATACTTCCCCTCTCTTGTCCCTGGAAGAGGGTGTCCCTTACTCTCACATGGGTGCACAGATAGCAAGACATCAAGAGAAATTGTGAAGTTCTGCTTCTCATCTCCCCACACAGGAGAGCCCAAGGCAGCTGGAGTGCCTGGCTGGAATCCCTTCAGATGGTAACAAGAGCTTCTTCATTGATTTAAAAAATCAGCTCGGTCTTCATTATTTCATCTCCTCTAGTAATATTGTCAAAGCACCTTCTCACTCAGCCCTGTCTCCTTCCATAGCAATCTCACAATGGTATTTCCCTGGATGTGCTCTCCTTTTTCATAGTTTCATAGTTTCATAGTTTCATTCAGGGTTGGAAGGGACCACAAGGATCATCTAGTTCCAACCCCCCTGCCATGGGCAGGGACACCCCACACTAGATCAGGCTGGACAGAGCCTCATCCAGCCTGCTCTTAAACACCCCCAGGGACGGGGCCTCGACCACCTCCCTGGACAACCCATTCCAGGGTTTCACCACTCTCATGGTGAAGAACCTCCTCCTCACATCCAGCCTGAATCTCCCCACCTCCAGCTTCATTCCATTCCCCCTAGTCCTATCACTACCTGATATCCTGAGAAGTCCTTCCCCTGCCTTCCTGTAGGCCCCCTTCAGATACTGGAAGGCGACAATTAGGTCACCTCGGAGCCTTCTCTTCTGCAGACTGTACAGCCCCAACTCCTTCAGTCTGTCCTCATAGGAGAGGTGCTCCAGCCCTCTGATCATCCTCGTGGCCCTTCTCTGGACACGTTCCAGCACCTCCACATCCCTCTTGTAATAGGGGCTCCAGAACTGGACACAGTACTCCAGGTGGGGTCTCACCAGGGCTGAGTAGAGGGGGAGGATCACCTCCCTCGACCTGCTAGCCACACTTCTCCTGATGCAGCCCAGGATCTGATTGGCTTTGCGGGCTGCAAGTGCACACTGAGAGCTCATGTTGAGCTTTTTGTCCACCAGCACCCCCAAGTCTCTCTCCTCAGGGCTATCCTCCAGCCAGTCACTGCCTAGCCTGTATTTGTGCCTGGGATTGCCTCGACCCAGATGCAGGACCCTGCACTTGCTCTTATTGAACTTCATGAGGTTGGCCTGTGCCCACCTCTCCAGCCTGTCAAGGTCCCTCTGGATGGCCTCCCTTCCCTCCAGCGTGTCTGCTGCACCACACAGCTTGGTGTCATCAGCAAACTTGCAGAGGGTGCACTCAATGCCACTGTCCATGTCCCCCACAAAGATGTTGAATAAGATAGGTCCTAGGACTGATCCCTGAGGGACTCCACTTGTCACTGGCCTCCACTGGGACATGGAGCCATTGACAGCCACTCTTTGGGTGCGGCCATCAAGCCAGTTCCTTATCCATCTAGTGGTCCACCAATCAAACCCATGTGTCACCAGTTTGGAGACCAGGATGTGGTGCGGGACAGTGTCGAAGGCTTTGCTCAGGTCCAGGTAAATGACATCAGTTGCTCGCCCCTCATCTATTAATTTTGTCACCTGCTCATAGAAGGCCACCAGGTTGGTCAGGCAGGATTTGCCCTTGGCAAAGCCATGCTGACTGTTCCCAATCACCTCTTCACTATTCTTTTGAGCGAGTAGTGACTCCAGGAGGATCTGTTCCATGATCTTTCCAGGCACAGAGGTGAGACTGACTGGCCTGTAGTTCCCTGGTTCCTCCTTCTTGCCCTTTTTGAAGATGGGGGCAATGTTTCCCCTTTTCCAGTCTGTGGGGACTTCACCAGACTGCCAGGACTTTTGAAATATAATAGAGAGGGGTTTAGCAACCTCATCTGCCAGTTCTCTCAGTACCCAGATGTTGATCACAGTGCTCAGTTAGTCCCACATGGCACAAAACCACTCTATATAACACATTAGTAAGGCTCCAAATCCACTTGGGAACCTTCAGACCATGTATTGATCACAACCTCTAAGAAATAGCATCCTACTTCCCCAGAAGAGCGCATGGGGAGGTCTCCTACCAAGTAAGCAGCCATAAAAATTTCCAAGTCAGGTTGTGCTTTAAAGGCAGCTTTACTGAAAGATTCATTAATGCCACCCAGGTGCTCCAGCTCCTGCAAACAGCTCAGGAGGCAGGTTCTGCTTTTCTCGCGCTGTGATTCACAAACAGGATTTGAATCCTACAGCAGCAGACACAGACACAGCATCCAGGAGAAAAAGGGGGGGGGGGGAGAATTAGTTTAATTCATTGGAGCTCAGAAAATGCCTCCTTGGAGTTTTTAAATCGGCACGTCCCCTCTGGCTCTTGTCCCTGAGCAAAAGCTGCTGCCTCTTGCCCAGGCACCAGCTCCATTGGCAGCTTCAGACCCGGCCCCATTCCCAGTCCTGGCTTCAGCCCTGGCCACTTTCCTGCACTCCCCTCCCCGGTACTGGTTGGAGCAACCTGCTCGCAGCCAGGGGAGAGGAGATGGGTGACGTTGGGGAGCCAACTGAATCCTGCTTTCACGAGGTCTCTGCCACTCCTGGAGCCCTGACTGCCAGCAGAACCCAGCCGCTCTAGGTGAGGGTTAGCTGAGGCTTGGGCTCACTGCAGAGGACACAGGAGCTGCCCTGTGCCTGTGGTGTGACTTTGGCCACTTTGCTGGGGGAAAGGAACGGGGACCCACAGGCAGTGCTGACAGGGTTGCAAAGAGGACTGTTACGGGAATGCTCCTAGCCTCCCTTCCCCCACCTCATCAGCGGAGATTTATTAGAATAACCTTTATTAGAATAAACCAAACCAGGTTGGAAGAGACCTTCAAGATCATCGTGTCCAACCCATCAACCAATCCAACCCACCCAAACAGCTAACCCATGGCACCAAGCACCCCGTCAAGTCTCCTTCTGAACACCTTCAATGACGGCGACTCCACCACCTCCCCGGGCAACCCATTCCATAGCGCAATCACTCTTTCTGTATAGAACTTCTTCCTAACATCCAACCTGAACCTCCCCTGGCGCAGCTTGAGACTGTGTCCTCTTGTTCTGGTACTGGGTGCCTGGGAGAAGAGACCATCATCAGCCTGTCTACAACCTCCCTTCAGGTAGTTGTAGAGAGTGATAAGGTCACCCCTAAGTCTCCTCTTCTCCAGGCTAAGCAGCCCCAGCTCCCTCAGCCTCTCCTCATAGGGCTTGTGTTCCAAACCCCTCACCAACTTTGTTGCTCTTCTCTGGACTCGTTCCAGCAAGTCAACATCCTTCCTAAACTGAGGGGCCCAGAACTGGACACAGTACTCGAGGTGTGGCCTAACCAGTGCAGTGTACAGGGGCAGAATGACCTCCCTGCTCCTGCTGGCCACACTGTTCTTGATGCAGGCCAGGATGCCATTGGCCCTCTTGGCTGCCTGGGCACACTGCAGGCTCATGTTAAGCCTACCATCAACCAGCACCCCCAGGTCCCTCTCTGCCTGGCTGCTCTCTAGCCACTCTGACCCCAGCCTGTAGCACTGCATGGGGTTGTTGTGGCCAATGTGCAGAACCCGGCATTTGGATGTGTTAAATCTCATGCCGTTGGATTCTGCCCATCTGTCCAGCCTGTCGAGGTCTCTCTGCAGAGCCTCTCTACCCTCCAGCAGATCAACTCTTGCCCCCAGCTTGGTGTCGTAATGGGGGAATGGGGGAATGGGGGAAGTCACAGGTGGGAAATTGCCTTCCCCTCCACCCTGGGCGCTTGGCAGGACAGGTGAAAAGGCTCCATTCTTCCCGCCGGGAGCTGAAGTCCTTGACAGGTATTCACCCGTCGGGGGAAGCCGGTGCTGGGCTTTGGAGCTGTACTGTGCTGGGTTCTTTGCACCCAGGATATATTGACACTGGACACATTGTCTAGGGAAAGAGAGCGACCAGAAAGCGGTCTGTGCTCGCATTTCGGCTCTCATTTTTGGATCAGTTTTGGCGCTCATTTTGGACTAGCTCTGCTCTCTCTCTCTGGATTTGTGGCGAAATTGGAGAGAGCAGCACTCGGACATGGCTTCTCCCCTGACTGGCCTGGCCTGGGGTCCTGCTCCCTGCCTTCCGTAGAGCTGCAGCTTTTGGCTGGTACAGGCCGGCAGTGTGGCTGCTCAGACAGTGCTGCTGCAGGAGTTTGCCTCCTGGCAGCTGTGTCTAAGGACACTTTGATTTTGTCAGGTCTCTTTTCCTTTGAATTTGTGCCGCCTGATCCACACAGTGGCTTACAAACCTGCAGTTCTGGAGCCTGCCACCAGAGAGGGACCGTCTCCAAGTTCCTGCTCCATCCTCCTGAGTACAACCTGCACTCTCGTCGGCTTTCCCTAGGCTCGCCTCCGTTTTACAAGTGGGGTGAAGCTGTCTTGTGGCTTAGCCTTTTTTGTTTTCTGAAATCTCTAAATTGTACTAAAGTTGCCCAGAAGCATCCTTGTAGAATTCGTGACCGAATAGAACCTGTCAATGAAATCTGTGTTGTACACAATTTTGGGGTGGGGTTTTCAGAACATTAAAGACAACTGTATTTTTATAATTCCCTCCTTGTTAATTTAATCCCAGTCAAAACAAGGACACAATTCCACACCAGCCCTCAGCTGTCATTGCTTTATCACCTTCGTGTGCCTGGAGGGAGGCACTCTTTACTGAGAGGGAGAAATAACTTTGGGAACTGCGAAGACCCTGCTAGACTTTGCTAAGTTATTAAGAGACATATCTGGTGATGACAAATCCCACTGCTGCCAGGATTTTATTCATAATGGAAAACTGTAAGAAAAGAGAAAGCAAGCACTGATGACTGCATTTGAGTCACAATGACTCTGTCGTTCTAGCCCTATAAGTGGATTGTGTACAAAGCTTATAAAACCAAAACTCCTCTTCATCTGAGACTTGAAGGATTTTAGCAGAGCTCATGGGAGCAAAACTCCCTGTTATGGGGATGTGGAACCCGAAGGTTATTGTTATGTTTTCACACCTAGGAGCCAGGATCAAGGAGCTGCTGGGGTGCTCAGTGTCAGGATGTGCTTTCTGCCTTGGTTCAGTAAGTGCCATGCCATGAGGGTGTCTTTTCAGTTCAACCTGTGCTTTAAAGCACAGAGACACTGAACCTGCACACCTGCTGTCTTGCACTTTGGAGTGTAGCTGATTGCACTGCAACAAAATAGTTGAAACGTCCTCACATCTCACCTAGTTGCATTCTACAGTCACTTTAGCAGGTGCAAGTTGCAGGAGCACTGCACTGTCTTTTGTTGAACAGGTGATGAGATTTTAAGCTCAAGATTTTAAGCTACCAAGGTAAAGTTCTGTGCATAAATTTCTGTATTTCAAACTCTCTCTGTGTCCAGTTACAACAATGAGAAGCACAGGAGAATTGCCTTAATCTCATTAATGAGTGTGACTTCTGCTGAAATCAGCAATTTCTCAGTCTGGGTTTTATGCTTCAAGAAGGTTTTGCATTTTTGTCAAAACTGTCAGAGTTCTGGTAGTCGATTCACCATGCACCGTAATGATTTGTATCAAGAGAGGAAAAAAGAAGACTATAGCTATTCACACAGTTATAAATGTATTCCTATAGTTATATATTCATATAGCTACTCATAACACAACAGTTAATTGTAGCTATTGCTATTTCCATGTGGATGTAGTGGAAGTGTAGATGATGTGCATGTCTCTTTTCCTTGGGGAGTAAATATTAATTATTCTGTGAAGCTGTGCTGGGTTGAGGCAGCCCCCTTCCCCACCCCTGGCAACAATAAACACTCAGACAAACGGATTGCAAAAGTGATGGAAAGTTTAAATAGAAAGCAGTGAACTTTTACAGAAAAGCAAAAGCACAGTGACAAAAAAAAATCCCAAAGCAGACCCAGAGAGATCCCATCCCCACCTGAGGGTACACCCAAGACCCCCAGGGCTCCTTCTTCCCCCTCCCACTGCTAGGCTAGTCTCAGCTGGCCAGATCTGAGACTGCCCATCCCCCCCGTGGCCTTGGGCCTAGCCAGGCCCAAAGCCAGGAGACATCTCCCCCAGTTACCGGCTGACGGAGGAGGAAGAAAAGAGAGTGTGCTAGACTCTGCACTGGATCTTATAGTGGTGCAAAGGATTGTGGTATGAAATACTACATAATTTCCTGTGTCCACCCCTCTAGGCTGGCCTTCTGGACACAGGAAGTAAACATTGCAGGGGGGCACCCAGCTCAAACTGTAACAGAAGCTTTGGTTAACTCTCAATATCTTCAGCTCCTGTATGTTGAAGATGCCACCCTAGATGTTTGAAGTGACTGTCACAGTTGGCACTGAAGTGTTAGACAAGAAATAAGATATTTTAAATAGTTCAATTTGAAAGGAGTTCTGTCTGGTGCATAAAAACAGATGTACAGACATTGATGGAAACTCTGGGAATACCTCCAGTTCTGCAGTTCATATTCTGGGATAAACAGAAATAGACATAGAGCGAAGGATGGATGCTTTTTTGGTGGTTTACACAGTGGCTGGTGACGTGACTTGTCCTTATCCAGAATAAAAGAGCCCTAGCAAAGCAGATTAGGTGAAAGGACCTGGGGGAAAGCCATTCCTTCCTCCTTGTTTTGCTGGAAGCTCTGTGAGACAGTGACGTTGGTGTGCCTTTTCTCCAGTAGTCACTGTCAGGTGGTGTTCCTCTGTGTGTCTTCCCATCAGTGCTTCCCCGTTCTATGTGCAACTACAGAAAACTGCTTCAATTACTTTAGCAGTTTCTTTAGTTACTGTGAGAAACTGGTTAAAATATTTGGCTTTCGCAAGGGGAATTACTGGGGACCATTGGGCTCGATCGTTGGGCTGATTGGTTGGTTGTGGTCTGTATTGTGTGGGGTATTGGGAGAGAAAGGTGAGGCACCAACATGTCTAAAGACTGGCCAGGTCAAAAGTGCAGGTTTTGTCTCAGTCCTGATGGAGAGGGGTGGGAGCGTGCTGGGGAATATATGAATATGTACATTTTAATATATGAATATGTATGTTTGCCGTCTATATAAGTTCAACTCGTATTGTTAGGGTGTGCCCATAGCAAACTCGCTATGCGCCCAGCACTGTGTTGCCTTTATTTTATAATAAACTGGTTATAAATTTCAGCAGTGAGTTCGTTTCTCACAATATAGTGACCCGTACGTGATTACCCTGTCTGCAACGGCTTTCGGGGCCCTTCAGAAGGGGGGGGCACCCCTGCTGATTTCAGCGGCCCGGAAGGAGGACCCTGGAAGCCTCTTGGAACATGGGTAGATCCAGCCAACGTTATAAGATAAAAGCAAGGGAAGGAGCTCCCGGAAGTTGCCTGTAATTCTAGTGCACAAAGTCCCGGGCAAGAAAAGGGCTGTAAGTATTGTCCGGTTGGGCGGGTATTGAGGTCAGTGAGAGTGTGTGTGTGCGTGAGACGTGGGCTGGACAGTCCGAATCCACGAAGCGAGTGTGGACTCCTAACTGCATTTCTAATATCCCACGAGGGACTTGGCCAGTGAAGGGACGAAGCGGTTGGTGATGGAAAGCGTGGACCTTGGGAAATGGGGCAAGGGTCAGGTGTAGACCAGCCCTGGGAAACATGGGAGCAACAAGGGTACCCAGGTATATACCCCCGGACAGTCCTCTGGGGTCGCATATTGGAGGCACAATACGCAGGATAAGGATAAGGCAAAAAGGATAATGGAGGAAGGGCCTAGAGAGAAAAGTAGATTGTGGGAAGGTTGGACATTTGAAATGAGAGTGCCCAAGGAGAAGAGAGATCTTAAGGGTTTTATTTAAGCTTAGTTGGATCGGCTCCAGGCGGGCCTGCAGCCGGGGCCATTAGGGTGGCGGCTGCGCGTAGAGCAGCCGGAGCTGCCAGGCCAGTGTCAGTGTTTGCACCAGCACCTGCAGTATTGCGGCGGGTGGAGCAGGAGCTGTTGCAGGGAGAGCTGCAGTGGCTGAGCCGTGCCCACCAGGGACTGGTAAAGGATCAGGCCCAGGAGGTGGCCAGACTCAGGTTGGAGAAGGAGGGTTATTTGTGTTACCAAGGTTCCTAGAGGGGGTGTGGAGAGCAAGTTTTAGGGGCAAAAGGGGAAAGGTTTAAAGTCCTGGTAGCTAAGGATGTTACTGAAGCTAGAATTGGGCTAGGGTATATCTTAGTGTAGTACCAAGTGCAAGACATAATTTACTAGGGAGAGATAGTTCAGTTGGACATAAGGGTAATTCTGGAAGAGGGGAGATGACGGTCAGAAGAAAATAGAGGGGGGTTAGGTGTAGATAACCTGTTGATCTCAGGAGAAGGGGCAATTGGGGTTGGAAGGAGGGGGGATTGTGTCTCTTCAATCCCCAAGGCAAGGATTGTTTGGATTGTGGATAGTCGTTTTTTTTCTGAAGAATTGGTGGGTGTGATGTATGGAGTAATAATTCGTGTCAATCAGGTGATGCATAGGATCCAGGCCGTTCGGTGAGTTTTGCCTGGGGTAGGGGTCCTGGCTATGGGGTCCCGGCTATGGGGTCCCGGAATTTCACTGTGGGTGGGGATTCCAGGATTCTGGATGGTAGTCAGGTGGTCTTCACAGCCCTGGAGAATTTGGGCTGTGAAGGGGCAGTGTTGTTTCTACGGTCTAGGGGCTGTGGAGACTGGTCGTCCATAGGGATCGGGCGACCACTGCTGCATCCCGGTGTCCGGCGTCCCGGTGGTGAGGGGCCCGGTTTTGGGGTTTTGGTATCCTGCGGTCCGGTTTCTGGAGGGGCCTGGGCCATGGGGGCCCGCATCGCAGTGGCGGTTGTGGGTTTGACGTCCTGGTTTCTGGTGTGCCGGCGGTGGGGCACCCAGGTTCAGGAGTTTTTCGTATCCTGTGGTCGGTTCCATAGGGGGGCTTGAACTGTGGGAGCCTGTGGCATGGTTATGCTCGCGGGTTTGATGTCCCGGTTTCTAGGGGTGATTAGGAGAGAGGATTCATCTATGTTCTGTGTGTTAAAGTACCAAAAACTGTGTTCGGCTAGTGGGACCACAGAGACTGCAATACAGACAGCCAACAAAGGACTGGTGGATCCATCCACTGAATGGACTGTGGTACCCCAAATGGAGGACATAAAGATGGTCATGAGATGAGTTCCAGTATCAGAATAGGAGTGGTAATGGTCCTTGCCTGAAAACATCACAAACTAGAAACAGGTTGGGGTTCGAAATTGGTACAACCTCCCTGGACAAGGGAAGGGACATGGTCCGAGCAGAGCATTGGTGGGGATTGAAGAAGGCAAGACCAGGTAGACCTCTCTAATTGCCACAAAGAAGATCTAGAACCAAGGCTATGGGTAGCAACCCCATAGGCCATGTGAGTGGAGTTGCAAGTCAAACCGGACTCCTAATTCCCAGGATTAACCACTCGGAGGGAGAAAGTTGTCACCCAGACATTGGTATATATACCATACCCACTCCCTGTGTATGGTACCTATTAAAGTAAAAGGAAATATTTTCAGGCAAGGAACATCAGTTGTTATTCCATTCCTTTTACCAGGATGTTGAAATTGGAATCCTTTTGCTTGTTGTAGAATTGTTGCCAAGTTAGGTTATTATGGCTCAAGCCAAATGTAGTAGAAAGAAGGGGAGGGATTGTGAGAAATTGTTTTTAATATTTGGCTTTCGCAAGGGGAATTACTGGGGAGGTGGGGTTCGATCGTTAGGCTGATTGGTTGGTTGTGGTCTGTATTGTGTGGGGTATTGGGAGAGAAAGGTGAGGTGTGCTTGGGAAATGTAAAGGAATTTGTGGAGATGTTTGTGAATATGTATAAATTTGGCGGCTATCTAAGCTCAACTCTGTTGTTATGGCACCTCTAGCGAATCAGCTCTGCACCCAGCGCTGTTTGCCTTTTTTTGATAATAAACTGGTTGTATTTAAAATTCAGCAGTGAGCTCCTTTCTCATATGGAGATGCCTGCAGAGCATCCCCCAGCAGCAACAGAGCTCAGGGAGAGCAGACACTGTCCACAGCCAGCAGGCAATGGAACAGCCTCCAACACAGCTGCCAGCTCCAGCACGGCCCCGGCCCCAGGGACTTCTCCTGAGACACAGCAGGGCTGCAGAAATCCAGGGCAGAATCTCAAGTGCCTAAAGGCAGCTGGCATGAAGGGCTGGGCAGGAAAGAGTCACACAACTCCTGGGAACACCCAGGAGGTCACAACAGCCCCAGTAGCCTGGGCAGCAGGGAGGCTGCCCTTTGATTTCTGCTCTGCCGAGACCAAACGTGCAGTGCTGGGGCCAGGTCTGGAGTCCTCAGCACATGGAGACACAGAGCTGCTGGAGTGCAGCTAGAGGAGACTACAGAAATGAGCCAGTGATCCACTGAGACTATGCTGAGGGAACTGAACTCGTTCAGCCTTGGGAAGACTCCACAGACACCTTCTGATGGCCTTTCAGTACTGAAAGATGCTGATCAAAAAGTGGGGGACAGAC
Source organism: Melanerpes formicivorus (assembly GCF_026170545.1). Classification (NCBI taxonomy): domain Eukaryota; kingdom Metazoa; phylum Chordata; class Aves; order Piciformes; family Picidae; genus Melanerpes; species Melanerpes formicivorus. Next base: position 15,559,275 of record NW_027142361.1, read on the forward strand.
TTTTGAGCAGGGCCTCTTGTGACATTACAAGGGAGGATGAATTGAAACTGAGAGAGACTTGATCTCTTCTAAACAGCCTCTTCCAAGCCTTCCTGTATGTCCCCTTCAGATATTGAAATGCAGCTCTAAAGTCTCCCTGGAGCCTTCTCTTCTTCAGGCCTGTCCCCACAGCAGAGGTTCTCCAGCCCCCCCGATCATTTTTTGTGGCCTCCTCTGGACCTACTCCATTGGGCCCATATCCTTCTCATGCTGGGGGCTCCATAGCTGGACACAGCACTGCAGGTGAGGTCTCCCCAGAGTAGAAGGGCAGGATCACCTCTGTCCATCTCTGGCTGTGCTCCTTTATTGCAGCCCAGTCTGCCACAGGCTTTCTGTGCTGCAAGTGCCCCTTTCTGGGTCACATCCAGTTTTTCACCCACCAGCACCCTGAGGCTGTTCCCAGGGACGTTGTGGATGGCTCTTCCCTGGGGGGTGTTCAAGCCAGGTTTGATGAGGCCTCGAGCAGCTGAGTCTACTTGAGAGATTGATCTCTGAGGCCCCTTCCAACCTGAGCCATTCTATGATGTTTAAAACACAGATCACCCTACAAATTGTCTCGATTTTCAATCATCTTAGACAGGGAAGCTGTCACTGGAATCCAAAGATCATTTTTGTTTCATCAGAAAGCTGACTCTCTGAAACTGATCAAAGTAATGTGAGAAACGAACTCACTGCTGAAATTTATAACCAGTTTATTATAAAATAAAGACAACACAGCGCTGGGCGCATAGCGAGGTTGCTAGAGGCGCACCCTAACAACATGAGTTGAACTAATATAGACAGCAAACATACATATTAATATATTAAAACGCACATATTCATATATTCCCCAACATGCTCCCACCCCTCTCCATCAGGACTGAGACAAAACCTGCACTTTTGACCTGGCCAGTCTTTAGACATGTTGGTGCCTCACCTTTCTCTCCCAATACCCCACACAATACAGACCACAACCAACCAATCAGCCTAACGATCGAACCCCACCTCCCCAGTAATTCCCCTTGCGAAAGCCAAATATTAAAAACAATTTCTCACAATCCCTCCCCTTCTTTCTACTACATTTGGCTTGAGCCATAATAACCTAACTTGGCAACAATTCTACAACAAGCAAAAGGATTCCAATTTCAACATCCTGGTAAAAGGAATGGAATAACAACTGATGTTCCTTGCCTGAAAATATTTCCTTTTACTTTAATAGGTACCATACACAGGGAGTGGGTATGGTATATATACCAATGTCTGGGTGACAACTTTCTCCCTCCGAGTGGTTAATCCTGGGAATTAGGAGTCCGGTTTGACTTGCAACTCCACTCACATGGCCTATGGGGTTGCTGCCCATAGCCTTGGTTCTAGATCTTCTTTGTGGCAATTAGAGAGGTCTACCTGGTCTTGCCTTCTTCAATCCCCACCAATGCTCTGCTCGGACCATGTCCCTTCCCTTGTCCAGGGAGGTTGTACCAATTTCGAACCCCAACCTGTTTCTAGTTTGTGATGTTTTCAGGCAAGGACCATTACCACTCCTATTCTGATACTGGAACTCATCTCATGACCATCTTTATGTCCTCCATTTGGGGTACCACAGTCCATTCAGTGGATGGATCCACCAGTCCTTTGTTGGCTGTCTGTATTGCAGTCTCTGTGGTCCCACTAGCCGAACACAGTTTTTGGTACTTTAACACACAGAACATAGATGAATCCTCTCTCCTAATCACTTCAAATTATAACCACATAGATCAATGTTACAATTGTTCCAACAAGCCAATTTACATTTGATAATCAAGAAGTTAAAGTTTTTGAACCCACAGGAAACCTAACTACAATAGCATACATTTATAACCACGCACTCTCTCAGCACATCATTATATTGTAGCAGAGAAATTTACCATCACTTTTCTAAGTTTTAGTAGGCCTAAGTACTAATTCAACCTGTTTACCATTACTAATGTTGGAGGAGAATTTATCCACACCTGGGGTGATTGGACTTCTTCCAGTTCAGTCAGGATAAAATACTCCTCGATTATAACAAATACCATTTCTTACAACATTTACGCTTTACCCATCCCCAATGTCATCAAGTCACAGGATGTTTTATACACAGAATGAAATAATTGGTATTTCCTTGCAATACAGATTCGATGTCACACAATGTCAGATGTTTTCAAAAGGTTGGTTTGTTTCGCTAGCTCCAGAGCCTTCAGACCAGAGGTGTTACAGGTGCAAGTCAGTCAGGATCAGAGGCACATTCCTGAAGTGGTCCTTTTACTCACAAAGCATGTGTCCACCCTTGTTTTGCAGTACAGACAGCTGTATCTGTTGTTAACAAAACCAAGAAAAGATCCTTCCCAGGGGGAAATTAGTGACTCTCCTTTCCAAGTTGTTATTAACACTTTACCCCCAGCTTCAATCCCATATACATCAGGAATCCCAAAGGTGGGATCTGAGACCAGAACAAAATAAAAAGCCGCTTTCTGGGCCTCCTCTACTAATAAAGGCTGCTGATAAGCAAATTTGCCCTCACCTACTTACAGAATCTAATAACTTGGAACAATGCCCTACAGGATTTTTACTTCCAGTCTAGTCCTGGGTCAACACCCCATATAGATGTACAAAAAGATCAAATGATTTGTCCATGTCAGGCAAATTTAAAACAGGGCATCAATCAACATTCTTTTTATTTATCCAATCACTCATCATCTTCTGGACTCCATTTAATATTACTATTGAAGGCTAATTTCTCATATAAGAATTTTACCCTTTTTTTTTTTCCTCTCTATAAATAATCACCAGTACCCTTACAGCAGTTACCAACATTCTAGCTTTTGCCTTCTGTTTCTCTTCATCCCTCCTTACAAACACCTTCTGAGCTTCACGTAGTAATTCCTCTAAACCTCTGTCTTGCCAATCCTCAATCTTTTCCAATTTCTAATATCTGCCCATGGTTTTGCCACAAACTGCATCCTGAGAAGTATCCCCCCAGCTGCAGAATTGGGATCTATTCCATAATACATCTGCAAACTTCTCTTTAATCTTACCATCCACTCCATAGGAGGCTTCCTCTGATGCTCACTAGAGGCTTTATCAAAATTTCTGGGCACAGATTCTTTAATTCCTCATATTACCTCCCGTGTTCTGTCTCCCTTGAAGCTGTTGATGGTCCCAATGAGGATCTTGATTAGGCCACTTCTGATTTCCTGGTGGCCCTCCCCCCTCTGATTTTACCTCTCCCATATTCTCATGCCAGCTTGTCTGCCTTTTCCTTGTCTTTGTCCTTATTCTCAGTTATTAATGTAAATATGGGAACAGGGGTAGGGCGTGAAGCCCTAATCCAAACAGCAGCATATTCAGCTTCTTCCCTACTAAAACACCTTTTAGAATTCACATGATGGTTCAAAGCGTGGCAAATCCAATCATCAAAAGATAAACCTTTTTTTTCTTTGATTTTCCTTTTCTCAACTCATCATCCCAATACTGTAATATGATCCCTAAGGCGCTCTCTGAGATAGGAATGGGCGGGACTTCTGATGACTTGCTTTTGTCCCATTCTCCTGATCACTAATCACTGCCCAGGGATCAAAACCGAGCGGTGGCAGTTGGAAGTGCCAGCTCCGAGCCACTAGCCCGCTCCCTCCGAATGACCGATCCCCCCTTCACTTGCAAAGTCAAACCGCAAAATAAAACCCTCACCCGCCGTAGCCCAAGTCCCTGCCCTCCTGCGGAAGCCTGAAATCACGGAAAAAAAACTTCCCGAACCAGGTCACTCAAACTGAGGTCCCCCCTGGAAACTGGGATGTCAGACCTGCGAGTGTAACCGCACCACGGAACCCCACAGTTCAAGCCCCCCCAAAGGAACTGAACGCAGGATACGTGTAGTGGGTTGAGAAGGCCTAGCTCTCCCTCCCCCACAAAGAGGAAAAAAACCACAGCTAACTCAGTCAGAGAAGCAAAAGGGATGCTATATTTACAAGCAATGTGAAAATGCAGGTTATTTATACACAATACATACAGTATTTATAGTATATATACAGAGATATACAGCAAGGACAGAAGTTCCCCCCCTGTACCCCGCTTTCTCCCCCTACCTCCCTTTTTTCCCAAAACGGGTTAGAGAGAGAAAAGGCAGTTATTAAGGGAGAAAGGTCTTCGTAGGCCTCATGCGAATTAATGCAGGATTAGTGCTTATCTGTTATCCAAGGTCAGAACTCTGGCAAGTTGCCCAGAAGCAGGCAAGCTGGAAAGGGAGAAGGAAAGGAATGAACTGAGAAAAATTCCAACTGCACTAAAACTTAATTAAAGCAGCGTTCTACCAATCTACCAATGAAATTCGTTTAGACCTGTCTTTGTTTACAAAATATTCAGCCAGAGTGTCCCAGCACTGTCCCTTTCTCAAAGGCTCAGCCTCAAACGGTCACAGTCCACCCCTTCTAAACGTTTTCATTGTCTGTTTATACTGTCCATCCAATCCAAAACAATATTTACAGTTCGTAAGTAAAGTTTATAGTCCATTCCAGATGTGGATGATTCAGAAGTCCAAGAAAATCAGGAAATGAGAAAAATGGAAAACAGTTTGTCTCTTCGCAGACAAAGTGAAGAAAAAGGGAAACAGGGATTCTCAGTTGACTCAGGGCTCTCAGGGTTCTCAGGGTTCGTGCACTGTAGATTCCTCACGGATTCTTCCTTTGGACGTGCTGTAGCTGTACAATAGTTTGAAATTAAACTCAGCTAAAGATAAATTTCTTGGTGGAATACACTGAATTTCACCATTCTCTTGCATAACCCAATAAGTGTGACCTGGACCTTCAACTGAAACCACCCCTCGGACAGGTTTAGCCTCTCCTGAGGGAGAAAACAGCCAAACAGTTTTACCTAACAGATTCTTTTCTCTAACAACAGGAACTCTATCCCCTTCTACTTTCTGTAGCAGATCTGAATTTCTTGGTCCAGCTTCATTCACCGAACCTCTACTATTTACCGGCCAGGTTGCTGGTGCTAGATGTTGTCGTAGGGTTGGGGGAAAAGCCGGGGCCTTCTCCCCCCACTGTAAGTAAAGGGAATAAAAAAAAAATTGAAAGGGAAAGAAAAAAACACACAGCCGGATTAGCGAAGGAGTGGGTGCTGTATATTTACAAAGCAGTTTAGAAAATGCAGGTTTATGTACAGAATTTACAGTATTTACAATATATACAGAAATATACAACAAAGTAGCACAGAAATGAGATTTCCCTCCTCTGATGAGGAGGGCTCCCCACCCCTGTACCCCCCCTCTCTCCCCCTTTTCCCCAGAGAGGGTTAGAAAGAGAGAAAGAGAGCAAATGTTAAAAATGTTATAAAGCAGTTAGGCGGTTACGTGTTAGAAGAGGCCTTACCTTATCAGTCAGTCTGGCCGAAAGCCCAGAAAGCTGCGAGCTGCAAGCCACCGAAGGAGGGGAAGAAAGACTGAGACTAGTCCCACTGGGAATCAAACTTAAGGCAGTGCTTCTGCCTCTCCACCAATGAAATTAGTTTAGACCTGTCCTTTATTTACAAACATTCGGCCATAGTGTCCCTTTGTTAAAGGCACCGCCTCAAACGGTCACAGTCCACCCCTTCTAAACAATTTCATTGGCTGTTCATACTGTCCATTCAATCCAAGACGACATTTACAGTTCATGAGTAAAGTTCATAGTCCATTCTGGCTATACTCAGATGTAGATGATTCAAAAGTCCAAGAAAATCAGGAAATGAGAAAAATGGAAAACAGTTTGTTTCTTTGCCAACAAAGCGAAGAAAAGGGAAACAGGGATTCTCAGGGTCTCTTAATAGACTCAGGGCTCTCAAGGTTCTCAGGGTTCGTGCACCGTAGATTCCTTGTTGATTCTTCCTTTGGACGTGATGTAGCTGCACAACAGTTTGAAATTGACCTCTTTCAGCTAAAGTTAAATTTCTTTGTGGAATACACTGAATTTCACCATTCTCTTGCATTACCCAATAAGCGTGACCCGGACCTTCAGCTGAAACCACCCCTCGGAAAGTTTTACCCTCCCCTGAGTGTGAAAATACCCAAACAGTTTTACCTAACAGATTCTTTTCTCTAACAGCTGATGGCATTGTTCCTGAAGTGAGTCCCGTTGTCAGACTCAATCCGTTCAGGGGTACCGTGCCGCCACAGGATTTGCCTTTCAAGGCCTAAGATGGTGTTCCGGGCAGTAGCATGATTTACAGGGTATGTTTCTAACCAGCCATGTAGTTGCTTCCACCATGGTGAGGATGTAGCGCTTGCCTTGGCGTGTTCGTGGCAGTGGTCCAATATAGTCAATCTGCCAGGCCTCGCCATAGCGAAAACCCAGCCACCGCCCTCTGTTCCAGGGAGACTTGGCTCTGGTGGCCCTCTTGATGGCAGCACAGGTTTCAGAGTCACGTGTGACCTGTGCGATGGCTTCCATGGTCAAGTCCACCCCTCGGTCACGAGCCCACCTGTACGTAGCATCTCTCCCTAGATGTCCTGATGTTTCATGGGCCCATCGAGCTACAAACAGTTCACCTTTTCGCTCCCAGTCTAGATCCACTTGAGCTATATCAATCCTGGCAGCCTTGTCTGCATGCTCATTGTTTTGATGTTCTTCATTAGCATAACTCTTAGGTACGTGAGCATCAACATGACGTACCCTCAGAGGCATGTTCTCCACCCGAGCAGCAATGTCCTGCCACAGTGAGGCAGCCCAAATAGGCTTGCCCCTGCGTTGCCAATTGGTCTTCTTCCACTGCTGTAGCCATCCCCACAAGGCATTAGCCACCATCCAAGAATCTGTGTAAAGATAAAGTACTGGCCACTTTTCTCTTTCAGCAATTTCTAGAGCAAGTTGGATGGCTTTCACCTCTGCATATTGACTTGATTCACCTTCTCCTTCAGTAGTCTCAACAACTTGTCGTGTAGGACTCCATACAGCGGCTTTCCACTTCCGATGGCTTCCTACTACACGACATGATCCATCAGTAAACAGAGCATAAGGCCTTTCATCTTCAGGTAACTCGTTGTATGGTGGTGCCTCTTGGGCACGAACCACTTCCTCAGGCGATGCTCCAAAATCCCTGCCTTCTGGCCAGTCCATAATCTCTTCCAGAATTCCTGGGTGGTTTGGTTTTCCCAGTCGAGCTCGCTGTGTAATCAGTGCTACCCACTTACTCCATGTAGCACTGGTGGCATGATGAGTAGAAGGGATGTTTCTTCTGAACATCCAATGCAGCACAGGCAGCCTTGGTGCTAAGAGGAGAGTTGCTTCTGTACCCACTACTTCTGATGCAGCTCGAACTCCCTCATAGGCTGCTAAGATCTCCTTCTCAGTTGGTGTATAGTGGGATTCTGATCCTCGATATCCTCTACTCCAAAATCCCAACGGCCGACCTCGGGTTTCACCTGGTGTCTTCTGCCAGAGGCTCCAAGTAAGACCATGCTCCCCAGCTGCGGTGTAAAGGATATTCTGCACTGATGGTCCTGTGCGAATGGGCCCAAGTGCCACTGCACGAGCTATCTCTTGTTTGATCTGTTCGAAAGCTTGTTGCTGCTCACTACCCCATTCAAATTGATTCTTCTTTCGAGTTACTCGATAGAGAGGGCTGACAAGCTGACTGTAGCCTGGAACATGCATTTTCCAGAACCCTACAAGGCCTAGAAAGGATTGTGTCTCTTTCTTGTTGGACGGTGGAGACATGGCTGTTATCTTGTTGACCACGTCCATAGGTACATGACAGCGTCCACCCTGCCACTTTATTCCCAAGAACTCAATTTCTTGCGCAGGTCCTTTGACTTTGCTTTTCTTTATAGCAAACCCAGCCTTTAAGAGTATTTGAATGATTTTTTCTCCCTTCTTGAACACTTCCTTTGCTTTATCGCCCCACGCAATGATGTCATCAATGTACTGGAGATGTTCAGGGGCCTCACCCTTTTCCAGTTCACTCTGAATTAGTCCATGACAAATGGTGGAGCTATGCTTCCACCCCTGGGGCAATCGATTCCACGTGTATTGAACACCCCTCCAGGAGAAAGCAAATTGTGGCCTGCACTCTGCTGCCAATGGGATTGAGAAGAACGCATTGGCGATGTCAATAGTAGCGTACCATTTAGCTGCCTTTGACTCCAGCTCATACTGGAGCTCTAGCATGTCTGGTACAGCAGCACTCAGTGGTGGTGTCACTTTGTTCAGGCCACGATAGTCCACAGTTAATCTCCATCCTCCATCAGATTTTGGCACTGGCCATATGGGGCTGTTAAAAGGTGAGTGTGTTTTGCTGATCACTCCCTGGATCTCCAGCTGGTGAATCAGTTCATGAATGGGACCCAGGGAGTCTCGGTTTGTACGATACTGCCGTCGGTGCACTGTTCTAGTAGCAATTGGCACCTGTTGTTCTTCAACCTGCAGCAATCCCACAACGAAAGGACTTTCTGAAAGGCCAGGCAGGGTAGACAGCTGTCTGATCTTCTCTGTATTCACCGTGGCCACACCAAAAACCCATCTATAACCCTTTGAATCCTTGAAGTACCCTCTCTTGAGGTAATCAATACCAAGAATGCAAGGGGCTTCTGGTCCAGTCACAATGGGATGTCTTTCCCACTTGTCCCCTGTTAGGCTCACATCAGCTTCTAATACAGACAGCTCTTGGCAGCCTCCTGTCACTCCAGAAATCCAAAGAGATTCAGCACCTCTATGCCCTGATGGCATCAATGTACACTGTGCCCCTGTGTCTACCAGCGCCTTGTATTTCTGTGGCTTTGATGTGCCAGGCCATCGAATCCACACAGTCCAATATACTCTGTCATCCCTCTCCTCCTCCTGGCCGAAGGCAGGGACCCTCTACTCCTGGTCCTCATCAGAGCATTCACTGTCTGATCTGGGTAGTACCTGGCCAGAGGTCCCCTCATCAGGATCAAGGGGTGTAACCTCAATTCTTCTCCTGAGAGATCGTTGATTACTTTCCTGGCTCTTTACAGCAGATACCTTTGCTGTTTTCTTAAATGATCCCTTTTTAGTTGTTGTTTTTCCTTTCAGTTCACATACCCGAGCTTCCAGTTTATAAGTGGGTTCACCATCCCACTTCCTCATGTCCTCTCCCTGGTCACGAAGGTAAAACCAGAGTATTCCACGTGGTGTGCGTCTGGGGCTCCCTTTCCCTCCGATTGAGGCAGGAGGGGACAGATTTCTTGGAGTAGACCTGGTCAATGAGGCACTGGTGCGTGGAAATGAGTTAGTACAGAGGTTATCTTCAAAATTCTGGAGCCAGGCTGACACAATCTCCACAGACCGTGCGTCCTCATCCAAATAGTACATCATTGCTAGGCTGTTAGAATACGATGCTGGAGCGCCTTGGATCACTTTCCTCCACGTGGCCCGTGTGCATGGGACATCTTCTGGATCTGTGGAGACACTTTGATCATCTAAATCACTATAGATAACTTCCAACACCACTAATTCTCTTAAGTATTGGATTCCTTCATCTGCCGTATTCCACTTCCCTGGAGAACTCATAAGGTCCTCCTTGCATGGGTACCTGGCCCTCACACTTAGCAGGAGTCGTCTCCAGAGGCTGCATATTCAGTATTCAGTATTCCTAAGGTTGGAAGGGACCTCAAAGATCATCGAGTCCCACCTGTCACCCCAGACCTCATGACTAGAGTAGGGAGGACACTACTGCCCACTGCAGGCTTTGAACTCACGACCTTCCCATTAAGGGTCTGATGCACTACCAACTGAGCCACCTGTCTCCTTTGCAATGCCTTTCTCAATACCTCTGTTTCTAGCAATGGGTCCCTATTGTTGGGCCTCTTTGCCTTCCAGCAGTTGGCTGTCAGCCCCACTATCCCAGCACCGGAGCAGCCAAGCAGCAATTCGCTCTCCTGGCTGGCGACTATAATCCTTGCGTATGTCTCTCAGTTCTGCTGAGGTCAAGGACCGAGTAGTCTCTGCTTCTTGTCTAATCTCACTCACATCCTCTGATCTCCCACTTGATGGACCAGCCTCTTGATCATAATCTTCCTCATCCCTTATCAATCGATGAGAGGGACCTGTTGACCTCCTTGTCCACTGCTTCTTTTTTACAACTGGGGCAATCTCTCTGGTTGCTGTCTGGGTCCCCATCTCTACCATGATGTCCTCAGGTAGTGTTTGGGTGCCTGCCTCAGCCATAGTCCTCATAGAGTATTGAACTGTGGCTCGGTAAGCACAGGCCAGGCCCCAGTAAAGTGCAAGAAGTTGTTTGTTCTCATTGGGATAAGCAAGGCACCCTTCTATCAGATGGCGAGTTAGTTTAGTAGGATCGCTCGCCTCTTCTGGGGTAAAGTCCCAGGCTATGGGAGGTGATAACCGTCCTAGGAATCTGCCCAAATCCTTCCACACACCCTGCCACCCAGGGACTGACTGCTTCAAGTCACACTTCAATATATCCCCACCCGAAGACTTTCTCTTCTCATGCCATGATGGAATCAAACTCCACAAAACCCGCAACATGCCAGTAATGTTGATTAGCAGTACTAGGGAGCTCACATATGGATGGATCAAAATCTTGGGGGCCTGCATAATAAAATTCTCTACACTCATTTCAGGCGGGGAGACAGAAATGATGATCTCTCTAGCATAGCTCCCACAGAACAGCAGCCCTACAAACAGGAGAAAGAGACACATAGCCATTATTTGCTTCGGCATGTTCCTAAACAAATGAAGTATTTCCAAAACAAAGCAGAAATTATCAGCAAGCCACGTGACCAGCACAGAAGCCTGTATCATAAGCAAGCTTATATAAAAAAAAAAAAAAAAACACAAAACTGCAGAAACTACAGCTATGTTATATTTTCGTTTCCCGGCCAACGCACCAAAAAGGACTGTGATGGTTTGGCTCTGGCCTGGAGGCCAGATACCCACCAAGCCGCTCTATCACTCCCCCTCTTAAGTGAACAGGGGAAGAAGGGAAAGAAAATATAACAGAAGCCGGGGATAAGATAGGAGCAATTTAATAACACTAATAAGCAAACAGCAAATAGACCGCGCGGAAGCAAAGAAAGCAGAGAGAGAGACGTTAGTCTCTACTTCCCATCAGCAGGACGGTGGTCGGTCTCGGGAAGCAGGGCTCTCTAAGCTTGGTGGTTCCTTGGGAGGATAAACGCCATGGACGAATCCCCAACACTTCCTTCTTTCACGTCCTTCTTATACCTGAGCTGACGTCATATGGTATGGAATACCTCTTTGGCCAGTCTGAGTCAGCTGGCTCAGTTGTGTCCCCTCCCAAGATCCTGCCCACCCCTCAATGTACTCCTGGGGCAGGGAAATGTTGAAAGGACACAGCTCGGATACCGAATTCAGCCGTAGCCAAAACACTGCTGTGTTATCAACTGCTGCTGCAAAAAACCACAGCACTAAAACGATGCTGTGAGGAGAATTAACTCCACCTCAGTTCAACCCAATACAATCACCTTCTACTTTCTGTAGCAAATCTGAATGTGCAGGTCCAGCTCGGTTCACTGAACCTCTACTATTTACCAGCCAGGTTGCTTGTGCTAAATGTTTTTCCCAGTTTTTCAAAGATCCACCCCCCATGGCTTTAAGAGTGGTCTTCAACAAACCGTTGTAGCGTTCAATCTTCCCTGAAGCTGGTGCATAGTAGGGAATATGGAATATCCACTCAATACCGTGCTCTTTTGCCCAGTTGTTCTTGAAATGAGTTCCGTTGTCTAACTCAATCCTCTCCGGAGTTCCGTGTCTCCACAGGATTTGTCTCTCCAGACCGAGAATGGTGTTGCATGCAGTTGCATGTGGAACTGGATAAGTTTCCAACCATCCGGTGTTTGCCTCTACCATAGTAGAGCAAGTACTGCTTACCAGAACAAGAACGTTGTAGAGTGATGTAGTCAATCTGCCAAGCTTCACCATACTTGTACTTGGACCATCTGTCACCATACCAGAAGGGCTTAAGTCGTTTTGCCTGCTTAATAGCAGCACAAATGTCACAGTCATGGATGACTTGTGTCCAGTTCTGGAGCCCCTATTACAAGAGGGATGTGGAGGTGCTGGAACGTGTCCAGAGAAGGGCCACGAGGATGATCAGAGGGCTGGAGCACCTCTCCTATGAGGACAGACTGAAGGAGTTGGGGCTGTTCAGTCTGCAGAAGAGAAGGCTCCGAGGTGACCTAATTGTCGCCTTCCAGTATCTGAAGGGGGCCTACAGGAAGGCTGGGGAAGGACTTCTCAGGATCTCAGGTAGTGATAGGACTAGGGGGAATGGAATGAAGCTGGAGGTGGGGAGATTCAGGCTGGATGTGAGGAGGAGGTTCTTCACCATGAGAGTGGTGAAACCCTGGAATGGGTTGTCCAGGGAGGTGGTCGAGGCCCCGTCCCTGGGGGTGTTTAAGAGCAGGCTGGATGAGACTCTGTCCAGCCTGATCTAGTGTGGGGTGTCCCTGCCCATGGCAGGGGGGTTGGAACTAGATGATCCTTGTGGTCCCTTCCAACCCTGAATGAAACTATGAAACTATGAAACTATGATAGCATCCATGGAAATGTCTATGGATCTGTCACGAGCCCATTGGTATGTTGCATCTCTGCCTTGATGTCCTGACGAATCATGAGCCAACCAAGCTAAGAATATCTCACCTTGGTGTTTCCAGGCGAGATCAAGATTAGAGTCCATGTCTACTTGAGAAACTCTTGCAGCTAGATCTGCCTGATGGTTGTGTTGTTGTCCCTCAGTAGCTTTGCTCTTAGGAATGTGAGCATCAATGTGTCTCACATTCACTGGAATGCTCTCTATTCGATCAGCAATGTCCTGCCACAGGTCTGCTGCCCAAATGGGTTTTCCTTTCCTCTGCCAACCACTCTTCTTCCAGTTCTTTAGCCAACCCCATAGAGCATTGGCTACCATCCATGAGTCAGTGTAGAGATAAAGCTTTGGCCATCTCTCACGTTCAGCCACGTCGAGAGCTAGCTGGACAGCTTTTACCTCTGCGAACTGACTGGATTCTCCTTCTCCATCCTTCGCCTCTGCAACTCGGCGTGTTGGACTCCACACTGCAGACTTCCACCTTCGCTTGTTTCCAACAAGACGACAGGAACCGTCTGTGAACAAAGCATATTCCTTTTCATCATCAGAAAGGTCATTGTAAGGAGGAGCTTCCTCAGCACGAGTTACTTTCTCCACTGGAGGTTTAGCACAGTTGTTACCTTCAGGGCAACTTGAGATCACCTCCACTAGACCAGGTCTTTCAAGATTTCCCATTCGAGCTCTCTGTGTTATCAGAGCCATCCACTTAGACCAGGTTGAGTCTGTGGCATGATGTGGTGTGGAGCCTTTGCCTTTGAACATCCAATTCAAAACTGGTAATCTGGGAGCTAAGAGAAGTTGTGATTCAGTTCCAATCACTTCAGAAGATGCTTTCACTCCTTCATACGCAGCTAGAATCCCTTTTTCTGTTGGAGTATAATTAGCCTCTGAACCTCTGTAACCTCGACTCCAGAAACCAAGAGGTCGTCCACGTGTCTCACCTGGAGCTTTTTGCCACAAGCACCAAGTTGGACCATTGTCACTTGCAGCCGTGTACAAAATGTTCTTAATGTCTGGACCATCTCGGACAGGTCTCAGACCCATCGCTTGAACTACCTCTTACTTTATCTGGTCAAAGGCTTCTTGTTGTTCAGGTCCCCAGTGGAAATGGTTTCTCTTTCGAGTCACATCATACAGAGGTTTCACAATCTGACTGTATCCAGGAATGTGCAGTCTCCAAAATCCCACTATCCCCAAGAAACGTAAGGTCTCTTGCTTGTTTGTGGGATTTGCCATGGTGGAGACTCTATTTACCACATCCACTGGAATGTGTCGGCGTCCATCCTGCCACCGCACTCCCAGAAACTGAATTTCTGTGGTAGGTCCTTCCACCTTGTCTCGCTTGATGGCAAAACCTGCATTCAGACGAATGTCAACGACTTTGTTACCTTTCTCGAAGACTTCCTAAGCCGTTTTACCCCAGACGATGATATCATTGATGAACTGGATGTGTTCTGGAGCACCACCTTTCTCCAGAGCATCATGGATTACTGCATGACAGATGCTTGAGCTGTGGATCCAGCCCATTGGCAGTCTGTTGAAAGTGTACTGGATTCCTCTCCAGGTGAAAGCAAACTGAGGCCTGCATTCCTCTGCTATAGGAATAGATTAAAATGCATTAGCAATGTCTATGGTAGCATACCATTTGGCCTCTTTGGATTCCAGCTCGTACTGTAGCTCCATCATGTCTGGTACTGCTGCACTCATAGGTGGAGTTACTTCATTCAGGGCTCGGTAGTTGACCATCAGATGCCAGTCTCCATTCTGCTTTCGCACAGGCCACACTGGACTGTTGAAAGGTGAATGAGTTTTGCTGGTGACTTTCTGACTCTCCAACTGACAAATCAGATTCCGAATGGGCAACAAAGAGTCACGGTTGGTTCTGTATTGCCTGTGATGCACAGTCTGAGAAGCAACCGGCAATGTAATGTCCTGTATCTTATGTTGTCCCACAACTGCAGATTCATTAGAAAGCTCAGGCCTAGCAGACAGCTTCAATGGCTCAATTGGTAGGGTGTGGAAATATGAGTGTTGGGGTCATAGGTTCGAATCCTGGAGGAGTAATTGGAATTATGTTTTTGTGCCAATTGGTATATGGAATCTTTCAGATCCTTCATGCAACTCTCAATTTTTCCAGACAGAGTTTCAATGGCTGAAACCAAAGAAACACGTGTCATGCTATCCTCCAATTGTCTCATTTGATCACTGAATTGGCCAACCGTAGGAGAAGCTCCACCATAATTTCCTGACACAATTCTGCTTGCCAGAATGTTTGCATAATTAGAAGGAGCAAGCTTGATGAGCTTTTTAGCAAGACAAATACCCTCAGGAATGTTATCTGGATTCAGAATTTCATGTTCACCATAGAGTATCTCTCTAACAGCAAATTCCCTCAGGCGCCTAATTCCCTCATCTATGGTAGTCCAGGGTTTAGGATTCCATGGAAGTTCATCTCGGGAAGGGTATCTCAGGGCAACCGCCATTAAATGGCGTATCCACAGATTAACCTTACCGAGAACCCTGCCTGGATGTCTATCTATTCCATTATCCTTCGAGAGAGTTCCTAACTAAGCTGCTGACTTGTCTCCAACTGTTAGAGCTGGAGCACCTCTATCATAACACCTACTAAGCCAAGCTAGAACTGGCTCCTTATCTGCCCTGGTATAATCTTTATGGACATTTTGCAATTCTTCACGTGGTGAAGAACACTCGGAAATATCATCTTCTTCTTCCTCAACTTGTTGTCCTAATAATCCTGCTGCCATTTTCTCTAGGATCTCTTTGAGCTGGGAACCACCTTTGCCAGCTCCTGTCCTAGCTGCATCTCTATCCTGTTTTGCTCTCACTGTCACCTAGATCTTGAATACAAATCTTCTCTTCCTCCTCAGCACGATCTTTTCTAGTAGAGGGTCCCTCACCAGGATCAGTCTCCTGCTCCTCCATTAGCTCCTGGATCAGCTTTGGTCTTTCCACTTCTAGTCTTTAAAACTGCCACCTTAACTGGAGCTGTGTTTGAATTTTCAGCCACCTTAACAGAAGCTGACAGGTCCTGAGATAAATCAGCTGCTGGGGCAGTGGCTTCCGGTCCCACCGTGCAAGAACACGGAAATGACCTCACCCCATTAATGGCCGAAGAAGGAGCGGGAGGAGGAGAAGGAGGAGGCGCCATATTGGCATTTGCCGCCGCCCCTGGCAGCTTGCCAGAATCAGCAGCAAAATCGTTCAGAGCAGCTTTTCCAATTAACTTTTTAGCTTTCTTTTTAACTGACACAGATTCTCCACACTCCTCATCACTAGACGTCTCTGGGACTGACCCAGAGCCACGTCACTTCCTTTTTGATCCAGTTTTAATAACAAAACACGGTCTGGATACCTTCCTCTCCCAACGCAGAGAAATTAGCAGATACACGTTAAATATCACCGAGAGCAGGATTGTACACATAAGATAAATCACCTTTGGATCCCAGCCATCGCCTAAAGTTACTCTCTCCTCCGCCGGGATCTTAAACCCTTTTATCTCAATCGGGAGAGTGCTAGAGGTGACATTCCTGTATCTCGCTGGCCACAAGAAATCCACACATTTTCCATACCATTGTCTAACTCTATACATAAACCCCAAATAAATTGTCCGCACCAAATATTTACCCAGGTAATCCAGAATCAAACCCAAACAATATCTGTAAACCAGAGCCCCAAAAATTGAAAAACAATAAATGCTCTAATATCCACAGCACCTTCATGTTTGCTAATCTGGCTATAAAACACTAAATCAATAAAATAATAGAGCAATAAATTAAGCTAATTATCCGCCACATGTTGGGAAGCCAAGAAAAAAAAAAAAAGTCGAGAGTTGAGGGGAAGGCCAGGCCTTCTACCCCCCCTGTAAAGTGAAGGGAAAGAAAAATGAAAGAAAGGAAAAAAAACACAGCCGGATTAGCAAGGGAATGTGCTATATTTACAAGCGGGGCTGCAGGATATATATATGTACACAATTTACAGTATTTACAATATATACAGAAATATGCAACAAAGTAGCACGGGAATGAGATTCCCCTCCTCCACCAGGAGGAGGGGTTTCCTCCTGTGCCCCCTTCTCTCCCCTTTTTCCCCAAAGAGGGTTAGAAAGAGAGAAAAAAGAGCAATTGTTAATTAAAAGCAGTTAGTACAGGCCTTGCGGTTATCAGTTCCAAGGTCAGTCTGGCCGAAAGCCCAGAAGCTGTGAGCTGCAGAAGGAGGGGGAGAAAATGCAATACTGAGACTAGTCTCACTGGGAATCAAAACTTAAGGCAGTGCTCTGCTTCTCCACCAATGAAATTAGTTTAGACCTGTCTTGTTTATAAAACATTCAGCCATGGTGTCCCGTTGTTAAAGGCACTGCCTCAAACGGTCACACTAAGACATTTTGAAAAATCATTATACAGATGTATCATTGTGTGCTCATCTCAACATATTAACAGTATGGCAGATAGACACTGACAATATAAGAATGTATTATGCTTTGAAGCATGAACATAAAATTAATACACAAATTTGGCTTCTGATAATTCCAATGTAGTGTTTTGGAGTTGTTTTTTCTTGTGTGTGTGTGTTAGGCATGGAAATGGAATAATCTACTTTTCAGACTTGCCACACTTTAAAAGCAAAACAAATTTTTCAGCTGACTCCTAAACCAGAATCAGCTGTTTCACTCTTGGCATGTCAAAGCAGTGGGTTTTTTTTTTGCTCTTCTGTTTTTCCTCTCCATGTGTTTCATTTCCATGTTTGAATGACTACCTAACACATCTTGACTTTAATAAATAATACACAAAGAAATGGAAGTGTTTGAAAACTGGTGGTTAGGCTTTTTCCTTATTTTTGAATCTGTTTATCTTAACACAGCAATCAGATTATGCCAGGTAATTGGAACTGTGCACTGATTGTTCCAGAGCATAGGTTGATTGGGCTGTTTTTTGTTCAACCTGATATATTAGCAACTGGTGTACCAGCAGGCAGCCAAATGACTGTATAGTTAGTATATTTATTTGTATTTGCCTATGGAGAAAAAAATGTGAAAGTTTTAGTAATTAATTAGCAATATTAGTACTATTTTTTTCATTTAGTTTTTGTTGTTTTGTAGCATCACCTTCTCACTAGGTTAGTAAGAAAGGATGACATTCTTAATGTTTCTGTATACTCATGCTAGGCAAGGCTGGAGCTGACTTTGATTTGATTTTACTGGCAGGTGAGATATTTTGAAGTGACTTGCAAGGAGTTAATTTTAAGTGCAGCAAGATCATTAAATGTAACTCATTACTGGAGCTCTTGCTTTTCTGTCTGGAGGAGCGGGAGGTATCTTGAGAATTTATCATTTCCAGAAAATGATGCGGTAAAGTTCTGCTGTATTATCAAGAGACTATACTTTTGATGCTTTTGGGTGTAATTATTTTAATGAACCTCATATTCTGTTTTTCTTTCCTTTCTCCTCAGTGCATTTTGGCATGTTTTTATACCTAGAGGTGAAGATATTTCTGCTACTTAATTGTACAAAGACCTGTTTTTTTAATATATATATTATTTTTAAAACTTGAGCTTGGAAAGTGTACGAAAATGACTCCATTACTTCCTAGTCTTTTATCAACAGATTGTTAAATCAGCTCCAGAGTTTTCCACACTCAGGTCTATAGAGCCCGGTTCCTAACTACACTCTCTCTGCTCAGATGAGTGCCCTAAAATTATGTGCTCGGTTCATGGCAATGTATTGTTCAACAAAATGGTGGCTGGCATGTTGTTAATGGATCTGTGGGCTGTTAGCCTCAGGCACTCATAGGTCTCAGCCTTGTCTAAAGAATATAAGAAAACAAGCCTATCAGCCCAAGCAAAGTTTGGATAAGCACATAATTGTGCTTAGGTGACTTCCTACTAATGCATAGACTGAATTCACTTGGTTGTATATTGTTGTGCCGGAGAAGCCATGAGAAACAATGAAGTTCCCTGGAGATCAGAAGCATTTCAGGTGTAAGTAGCCACTACAGTAACCACATTACAGAATACAGAAATAGTCAGGTTGGAAAAGACCTTTGAGATCACTGAGTGCAATCTATCACCCAACACCATCTAATCAACTGAACCATGGCACTAAGTGCCTCATCCAGTCTCTTTTTAAACACTTCCAGTGATGGTGACTCCACCACCTCCCTGGGCAGCACATTCCAATGGCCAATCTCTCTTTCTGTGAAGAATTTCTTCCTAACCTCCACCCTAAACCTCCCCTGGCACAGCTTGAGACTGTGTCCTCTCATTCTGTCACTGCTTGCCTGGGAGAAGAGACCAACATCTGCCTGGCTACAAACTCCCTTCAGGTAGTTCTAGAGAGCAACACCCCCCTGAGCCTCCTCTTCTCCAGGCTAAGCAACCCCAGCTCCCTCAGCCTCGCCTCACAGGGCTGTGCTCCAAAACCCTCCCCAGCTTTGTTTCCCTTCTCTGTGCATGTCCCAGCAACTCAACATCTTTTCTAAACTGAGGGACCCAGAACTGGACACAGTCCTCAAGGTGCGGCCTAACCAGTGCTGAGTACAGGGGCAGAATGACCTCCCTGCTCCTGCTGGCCACACGGTTCCTGATGCAGTCCAGGATGCCATTGGCCCTCCTGGCCGCCTGGACACACTCGGTTCACTGAAACTGTACTATTTACCAGCCAGGTAAAACTGTTTGGGTATTTTCACCCTCAGGAGAGGCTAAACCTGTCTGAGGGGTGGTTTCAGCTGAAGGTCCGGGCCACGCTTGTTGGGTAATGCAAGAGAATGGTGAAATTCAGTGTATACCACAAAGAGATTTAACTTTAGCTGAAAGAGGTTAATTTCAAACTGTTGTATAGCTACATCACATCCAAAGGAAGAATCAAAGAGGAATCTACGGTGCATGAACCCTGAGAACCTTGAGAGCCCTGAGTCTACTAAGAGACCCTGAGAATCCCTGTTTCCTTTTTCTTCGCTTCGTCGGCGAAGAAACAAACTGTTTTCCATTTTTCTCATTTTCTTATTTTCTTGGACTTTTGAATCGTCTACATCTGAGCATAGCCGGAATGGACTATGAACTTTACTCATGAACTGTAAATGTCGTCTTGGATTGGATGGACGGTATGAACAGCCAATGAAATTGTTTAGAAGGGGTGGACTGTGACCGTTTGAGGCTGTCCCCTTAAGAAAGGGAACATCGTGGTCGGATGTTTGTAAATGAAAGACGGATCTACACTAATTTCATTGGTAGATTGGGGGGAAGCACCTTTTGAACTGGGAGTACAGCAGTTTTCTGGTCAGTCTGTCTTTCCCTCCTTCGGTGGCTTGCAGCTCACAGCTTCTGGGCTTTCGGCCAGGCTTGACCTTGAAACTGATAAACTGCAAGGCCTGTATTAACCGTTCTGCAATTAACTGCTGCTTTTTTTTCTCTTTTCCTCTCTTTCTAACCCTCTCTGGGGAAAGGGGGAGAGAAGGGGGAGCAGAGGTGGGGAACCCCCTCAGCAGAGGAGGGAACCCTCATTTCTGTGTTACTTTGTTGTATATTTCTGTATATATTGTAAATGCTGTAAATTCTGTACATAAACCTGCATTTTTCCCTAAACTGCTTTGTAAATATACAGCACCCACTCCTTTGCTAATTCGGCTGTGAGTTCTTTTTTTTTCCTTCACTTTACGGGGAAGGAGAAGGCCCGGCCTTTCCCTTCCAACCCTCGACATGTCCAAAGTAAGAATCTACGAGGAATCTATGGTGCACGAACCCTGAGAACCCTGAGAGCCCTGAGTCAACTAAGAGACCCTGACAATCCCTGTTTTCCTTTTCTTCGCTTTGTCGGCGAAGAGGTAAACTGTTTTCCATTTTTCTCATTTCCTGATTTTCTTGGACTTTTTGAATCATCTTCATCTGAGTATAGCTGGAATGGACTATGAACTTTACTTATGAACTGTAAATATTGTCTTGGATTGGATGGACAATTTTGAGTGTGACTGAGACTTTCCTCTGTTCGCTCTTCCCTCCCTTTCCAGCTTGTCTGCTTCTAGGCTCTCTGCCAGACTGACCTTGGACAGATAAGCGTGCGGCCTACTAATACTTTGCTTTAATTTATAACTGCTTTTAATTAACAACTGCTCCTTCCCTCTCTCTCTAACCCTCTTTGGGGGAAAAAGGGGATAGAAGGGGGTACAGGGGGGGACCCTCCTCCAGAACAGGGAGGGAATTTTGTTCCTGTATTATTGTTTTTTTTTACTTTGCTGTATATTTCTCTCTAACCCTTGACAGGGATCAGTCCTGGGACCTGTCTTGTTCAACATCTTTGTGGGTGACATGGACAGTGGCATTGAGTGCACCCTCTGCAAGTTTGCTGATGACACCAAGCTGTGCGGTGCAGCAGACACGCTGGAGGGAAGGGAGGCCTTCCCGAGGGACCTTGACAGGCTGGAGAGGTGGACACAAGCCAACCTCATGAAGTTCAATAAGAGCAAGTGCAGGGTCCTGCATCTGGGTTGTCACCAGCTGAGGCTGTCCCCTTAAGAAAGGGAATATGGTGGACGGAAGTTGGTAAACTAAAAGAAGGATCTAAACTAATTTCATTGGTAGAGTGGGAGGAAGCACCTTCTGAACTGGGAGTGCAGGAGGGTATCCTGGGCGCTCTGGCACTTTTATCTTCAGTCTTGCTTCCGCTCCTCCACAGGGCAGCATCTCTCTGTGCTGGGCTTTCGGCCAAGGCTTTGGCCTTGAAACTGATAGAACCTGCAAAGGCCTGTATTAACTGCCTTCCAATTAACACAACTGCTTCTAACTTTTTTTCTCTTTCTCTCTCTTTCTAACCCACTCTGGGGAAAAGGGGGAGAGAGGGGGAGAGTGGAGGTGGGGAACCCCCTCAGCAGAGGGGGGAACTCTCATTTCTGTGCTACTCTGTTGTATATCTTTGTATATATTGTAAATATTGTAAATTTGTATATATTTCCCTGCGTTTCCCTGCTTTGTAAATATACAGCATCCCATTGCTTTGCTAATTCAGCTGTGAGGGTTTTTTTTTCCCCTTTCCCTTCAATTTTCTTTCCCTTTACTTTACAGGGGGGAGGGAGGAGGCTTTTGGGCCTTACCCTTCCAACCCTACGACATGGGTCGAGGCAATCCCAGGCACAAATATAGGCTGGGCAGTGGCTGGCTGGAAAGCAGCCCTGAGGAGAGAGACTTGGGGGTGCTGGTGGACAAAAAGCTCAACATGAGCTCTCAGTGTGCACTTGCAGCCCGCAAAGCCAATCAGATCCTGGGCTGCATCAGGAGAAGTGTGGCTAGCAGATCGAGGAAGGATATCCTCCCCCTCTACTCAGCCCTGGTGAGACCCCACCTGGAGTACTGTGTCCAGTTCTGGAGCCCCTATTACAAGAGGGATGTGGAGGTGCTGGAACGTGTCCAGAGAAGGGCCACGAGGATGATCAGAGGGCTGGAGCACCTCTCCTATGAGGACAGACTGAAGGAGTTGGGGCTGTACAGTCTGCAGAAGAGAAGGCTCCGAGGTGACCTAATTGTGGCCTTCCAGTATCTGAGGGGGGCCTACAGGAAGGCTGGGGAAGGACTTCTCAGGATCTCAGGTAGTGATAGGACTAGGGGGAATGGAATGAAGCTGGAGGTGGGGAGATCCAGGATGGATGTGAGGAGGAAGTTCTTCACCATGAGAGTGGTGAGGCACTGGAATGGGTTGTCCAGGGAGGTGGTCGAGGCCCCGTCCCTGGGGGTGTTTAAGAGCAGGCTGGATGAGGCTCTGGCCAGCCTGATCTAGTGTGGGGTGTCCCTGCCCATGGCAGGGGTGTTGGAACTAGATGATCCTTGTGGTCCCTTCCAACCCTGACTGATACTATGATACTATACTATGATTTTAGACCTCGGACACCAGGATCTGGTGTAGAACATAACCTGTTCAGTGATTTCAGACATCAGGCACCAGGATCTGGCCTAGAAGAGATCCAGATGAGTAATTTTAGACCACAGACAGCAGGATGTTTTCTAGAAGACAAATAGTTCACGGCATTTTAGACCTCAGGCAGGAGGATCTGGCCTTGAAGAGAACTAGTTCAAGGCATTTTAGACCTCAGACACCAGGATCTGGCCTTGAAGGGAACCCCTCCAGTGATTTTAGACCTCAGACACCAGCATCTGGCCTAGAAGATAACCGGTGCAGTGATTTTAGACCTCAGACACCAGGATCTGGCCTAGAATAGAACCCGTTCAAATGGTTTTAGACATCAAGCACCAGGGTCTGGGTTAGAAGAGAACCAGATAAGTGATTTTGGACCTTAGGCATCAGGATCTGGGCTAGAAGAGAACCATTTAAGGGATATTGGACCTTAGGCACGAGGATCTGGCCTTGAAGAGAAACAGTTAAGGGATTTTGGACCTTAGGCACCAGAATCTGGCCTAGGAGAGAACCAGTTAAGGGATATTGGACCTTTGGCACCAGGATCTGGCCTAGAAGAGAACCAGTTCAAGGCATTTGAGACCTCAGACACCAGGATCTATTCTAGAAGAAAACAAATTCAAGGCATTTTAGACCTAAGACAGCAGGATCTGGGCTAGAAGATTGCAAGTTCAAGTGCGTTTAGACATCAAGCACCAGGGTCTGGGATAGAAGAGAACCAGTTCAGTGATTTTTGAACTCAGACACCCGGATCTGGCCTAGAGGAGAACCAGTTCAGTGACTTTAGATGTCAGAAACCAGGATCTGGGCTAGAAAAGAACCAGTTCAAGTGGTTTTAGACATCAAGCACCAGGGTCTGGGTTAGAAGAGAAACCGTTCAGTCATTTTAGACCTCAGGCATGAGGATTTGGCCTTGAAGAGAATCAGTTCAGTGCTTTTACGCCTCAGACACGAGGATCTTGCCTAGAAGAGCACTAGTACAATGCATAAATGGCTCAGTTGGTAGTGCATAAGACCCTTAATGGGAAGGTTGTGAGTTCAAGCCTGCAGTGGGCAGTAGTGTCCTCCCTACTGTAGTCATGAGGACTGTGGTGACAGGTTGGACTCAATGATCTTTGAGGTCTCTTCCAACCTTAGGAATACTGAAGAATATGGCTTGAAGAAAAGGCTATTTTGCCTGCATCAAGAACAGTGTGGCCAGAAGGAGCAGGGAGGTCATTCTGCCCCTGTACACTGCACTGGTTAGGCCGCACCTCGAGTACTGTGTCCAGTTCTGGGCCCCTCAGTTTAGGAAGGATGTTGACTTGCTCAAACGAATCCAGAGAAGGGCAATGAAGTTGGTGAGGGGTTTGGAACACAAGCCCTATGAGGAAAGACTGAGGGAGCTGGGATTGCTTAGACTGGAGAAGAGGAGACTCAGGGGTGACCTTATTACTCTCTACAACTACCTGAAGGGAGGTTGTAGACAGGCAGAGGTTGGTCTCTTCTCCCAGGCACCCAGTACCAGAACAAGAGGACACAGTCTCAGGCTGCACCAGGGGAGGTTTAGGCTGGAGGTCAGGAGGAAGTTTTACACAGAGAGAGTGATTGCCCATTGGAATGGACTGCCCAGGGAAGAGGTGGAGTCGCCGTCACTGCAGGTGTTCAGGGGGAGACTTGACAGGGTGCTTGGTTACATGGGTTAGTTGATTAGGTGGTGTTGGATGATAGGTTGGACACGATGATCTTGAAGGTCTCTTCTAACCTGGTCTATTCTATTCTATTCTATTCTATTCTATTCTATTCTATTCTATTCTATTCTATTCTATTCTATTCTATTCTATTCGGCCTAGAAGAGAACCAGTTCTGGCATTTTAGACCTCAGACACTAGCATCTGGCCTAGAAGAGAACCAGTTCAAGGGATTTTAGGTCTCACACACCAGATCTCACCGAGAAGAGAACCCCTTCAGTGCTTTTAGACCTCAGTCACCAGGATCTTGCCTAGAGGACTTCCAGATCAGTAATTTTAGTCCTCGGACATGAGGATCTAGCCTAGAAGAGAACAAGTTCGAGGCATTTTATACCTCAGACACCAGAATCTGGGCTAGAAGCTTGCCAGTTCAAGTGGGTTTAGACATCAAGCACCAGGATCTTGCTTAGAGGAGAACCCATTTAGTGACTTTAGACCTCAGACAGCAGGATGTGTGCTAGAAGAGAACCAGTTCAGTGATTTCAGACCTTAGACATCAGGGTCTGGGTTAGAAGAGAACCAGTTCAGTGATTTTAGACCTCAGACACCAGGATTTGGCCTTGAAGAGAAGCAGTTCAGTGATTTTAGACCTCAGACACCAGCATCTGGACTAGAAGAGAACCAGTTCACTGATTTTAGACCTCAGACAGCAGGATCTGGGCTAGAAGATTGCCAGTTCAAGTGGGTTCAGACATCAAGCACGAGGGTCTGGGATAGAAGAGAACCATTTCAGTGCTTTTAGGACTCGGACATGAGGATCTTGCCTAGAAGAGAACGAGTTCGAGGCATTTTAGAACTCAGACAGCAGCATCTGGCGTAGAAGAGAACCAGTTAAGGGATTTTGGCCCTTAGGCACCAGGATCTGGCCTAGAATAGAACCCGTTCAAATGGTTTTAGACATCAAGCACCAGGGTCTGGGTTAGAAGAGAACCAGATAAGTGATTTTGGACCTTAGGCATCAGGATCTGGGCTAGAAGAGAACCATTTAAGGGATATTGGACCTTAGGCACGAGGATCTGGCCTTGAAGAGAAACAGTTAAGGGATTTTGGACCTTAGGCACCAGAATCTGGCCTAGGAGAGAACCAGTTAAGGGATATTGGACCTTTGGCACCAGGATCTGGCCTAGAAGAGAACCAGTTCAAGGCATTTGAGACCTCAGACACCAGGATCTATTCTAGAAGAAAACAAATTCAAGGCATTTTAGACCTAAGACAGCAGGATCTGGGCTAGAAGATTGCAAGTTCAAGTGCGTTTAGACATCAAGCACCAGGGTCTGGGATAGAAGAGAACCAGTTCAGTGATTTTTGAACTCAGACACCCGGATCTGGCCTAGAGGAGAACCAGTTCAGTGACTTTAGATGTCAGAAACCAGGATCTGGGCTAGAAAAGAACCAGTTCAAGTGGTTTTAGACATCAAGCACCAGGGTCTGGGTTAGAAGAGAAACCGTTCAGTCATTTTAGACCTCAGGCATGAGGATTTGGCCTTGAAGAGAATCAGTTCAGTGCTTTTACGCCTCAGACACGAGGATCTTGCCTAGAAGAGCACTAGTACAATGCATAAATGGCTCAGTTGGTAGTGCATAAGACCCTTAATGGGAAGGTTGTGAGTTCAAGCCTGCAGTGGGCAGTAGTGTCCTCCCTACTGTAGTCATGAGGACTGTGGTGACAGGTTGGACTCAATGATCTTTGAGGTCTCTTCCAACCTTAGGAATACTGAAGAATATGGCTTGAAGAAAAGGCTATTTTGCCTGCATCAAGAACAGTGTGGCCAGAAGGAGCAGGGAGGTCATTCTGCCCCTGTACACTGCACTGGTTAGGCCGCACCTCGAGTACTGTGTCCAGTTCTGGGCCCCTCAGTTTAGGAAGGATGTTGACTTGCTCAAACGAATCCAGAGAAGGGCAATGAAGTTGGTGAGGGGTTTGGAACACAAGCCCTATGAGGAAAGACTGAGGGAGCTGGGATTGCTTAGACTGGAGAAGAGGAGACTCAGGGGTGACCTTATTACTCTCTACAACTACCTGAAGGGAGGTTGTAGACAGGCAGAGGTTGGTCTCTTCTCCCAGGCACCCAGTACCAGAACAAGAGGACACAGTCTCAGGCTGCACCAGGGGAGGTTTAGGCTGGAGGTCAGGAGGAAGTTTTACACAGAGAGAGTGATTGCCCATTGGAATGGACTGCCCAGGGAAGAGGTGGAGTCGCCGTCACTGCAGGTGTTCAGGGGGAGACTTGACAGGGTGCTTGGTTACATGGGTTAGTTGATTAGGTGGTGTTGGATGATAGGTTGGACACGATGATCTTGAAGGTCTCTTCTAACCTGGTCTATTCTATTCTATTCTATTCTATTCTATTCTATTCTATTCTATTCGGCCTAGAAGAGAACCAGTTCTGGCATTTTAGACCTCAGACACTAGCATCTGGCCTAGAAGAGAACCAGTTCAAGGGATTTTAGGTCTCACACACCAGATCTCACCGAGAAGAGAACCCCTTCAGTGCTTTTAGACCTCAGTCACCAGGATCTTGCCTAGAGGACTTCCAGATCAGTAATTTTAGTCCTCGGACATGAGGATCTAGCCTAGAAGAGAACAAGTTCGAGGCATTTTATACCTCAGACACCAGAATCTGGGCTAGAAGCTTGCCAGTTCAAGTGGGTTTAGACATCAAGCACCAGGATCTTGCTTAGAGGAGAACCCATTTAGTGACTTTAGACCTCAGACAGCAGGATGTGTGCTAGAAGAGA
This sequence comes from Melanerpes formicivorus, assembly GCF_026170545.1. Taxonomy (NCBI): domain Eukaryota; kingdom Metazoa; phylum Chordata; class Aves; order Piciformes; family Picidae; genus Melanerpes; species Melanerpes formicivorus. The sequence goes on from NW_027142361.1 coordinate 15,586,254, forward strand.
ACCAGTTCAGTGATTTCAGACCTTAGACATCAGGGTCTGGGTTAGAAGAGAACCAGTTCAGTGATTTTAGACCTCAGACACCAGGATTTGGCCTTGAAGAGAAGCAGTTCAGTGATTTTAGACCTCAGACACCAGCATCTGGACTAGAAGAGAACCAGTTCACCGATTTTAGACCTCAGACAGCAGGATCTGGGCTAGAAGATTGCCAGTTCAAGTGGGTTCAGACATCAAGCACGAGGGTCTGGGATAGAAGAGAACCATTTCAGTGCTTTTAGGACTCGGACATGAGGATCTTGCCTAGAAGAGAACGAGTTCGAGGCATTTTAGAACTCAGACAGCAGCATCTGGCGTAGAAGAGAACCAGTTAAGGGATTTTGGCCCTTAGGCACCAGGATCTGGCCTAGAAGAGATCCAGTTCAAGTGGTTTTAGACATCATGTACAAGGATCTGGCCTAGAAGAGAACCAGTTCAGTGATTTTAGACCTCAGACACTAGCATCTGGGCTAGAAGATAGCCAGTTCAAGGGATTTTAGACCTCACACACCAGATCTCACCGAGAAGAGAACCCCTTCAGTGCTTTTAGACCTCAGTCACCAGGATCTTGCCTAGAGGAGGTCCAGATCGGGAATTTTAGACCCCCGACAGCAGGATCTATTCTAAAAGAGAACTAGTTCGAGGCATTTTATACCTCAGACACCAGCATCTGGCCAAGAAGAGAACCAGTTCAGTGATTTTAGACCTCAGGCAGCAGGATGTGGGCACAAAGATTTCCAGTTCAAGTGGGTTTAGACATCAAGCACCAGCGTCTGGAATAGAAGAGAACCTGTTCAGTGATTTTAGACCTCAGACACGAGGATCTGGTCGAGAAGAGAACCACTGCATTGATTTTAGACCTCAGACCCCAGGATCTGGCCTGGAAGAGAACCAGTTCATGGCATTTTAAAACTCAGACACCAGGATCTTTCCTAGAAGAGAACTTGTTTGAATAATTTTAGAGCTCAGACACCAGCATTTGGCCTAGAAGAGAACCAGTTCAGTGGTTTTAGATCTCAGACACGAGGATCTAGGCTAGAAGAGAACCAGTTCAGTGATTTTAGACCTCAGACACCAGGATCTGACCTTGAAGAGCACAAGTTCAAGGGATTTGGGACCTTAAGCACTAGGATCTAGCGTAGAAGAGAACCAGTTCAGTGACTTTAGACGCCAGATACCAGGATCTGGGCTAGAAGAGAACTAGTTCAGTGATTTTAGACCTCAGAAACGAGGATCTGGCCTTGAAGAGAACCAGTTCAGTAATTTTAGACCTCAGGCACGAGGATCTGGCCTAGAAGATAACTAGTTTGAGGCATTTTAGACCTCAGACATCAGCATCTGGCCAAGAAGAGAACCAGTTCTGTGATTTTAGACCTCAGAGACGAGGATCTGGATGAGAAGATGACCAGTTCGGGGATTTTAGACCTTAGACACCCAGATATGGCCTTGAAGGGAACGACCAGCTCCGGAGAGGAGCCTAAGCCCAAGCGCTCCCCACCAGCTATAACGACCACCTCCACAAAGAAAAGGAGAAGGGTTATAGTTGTTGGGGACTCTCTCCTGGGGGGTACTGAGGGACCCATATGTCATCCCAACCCATCCCACAGGGAGGTCTGCTCCCTACCAGGGGCACGGGTTAGGGACATTGCAAGGAGACTCCCTAAATTAATCCAGCCCTCTGACTATTACCCTCTGCTGGTGATACAGGCTGGGAGTGATGAGATTGACAGGAAGGGCACCAGGGCGATTAAGAAGGAATTCAGGGCCCTGGGACAATTGATTGATAGGGCAGGAGTTCAAGTGGTGTTCTGCTCAGTTCCCTCAGTGGCAGGGGTGTACACTGAGAGGAATGGGAGAACCCACAGCATCAACAACTGGCTCAGGGGATGGTGCCAGAGGCAGAACTTTGGGTTCTATGACCATGGGACAACTTACACCGCACCTGACCTGCTGGGTCCCGATGGGGTGCATCTATCTAGAAGGGGTAAGAGAGTCCTGGCACTGGAGTTGGCAGGGCTCATTAGGAGGGCTTTAAACTAGGTCTGAAGGGGGTGGGAGAGGATATCGGTCCCTCTGCAGAGGAAAGAGTAGGGCACAAGGTAGGGTCAGTTGAGAAGTCAGGAACCCAGCTGCAATGCATGTACATCAATGCACGCAGCCTGGGCAACAAGCAAGAGGAGTTGGAGGTCCTAATCCATCAGGGCGACTATGATGTAGTCGCCATCTCAGAAACTTGGTGGGACAACACCCACGATTGGAGTGCTACACTGGGGGGTTACAGGCTCTTTAGGAGAGACAGGCAAGGGAGAAGAGGAGGAGGGGTGGCTCTGTATTAGGGAGTCACTCTCTGCCACACAACTTGAGGTGGAAGATGAGGGAGTTGAGAGCCTGTGGGTTAAAATCAGAGGACAGCCCAACAAATCTGACATCCTGATTGGAATCTGTTACAGACCACCCAACCAGGATGAGGAGGCTGATGAAGTGTTCTACAAGCAGCTGGAGGCCGTCTCAAGATCATCAGATCTTGTCCTTGTTGGTGACTTCAACCTCCCAGATATCTGCTGGGAACTTAATTCAGCAGAGAGGAGGCAGTCCAGAAGATTCCTGGAGCGAATGGAGGACTGCTTCCTGACACAGCTGTTAAGCGAGCCTACCAGGGGACAGGCTCTGCTTGACCTGCTGTTCTCCAATAGGGAAGGGCTGGTGGGAGATGTGATCGTGGGAGGCTGCCTAGGGTGCAGTGACCACGAGATAGTGAAGTTTTCAATATGCAGGGAGATAGGGAGGAGCACCAACAGAACCTTCACCTTGGACTTCCGAAGGGCGGACTTCAGCCTATTTAAGAAACTTGTTTGTAAAGTCCCCTGGGTACCAGCCCTCATGAACCAAGGGGTTCAGGAGGGTTGGACCTACATCAAAGAGGAGCTCGTGAAGGCACAGGAACTGGCGATTCCCACGTGCCGAAAGGCAAGCCGGCGGGGAAGGCGACCGGCCTGGATGAGCAAGCAGCCTCTGGAGGATTTAAGGGGGAAGAAGAGGCTGTATCACCTTTGGATGGAGGGGAAGGCTTCTCGAGGTATGTTCAAGGAAGCTGTTAGATTATGTAGGAATAAAATTAGGGAGGCAAAGGCCCAGCTGGAACTGAAGCTGGCCACCTCAGTCAAAGATAATAAAAAGCATTTTTATAAATATATTAACAATAAGAAGAAGGGCAGGAAGACCCTCCACTCCCTATTAGACCTGGAGGGGAACACGGTGACCGAAGATGAGGAAAAGGCTGAGGTCCTGAACACCTTCTTTGCCTCAATTTTTAACAGCAAGGCAGGAGTTCAGGACGAGTGGCCTCCTGAGCTGGGCGATGGGGTCGGGGAGCAGTGTAATGCCCCGGAAGTCCATGAGGAATTAGTTCAGGACCTGCTGAGCCACATGGATACTCACAAGTCCATGGGACTGGATGGGATCCATCCTAGGGTGCTGAGAGAGCTGGCAGATGTGCTAGCTAGGCCACTCTCCATCATTTTCCTCCAGTCCTGGCTCACAGGTGAGGTCCCAGATGACTGGAAACTGGCCAATGTGGTCCCCATCCACAAGAAGGGTCAGATGGAGGAACCTGGAAACTACAGGCCAGTCAGCCTGACCTCAGTGCCAGGGAAAGTGATGGAGCAGATTATCCTGGCGGCAATAACTGCGCACCTGAAGGATGGCCAAGGGCTCAGGTCCAGCCAACATGGATTTAGGAGGGGCAGGTCCTGCCTCTCCAACCTGATCTCCTTCTATGATCAGGTGACCCGTCTGGTGGATGTGGGGAGGCCTGTTGATGTGGTCTACCTGGACTTCAGCAAGGCCTTTGACACCGTCCCCCACAGCAAACTGCTGGCTAAGCTGTCAGCCTGTGGCTTGGACCACTGCACTCTGTGCTGGGTTAGGAACTGGCTGGAGGGCCGGGCCCAGAGAGTGGTAGTGAATGGTGCCACATCCAGCTGGCGGCCAGTCACCAGTGGTGTCCCCCAGGGATCAGTGCTGGGCCCCGTCCTCTTCAACATATTCATTGATGGTCAGGATGAGGGGGTCGAGTCAGTCATCAGCAAGTTTGCAGATGACACAAAGTTAGGGGCAGATGTTAGTCAGTTAGAGGGTAGAAAGGCTCTGCAGAGGGACCTCGACCAACTGGACAGATGGGCCGAGTCCAATGGGATGGCATTCAACAAGTCCAAGTGCCAAGTGCTGCACTTTGGCTACGGCAATCCCATGCAGAGCTATAGGCTGGGGTCGGAGTGGCTGGAGAGCTCCCAAACAGAGAGGGCCCTGGGGGTGCTGATCAACAGCTGCCTGAATATGAGTCAGCAGTGTGCCCAAGTGGCCAGGAGGGCCAATGGCATCCTGGCCTGCATTAGGAATAGTGTGGCCAGCAGGAGCAGGGAGATCATTGTGCCCCTGTACTCTGCATTGGTTAGGCCGCACCTTGAGTACTGTGTCCAGTTCTGGGCCCCTCAGTTTAAGAAGGACATCGAAACACTTGAGCGTGTCCAGAGAAGGGCAACAAGGCTGGTGAGAGGCCTTGAACACAAGCCCTATGAGGAGAGGCTGAGGGAGCTGGGATTGTTTAGCCTAGAGAAGAGGAGGCTCAGGGCTGACCTCATTGCCCTCTACAACTACCTGAAAGGTGGTTGTAGCCAGGAAGGGGTTGGCCTCTTCTCCCAGGCAACCAGCACCAGAACAAGGGGACACAGTCTCAAGCTGCGCCAGGGGAGGTTTAGACTCGAGGTGAGGAGGAAGTTCTTCACCGAGCGAGTCATTCGTCATTGGAACGGGTTGCCCAGGGAGGTGGTGGAGTCATCATCCCTGGAGGCGTTCAAGGGGAGATTGGACATGGCACTTGGTGCCATGGTCTAGTCATGGGGTTTGTGTTGATAGGTTGGACTCGATGATCCTCGAGGTCCTTTCCAACCTAAGTTATACTGTGATACTGTGATTTCAGTGCTTTTAGACCTCGGTCACCAGGATCTTGCCTAGTGGAGATGCAGATCTCTAATTTTAGACCTCAGACCCCAGGATCTGGCCTAGAAGAGAGCCAGTTCAGTGATTTTATACCTCAGACATGAGGATCTAGCCTAGAAGAGAACCAGTTCAGTGATTTTAGAACTAAGATACCAGGATCTCTCCAAGAAGAGCACCAGTTCACGTGGTTCTGGATATCACGTACAAGGACCTGGCAAAGAACAGAACCATTTCAGTGATTTTAGACCTCAGACACCAGGATCTGGTCAAGAAGAGAACCAGTTCAGTGATTTTAGACCTCAGGCATGAGCATCTGTCCTAGAAGAGAACCAGTTTGAGGCATTTTAGACCTCAGACAGCAGGATCCAGCCTAGAAGAGAACCATTTCAGTGACTTTGGACCTCAGACACCAGGATCTGGCTTTGAAGAGAACCAGTTAAGGGATATTGGACTCAGACACCAGCATCTGGCCAAGAAAAGAACCAGCTCTGGCATTTTAGACCTCAGACACTAGCACCTGGCCTAGAAGAGAACCAGTTCAAGGGATTTTAGACCTCACACACCAGATCTCGCCGAGAAGAGAACCCGTTCAGTGATTTTAGACCTCAGTCACCAGGATCTTGCCTAGAGGACTTCCAGATCAGTAATTTTAGTCCTCGGACATGAGGATCTAGCCTAGAAGAGAACAAGTTCGAGGCATTTTATACCTCAGACACCAGAATCTGGGCTAGAAGCTTGCCAGTTCAAGTGGGTTTAGACATCAAGCACCAGGATCTTGCTTAGAGGAGAACCCATTTAGTGACTTTAGACCTCAGACAGCAGGATGTGTGCTAGAAGGGAACCAGTTCAGTGATTTTAGACCTCAGACACCAGGATCTGGACTGGACGAGAACCAGTTCAGTGATTTTAGACCTCAGACACCAGCATCTGGACTGGACGAGAACCAGTTCAGTGATTTTAGACCTCAGGCAGCAGGATGTGGGCACAAAGACTGCCAGTTCAAGTGGGTTCAGACATCAAGCACGAGGGTCTGGGATAGAAGAGAACCATTTCAGTGCTTTTAGGACTCGGACATGAGGATCTTGCCTAGAAGAGAACTAGTTCGAGGCATTTTAGAACTCAGACAGCAGCATCTGGCCTAGAAGAGAACCAGTTAAGGGATTTTGGCCCTTAGGCACCAGGATATGGCCTAGAAGAGAACCAGAGATTTTGGATCTCAGACACCAGGATGTGGCCTAGAAGAGATCCACTTCAGTGATTTTTGACCTCAGACACCAGGATCTGGCCTAGAAGAGAACCACTTCAGTGATTTTAGACCTCAGGCACCGGGATCTGGGCCAAAAGAGAACCAGTTCAGTGATTTTAGACCTCAGGCACCAGGATCTCGCCGAGAAGAGAACCAGTTCAGTGATTTTAGACCTCAAGCACCAGGATCTGGGCTAAAAGAGAACCAGTTCAGTGATTTTAGACCTCAGGCACCGGGATCTGGCCTAGAAGAGAACCAGCAATTTTGGATCTCAGACACCAGGATCTGGCCTAGAAGAGAACCACTTCAGTGATTTTAGACCTCAGACACCAGGAACTGGGCCAGAAGAGAACCAGTTCAGTGATTTTAGACCTCAGACACCAGGATCTATCATAGGAGAGAAGCAGTTCAGTGATTTTCGACCTCAGACACCATGATCTAGCCTAGAAGAGAACCAGAGATTTTGGATCTCAGACACCAGGATCTGGCCTAGAAGAGAACCACTTCATGGATTTTAGTCCTCAGACACCAGGAACTGGGCTAGAAGAGAACCAGTTCAGTGATTTTAGACGTCAGACACCAATATCTGGCCTAGAAGAGAACCAGTTCAGTGATTGTAGACCTCAGACAGAAGGATCTGGCCTAGAAGAGAACCAATTCAAGGGATTTCAGACCTCCGACACCAGGATCTGGGCCAGAAGAGAACCACTTCAAGGGAATTTTGAGCTCAGACACCAGGATCTGGACTAGAAGAGATCCATTTTAGGGATTTTAGGCCTCAGACTTCAACATCTGGCCTAGAAGAGAACCAATTCAAAGGATTTCAAACCTCAGACACCAGGATCGGGGCTAGAAGAGAACCAGTTCACTGATTTTAGACCTCGGGCACCAGGATCTGGACTGGTAGACAACCAGTTCAGTGACTTTAGACCGCATACACCATGATCTGGCCTAGAAGAGAACCAGTTCAGTGATTTTAGACCTCACACACCAGGATCTGGCCTAGAAGACTACCAGATATTTTGGACCTCAGACACCAGTATCTGGCGTAGAAGAGAACCAATTCAGTGACTGTAGTCCTCAGACACCAATATCTGGACTAGAAGAGAACCTGTTAGATATTTTAGCCCTCAGGCACCAGGATCTGGGACGGAAGAGAACCAGGTCAGTGATTTTAGACCTCAGGCATGAGGATCTGGCCTAAAAGAGAATGCAGAGAGGAACCTGGGTGTTGGGGTTTGTTTTGAGCAAGAGGGGACTTGGGTCCCAGGAACACCTGTGCAATTCAGGCCTTGAAGAATTCTCTGTTGATAATATAGTGGTGGAGTAGGAGCTGTGGGGAAGTGTTGATTGCTTGGTATGCTGAAGTCCAGCTGCCCCTGAGAAGGGAGGCAAGCAAGATAAGGAGGAGGCGAGATCTGGGAAAGAGAGCAATTAGGCCGGATAGAAGAATTCCACAGAGTTGTGAAAACAATGATGTAACCTTTTAGAGAGAAACCAATAGTATGTTGCCAAGTGGGCATAATTATAGTAAACTGTATATAAGATGTGTCTGATGCTCAATAAAGTTGGATTCCGCTGATCACATTGATCGTATAGCGGCCTTTTCTTGCAACACCTGGGGGTGCTGGTCGATGGTAGGCTGAACATGAGCCTGCAGTATGCCCAGGCAGCCAAGAGGGCCAATGGCATCCTGGCCATTTTGGTTCGATAGCCGATCGGGACCACTGCTTCAGGACCGCTCCACTTGAACTGTGAGTTTCCACTTGGGTTTTTTTGCCTTCCTTTTGGGGTTTCGTGGGTCAGGAGGACCCCTGGTAGGGGGGAGCCAGCAGGATCGTGTTCTTGCGAGCCTGCACGGGAACGGGAGCCTGACGTCAGCCGCGGGAGGTTTAAATCCCTCCCGGGCTGTGCGCACGGCACCATTTTGGTTAGATAGCTGATTGGCTGCTTGCAAAAAAAAAAAAAAAAAAATTTTTTTGTTCTTTTTTGCTTTCACTCAAACGGTCCCTTCCAACCCCTAACATCCTGTGATCCTTACAGCTCCTGGAAGGATATAATATTAGTTCAGTGTTAGTATTATTTATGTTATTAGTATATCATTGTCATTATATCATCAGTATATCATCATCACTGCCACACCTTGAGTCCTGTGTCCAGTTCTGGGCTCCTCAGTTTAGGAAAGATGTTGAGCTGCTGGAAGGTGTCCAGAGAAGGGCAACAAAGCTGGGGAGGGGTTTGGAGCACAGCCCTATGAGGAGAGGCTGAGGGAGCTGGGGCTGCTTAGCCTGGAGAAGAGGAGGCTCAGGGGAGACCTTCTTGCTGTCTACAATTCCCTGAAGGGAGGTTGTAGCCAGGTGAGGGTTGGTCTCTTTTCCCAGACAACCAACACCAAAACAAGAGGACACAGTCTCAAGCTGTGCCAGGGGAGGTTTAGGCTGGATGTTAGGAAGAAGTTTTTCCCAGAAAGAGAGGTTGGCCATTGGAATGTGCTGCCCAGGGAGGTGGTGGAGTCACCATCACTGGAGGTGTTTAGGAAGAGACTGGATGAGGTGCTTGGTGCCATGGTTTAGTTGATTAGATGGTGTTGGGTGATAGGTTGGACTCCTTGATCTCAAAGGTCTTTTCCAACCTGGTTAATTTTATTCTATTCTATTCTATTCTATTCTATTCTATTCTATTCTATTCTATTCTATTCTATCCTATCCTATCCTATCCTATCCTATCCTATCCTATCCTATCCTATCCTATCCTAATATATTGTTTGTATTATTATAATGTTTGCATTGTTACATTTTTTGTGTTATTAGATCTTTTTGTGTCATTATTTCACTATTAATTTCCTTCTAACGTTGTTCCTGGCTGCTCATGCCGGGGTTGGGAGTGATGGATGGGGAAGGGAGTGATAGATGGGGAAGAGGGTGTGGATGCAACTGAGCTGAATGCAACGAAGTCCCCCACCCCAACTGAGCCCACCCCCACCTCAGCGCCCCCATTTCCCCCCCCCCCCCCCCATGTAAAGGGACGGACGATCTTTCCGAGCCTCAGGCGGCTTTCCCATTGGTTCGCAGCCCGGCGATTATGTCATTTCTGCCCAATCCGAGGGAGGACAGCACCTTTCCTCACCACCTTCCCACCCAACCCCTCCCCTCGGGTACCAGTCGGCGCTGGGGTTGTAGAATTCCGGAGGGATGCGGGGGGGGGGGGGGGGGCGGGGCAAATCGGGACACCCTCCCCCTCCCGCCCAACAATGGAGGTTTCCTAGGATGCGCCCAGCTCTTGGAGGCAGAGTCGTGGTGATGGATCTTGCACCTGGGTCCTCAGCGCTGGGGCAGGTGGGATGGGGGCTAAACCTGTGCCCTGGATGGCTGGGATTTACTGGCTCTTCCTTCCCGAGGCAAGAAATCTCCTGGGACGTGGAGGAGCCATACCTGAGGGGCTTCTTGCTGGAGCATCTGTGAATATTGAACCTCTTGGAGGAGAGGATGGAGGTGTCCGAGGAGAGGAAGCGAGGGAGGGGGAACGCAGAACTGACATCCACCCCTGCAGCCCTCTGTAGCAAGGCTGGAGGATGGGAAAGGGCTCTGGGGGAAACCCATGGGTATGCTCACCCCAGCTCTATGGGTTCCTCTGGTTGGCTGCTCTCAGCTGAGGCATCCTGGGACAAATGAACCTTCCCACATGGTCTCCATTGTGGTCCAGCCCAGAAGAAGCTGCAAACCCCTTGCTCAGAACTTCTGTGGCATCCTCTCACTGCTGGATTCTTTCCCCCTGGCTCCACATGCAACCTCCTCTCCAGCCACCTATGCTAGAGATAATCCCTTTTCTTCTACTAAGTAACAAGTGATAAGGGCAGGGCCTCAGATTGTGCTGGGGGGGAGTTTGGGATGGACATGAGGAACAATTTAATCTCCAAAAGGGTTGTCAAGGCCTGGACCAGGCTGCCCAGGGCAGTGGTGGAGTCCCCATTCCTGGAGAGGTTTGAAAGCTGTGTAGCTGTGGTGCTGAGGGACATGGTTTAGTGGCGGCCTGCCAGTGCTGGGTTAATGGTTGGACTTCACAACCATAAAGGTCTCTCCAATCAAAAGGATTCTGTGGTGCTAGAGTCTATGATTTTGCCTTGGAGCCAGAAGACTTTGTGGGGTGGAAGGTGACAACCCTTAGGGATGGTGACCACCAAGTTTTTCCAGAGCTGTAGCCTCATAGGTGGACTTCAGGAGCTGAATCCTCGAACTACAGAATGATGTGAGTTAGTGGAGCTGGGGGACAAGAAGGTGCTTGTGGATGTGACACCCCCCCAGCATCTCCCTGGTTCCAACCACCACAGGCAGCCATGAGCTGAACTGTGACCACCAACACAGGGTGGCAGGGAGGGGTTTGTGCCCTGAGCCTGGATTATGAGGACCTCAAAGCAGCATTTGAGCAGAGTATCCAGACCTCCCAACCCTGTGGGGTGTCACCCATCCCAGTGCCAGCTGCAGCCTGGCCCTTGCCACCTCCCACAGCCACGTGGGGTCTCACAATGGCTGTTTGTGCCCCGTGTGGCTGGTACATCTTGACACTTTCCTCCCCTCTGCCTTGGGGCCATGCTCCATTCCTTCTGCAGCTCCTCACACCTCCCACTGACACCCCACCCACAGCAGCCCCACCTGTGTGTGCACCTAGACCCTGCCAAGCCGGGGTAGGGGTGCTCCAGCAAGGAGCTTGCTCATCGCCTAATCTTTAGCAGATCCTTCTGGAGGGAAGGGATGCACTTACAGGATGGCCAAGGGATCAGGCCCAGCCAGCATAGATTTAGGAAGGGCAGGTCCTGCCTGACCAACCTGATCTCCTTCTATGATCAGGTGACCCACCTGGTGGATGTGGGGAGGCCTGTGGATGTAGTCTACCTGGACCTCAGCAAGGCCTTTGACACCATCCCCCATAGCAAACTCCTGGCCAAGCTGTCAGCCCATGGCTTGGACGGGAGCACACTGCGATGGGTTAGGAACTGGCTGGAGGGCCGAGCCCAGAGAGTGGTGGTGAATGGTGCCACATCCAGCTGGCATCCAGTCACTAGTGGTGTGCCCCAAGGATCAGTGCTGGGCCCCATACTCTTTAACATCTTTATTGATGATCTGGATGAGGGCATTGAGTCCATCATCAGTAAATTTGCTGACGACACCAAGCTGGGGGCAGGAGTTGATCTGCTGGAGGGTAGAGAGGCTCTACAGAGGGACCTCGACAGGCTGGACAGATGGGCAGAGTCCAAGGGCAGGGCCTTGTTGCCCTTCTCTGGACACGTTCAACTGTTTCGATGTCCTTCTTAAACTGAGGGGCCCAGAACTGGACACAGTACTCACGGTGTGGCCTCACCAATGCAGAGTACAGGGGCACAATGACCTCCCTGCTCCTGCTGGCCACACTATTCCTAATGCAGGCCAGGATGCCATTGGTCCTCTTGGCCACCTGGGCACACTGCTGGCTCATATTCAGGCAGTTGTCGATCAGTACCCCCAGGTCCCTCTCTGTTTGGGAGCTATCCAGCCACTCCAACCCCAGCCTATAGCTCTGCAGGGTTATAGTTGTTGGGGACTCTCTCCTCGGGGATACTGAGGGACCCATATGTCATCCCAACCCATCCCACAGGGAGGTCTGCTCCCTACCCGGGGCGTGGGTTAGGGACATTGCAAGGAGACTCCCTAAATTAATCCAGCCCTCTGACTATTACCCTCTGCTGGTGATACAGGCTGGGAGTGATGAGATTGACAAGAAGGGCACCAGGGCGATTAAGAAGGAGTTCAGGGCCCTTAGACAATTGATTGATGGGGCAGGAGCTCAAGTGGTGTTCTGCTCAGTTCCCTCAGTGGCAGGGGTGTACACTGAGACAAATGGGAGAATCCATACCATCAACAATTGGCTCAGGGGATGGTGCCAGAGGCAGAACTTTGGTTTCTTTGATCATGGGACAACTTTCACTGCACCCGACCTGCTGGGTCCTGATGGGGTGCATTTATCTAGAAGGAGTAAGAGAGTCCTAGCACTAGAGTTGGCAGGGCTCATTAGAAGGGCTTTAAACTAGGTCTGAATGGGGTGGGAGAGGATATCGGTCCCTCTGCAGAGGAAAGAGTAGGGCACAAGGTAGGGTCAATTGAGAAGTCAGGAACCCAGCTGCGATGCATGTACACCAATGCACACAGCCTGGGCAATAAGCAAGAGGAGCTGGAAGTCCTGGTCCACCAGGGTGACTATGATGTAGTCGCCATCTCAGAAACTTGGTGGGACAACACCCACGATTGGAGTGCTACACTGGGGGGCTACAGGCTCTTTAGGAGAGACAGGCGAGGGAGAAGAGGAGGAGGGGTGGCTCTGTATATTAGGGAGTCACTCTCTGCCACACAACTTGAGGTGGAGAAAGAAGGGATTGAGAGCCTGTGGGTTAAAATCAGAGGGCAGCCTAACAAATCGGACATCCTGGTTGGAATCTGTTACAGACCACCCAACCAGGATGAGGAGGCTGACGAATTGTTCTACAAGCAGTTGGAGGCTGTCTCAAGATCATCAGATCTCGTCCTTGTCAGTAACTTCAACCTGCCAGATATCTGCTGGGAACTTAATTCAGCAGGGAGGAGGCAGTCCAGAAGATTCCTGGAGCGAATGGAGGACTGCTTCCTGACACAGCTGTTAAGCGAGCCTACCAGGGGACAGGCTCTGCTTGACCTGCTGTTCTGCAATAGGGAAGGGCTGGTGGGAGACGTGATCGTGGGAGGCTGCCTAGGGTGCAGTGACCACGAGATAGTGATGTTTTCAATATGCAGGGAGATAGGGAGGAGCACCAACAGAACCTTCACCTTGGACTTCCGGAGGGCAAACTTCAGCCTGTTTAAGAAATTTATTTGTAAAATTCCCTGGGTAGGAGCCCACAAGAACCGAGGGGTCCAGGAGGGTTGGACCTACTTCAAACAGGAGCTCTTGAAGGCACAGGAACTGGCAGTTCCCACGTGCCGAAAGACGAGCCAGCGGGGAAGGTGAACGGCCTGGATGAGCAAGCAGCTCCTGGAGGATTTAATGGGAAAAAAGAGGCTGTATCACCTGTGGAAGGAGGGGAAGGCTTCTCGAGGTATGTTGAAGGAAGTTGTTAGATTATGTAGGAATTGAATTAGGGAGGCAAAGGCCCAGCTGGAACTGAAGCTGGCCACCTCAGTCAAAGATAATAAAAAGCATTTTTATAAATAGATTAACAATAAGAAGAAGGGCAGGAAGAACCTCCACTCCCTATTGGACCTGGAGGGGAACACGGTGACTGAATCCTCAATTTTTAACAGCAAGGCAGGAGTTCAGGACGAGTGGCCTCCTGAGCTGGGCGATGGGGTCGGGGAGCAGTGTAATGCCCCGGAAGTCCATGAGGAATTAGTTCAGGACCTGCTGAGCCACTTGGACACTCACAAGTCCATGGGACCGGATGGGATCCATCCTAGGGTGCTGAGAGAGCTGCCAGATGAGCTGGCCAAGCCACTCTCCATCATTTTCCTCCAGTCCTGGCTCACTGGAGAGGTCCCAGGTGACTGGAAACTGGCCAATGTGGTCCCCATCCACAAGAAGGGTCAGATGGAGGAACCTGGAAACTACAGGCCAGTCAGCCTGACCTCAGTGCCAGGGAAAGTGATGGAGCAGATTATCCTGGCAGCAATAACTGTGCACCTGAAGGACAGCCAAGGGCTCAGGTCCAGCCAACATGGATTTAGGAAGGGCAGGTCCTGCATCTCCAACCTGATCTCCTTCTATGATCAGGTGACCTGTCTGGTGGATGTGGGGAGGCCTGTTGATGTGATCTACCTGGACTTCAGCAAAGCCTTTGACACCGTCCCCCACAGCAAACTGCTGGCTAAGCTGTCAGCTTGTGGCTTGGACCACTACACTCTGTGCTGGGTTAGGAACTGGCTGGAGAGCCGAGCCCAGAGAGTGGTGGTGAACGGTGCCACATCCAGCTGGAGGCCATTCACCAGTGTCGTCCCCCAGGGATCAGTGCTGGGCCCCATCCTCTTTAACATCTTCATTGGTGATCTGGATGAGGGGGTTGAGTCAGTCATCAGCAAGTTTGCAGATGACACCAAGTTAGGAGCAGATATTAGTCAGTTAGAGGGTAGAAAGGCTCTGCAGAGGGACCTCGACCGACTGGACAGATGGGCAGAATCCAATGGAATGGCATTTAACAAGTCCAAGTGCCAAGTGCTGCACTTTGGCTACGGCAATCCCATGCAGAGCTACAGGCTGGGGTCGGAGTGGCTGGAGAGCTCCCAAACAGAGAGGGACCTGGGGGTACTGATCAACAGCCACCTGAATATGAGCCAGCAGTGTGCCCAGGTGGCCAAGAGGACCAATGGCATCCTGGCCTGCATTAGGAATAGTGTGGCCAGCAGGAGCAGGGAAGTCATTGTGCCCCTGTACTCTGCATTGATTAGGCCGCACCTTGAGTACTGTGTCCAGTTCTGGGCCCCTCAGTTTAGGAAGGATGTTGACTTGCTCAAACGAATCCAGAGAAGGGCAACGAAGTTGGTGAGGCGTTTGGAACACAAGCCCTATGAGGAGAGGCTGAGGGAGCTGGGATTGTTTAGCCTGGAGAAGAGGAGACTCAGAGGTGACCTTATCACTCTCTACAACTACCTGAAGGGGGGTTGTAGCCAGGTGGAGGTTGGTCTCTTCTCCCAGGCAGCCAGTACCAGAACAAGAGGACACAGTCTCAGGCTGTGCCAGGGGAGGTTTAGGCTGGATGTTAGGGAGAAGTTCTATACAGAGAGAGTGATTGCCCATTGGAATGGGCTGCCCGGGGAGGTGGTAGAGTCGCCATCATTGGAGGTGTTCAGGAGGAGACTTGATGGGGTGCTTGGTGCCATGGGTTAGTTGTTTAGGTGGGTTGGATTGGTTGATGGGTTGGATGCAATGATCTTGAAGGTCTCTTCCAACCTGGTTTATTCTATGTATTCTATGCATGAGCCTCAGAATGACATTACAGGTGCCCCATCAGGAGCTAGATGGTTGAGCTACAGTGTCACCCATGGGAGGTTACCCCCCCATTTCCAGATGAGTTACCTTGTCTTTCTCCATGCCTTTCACCCTACATTTGTCTTCCAGGAGGAACCACTTTCCCAGAACCACCTTGATGCTCATTGCATAACAGAGGAGAACTAAGACGGTTCCCTGGGGGTCTTGGGCTTGTGATCACCATCAGACGTGGCCATCAGTGATAAATAGGCCACGGTGAAGCATATCTAGGGGAAGGAGAGTTGATTTTAGGAAGGGCAGAGCCCTAAAGAGGAGGCCTAGCTCTGCCAGGATTCCTCAGTGACCTCTGCTCAGCCCAGCACCTCCAGCAGCATTGCACCAAAGTAGTTTCGGGATCTGGGACTCAGTCTATTTGAGCTCCTGTTGCCTGGTTTGGAGGAGGAGAACAAGTCCTCATGTGCCTCTGGGGCTGTGAATGGGTCACACCAGGCTTCTGGCCCCCTGGGAGGATGGAGAGGATACCTCCTTGCTTCCCAGCACACAGAAGATAGCCTGTTGCCACTGTGGGGTTTGGGGGATTGGGGGTGGTTTGACTTAATTGGAGATGCTGCCAGGGTCTCAAAACCTGCCTCTGTGTCCCCTTATTTGTCACTTGGTGACTCTCCAGCATTATCCAGCTCTAGCAGAGACCCCAACCTTGGTTTCCACCATGTGCTCAGCCCCTTCATTCCATCACTCCACCCCAGCACCACCCAAAATCCTCACTCTCAGCTCAAATCCATCCCTTCACCCTTACTCACCTTCACCTCCACCCTTCCTCCCCCAAAATTTGCTTTGATCATTTCCCCCACACCTTTTTTTGAAATGTTGGTTTTAATTCCCCCCTCCTTTGTTGCTTTTTTTTTGCCCTAGGCCCCCAAACCTCTTCTTCAGCCCAACCCAGCCCTTCTTCCCCACCCATTCTGTTCCTCCACCTCCTTCCTCCCTTTTATCATTTTTCCTTCTTTTAAATGATTTTTTTTTCTTTTCAGCCTCACCCTTTCTTCCCCCCCCCCCATAACCCACCCAAACCCCCTTTCCCAGCCCAAATCCATTCTCTTCCCCTCATCTTCCCCCCTCCCCTTTCCTTTATACCGTTTTCTCCCTTTTTTAATGCGAATTTTTGTGGCTTTTTCTTTTTTTTTCCCATTCCTGTTTTTTTTTTTTCTCCCAGGCCCAGCCCAAAACTAGCTGCTGGGCGTGATGTCACCGGGCTGGTACCCGGTTCGTACGGCCCCTGGCCCAATAGGAGGTGGTGGTAGGGATGAGCCAATGGTTGGCCGGGGAGATGATGTCATGGGGGGGTCTGGGGGCCCCCCGGGTGGGATGCTTCGCACAGATCCCCGCGGTCGCGTTCAATGAGTCCGGCGAGCGCGGAGCAGCAGCTCAAGCACCGGCGGTGGGGTGAGTGCCTTGGGAGGGGGGATGGTGGTGGTGGTGGTTTAAATGCCGGGGGGAGGGGGGGGGGGCGAGGGGGATGTTTTTGGGGAGGCAAAAGGGTTGGAAAGTTTTTTGGGGAGGGGTTGAGGAGGGCGAGGGGGGTTTTCCAGGGGGTACCTGGATGTCATTTTCTGGCTGGGACACCCCTCTTTTGTCCCGTTTCTCATCCCTCCAGCATCCTCCTCGCCGTGCTGGGGCACCCCCTGAACCACCTTAGGGCCTCCGGATACTTTTTGGGGTGGTACCCCCCACCCATCCCTTATCGCCCATTCGGGCAGGGGTGGACCCTCCCCGGTGCGGGGGATGCAAGGACGGAACTCAGTATGCTCCACCTCACCCCAGCACCCTCAGCATCCTCGGGACCCCCCAGGTGGGGTGCAAGCCTCGCCCGGACCTCCCCCTCCTCCACCAAAATGTAGGTGCAAGGGTGCGGACCCCGACCCCCCCACACCTCTCCCGAGTGCAGGACCAGCCTGAATTACTGCTGGTGGAAGGATGCTGGAGGAGGTGATCCGCTGAAAGATTCCTTCCAGGGAGGGAGGGAAAAGCGAGGGGGGGGGAAGGGAGGAGATGAGAAGGGGAGGGAGGGGGCGGCTGCCATCCTGCCTCCACCGCAGAAACTGGGGGAGGAAAGCTCCTGTCCCTTCTCAAGCTTCAAGGGAGGGAGCAGAGAGCCCCTAGCATTCCTCCACCCTCTTCCTCCATCACTGGGTGTTTATCCCAGGGAAGCAGATGGGAGATGTGGGGAGTCTCCATCAGGAAAAGGGATGGGAGACAGGGTGGTCTTCATCAGGAAAGGGGATGGAAGATTGGAGGGATCCCCGGAGGGGTCCCCACCAGGGGAGGGATGGGAGATGGAGGGATCCCCATCAGGGAAGGGAGTGGGAAACAGGGAGGTTCCCAGCACCTCGGAGGCTCTACGGTGGAGATCAGGGCGTGAAACCGAGTTGCAGCTCCTTGGGGTGTGCTCAGCCCCCGCTCCCTGCCACGTGTGCCTGGACAGAGGTAGGATCCTTCCCACAGCTCTGGCCAAACTAGGGGTGTGAGTGAGGGTTCAGCCTGGGGGGTGACAGGTTTCAGCATGGGGGTGACAGATTTCAACCTGGGGGTGACAGCAGCATCAGGACTCCAACCACATCCCACTCCCCTGGGGCTGGGTGTGCTGGTTGGGAGGCAGAAGGACAGGGAAGCAGAGAGGGAAGGCAGAGGATTCCTTCTTAGAGGGACCTCTAAACAGCATCTTCATCCAGAGAGAAGGAGGGGGGCTGGCAGCCCACCACCCTCGCATCTGCATGGATGAACCTCATCATCCTCCCCATTTTGGGGCATGAATGCCAGGCAGAAAGGTTTCCATAACATGAAATGCATCCAGGTCTCTCCCATAAGCCCAAGGAAAGTGAGGATTTGGGGTGCTATGCCATGGAGACAGCTTCCAGACAGGCTGTGGGAGCTCAAAGCACAGCCTTGTGTCAGCTCATGAGCCATGGGAGTGTCCCCACCCCACCTTGGCAAGAGCTGCCCGGGGCCAGAACCTTCAGCCAGGCAAGGTGGAGAGCCCTTAGCGGGGGTACACCCCTGGGGAGCCCCAGATCCAACCAGCTCTCCTCCACTAACAGCTGTGAGCAGATTATCCAAGTGATCCCTGTGTCAGATCCCAGCAGGATGGGGGGGACAAGGAGCTGGGGCAGGTTGTCTGGGTGATCCCTGTGTCAGATCCCAGCAAGATGGGGGGGAACAAGGAGCTGGGGCAGGTTGTCTGGGTGATCCCTGTGTCAGATCCCATCAGGATGGGGGGGAACAAGGAGCTGGGGCAGGTTGTCTGGGTGATCCCTGTGTTAGATCCCAGAAGGATGGGGTGGGAACAAGGAGATGGGGCAGGTTATCTGTTTGATCCCTGTGTTAGATCCCAGAAGGATGGGGTGGGAACAAGGAGAGCCAACCAGGAGAGCCAACTTTTAGTCTCTCACATCCCACCACACCAGTGTGTGCCCATCCCACCACACCATGTGTGCCCATCACAATACACCGGTGTGTACCCATCACACCCCACCATGTGTGCCCATCACACCACACCAGTGTGTACCCATCCCACCACACCATATGTACCCATCACACCACACCATGTGTACCCATCCCACCACACCATGTGTACCCATCACACCACACCAGTGTGTGCCCATCCCACCACACCATGTGTGCCCATCCCACCACACCAGTGTGTGCCCATCACACCACACCATGTGTGCCCATCACACCACACCAGTGTGTGCCCACCCCATGCCCACCAGGCTCTGTGTAGAGGACAGGCAGGAACTGTGTTCTGTCCCCAGCCCTTGGGACATGGCAGTGTGGGCAGGGAGTGCCTCATGCCTCCAGCCTCTGGGACACTGATCATGCCTCTTTTCTCCCCCAGGAGCGTTCTTGCTGAAGACACCCAAAGATCTCCACACTATGACTCTGGCTGGTAAGGCACAGTGATGGGGCCACACGTGGGGATGGGGGACAGCATGGGTTTCCCAGACCCACATACCCAACCTCAATACCTACCCTATGCTGAGAAACCCCTAACCTGAGCAGGATCTTCCCCAAACCACCCTGGGGATGGCTCTGCCTTGCGTTGGGACATTTAGGGCATCCCAGTGGTGACAGGCATGTGGTTAGAATAGAATAGAATAGAATAGAATAGAATAGAATAGAATAGAATAGAATAGAATCCAACCTATCACCCAACACCATCTAATCAACTAAACCATGGCACCAAGCACCCCAGCCAGTCTCTTCCTAAACACCTCCAGTGATGGTGACTCCACCACCTCCCTGGGCAGCACATTCCAATGGGCAATCACTCTCTGTGACCTCAACCCTCGACACTCTCTCTATGAAGAACTTCTTCCTAACATCCAGCCTAAACTTCCCCTGGTGCAGCTTGAGACTGTGTCCTCTTGTTCTGGTGCTGGTTGCCTGGGAGAAGAGACCAACCCCCACCTGGCTACAATCTCCCTTCAGATAGTTGTAGACAGCAAGAAGGTCTCCCCTGAGCCTCCTCTTCTCCAGGCTAAGCAACCCCAGCTCCCTCAGTCCCTCCTCACAGAGCTGTGCTCCAGCTTTTTTGCCCTTCTCTGGACACCTTCCAGCAACTCAACATCTTTCCTAAACTGAGGGGCCCAGAACTGGACACAGGACTCAAGGTGTGGCCTAACCAGTGCTGAGACATCACCCATGTGGCCACCAGTAAATTCACCTCTGTATGCCTCAGTTTCCTCTTTGCCCACCTTGCTTCCCCCATCCAGCTTATCCTGGGCAAACCTTGATGCTGTCCCCATTCCAGACCTTCCCTGGCACATGGTAGACCCTTCCACAGATACCTGGCACCCTGCACCCTTTCTTACCCCATTCCCACCATCTCTTCCCAGCATACAAGGAGAAGATGAAGGAGCTGCCTCTCGTCTCCCTCTTTTGCTCCTGTTTCCTCACGGACCCCCTGAACAAGCCAGCGTACACATATGAAGGTAGGAGCATTTTGGCCACCCACGGACAGGGGCTGCAGGTCTGGTGGGTGGGGGCTGTGGAGGGCTGCAGAGCCCCCTTGGGCATGAGCAGGGTAACCTTGAAACCTTCAGAGTCACCCTCAGACTTTCAGGGCAAGCTTTAAAGGGCAGCTCTGCAGTTTGGTGTCCCTGGCTGGAAGCAGGAGGCTCGATTGGGATGTGAGGGGGCTTGGGCATCCTCCTCCAGCATGACTCTGCTGCATGAAGAGCTGGGTGTGGGCTCAGTATTTTTAGACAGACAGCACTGAGTGATTCAGACTGATTCATGGCAGCAGGTCCAGAGGAGACAGTGGTGATGGAAGGAGATGGAGCTTGTGGGGCTTCCTCTTGGCTTGTTGGGGGGGGGAATCTGCAGCTGGAAAAGGGTTTCATGGTCCCATTCCCAGCCTCTGAATGTTGCCCCTCAGCTTGTCCAAATATTCCCAGCTCAGCCCCTTTGATGGGTGTCTTGGACTCCCTACCCCAACTCATAACACTGGAGCTGAACCCCAGGGGTGAGGAGATTTGGGTGAAACCCACGGAGATCAGGGAAAGCAGTGATCCGTGGCAGGGGCTGCAAGTGTGGGACTCTGAGATAGAATAGAATAGAATAGAATAGAATAGAATAGAATAGAATAGAATAGAATAGAATAGAATAGGAATGGAAGACCAGACCAGGTCGGAAAAGACCTTTGAGATCATGGAGTCCAACCTATCACCCAACATCATCTAATCAACTAAACCATGGCACCAAGCACCCCATCCAGTCTCTTCCTAAGCACCTCCAGATGGTTTGTCCCGAGGGGAGGGGTGCACCTGTGCCAGTGATCAGCTCATGTCCTTCTCCCAGCAGACACGGTAGACCTCACCTGGTGTGTCATCTCTGACATGGAAGTCATCGAGCTGAACAAGCGTGCCTCAGGGCAGTCGTTCGAGGTCATCCTCAAGCCCCCATCCTTCGATGGCATCCCCGAGTTCAACGCCTCCCTGCCCCGGCGGCGGGACCCCTCCCTGGAGGAGATACAGAAGAAGCTGGAGGCAGCAGAGGAGAGGAGGAAGGTAGGGTGGCACCCACGTCTGGGGAGGTCACTGAGTTTGGAAGGGGTGGTTTGGGGCCAGGAGGGGAAGGGACCCGTGGCCATTGTGTCCTCTTTGCTCCTGCAGTACCAAGAGGCTGAGCTGCTGAAGCACCTGGCAGAGAAGCGGGAGCATGAGCGGGAGGTCATTCAGAAGGCTATCGAGGAGAACAACAACTTCATTAAAATGGCCAAAGAGAAGCTGGCACAGAAGATGGAGTCCAACAAGGAAAACCGCGAGGCCCACTTAGCAGCCATGCTGGAGCGCTTGCAGGAGAAGGTGAGAGCCTGCTGTGGAGCAGGGGGGACATGCTGAGACACTAGTCCAGGAGGGTGTCATAGGACACATGGGCACCCTGCATGGTTCTTCAGGTGGCTTTAGCCCCTTGGGACACCACCAGAGGGGGAACTTCCCCCTCCCCCTCCCCTTCCCCTTCCCCTTCCCCCTCCCTTTCCCTTTCCCCTTCCCCTTCCCTTTCCCTTTCCCCTTCCCTTCCCCTTCCCCTTCCCCTTCCCCTTCCCCTTCCCCTTCCCCTTCCCCTTCCCTCAGCAATACCCCAAAGCAAGATCCAGCCTAGGGTCTGGGCTCCTTCCTGGGGACCCGCCAAGCCCAGTGTGTCCATAGGCTCCCAAGTGTTTGGTGGGTGGAGAGCTGGGACCTGTATCTTGTCCACAGCCCTGCAAAGTCTTTGCCTTCCCCGTGTCCCACCACTATGGCCTTAACCAACTACTTGCCATTTTTCCACCTCCTGGGTGGCAGATCTTCCCTTGGCCCCTTCCCCAGAAGCCATGGAGCCATCAGCTCAGTGGTAGAGCTGGAGGGATCTGTGCTGCCATGCTTAAGAGATGCTTCCACCCTGCCAGCCTGTGCAGACCTCTTCTCTCTCCTTGAAGCAGGTCTGTTCCCAACCTCAGCATGGAAGGTCCCACCCTCACCATCTCCAGCTCCCTCCAAAACATCCCTTCTGCAAGGAGCTCGCCCAGTGCCCTTCTCCAAATGCCTCAGCTAGCCTTGGGTCAGAGGCAGAGAGCACGAGATAATGAAGGACAATCCGAGCTAAGCCCAGCTCCTTGGGGCTCCCGCTCCAGCCCGTCTGCTTGACGTCTACCTCCTAGCTAGAGGGCAAGGACAATCTGTCCCTGAGTGCCTCCACAGTCCTTAAAAACACCCCAAGGGAGGAGAGGACGCTGTTGACCCATTGGTGGTGTCCCTCGAAGGGACGAACCTGGCAAACTCCCTCGTGCCTTCGAACCCCTCTGAAGCCACCCGCCAGCCCGTGGGGACCCCGAAGCCTGCCGAGCTAACACATGTTCCCCCTCCCCCCTCCCCTCCTCCCCTCCCACCCCACCTCTCACAGGACAAACACGCGGAAGAAGTGAGGAAAAACAAGGAGCTGAAGGAAGAAGCCTCCAGATAAAGAGGAGATGATTGGACTGACAGCTCCGGGGAGGCGGCGGAGGCTGCTGCAGTGCAAGGTCCGATGGTGTGGAAGGGTGGAAGTTCCTCTGCTTTCTTTGTTTGTGAATGTAAAGAGTTGACCAGTGAAGCCATCCTATTTGTTTGGGGGAGGGGTGGGGAGGGAGGAGACAGGAGGGAGGGCGGGCGGGAGGGTGCCAGCTTTGGGACGTCCACCTCCTTGGTGGGTCTCGTGCACCGCTGCCCGTCGACCAGGTCTGGAGGAGACAGCCAAGGGTTGGTGAAGCAGAGAAGGTGACCCCCTGGCAGGCAAAAGCTGGGGGGGGTGGGTCTGATAGAGAGCAGGTGGGGAGGGAAAAAGGGGGGTGGGGGTGGGGAGGGGGAAATGTGTGTCATGTGTGAGTTTAATTTGGTGCTGGGCAGGCAGGGTGGGCAGGTGGGTATCCCTCTGATTTCTTTCTTCTCCTCCATCCCACCCCATCAATGGGCAACAGCGTCTCTTGGTGTCCTTCTGTCCCTTTGTCCTGCCTGGGTTCAGGGCCTCTTGCCCAGAGTGGGTGTTAATTGGCCATAGACCTCACAGAACCATACTGGGGAAGGGGGAGAAGAGATCCTCCCCCCCCTTGGAGGTGATCACAGAGTGACGCTTGCTTGCTTCAAAGACTTTATCCAGCTGTAAGAGATGCTGATGATCTTTTTCAAGGGTGAAATTAAAAAGTGACTTCCCCAAAAGCTGCTTTTTTTTTAAATTTTTTTTTTTATAAAGACCTCCTGAGAGTCATCTTTGTGGTAACTCTTGGATGAAATCCTCTTTTCTGCTGTAGAGCAGCTGGAAACCTATCAGCTTTTAGAGGTGGTTGTTTGAAAGGGGAGATCACCCCCCCCCATGGAGAGTGAGAGCAGGAGAGGAAAAGCAAGGCAGGGCTGTGGTAACCGTGATGGAAGGCACGGGGGAAAACAAGAGGGAAGGAGGAGATGGGAGAGCAGAGGTTGGAGAGCCAGAGGTGGGGATGAAGAAGCCTCTCTGGAGAACAGGAGAAGACAATGGCCATAGGGAGCCCCTGGGGACAAATATGGCACTTCTTGGCGACACCAGGGCAGGAGGAAGGTCACTTTGGTACCCCACCAACAGCTTATGACCAGCCCAGAAAGCACTTTGTGGGAGCTACTGTGCAATCCCCTGGCTGATCTTTGCCACCAGGGAGGATGAGTGAAGCAGAGAGATCTAGGGGGTGGCTACATCCCCTCATCTCCCAGTTGCCAACAGACAGTGGTCCCAGTGCTACGGTACCCTGGCACCTCATCACCCTCCAGGTCTGATGCTAACAAAGGGTTTGGTCTCCACTATGGCCAGATAAGGCTTTCCAAGCTCTGACTGAAGGTCTGGAGGGAACCATGTCCCTTTCTTTGTGCCACAAGAGGCCCGCCGGGCTCCCGGAGCAGGGAGCAGGGGAGCGGGCGGTGGGTGAAGGAGCTGGAGAGGGCTGGTCTAGCTGTGGCACCAGCTGTCCTTCTTTTGTACACAACCCTTGTAAATAAACTGCCTTGGCATTTCTTTTGTTTTCTCATCATCTCTGAAGTGTCTTGTGTGTGGGGAGCTGGGGGTTTAGGGAGAGGGAATCCCAGTGTGGCTTGCTGTGGTGGGTTGGAAGGGTAAAGCCAAGAAGCCTCTTCCCTCCCCCCTGTAAGTAAGGGGAAAGAAAAATTGAAGGGAAAGGGAAAAAAAAACTCACAAGCTGAATTAGCAATGCAGTGGAGCTTTATATTTACAAGCAATGTAGGGTATGCGGGGGAATATATACAAATTTACAATATTTACAATATATACAAAGATATACAATAAAGTAACACAGAAATGAGAGTAACCCCCCCCCTTGCAGAGGGGGTTCCCCACCTCCGCTCTCCCCTCTCTTCCCCCCCTTCCCCAGAGTAGATCAGAAAAGAGAGAGAAAGAGGAAAAAAAAAAGTTAGAGGCAGTTTCGTGTTAATTGGAAAGGAGTTAATACAGGCCTGGTATCTTATCGGCTTCAAGGCCGAAGTCTTGGCAGAAAGCCCAGCACAGAGAGAGCTGCTGCCCAAAGAAGAGGCGGAAGCAAGACTGAAGATAAAAGTGCTGGAGTGCCCAGTTCACTCCCAGTTCAGAAGGTGCTTCCTCCCACTTTACCAATGAAATTAGTTTAGATTATTCTTTCCGTTTACCAACTTCCGTCCACCATATTCCCTTTCTTAAGGGGACAACGTCAACCGATCACACTTGCACTGGGAAGCGGAAAGGAATTGGAGGGGGAGCGTGGGGAAGGGGGTTGGAAACTAGGGTGGGAGGTAGCCTGTGCATCAAGGGGATGGGTCTGGTTCAGCCCAATGTCCCAAACAACAACATCCTGGTAGGACTGCAGCAGATTTGGGCTCCCTTGGTCCTCCAGCACCCAGCTGTGCACCCCAGGCTTATCCTGTGCACCCACCCCAGGGCACACAGCAGTTATGTTCCCCCCACCTTGGACCTGGAGGCAAATGTCAGCCCTATACTGGGAGATGAGGAGCTGCCCACCATGGTGAGGAAGCATGGAGGCAGGACATGAGTCAAGGTCTACACTGAGGCCAGATGATCCACCTATCTATGCATGCACCAGGCAACAGCAAGATGTCTGGTCCTCAGGGTCAGGAGAAGAACCAGGGCACATTTTCTCCAGCCCTAAGAAGGAAACAGCACCACTTCATCACTCATCTTTCCTTGACTTGAGAGAGGTGATAGCACCAAAATTTAGGACCAGCCTCCCAGGGCAGCCAAATTTCCATTACTTGTGGGCCAAGGACATCCTCCCTGACCTGATCTTCTGCTACCAGATCTTCACAAAATTTCACTGTTCTATCTGGTTCTATGTGGCCATTTTGGTTCGGGAGCCGATCGGACCCGGTGCTCGAGACCCCTCCGCTTGAACTGTGAATTTTCTGCTCGGCTTTTCGCCTTCCTTTTGGGGTTTCACGGGTTGGGAGGACTCCTGGTAGGGGGGGTCCGGCAGGATCGTGCTCTTGCGAGCCTGCACAGGAACGGGAGCCTGACGTCAGCCGCAGGAGGTTTAAATCCTGCCTGGGCTGTGCGTGCGGCGCCATTTTGGTTCGGGAGCCTTTCTGCTGGTTGCGTAAAAAAAAAAAAAACAAAACAAAACATAAACACAAAAAACCCCAAAACCAAACTTTGAACTATGGTCGTCACTTGGACGAAGGGTAGAAAAACACCATCTACCCAGACAAAGTTGCTTCATCAGCATGATGGAGTCCAGGCTCCCAGCTGCAGAGAGTGCTTCAGCCTGGCACTTGGAATAGAGGGGGAGGGAGAGGACACCTGTGTCAGGTGTGACCAGGTGAACTTTCTCCTCAGCCTGGTGGCAGAGCTGAAGGATGAAGTGGCCGAGCTGAAAGAGGAGGTGTCTAGGCTGAGGACAATAAGGGAAAGCGAAAGGGAGTTAGATTTGTGGGAGAAGGCTCTGCAGATCTCCCCTGCTGAGGGAAGGGTCCCCAGAAACGGGGAGGGATGGATACAGGTCGCTGCCAGGGGTGGCAAGAGAAATCCATCCCGGCCCTCTCCCACTCCTCTGCTGCCCTTGCATAATAAGTATGAGGCCCTGCAGGCCAAGAGCAGTGGGGATGAGAGGGCTGAGGAGCAGCCATCTGGGGAGGTGCCTAGGGCCCAAGCAGTCCCCACCAGCTATAATGACCAGCTCCACAAAGAAAAGGAGAAGGGTTATAGTTATTGGGGACTCTCTCCTGGGGGGTACTGAGGGACCCATATGTCATCCCGACCCATCCCACAGGGAGGTCTGCTCCCTACCCGGGGCGCGGGTTAGGGACATCGCAAGGAGACTCCCTAAATTAATCCAGACCACTGACTATTACCCTCTGCTGGTAATACAGGCTGGGAGTGATGAGATTGACAAGAAGGGCACCAGGGTGATTAAAAAAGAATTCAAGGCCCTTGGACAATTGATTGATGGGGCAGGAGCTCAAGTGGTATTCTGCTCAGTTCCCTCAGCAGCAGGGGTGTACACTGAGAGGAATGGGAGAACCCATACCATCAAGCAACCAGCACCAGAACAAGAGGACACAGTCTCAAGCTGTGCCAGGGGAAGTTTAGACTGGAGGTGAGGAGAAAGTGCTTTACAGAGAGAGTTGTTAGCCATTGGAATGCGCTGCCCAGGGAGGTGGTGGAGTCACCATCCCTGGAGGTGTTCAAGAGGGGATTGACATGGTACTTGGTGCCATGGTTTAGTAGACATGAGGTCTTGGGTGACAGGTTGGACTTGATGATATTTGAGGTATCTCATAACTGTATTGATTCTATGATTCTATGAACTGGCTCAAGGGATGCTGCCAGCAGCAGAATTTTGGTTTCTTTGATCATGGGACAACTTTTACTGCACCTGACCTGCTGGGTCCTGATGGGGTGCATTTATCTAGAAAGGGTAAGAGAGTCCTACAACTAGAGTTCGCAGGGCTCATTGGGAGGGCTTTAAACTAGGTCTGAATGGGGTGGGTGAGGATATCGGTCCCTCTGCAGAGGAAAGAGTAGGGCACAAATTAGGGGCAATTGAGAAGTCGGGAGCCCAGATGAAGTGCATGTACACCAATGCACGCAGCCTGGGCAATAAGCAAGAGGAGCTGGAAGTCCTGGTCCACCAGGGTGACTATGATCTAGTCGCCATCTCAGAAACATGGTGGGATAACACGCATGATTGGAGTGCTACACGGGGGGATTACAGGCTCTTTAGGAGAGACAGGTGAGGGAGAAGAGGAGGAGGGGTGGCTTTGTATATTAGGGAGTCACTCTCTGCCACAGAACTTGAGGTGGAGAAAGAAGGGATTGAGAGCCTATGGGTTAAAATCAGAGGGCAGCCTAACTAATCTGACATCCTGGTTGGAATCTGTTACAGACCACCCAACCAGGATGAGGAGGCTGATGAATTGTTCTACAAGCAGTTGGAGGCTGTCTCAAGATCATCAGATCTTGTCCTTGTCAGTAACTTCAACCTGCCAGATATCTGCTGGGAACTTAATTCAGCAGAGAGGAGGCAGTCCAGAAGATTCCTGGAGCGAATGGAGGACTGCTTCCTGATGTAGCTGTTAAGCTAGCCTACCAGAGGCCAGGCTCTGCTTGACCTGCTGTTCTCCAATAGAGAAGGGCTGGTGGGAGACGTGATTGTGGGAGGCTGCCTAGGGTGCAGTGACCACGAGATAGTGAAGTTTTCAATATGCAGGGAGATAGGGAGGAGCACCAACAGAACCTTCACCTTGGACTTCCGGAGGGCAAACTTCAGCCTGTTTAAGAAATTTATTTGTAAAATTCCCTGGGTAGGAGCCCTCAAGAACCGAGGGGTCCAGGAGGGTTGGACCTACTTCAAACAGGAGCTCTTGAAGGCACAGGAAGTGGCAGTTCCCACGTGCCGGAAGACAAGCCTGTGGGGAAGGCGACCGGCCTGGATGAGCAAGCAGCTCCTGGAGGATTTAATGGGAAAAAAGAGGCTGTATCACCTGTGGAAGGAGGGGAAGGCTTCTCGAGGTATGTTGAAGGAAGTTGTTAGATTATGTAGGAAAAATATTAGAGAGGCAAAGGCCCAGCTGGAACTGAAGCTGGCCACTTCTGTGAAAGATAATAAAAAGCATTTTTATAAATATATTAACAATAAGAAGAAGGGCAGGAAGAACCTCCACCCCTTATTGGACCTGGAGGGGAACACGGTGACTGAAGATGAGGAAAAGGCTGAGGTCCTGAACACCTTCTTTGCCTCAATTTTTAACAGCAAGGCAGGAGTTCAGGACGAGTGGCCTCCTGAGGTGGGTGACGGGGTCGGGGAGCAATGTAGTGCCCCGGTAATCCATGAGGAATTAATTCGGGACCTGCTGAGCCACTTGGACACTCACAAGTCCATGGGACCGGATTGGATCCATCCTAGGGTGCTGAGAGAGCTGCCAGATGAGCTGGCCAAGCCACTCTCCATCATTTTCCTCCAGTCCTGGCTCACCGGTGAGGTCCCAGGTGACTGGAAACTGGCCAATGTGGTCCCCATCCATAAGAAAGGTCGGATGGAGGAACCTGGAAACTACAGGCCAGTCAGCCTGACCTCAGTGCCAGGGAAAATGATGGAGCAGATTATCCTGGCAGCAATAACTGCGCACCTGAAGGATGGCCAAGGGCTCGGGTCCAGCCAACATGGATTTAGGAAGGGCAGGTCCTGCCTCTCCAATCTGATCTCTTCTATGATCAGGTGACCCATCTGGTGGACGTGGGGAGGCCTGTGGATGTGGTCTACTTGGACTTCAGCAAGGCCGTTGATACCGTCCCCCACAGCAAACTGCTGGCTAAGCTGTCAGCTCGTGGCTTGGACAGCAACACTCTGTGCTGGGTTAGGAACTGGCTGGAGGGCTGAGCCCAGAGAGTGGTGGTGAATGGTGCCACATCCAGCTGGAGGCCAGTCACCAGTGGCATCCCCCAGGGATCAGTGCTGGGCCCCATCCTCTTTAACATCTACATTGATGATCTGGATGAGGGGGTCGAGTCAGTCATCAGCAAATTTGCAGATGACACCAAGTTAGGAGCAGATGTTAGTCAGTTAGAGGGTGGAAGGGCTCTGCAGAGGGACCTCGACCGACTGGACAGATGGGCGGATGTCCAGCGGTATGTCATTCAACAAGTCCAAGTGCCGAGTGCTGCACTTTGGCTATGGCAATCCCATGCAGAGCTATAGGCTGGGGTCAGAGTGGCTGGAGAGCTGCCAAACAGAGAGGGACCTCGGGGTACTGATCGACGGCCACCTGAATATGAGCCAGCAGTGTGCCCAGGTGGCCAAGAGGGCCAATGGCATCCTGGCCTGCATTAGGAATAGTGTGGCCAGCAGGAGCAGGGAGGTCATTGTGCCCCTGTACTCTGCATTGGTTAGGCCGCACCTTGAGTACTGTGTCCAGTTCTGGGCCCCTCAGTTTAAGAAGGACATTGAGACACTTGAACGTGTCCAGAGAAGGGCAACAAGGCTGGTGAGAGGCCTTGAACACAAGCCCTATGAGGAGAGGCTGAGGGAGCTGGGATTGTTTAGCCTGGAGAAGAGGAGGCTCAGGGCTGACCTCATTGCCCTCTACAACTATCTGAAAGGTGGTTGTAGCCAGGAGGGGGTTGGTAATTCTCCCAGGCAGCCAGCACCAGAACAAGGGGACACAGTCTCAATCTGTGCCAGGGGAAGTTTAGGCTCGAGGTGAGGAGAAAGTTCTTCACCAAGAGAGTCATTAGTCATTGGAATGGGCTGCCCATGGAGGTGGTGGAATCACCATCCCTCGAGGTGTTCAAGAGGGGATTGGACGTGGCACTTCATGCCATGGTCTAGTCATGAGGTCTGTGGTGACAGGTTGGACTCAATGATCCTTGAGGTCTCTTCCAACCTTGGCGATACTGTGATATTGTGATACCTGGGTTAAGGAGGCTCCCTCTGATCCTGTGAAGCCTTGGAAGCTGAGTGTAAAGCCAAGGAACTGGTGGTCTCATAAATGTGGGATTTGATGCCAACATTAAGACAAATCCCAGGAGGGGATCCAAACCTCCCTGTGGACACAGAAACTGCACTCAGGGGTTCCCAGCTAGCCTAGGCGTAACAGCAAAGGCACCGTAGCAAAACTGACCATGCTAAAAAAGGACATGGAACCAATGTTGAGGTGGCAGTGTCCACCAGGGTCATAAGAATCACAGAGTTATTGGGGCTAGAAAAGACCTCTGAGATCATTGAGTCCTGACAACCAGTGGGACATGAGTTAACAAAGCCCAAAAGCCACATGGGAGAGAACCTGAGGAGGGTACACGGGAGAGGACCTGAGGAGGGTCCATGAGTTTCTTACACCAAAGAAGGGAGAAGAAGCTGCAGGCTCAAGAGGAAGGTAAGATGACACAAGCTGAGGAAGTTGGGGTCGTTCATTCTGGAGAAGAAAAGGCTCTGGGCAGACTTTATTGCAGCCTTCCAGTACCTGAAGGAGCCTTCAAGAAGTCTGGAGAGGGACTTTTCACAAGGACACATGGGGATAGGACAAGGGGTGATGGTTTTAAATTGAAAGAGGATTTAAACTAGCTGTAAGGGAAAAAGCCCTTGCTGTGAGGTTGTCCAGAGAGGTTGTGGGTGCCCCATTGTTGTGGTTCAACATCTGCTTGGTGGCAGAACATGCAAGACTGAAAGATCCTTGACTCAGGATAATCATGAAGGACAAAACAGCTCAAAACATCAGTGTGCCATCAACAACCTTCCTCTCCCACTAAATCCAAAACACAGCACCGTGCCAACTACTAGGAAGAAAGTTGACTCTATCCCAGACAAAACCTGGACACCCATCCCTGGAAGTGTTCAAGGCCAGGCTGGACAGGGCTTTGAGCAGTCTGATCTAGTGGAAGATATCCCTGCCCATGGCAGAGGGGTTTGACTAAGTGAACTTTAATATCCCTTCTAACCCAAACCATTGTGTGATGCTATCATTCTGATTCTACTATTCCCTCTCTCCAGTAGATCTCCTTCTGCAATCTCACTTCTCTCTCCTTCCTGGAAGCACCTCAGGCACCCTCCAGCTGGACTTGAGACTGGCAGTAAGGAGACTCAGGCTACTCTTAGCTTTTCTGGGAGAGCCTTGCAAGGCTGCTCTTAGCCTTGCAGTGAGCAGTGACACATTCAACTAGAGCAGGCTGCTCAGAGTCCCATCCAATATGACCTGAGAAGGCCACCTACTACCTCTCTGGGCAGCTTGGGCCAGTGTCTCACCACACTCAGTGTAAACAATTTCTTCCTTCTCTAGGCTGAATTTCTCCTCTTTTCATTTAAACCCATCAGCCCTTGTCCTCTCAAAAAAGGCCCTGCTAAAAAGCCTGTCTCCAGCTTTTTTGTCAAGTGCCCTGAAGTACTGAAAGGCCACAGTAAGGTCTCCCTGCAGCCTTCTTTTCTCCAGGCTGAACAACCCCAACTCTCAGCTTGTCCTCACAGCACAGAGGTTCCAGCCCCTGGATCAATTTTGTGTCCCTGGACTCTCCATCAGGGCTATGTCTGTAAGAGGTCGCTTCCAAACCCCATTATCCTGGGATTCTGGGGTTGGTGGGTTTAACAGTATGCAAAATCTGATCAGATCTTAATAATGTGATCATTCATTCATTAGGTTGTTTCTTCTTCAGGCAATTTATTAGCCTCTTAGTGGGGTAACCAGGAGAACCATCACAGACTTTCGAATGCCTGCAGTCCAAAGAGGGAAGGTCAGGTGGTGAATGAATGGTTTTATACCCAAGATGTGGATGCCATGAGGCCAGAAAGCTCTCCTCCCACCACTTATGGTGCCCAGATGTCAGTGACAAGTGATGATGATCCACTAGTAGCACAGACCAGCCCACCACAAGTCCTAACCACCACTGGATTTGTCTCAGGAGCACAAAGGCTATCAAGGCAAATCGAGCAGGAGGAAAGACAAATGATGATGGTTTATTAGCATGGGGATATTAGTTTGCATGATGCTTAGAAGGTAACTTTTCCACTTGGTTTGCTCCTGAAAAAAAAAATGAAGTTCCAAGCAAAACACAGTTCTGAATAGTGTGAAAGCTACAGAAACCATGAGGGAGCCAGCAGCACACCACAAGCAGGAGACAAGCAGTTGGGAGGAGCAGTGCTTTGCCGCTAATCCATCTGCCTTTCCCCTTTGCTGAACCCTCTTTGAACCCATCTGTGGTCATGAAACAGGCAAAAGATCATTTAATTAAGCATCCATCATCAGACACAAGCAGGGCTGAGGCCAGGGTCCAGCCTCCATCTCCTGATGCTGGGAGGAGGCAAAGCCAGGAGAAAAGGAAGGTCTCTCTCAGTGGCTACAAAGGGGAAATTAAAAGACACCAGCAATGAATCTTCTTTATGTGGAGTAAGGCAGTAAAGAAAGAGTTCAAATCATGGCTGATCCTTCCTGCAGACCACTTCTGCAGACCAGACAATTCATCCAAAGTTCTTTGCCAGGGAAGAGATGGAAAAGTGAGATTGGAATGGAAAATGGGAAACCTTTGGCATTTCTTATTTCAAAATCTTTCCACCTGGAGGATTGTTATTACAGCTACCTAATGGCTTACTTGTATAAGACAATCCCTGACAGAGAAGGCAAAGTCCACTGCAGACCTCCCTCTCCATTTCCCTATGACTCCAACCCTAGGCAATATGTGTTGTCACTCCTGGCTTTCCTCAGGCCCATCTCAGCACCTTGAAGCCACCCCTAGCACACCCCTCAGGTGGTGGACCTAGAGATGAGGTGATGTGAACAGAGAAACTCTGCCTGCCAAGATCTGAGAGATGCTCATCTTACAGCACAAGAACCAGTCCACCACATCCCATACGGAAAACTCACACAAGATTGCTGGTTCTTGGCTTCCCTCTAAAATACCCTTGGGTTGGTAGACAGAGCACTCAACATCTCCATTCAGCAGAAGGTTCAGCCTCAGTGCATGGCTGAGTCCCATCATGAGCCAATTGGATTTAGCCTCATGCCTCAGGGATGCCCAAGCCTGCCAAGAACTGCTGCTACATGCTTGTCTCTGCAAAGCTCAAAAATCACCTCCATGTCTTTAAAATAGGATAGGATAGGATAGAATGGAATGGAATTTACCAGGTTGGAAGAGACCTTTGAGATCATCGAGTCCAACCTATCACCCAACACCATCTAATCAACTAAACCATGGCACCAAGCACCCCATTCAGTCTCTTCCTAAACACCTCCAGTGATGGTGACTCCACCACCTCCCTGGGCAGCCCATTCCAATGGCCCATCTCTCTTTCTGGGAAGAATGAAGGTCTTGACACCTCTGTTCTCGGTTCAATTCTCTTGAGAGCAAACACGTGTGGCAGCTCAGTGCTTCCAGGATCTCCAGCAATCAGTTTGTGCTCAAACTCTTTCCAGCCCTCTGTCCCCAGGTTCAAGGTGAGGTGAAACGAGGAACACCTCAGGCTCCTTCAGGGGAAGAGGTGGGGCCGGAAAGTGCGTGGTCGGATCATCATCACCACCTTCCTCAAGGAGTAGTAGTCTGTGTCCTTCCAGGAGTACCACACAATCCCATCCGGCCCCAGCAGCTTGCGGTTTTTGAGGGAGTACCTGCCACCCTGCCAGGCAGAGAAAGGAGGGTGGTCAGGGGTGATGGAAAACACATGGAAGCTCCCATCAGCTGCATGGGAGCATCTGAGAATCACTCAGCTCTGCGACACCAGAGCCGAGAGCTTGGCGATGATGTGGTGAAAACAGCACACAAAGCCCAGCATGTGTCAGAGGGTCCCAGTGGAGCTGGTGCCTGTCTGACTCGGGCTGTGTGAGTTCACCATGTGTTCCCAAACTTCAGCATGCAGAGGTGTCCTCAAACCCTCATGCCTGGCCCATGGCACTGAAAGCTTTGAACTCCCTTGGTGCCCAGCACTTGTTTTGCTCCCTTCTTGGAGAGCAGAACCTGGTCAAAGCCAGGAAGGATTGGTATGATGTGAGGACCAACAGCCTCCTCCCAGCCCCAGCCTTGTGTGCTATCATCTGCCTCCTCATCCCCCCACCTTTCCTTGCAGCACAACCCATTGAGCTTGGGGAACCATAGATTCAAGGAATCATTTGGGTGAGAAGGGACATCAAGCCCTCCTTTTGGGTTGGAAGATCAGGAGTAGGAGGCTCCAGGGAGATCTAATAGCAGCCTTCCAGGGGGCCTACAGGAAGGATGGAGAGAGACTGTTTACAAAGGCCTGTGGGGATAGGATGAGGGGCAATGGCTTCAAAGTAGAGAAGAGCAGATTTAGATTGGGTGTTAGGAACAGATTCTTTACTATGAGGGTGGTGGAACACTGGAACAAGTTGCCCAGGAAGGTGGTTGAGAACCCATCCCTGGAGATATTCAAGGTGAGGCTTGACAGGGCTCTGGGTAACCTGATCTAGTTGAGGATGCCCCTGCTGACTGCAGAGGGGGTTGGACTGGGTGACCTTTGGAGGTCTCTTCCAATCCAGCCCATTCTATGATTCTATGGTCATCAAGTCCAGCTGCTACGGAAAAGCAGTGTTTGGAGACCTGTGGTTACTGTGGTGCCCTGGCAGTGCTGGGTTAATGGTTGGAACAGATGATTCTCAAGGTCTCTCCCAATCAAAACAATCCTATGAGAAGCAGCACCTTGCATCATTGTCCCTCCACTTTACCTTGTAGTACACCCCATTGAGGTTGGAGAAAAAACACTAGTGGTACCACCAGCCTCCGTGGGAGATCTCAGCACAGATGTTCCCTGAGTCAGGGGTGCTGAAGCTCCTCTTGTTGTGGTACCAGGCAAAGGAATCCTCCACGGTCCCGCTGAAGCCATCCACATGCAGGCGGTAATAGTTCTCCTCATCCTCAACGCTGCAAGAGGCAAAGGCAGGACAATTTAATGGGGAGTGTTTGTGTCTCCTGTCCAGCCTGGATTCCTAGGGTGGACACTTCACAGTCATCCAGCCACTCTGGCCAGCCTCCTTACTATGATTCATCCCCTCCAGAAGCCAAAGTTGTCTTTTTCTCTTCTGTGGGATGTGCATGATCTTGTCATGACTCAGAGCACTTGTTAGAGGTCTGAACTGGACAGGCGGTGACTCTCAAACCACAACAAAGAACACAACAGAGGACTGCGGTGGCTTTGTCAAGACAATCCCTCTAATTACACAGCACCACCCCCTCTCCCTGAAACAAGCACCCAGCACTTCACCTAGAATGAGCTAATTAGTCACTTCCTCTGGGCTAGCAAAGGCTGAAGGTCTGTTGCCGTTGCATGTGGCAACATCTGAGGAGAAAAGTTGGAGTGACCACTCAGAGCACACATTTGCTGGTGGAAGATGCTGCAAGGCACCTTCAGTTTCAGTAGATCTGAGCTCTACTTGAAGCCCTCCAGCTTCAGGTTTCCATAAGGTGTCCCTTGGGCATCCTCCTGTGATGGATTACTCCACAGTCATCCACAAGCATTTCCAGTAGAGACAGGGAAGTGTTTCATCTGGGACAGTCTAGCCAGATTTGGTCAGCCCTGGTTAAGAAAGGATGTGGCTGGTGTGGTGTGGATAAATAGAACAGCAGAGGAGGGGAAGAGCTGTAGACACTGAAGGACATTACAGCAGCTCCAATAAGTAAAAGCCATAAGTAGACAGGGCAAAAATCAAAGCATGTCCCTAAGCCAGATGGATGCTGGAGCTGCTCAGCAAGACCCTGGTTTTCACCCAGAGGTCAATAATTTTGGCACAAAAAACCCATCCCCAAGCATCTGGGGACTGTCCATTGTGTCCTACAGCTGCCTTCCCCTGGGGCTGTGGCTGTTGGCCATGGTGAATGACACTGCACATTGGCTGGCTTGCACCCAGGCCGCCACCTGGAGCAAAATTTGATGGTGAAATCCAGCTGAGGAAGAAAGGATAGACAACCTGGGCCCCATCTCTAGGCAGAATCACTCTGCCCTCAGTGGAGTTCACACACCTGAAGGTCTCCAGACATTGGTGCTCTGAGGGCTGGAGCACCTTGCCTGTGAGGTCAGGCTGACAGAGTTGTTCAGTCTGGAGAAGAGAAGGATCCAGGGAGACCTTCTTGTGGCCTTTCAGTACTTAGAGGGGCCATAAGAAAGCTGGAGACAGACTTTTGTCAGGGCCTGCTGTGAAGAGGACAAGGGGTGATGGTTTTAAACCAGGGAGGTGGTGGAGTCACCATCCCTGGAGGTGTTCAAAAAGGGATTGGATGTGGCACTTGAAGCCATGGTTTAGTAGTCATGAGGTGTTGGGTGACAGGTTGGACTTGATGATCTTTGAGGTCTTTTCCAACTTTATTGATTCTATGATTCTAAACTAAAAGAGGGGAGATTCAGAGTAGATAGAAGGAAGAGATTGTTTACATTGAGGGTGATGAGACCCTGGCCCAGGTTGCCCAGAGAGGTGGTAGATGCCTCATCCCTGGAAACATTCCAGGTCACGTTGGATGGGGCTCTGAGCAACCTGCTGTAGTTGAGGATGTCCCTGGTCACCACACATGAGTTGGGCTGGATGACCTTTAAAGGTCCCTTCCAAGCTAAAGCATTGTCCATGAGTGTCCATGAGAACCAGGGAAGGACATCCCACTTTCTACCTGAAGACCTGGTAGAAGGCATGCTTGTGCTTGTTGTTCCAGTCCTCCAGGTCAATGCGCAGGGAGTAGTCCCCTTGGCTGGTCAGCTTGTGGATGTTCTCATTGCCAAGCCAGAATTCACCATTCAGGTCTCCAAAGCCCTCCTTGTACTCATTCCAGGTCCGGTTAAAGTCAACTGAGCCATCCTGATGTCTCTGGATGACTGTCCAGCCTCCACCTGCCAGCAGAAAGATAAGCAATAGGAGGTTCCATTTGAACAGGAGGGAAAACTTCTTTATTTTGAGGGTGCTGGAGCACTGGACCAGGCTGCCCAGGCAGCTTGTGGAGTGTCTGCTTCTCTGGGGAGATTCCAAACCTGCCTGGACAGGATCCTGGGTAACCTGCTGTGAGTGACCCTGCTTTAGCCAGGGGTTGGACTAGATGATCCAACCTCCACCATGCTGTGATTTTAGGGGGATAAAGTGGGAGTATCCAGGGAACATCCAAGCATCCCAGACAGACCCCTTACTGATGTCACCTCTGAGGATCCATCTGCAGCTCAGCAAGGTCTCTCCTTCTCATGTGTCCTCTCACCAACTGGCAAAACATAGCATCCCTTGCTGCATGGGGATAAAACATGATGATGCCCATCACAACCCACAGCAAGAGGCCTCCACCTCTTCCATGCTGGCTCATGATGGTGTTCCCTTGCTGGCTGTCAGATGGTCATTCCAGACCTTGAGGTGGTTTAAAATGAGACAGAGAGAGTAGTTTTCAGGAGGCAAAACCTCCTGAAATTTTGGGACTGGAACAAAGCAGAGATCCTGGAGTCTGGAGATGATTATGTACTGTTCCTGCAGTACCACAGAGGCACAGGAGCTCTCCCAGGATTGTCTCACTGTCCATCTGCTCTCCCATCTGTCCAAATCCCTCTCTTCTCTCTTTTTTCATTCCAACACTGCAAGCTTGGGGCTGGGGTTGGGGGCAATTCGGGACACAGGGCAGAGGGGACCGGGGCCATCATTCATTCTGTGTTTGTACAGCCTGTCACTAGGCAGTGTCCAAGGGCTTGCTGATGGCTGTGCAGATAATAGTCATGACATAACAGAGACCACACTGAGCATCTTGCTTTGTAACAACCACGTGGATCCCAAGGCTGCCATCACCTGTAGATCCTCCAAGAGGTGAGATGCCAACATGTGAGGAGATGAACTCCTTCCTCCAGCGTGGGACATGTTGATGTAACCAACATGGGGCAAGGAACTGACAATCCATCACCTCATGTCCCTGATGACTTTTTTGTTGTTCTTCCAAAACTCAGATGCTGAGAGCTAATTTTGTTGATAAGGTTGCACCTCAGGATCACAGGACCACAGGATGCTAGGGGTTGGAAAGCACCTCCAGAGATCATCAAGTCCAAGCCCCCTGCCAGAGCAGGGCCATAGAATCCAGCACAGGTTAAACAGGTATGCATCCAGATGGGTCTGGAAAGTCTCCAGAGAAGGAGACTCCACAACCTCTCTGGGCAGCCTGTTCCAGTGCTCTGGGACCCTCCCACTGAAGAAGTTCCTCCTCATGTTGAGGTGGAACCTCCTGTGCTGTAGTTTCTATCCATTGCCCCTTGTCCCATCAAAGGGTGCAACTGAGCAGAGCCTGTCCCCTCCCTCTTGACACCCAGCCCTCAGATATTGATAAACATTTATTAAATCCCCTCTCACTCTTCTCTTCTTCAGAGTAAACAGCCCCAGGGCACTCAGCCTCTCCTAACCAGGCAGTGCTCCAGTCCCTTTAGCATCCTGGTAGCTCTCTGTTGGACTCTCTCCAGCAGATCCCTGTCCCTCTTGAACTGGGGAGCCCAAAACTGGATGCAATATTCCAGGTGAGGTCTCAACAGGGCAGAGTAGAGGGGGAGGAGAACCTCCCTCAATCTGCTGGACACTCTCCTCTTAATGCACCCCAGGATCCCACTGGCTCTATTGGCCACCAGAGCGCATTGCTGTCCCAGGGATAACTTCTTATCCACCAGGACTCCCAGGACCTTCTCCACGGGGCTGCTCTCCAGCAGATCACCTCCTGACCTGTACTGGTGCAGTTTATTATTCCTTCCCAGATGCAGCTTATTATTCCTTCCCAGGATGACACCAGTGTGCTCCCTATGGATATTTAGACATTAAGGGAGTGGGAGGTCACCTGCTCATTCATTTACACTTCAAAATGTCTGTGGGAGAGGATCTACCTCCCCCCCCTACAGAATAGAATAGAATAGAATAGAATAGAATAGAATAGAATAGAATAGAATAGAATAGAATAGAATAGAATAGAATAGAATAGAATAGAATAGAATAGAATAAACAAGGACGGAAGAGACCTCTGAGATCATCAAGTCCAACCTATCACCCAACACCATCTAATCAACTAAACCATGGCAGGTTGGGAGGCTGAGGGAGCTGGGGTTGCTTAGCCTGGAGAAGAGGAGGCTCAGAGGAGACCTTCTTGCTGTCTACAACTACCTGAAGGGAGGTTGTAGCCAGGTGGGGGTTGGTCTCTTCTCCCAGGCAACCAGCAGCAGAACAAGAGGACACAGTCTCAAGCTGTGCCAGGGGAGGTTTAGGCTGGATGTTGTGAGAGACCAAAAGTTTGTCTCTCTTGGTGTGAGTCAACAAAGATAAAATCACTTGCTGCTTGCACAGACAATATCTGACAGAGCCACTGGAACGACTCTTGGAAGGTGCAAAGATAACATTGCTCACTGGGCCACAGCTGGCCTACAACAATGACCCAGCCATTCACGCCTTCAGGACAAGATAATCTCCACCCATCAAGTACCCTGGAAAGGGTAGACAATGATGTGTAATGAGTGTGGGGGGTTTGTCTG
Organism: Melanerpes formicivorus; assembly: GCF_026170545.1. Classification (NCBI taxonomy): domain Eukaryota; kingdom Metazoa; phylum Chordata; class Aves; order Piciformes; family Picidae; genus Melanerpes; species Melanerpes formicivorus. The sequence goes on from NW_027142361.1 coordinate 15,625,997, forward strand.
GATGGAGGGCCCCCCTCCACCCCCCATCCAGATCTCTTGCCCAAACACACAGAAATGCACAGAAAGATTTCCGGGGAAATGATACCTGGATGTTTACCTAAGGATTATTTTCTGCCCCTGGAATTCCTGAGGGACAATACTTGGACACATACTAAAAACTGTATAAAAGACTGGAGCCACTACTGGCTAGTAGGAAGAAGAAAAACGCAGAAGGAAAATGTGGGGGACTGTGTCTCCCGGACTGGATTATTAAAGGAGGAGAAAAATGGAGATGAAGGAAAACACAGGAGACGGACCATGCCGCTGAGAAGGGAAAGTCGGGACAATGCTGCTCCGGAGAAAAGAGGCTGCCCAGAGGACCACAGCTCTTCTCCAGCCAAAGCCTCAGCACCCTTTCTCTACAGACCCAAGCTGCCCAGAGGACCACCGCTCTTCTTCAGCCAGAGCCTCAGCACCGTTCCTGTAGGACCACAGCTCTTCTCCAGCTAGAGACTCAGCACCGTTCCTGTACCAACCCAACATCTCCTGCAGCACCTTTCCTCCACAGACTCAAACTGTCTTGGGGGGGATGAGGGGTGTGGTAATATAATTCCTTTCCTCTTCTCTCTCTCTCTCTCCTCTCTCTCCCTCTCTATTTTCTCCCTCTCCCCTTCTTAAGTCTACTTTATTTATGTAATAAATAGTCTAGCTGTTGATATTTTGGCCTCGTTTGTGCCTCTAATTTCACAACACGGGAATATTTAAAAGAACTGTGTCTCCGGACCAAGACAGATGTTAGGAAGAAGTTCTATACAGAGAGAGTGATTGCCCATTGGAATGTGCTGCCCAGGGAAGTGGTGGAGTCACCATCACTGGAGGTGTTTAGGAAGAGACTGGCTGGGGTGCTTGGTGCCATGGTTTAGTTGATTAGATGGTGCTGGATGATAGCTTGGACTCAATGACCTCAAAGGTCTTTTCCAACTTGGTCTGTTCTATTCTATTCTGGAGGTGCTGCTCTCATTGACTCTAAAGAAGCTTAGAAACAGCTCAGATACAAAATGCAGCTCTCAGGTTAGACAAATCCCACCCAAAGCACTGTTGGAAGATGTGGTAGGTGGCCTCTTCATAGTACCTTCAGTGTCCATCTCACACAGCACCTCGATAGGCATCCCTCCAACCGAAGGCATGATGTTGTAGATGCCAGAGCGCCGGAGCCCATTGTAGTAAACAGAGGCACAGTCGATGGGGCAGTTCCTGCCATGCTTCACCTCTGGGAGACAAAGCAGAGAAACCTGGGGTTTAGGGCATGGCCTGGAGAAAGGGGCACACAACCACAGGTGGCAATTGTAATCATAGGATTGTCAGGGTTGGAAGGGACCTCAAGGATCACCCAGTTCCAAGCCCCCTGCCACGGCCAGGGACACCTCACACTAGATCAGGTTGCTCACAGCCACATCCAGACTGGCCTTAAAAACATCCAGGGATGAGGCTTTGTGACCGGTTGAGGCTGTCCCCTTAAGAAAGGGAATATGGTGGATGGATGTTGGTAAATGAAAAGATGGATCTAAACTAATTTCATTGGTAGATTGGGAGGAAGCACCTTCTGAACTGGGAGTGCAGGAGGGTATCCTGGGCATTACGGCACTTTTCTATCAGTCTTTCTTCCGCTCGTCCTTTGGGCAGCAGCTCTCTGTCCTGGGCTTTCAGCCAAGGATTGACCTTGAAATTGATAAGCTGCAAGGCCTGTATTAACTGCTTTCCAATTAACACATAACTGCTTCTTTTTCCTCTTTTCTCTCTTTTCTAACCCGCTCTGGGGAAAGGGGGAGAGAGGGGGGATCGGAGGTGGGGAACCCCCTCAGCAGAGGGGGGAACTCTCATTTCTGTGCTACTTTGTTGTATATTTTTGTATATGTTGTTAATATTGTAAATTCTGTAAATTCCCCTGCATATCCTATATTGCTTTGTAAATATACAGCTCCACTGCTTTGCTAATTCAGCTGTGAGGTTTTTTTTTTCCTTTCCCTTCAATTTTCTTTCCCTTTACTTTACAGGGGGGAGGGAGGAGGCTTTTTGGCCTTACCCTTCCAACCCTATGACAGGCTTCCACCACCTCCCTGGGCAACCTGTTCCAGTGTCTCACCACAAATAATCCTGGAGCCAGACCTTCTTCTGAAGCTGAAGGACAACAAAGCTGGTGAAGGGTCTAGAGCACCACTCTTGTGGGAAGCAGCTGAGGGAACTGGGGTTGTTTAGCCTGGAGAAAAGGAGTCTCAGGGGAGACCTTCTCACTCCCTACAACTCCCTGAGAGGAGGTTGGAGCCAGGTGGGGGCTGGTCTCTTCTAACAAGGAGAAGGAAACATCCTCCAGTTGTGCCAGAGGAGGTTTAAGTTGGACATGAGGAATAATTTCTTCCCCAAAAGTGTTGTCAAGCTCTGGAACAGGCTGCCTAGGGAAGTGGTGGATTTCCCATCCCTGGAGGAGTTTAAAGGCTGTGTAGAAGTGGTGCTGAGGGATATGGTTTAATGGTGACCTGGCAGTGCTAACAGTTGGACTTGATGGCCTTAAAGGTCTCTTCCAACCCAAACGATTCTGAGAGTCTATGGTTCCAAGTGTTGCTTCATCCTTCTCCAATGCTACTCCTGGGCATCTGCTGTGGGAGCCAAGATTTGGGGCACAGGGACCAGTTTGGCACATTTAGGGTTGTCTTCTCAAAGGCCACCATCCCCTTGCCATGGACCCCAACACATTGCAAAAGCACCTCAACTGCCTTTCCAGCACCTTAAGACTGAGCTTTAAGGATCCTGGCTGTGGTAGAGCCTGCTAAAACTGTTTGAACAGCAGTGGGTTCTTTGGCAGAAAATTGGGGAGGAGATGGGGGTGGGGTGTCAGCCAAACTGAACCTCAAATTAAAGAATTGAAGCATTGAAAAATGTTCAGGTTTGCTAAAATCCAAAGAAAATTGTCCAGGGATTAAGAAGGAAAACAACCAAAATCCTGGGGGGGGGAGGGGGGGGGGGAATTAGTTTATTAAAAATAGAGCATGTGAGAACTCACAGAAAAGATTTGGTTCTCAAAGCTGTGGATTTTCACCAAAGCCCTTGCTGTGAAATCTGAAAGGCAAGGAAAAAAGCCTTAATGTGTGGTGTTTTGTAAGCTTTTTGTGGTGGGAACCCAGTCCCTGGATCTGGGAGAAAGGCTCACACAGATGACTGTTGCAAGCAGCGCCAGCCTGGCTGGCAGAGCCTCAGCTGGGCCCTGCAATCATCTCACACCATCCATGAAGTGGAAAAAAGCAGCAGTGAGAGACAGCACCGTTCTCCTAGACAGACTGGAAGCCATCCCAGAGGTGTCCATTGCTCTGAGGAGCCCTCTTGGCTGCCTTGGAAAGGCTGGGTGGGTGAGATCATCCTCCTGGCTGATGCAAAGGGCTTTTAAACCACTTCTGCAGCATTTTCTTTCAACCTCCCCTTGAAAAAAAGGTTGTCCAGAGAAATTGTGGAAGCCCCTGGATGTGTTCAAGACCAGGTTGGATGGGGCTTTGTGACCATTTGAGGCTGTGCCTTTAAGAAAAGGACAATACTGGGGCACTATGGCTGAATGTTTTGTAAACAAAAGACAGGTCTAAACAAATTTCATTGGTAGATTGGTAGAATGCAACTTTAAGTTTTGAGTATGACTGGGACTTTCCTCAGTTCGCTCTTCCCTCCTCCTTTCCAGCTCGTCTGCTTCTAGGCTCTCTGACAGACTGACCTTGGACAGATAAACGTGTGGCCTAATAACACTTTGCTTTAATTTATAACTGCTTTTATTAACAACTGCTCTTTTTCTCTCTTTCTAACCCTCTTTGGGGTTCCTGTATTATTGTTCTTTTACTTTTCTGTATATTTCTGTGTATATATTGTTGTGGTGGGTTGGAAGGGTAAGGCCAAGAAGCCTCCTCCCTTCCCCCTTGTAAGTAAGGGGAAAGAAAAATTGAAGGGAAAGGGAAAAAAAAACTCACAAGCTGAATTAGCAAAGCAGTGGAGCTTTATATTTACAAAGCAATGTAGGGTATGCAGGGGAATATATATATAAATTTACAATATGTACAATATATACAAAGATATACAACAAAGTAGCACAGAAATGAGAGTTCCCCCCCTCTACTGAGGGGGGTTTCCCACCTCCGCTCTCCCCTCTTTCCCCCTGCCCCAGAGTGGGATAGAAAGAGAAAGAAAAGAGAGAAAAAAAAAAGTTAGAAGCACTTGTGTTAATTGGAAAGGAGTTAATACAGGCCTTATCAGTTTTTCAAGGCCGGAGCCTTGGCAGAAAGCCCAGCACAGAGAGAGCTGCTGCACCGTGGAGAGGCAGAAGCAAGACTGACAGAGAAGTGCTGGAAATGCCCAGTTCACTCCCATTTCAGAAGGTGCTTCCTCCCACTTCACCAATGAAATTAGTTTAGATTACTCTTTCCGTTTACCAACTTCCGTCCACCATATTCCCTTTCTTAAGGGGACAGCGTCAACCGGCCACAGTCCACCCCTTCTAAACAATTTCATTGGCTGTTCATACTGTCCATCCAATCCAAAACGATATTTACAGTTCGTGAGTAAAGTTCATAGTCCATTCTGGCTATGCTCAGATGTAGATGATTCAAAAGTCCAAGAAAATCAGAAAATGAGAAAAATGGAAAACAGTTCATTTCTTCACTGACGAAGCAAAGAAAAGGGAAACAGGGAAATCTCAGGGTCTCTTAGTTGACTCAGGGCTCTCAGGGATCTCAGGGTTCGTGCACCGTAGATTCCTTGTTGATTCTTCCTCTGGACAATATGCAACTATACAACAGTTTAAAATTAACCTCTTTCAGCTAAAGTTAAATTTCTTTGTGGAATACACTGAATTTCACCATTCTCTTGCATTACCCAATAAGTATGACCCGGACCTTCAGCTGAAACCACCCCTCGGACAGGTTTAGCCTCTCCTGAGGGCGAAAATACCCAAACAGTTTTACCTAACAGGTTCTTTTCTCTAACAACAGGAACTCTATCACCTTCTACTTTCCGTAGCAAATCTGAATGTGCAGGTCCAGCTCGGTTCACTGAACCTCTACTATTTACCAGCCAGGTTGCTTGTGCTAAATGCTTTTCCCAGTTTTTCAAAGATCCACACCCCATGGCTTTAAGAGTGGTCTTCAACAAACCATTGTAGCGTTCAATCTTCCCTGAAGCTGGTGCATAGTAGGGAATATGGAATATCCACTCAACACCGTGCTCTTTTGCCCAGCTCTTTACAAGGTTGTTCTGGAAATGAGTTCCGTTGTCTGACTCAATCCTCTCTGGAGTTCCGTGTCTCCACAGGATCTGTCTCTCCAGACCGAGAATGGTGTTGCGTGCAGTTGCATGTGGAACTGGATAAGTTTCCAACCATCCAGTGTTTGCCTCTACCATAGTAAGCACGTACTGCTTACCAGAACGAGAACGTGGTAGAGTGATGTAGTCAATCTGCCAAGCTTCACCATACTTGTACTTGGACCATCTGTCACCATACCACAAGGGCTTAAGGCGTTTTGCCTGCTTAATAGCAGCATAAATGTCACAGTCATGGATGACTTGCGTGATAGCATCCATGGAAATGTCTATGGATCTGTCACGAGCCCATTGGTATGTTGCATCTCTGCCTTGATGTCCTGACGAATCATGAGCCCACCGAGCTAAGAATATCTCACCTCGGTGTCTCCTGTCGAGATCAAGATTAGAGTCCATGTCTACTTGAGAAACTCTTGCAGCTAGATCTGCCTGATGGTTGTGTTGCTGTTCCTCAGTAGCTTTGCTCTTAGGAATGTGAGCATCGATGTGTCTCACTTTCCCTGGAATTCTCTTGATTCGATCAGCAATGTCCTGCCACAGGTCTGCTGCCCAAATGGGTTTTCCTTTTCTCTGCCAACCACTCTTTTTCCAGTTCTTTAGCCAACCCCATAGAGCATTGGCTACCATCCACGAGTCGGTGTAGAGATAAAGCTTTGGCCATCTCTCACGTTCAGCTACGTCGAGAGCTAGCTGGACAGCTTTTACCTCTGCGAACTGACTGGATTCTCCTTCTCCATCTTTCGCCTCTGCAACTCGGCGTGTTGGACTCCACACTGCAGACTTCCACCTTCGCTTGTTTCCAACAAGACGACAGGAACCGTCTGTGAACAAAGCATATTTCTTTTCATCATCAGAAAGGTCATTGTAAGGAGGAGCTTCCTCAGCACGAGTTACTTTCTCCTCTGGAGGTTTGGCACAGTTAACACCTTCAGGTCAACTTGAGATCACCTCCACTAGACCAGGTCTTTCAAGATTTCCCATTCGAGCTCTCCGTGTTATCAGAGCCATCCACTTGGACCATGTTGAGTCTGTGGCATGATGAGGTGTGGAGCCTTTGCCTTTGAACATCCAATTCAAAACTGGTAATCTGGGAGCTAAGAGAAGTTGTGATTCAGTTCCAATCACTTCAGAAGATGCTTTCACTCCTTCATAGGCAGCTAAAATTTCTTTCTCTGTTGGAGTATAATTAGCCTCTGAACCTCTGTAACCTCGACTCCAGAAACCAAGAGGTCGTCCACGTGTCTCACCTGGAGCTTTTTGCCACAAGCACCAGGTTGGACCATTGTCACTTGCAGCCGTGTACAAAATGTTCTTAATGTCTGGACCATCTCGGACAGGTCCCAGACCCATTGCTTGAACTACCTCTTGCTTTATCTGGTCAAAGGCTGCTTGTTGTTCAGGTCCCCAGTGGAAATGGTTTCTCTTTCGAGTCACATCATACAGAGGTTTCACAATCTGACTGTATCCAGGAATGTGCAGTCTCCAAAATCCCACTATCCCCAAGAAACGTAGGGTCTCTTGCTTGTTGGTGGGACTTGCCATGGTAGAGACTCTATTTACCACATCCACTGGAATGTGTCGGCGTCCATCCTGCCACCGCACTCCCAGAAACTGAATCTCTGTGGTAGGTCCTTTCACATTGTCTCGTTTGATGGCAAAACCTGCATCCAGAAGAATGTCAATGATTTTGTTACCTTTCTCGAAGACTTCCTCAGCAGTTTTACCCCAGACGATGATATCATCGATGAACTGGATGTGTTCTGGAGCACCGCCTTTCTCCAGAGCATCATGGATCACTGCATGACAGATGCTTGAGCTGTGGATCCAGCCCATTGGCAGTCTGTTGAAAGTGTACTGGATTCCTCTCCAGGTGAAAGCAAACTGAGGCCTGCATTCCTCTGCTATGGGAATAGAGAAAAATGCATTAGCAATGTCTATGGTAGCATACCATTTGGCCTCTTTGGATTCCAGCTCATACTGTAGCTCCATCATGTCTGGTACTGCTGCACTCATAGGTGGTGTTACTTCGTTTAGGGCTCGGTAGTCTACCGTCAGACGCCAGTCTCCATTCTGCTTCCGCACAGGCCACACTGGACTGTTGAAAGGTGAATGAGTTTTGCTGACAAATTTCTGACTTTCCAACTGATGAATCAGATTCTGAATGGGCAACAAAGAGTCACGGTTGGTTCTGTATTGTCTGTGATGCACAGTCTGAGAAGCAACCGGCAATTTAATGTCCTGTATCTTATGTTGTCCCACAACTGCAGATTCATCAGAAAGCTCAGGTCTGGCAGACAGCTTCAATTTTTGTCCATCAATTTCTACTGAAGCTACTCCAAAAGCCCATTTGTAATCTCTAGGGTCTTTGAAACACCCTTCTCTCAGAAAATCAATTCCCAAAATACAAGGTGCATCAGCTCCGGTCACAACTGTATGCTTCCTCCATTGTTTACCAGTTAAACTTATATTAACCTCTACCTTACTTAACTCTTGAGATCCACCACTGACTCCCAGAATAGTTATAGACTCTGATCCCTGATAATTTGATGGCATTATGGTGCACTGAGCTCCTGTGTCAACCAAGGCCCTGTACTTCCGAAATTGTGAAGTGCCAGGCCACTGGATGTACACATCCCAATAGATTCTGTTATCTCTGTTATCACTCTCCTCCCCCTGGCGGGAGGCAGGGCACCCCTAGTTATGGGGAACATGCGCACATGTGCATTGCACATATTGTGCAGGGTTATAACTTTGCATGTTATAACTGGAGCCACTGTTGGAGCCATAAGAGTCGTTCTGGGGAACTGTGGAAGTAACAGCTACCCTTCTGGTATTGCTACCTCGGGTTCTGCCACTTTGCAGTTCCCTCAGTCTCCTGAAAAGATTAGAAGTTGGTTGGCCATCCCAGCGGTTCATGTTCTCACCAAACTGATCACGCAGAGTTATCCAAATAGTTCTATGTGATTGCCTTGGTGGTCTGTTTTGGAATGACCTGTTTTGGAATGACCTGTTTTGGAATGACCTTCTTGGAGGACGTGTATTCCTCACAGATGAAACTTGTATCCACCTGGAGGAAGAATTGAAATTATCCTTCTGTGCCAATTGGTATATGGAATCTTTCAGATCCTTCATGCAATTCTCAATCTTTCCAGACAGAGTTTCAATGGCTGAAACCAAAGAACCACGTGTCATGCTATCCTCCAATTGTCTCATTTGATCACTGAATTGGCCAACCGTGGGAGAAGCTCCACCATAATTTCTTGACACAATTCTGCTTGCCAGAATGTTTGCATAATTAGAAGGAGCAAGTTTGATGATCTTTTTAGCAAGACCAATACCCACAAGAATGTCATCAGGATTCAGAGTTTCATGTTCACCATAGAGTAGTTCTCTAACAGCAAATTCTCTCAAGCGCTTAATTCCCTCATCTATGGTAGTCCAGGGTTTAGGATTCCAGGGAAGATCATCTCGGGAAGGGTATCTTAAGGCAACCGCCATTAAAAGGCGTATCCAAAGATTAACCTTACTGAGAGCTCTGCCTAGATGTCTATCTATTCCATTGTCCCTTGAGAGAGTTCCTAACTGAGCTGCTGACTTGTCTCCAACTGTTAGAGCTGGAGCACCTGTATCATAACACCTACTAAGCCAAGCTAGAACTGGCTCCTTATCTGCCCTGGTGAAATCTTTACGGACATTTCACAATTCCTCCCGTGGTGACGAACACTCTGAAATATCATCTTCCTCGTCTCCCTGAATTCTTTGCCCATATAATCCTGCTGTCATTCTCCTAAGGATCTCTTTAAGCTGAGAACCACCTTTGCCAGCTGCTTTCCTAACTTCATCTGTATCCTGCTTTGATCTCACTAGGTTAGCTAGATCTTTAAAACAAACCTTCTCTTCCTCCTGAGCAGGATCTTTTAGAGTAGAGGGCCCCTCACCAGGATCAGTCTCCACCTCTTCTTCTCCATCTTTGGCCTTTCCACTTCTAGTCTTTAAAGTAGCCACCTTAACTGGAGCTGTGTTTGAATTTACAGCCACCTTAATGGAAGCTGACAGGTCCTGAGATAAATCAGCTGCTGGGGCAGTGACTTCTGGTCCCACTGAGGGAGTGGGTGGAAGTGACGTTGCTCCATTACTGGCCGACGGAGAAGAAGAAGAAGGAGAAGGAGTGGGAGAAGGAGTAGGCGCCATGTTGATACCAGCCGATGCCCTTGGCTGCTTGCTAGAATCAGCAGAAAAGTCATTTAGAGCTGCCTTACCAATTAACTTTTTAGCCTTCTTTTTGACTGACACGGATTCTGCACAGTCCTCGTCACTAGATGACTCTGGGACTGATCGAGAGCCACGGCGTTTTCTTTTTGATCTAGTTTTAATAACAAAACAAGCTCTGGACACCTTTCTCTCTCGCCGCAAAGAAATCAGGAGATACACGATAATTATCACCAGCAGCAGAATTATAGACATGAAATAAATCACCTTTGGATCCCAGGCATCACCTAAAGTTGCTCTCTCCTCAGGCGGAATCTTAAAACCCTTTAGCTCAATTGGGAGAGTGGTGGAGGTAACATTCCTGTATCTCACTGGCCATAAGATATTAATACATTTTCCATACCATAATTTAACTCTATACATAACCCACATATAAATTGTCCACACCAAATATTTACCCAGGTAATCCAAAATCAAACCCAAACAATATCTGTAAACCAGAGCCCCAAAAATTGAAAAGAATAATCGCTCCACAAACCACAATACCTTCATGTTTGCTAATTCAGCTGGAAAACACTAAATCAATCAAGTAATAAATTAAACTAATTATCTGCCGCACGTTGGGTACGCCAATAAAAAAATGTGGTGGGTTGGAAAGGTAAGGCCAAGAAGCCTCCTCCCTTCCCCCTTGTAAGTAAGGGGAAAGAAAAATTGAAGGGAAAGGGAAAAAAAAACTCACAAGCTGAATTAGCAAAGCAGTGGAGCTTTATATTTACAAAGCAATGTAGGGTATGCAGGGGAATATATATATAAATTTACAATATGTACAATATATACAAAGATATACAACAAAGTAGCACAGAAATGAGAGTTCCCCCCCTCTACTGAGGGGGGTTTCCCACCTCCGCTCTCCCCTCTTTCCCCCTGCCCCAGAGTGGGATAGAAAGAGAAAGAAAAGAGAGAAAAAAAAAAAGTTAGAAGCACTTGTGTTAATTGGAAAGGAGTTAATACAGGCCTTATCAGTTTTTCAAGGCCGGAGCCTTGGCAGAAAGCCCAGCACAGAGAGAGCTGCTGCACCGTGGAGAGGCAGAAGCAAGACTGACAGAGAAGTGCTGGAAATGCCCAGTTCACTCCCATTTCAGAAGGTGCTTCCTCCCACTTCACCAATGAAATTAGTTTAGATTACTCTTTCCGTTTACCAACTTCCGTCCACCATATTCCCTTTCTTAAGGGGACAGCGTCAACTGGCCACAATTGTAAATACTGTAAATTGTGTATATATATCCTGCATTCCCTAAAAATTGCTTGTAAATATAGCATTCCCTTTTGCTCCTCCGGTTGGCTAGCTGTGGTTATTTTTTATTTTCTTCTCTTTGTGGGGGGGGAGAAGGCTGAGACTTTCTCTCTAACCCTCCACAGGCTTGGAGCAAACTAGACTGGTTGAAGGTGTCCCTGCCCATGGCAGCAGGTTGGAACTAGATGATCTTCAAGGTCCCTTCCAACCTCAACCATTCTAGGAATCCAGGAATCCCTGTCCCTGCCCATGGCAGGTGGTTGAAACTAAATGATCCTCAAGATCCTTTCTAACCCAAACCATTTTATGAATCTAGGAAGCTCTGTCCCTTCCCATGTCAGGAAGTTGGAACTAGATGATCTTCAAGGTCCCTTTCAACCTAAACCACTCCAGGAATCTATGTCCCTGCCCATGGCAGGAGGTTGGAACTAGATCTTCAAGGTCCCTTCCAACCTAAACCACTCCAGGAATCTATGTCCCTGCCCATGGCAGGAGGTTGGAACTAGATCTTCAAGGTCCCTTCCAACCTAAACCACTCCAGGAATCTAGGTGCTTTTTGACGTACTCCTAAGCCAAAGCATTCTCTGCAGGGCTGAAGCATGCCCTCCCAGCGCTGCCCAGCACCTGGCTGGTGCATCTCCTCTTGCAGCCTCATCTCGGCGGGGCCGAGGCAGGTGGGGTTGCACCAGGCCCAGTCGGCGAGGACAGAGATGTTGTTGATCTGTGCCTGCATGTTGTAGAGCAGCGTGGCCTGGATGTGCTGCAGGGTGCTGGCCTCACTGTACCGATGCTCCAGGTCCTGCACCCACTGGGCCAAGCTGTGGTTGCGGCCGGCTGCCTCCTCGTGCTGCAGACACAGAGAGGGGGGGATGAGATGAGGATGCCTGGACACCAGCACGGCCCCAAGAACCACCCTCCCATGGATGGGGAAAGCAGGTAGGGAGCAAGCGGGCAGAGGAGCACATGATGGGTGCAACAAGAGACCAAGAACATCTCCCCCCTCTGGAGATATTCCAGACTCACCTGGATGCACTCCTCTGTGATCTGGGGTAGGTGATCCTGCTCTGGCAGGGGGGTTTGACTGGATGATCCTTCGAGGTCCCTTCCAACCCCTAACACTCTGTGATTCTGTGAACTCCAGCAATGGTGCCTGAACCTTCACCCTCCCCCCTACAGCCCCTCACCATGGGAGCCACAGGTAGCAAGGCCTGGACAGGCTAAGGACTGTCTTGAGTCTTGTATCTAGGGAGGAATAACCACCTGCAGCAGCACAGGTTAGGGATTGACCTGCTGGAAAGCAGCTCCACAGAGAAGAACAGGGAGTTCCTGGGGAGAGCAAGTTCCCCATGAGCCAGCAAGGTCTCAGCCAAGAAGAATCATAGAAACAATAAGGTTGGAAAAGACCTCAAAGATCATCAAGTCCAACCTGTCACCCAACACCTCATGACTACTAAACCATGGCACCAAGTGCCACGTCCAATCCCCTCTTGAACACCTCCAGGGATGGGGACTCCACCACCTCCCTGGGCAGCACATTCCAATGGCTAACAACTCTCTTTGTGAAGAACTTTCTCCTCACCTCCAGCCTAAACTTCCCCTGGTGCAGCTTGAGACTGTGTCCTCTTGTTCTGGTGCTGGTTGCCTGGGAGAAGAGACCAACCCCCACCTGGCTACAACCTCCCTTCAGATAGTTGTAGACAGCAATAAGCCTCCTCTCCTTCAGGCTAAGCAACTCCAGCTCCCTCTCCTCATAGGGCTTGTGTCGAGGCCTCTCCCCAGCCTCTTTGCCCTTCTCTGGACATGTTTAAGTATCTCAATGTCCTTCTTAAATTGAGGAGCCCAGAACAGTACTCAAGGTATGGCCTAACCATGCCATCATAGTCTCCTGGGGTGCATTAATAAAAGTGTGGCCAGCAGGTTGAGGGAAGTTCTTCTCCTTCTCTATTCTGCCCGAATGAGGTCACATTTGGAGTATTTGGTCTAGTTTTGGGTTTCCAGACTCAAGAGAGACAAAGAAATACTGGAGAGAGTCCAATGGAGGCTACAAAGATGCAGAGGGGAGCAGAGCATCTCTCTGATGAGGAGGAAAAGCTGAGACCTGGGGCTGTTTAACCTGGAGAAGACTGGGAGGAACTTCTTAATGTTAAAGGGAGGGTGTCAAGAGGATGGGGCCAGGCTCTTTTCAGCAACAGGACAAGGGGCAATGAGCACAAACCAGAACCTAGAAGGTTCCATCTGAACATGAGGAAAATCTTCTTTGCTGTGAGGGTGCCAGAGCCCTGGACCAGGCTGTCCAGAGAGATTGGGGAGCTTGCTCTGGAGAGATTCCAAATTCACCTAGGCAATCTGCTGTGAGTGCTCCTGCTTTAGCAGGGGGTTTGGACTAGATTATCTCTAGAACTCCCTTTCAACCCCCACCATGCTGAGTCTGTTATGCTTTGTTTTATTGCTGGGATTGTTTAGGCTGGAGAAGAGGAGGCTCAGGCAAGACCTTATTGCTCTCTACAGCTACCTGAAGGGAGGTTGTAGACAGGTGGGGGTTGGTCTCTTCTCTCAGAAGAGCACCAGAACAAGAGGACACAGTCTCAAGCTGCACCAGGGGAAGTTTAGGCTCAAGGAGAAAGCTCTTCACAGAGAGAGTTGTTAGCCATTGGAATGTGCTGCCCAGGGAGGTGGTGGAGTCCCTCTGGGGACGACGGAGATGGGAATCAATACGGCTGATCAATATGATCTAGTATTGTTCCTTTATTGCTTCAGCATTGTTCCGTTATAAAGCAAGCATAGTGCAAAGCAGACAGTAGAGCTGACAGGCTAGTAAGGAGCGCGCAGAAGTGCGTATTAAGAAAAACTTTACAACTTATATAAGCTCGGGGGGCATTGCTGGCATGGCTTCATTGGCCCCTCACGAGTGACCACACACTGTACTACTGTGGATTATTGGTTAGCACGCGGGATTGTTGATATATGTGTGCGTCCTGTTATTCCAAGATAACTCTCTATGTTTATGGCTACCAGTGCCCTGCTTTGGTTACACAGTGCAGGCACAGCACTGTTCTGCTATACTGCTAGCCACTTCCGCGCTCATGCTGGGCACGGCCTACCACCATGTCAGGCTCTAGGCCTACACTGCCAGATTGCTCACACTGCTTGTTACAACCATTACCACAAGTCCCCATCCCTGGAGGTGTTCAAGAGGGGATTGGACATGGCACTAGGTGCCATGATCTAGTAGTCATGAGGTGTTGGGTGAAAGGTTGGACTTGATGATCTTTGAGGTCTCTTCCAACCTCATTGATTCTATGATTCCCAGGATTTGGTGGAAGTAGGCAAGGGCTCCTCTCCAAACACCCCTCAGTCTGCACCCTGATGAAAGGTGGATGTGGCCTCTATGTATTTAGCAATGCCACCACAGCTGGGTTTTCCTTCCAAAAACATATTCAGTCTCCCCTTGAGCCATATCATGTTTCAGAACACATAAAGAGTTCCATAGCTTGCCAACATGTTGCATAATGAGCCATCTCCAGCTTGTTGGTCAGCAGCTGGTGTCCTCTAAACAGCAAGGACCACAGCCATGCTAGGCAAGGAGCAAGCATGATACAGGACCCCAGAGCCCCTTTCAGGACCCTTTTGCTGTTTGCTTTTAGAACAAGCTTTGCACAAGAAAGACCTGGACCTGCTGGAATGGGTCCAGATGGGGACACACAAATGATTAGAGGACTGGAATGCCTTTGCTGTGAGGACAGGTTGAGAAAATTGGGGTTGTTCAGTTTGGCACTGGCCTTCCAGTACTTCAGTGCTTGATAAAAAAATATGGGGACAGACTTTTTAGCAAGGCCTGTTGTGAGAGGGCTGGTGGATTAAAACCAGAAGAGGAAATTTAGACTAGACAGGAAGAAGAAATTGTTTACACTGAGGGTGGTGAGACACTGGCCCAGGTTGCCCAGAGAGCTGGTAGATGTCCCATCCCTGGAAACCACTGGTGAGGTTGGACAGGGCTCTGAGTAACCTGATTGGGTGGAAGATGTCCTCACTGTAAAGGAGTTGAACTGGGTGACCTTTGAGTGTCCCTTCCAACCCAAACCATTCTGTGGTTCAATGATTGTGTGACAATCAGGCTCTAATCCTGTATAATACTTACACAGGAGCTGGCTGGAGATGCCCACAGCTGGTAGCAGGAGATGGGCACCCTTGCCTCTGGTTGTTCAGTGCTCCCTGTCCATTAGATGGCAGAGCAGGCCTTGAGCAGCACCTCCAAACCCTCACATCATCCTGGAAACCCCTACCTCCCTCCTCTGGGCATGGTAACATCTCCACTCCCTGCTTGGCAACAAAATTGGTGAGGGGTTTGGAACACAAGCCCTATGAGGACAGACTGAGGGAGCTAGGGTTGCTTAGCCTGGAGAAGAGGAGACTCAGGGGTGACCTTATTGCTCTCTACAACTACCTGAAGGGAGGTTGTAGCCAGGTGGAGGTTGGTCTCTTCTCCCAGGCAGCCAGTACCAGAACAAGAGGACACAGTCTCAGGCTGCACCAGGGGAGGTTTAGGCTGGATGTTAGGAAGAAGTTCTATACAGAGAGAGTGATTGCCCATTGGAATGGGCTGCCCGGGGAGGTGGTGGAGTCACCATCATTGGAGGTGTTCAGGAGGAGACTTGATGGGGTGCTTGGTGCCATGGGTTAGTTGATTAGGTGGGCTGGATTGGTTGATGGGTTGGACACGATGATCTTGAAGGTCTCTTCCAACCTGGTCTGGTCTATTCTATTCTATTCTATTCTATTCTATTCTATTCTATTCTATTCCCCAGTCTCTCCGAGGGTTGGCCAATCCCAGGCCCCCTACCTGTGGTGGGGGGATGCTGGTTCTCCACTGCCCTTCCCTGGCCATCTCCTCCACATCATTGTCAGAAGTCACACTAAGAGCCTCAAAATAAGTGAGTTGCTTCTTTCACCCCCCCCTGTCTCCAGCATCAGACCTGGATTTTTCAGGTGGGGATGGAGATCTTGACTCGTCACTGCCTGCAGAACTGCTCCTGAGGGCCATGATTTCCTTCAGCTGGCAGATGCCCAGAGTATGTTTTCTCCCCTTCCAGCTGCTCCCAGGACCCAGCTCACACCTTGGTCCCCATCCCTGGGAAGACAGTTCTCAGGTCACTGTTCCCAGGAGATGGCATCACTACTGCTGGGTTTTGGCAGCTCTATATTCTTCCCAGTGCCGCCTGAGCATTGCATGGCCCTGCTAGAAGCCCACCAAGGCTGCCCACATCCCAAAATCCACACCAGCTGGATAGGCAGAGGGCCAACAAAGTGGGAATTCTGGGTGCCATGACATGGTGCTTTCCTCCTCAGGGCTGCAATGTCTCCATCTCTACCATAAATCAACCTGCTCTGTGAGCTGTGACTGATACAGACTTCTTCCAGCTGCCTTCACCCACACAGCAGCTCTCCAAGTAAACCCCATGATGCTTCCTCCCAGACAGTCCCCTCCTCCACAGCTGATATTTCCTGCTGCTGATTAAACCCAGCACAGCCTGGCCACCAGGAGAGTACCCTGATGCTGCTCCCTTCACAGAATCTTGAGGGGGAGGCAGGGGGTTGGAAGGGACCTCTGGAGACCATCTAGACCAACCCCCCTGCTAAAGCAGGATCACCCAGAGCAGTTCGCCCAGAATTGTGTCTAGGTGGGTTTGGAATATCTCCACAGATGATTCTAAGACTTCTCTGGGCAGATCCTGTATCCCTTTCTATCAGGACTGTGCTGTTGGGGATCTTGTTCAGTGCATACCCAGCTGTGCAAAAATGGTAGGGCTGGAAGTGCACAGCAAAGGCTGGATGAGGAGATTCCCTTTGGTCTGTATATTGCACTAGGAGGGAAGTGTGGCAGAGATGGGGTCAACTCATCTGACCCAATGAGTGCCCAGGCACTGGAACAGATTGCTCAGAGAGGTGGTAGATAGCATCACAGAATCATTTTGGTTGAAAGAGACCTTTAAGATCATTGAGTCTAAGCATTAACCCAGCACTGCCAGGTCACCACTAAACCATGTCCCTCAGCACCACATCTACACAGCTTTTCAATCCCTCCAGGGGTGGGGACTCCACCACTGCCCTGGGCAGCCTGTTCCAGGGCTTGGCTGCCCTTTCAGGGAAGAAATTGTTCCTTGTGTCCAACCTAAACCTCCCCTTGTGCAGCTTGAGGCCATTTCCTTACTGTGAGTGCACAGGTGGGCACCACATTTGCTAGCAACCAGTAAACTTGACCTTCCCAGTTAGCCAAGACTGCTGGTAAGTGATTAAAAAGTGCCTTGGTGAACACTTCTGCCAGCTCTCTCAGTACCCTCAGGTAGATCCCATGTCCCATCCCTCCAGGTAATGTTGGATGGGGCTCTGAACAACCTAATCTAGTGGAAGAGGGCTCTGCTTACTTCAGGTGAGCTGGAACCAGATGACCTTCCAACCCAAACCACTCTATGGTTCTATTCTATGAATTGGGCTGTCCCCATTACCTGAAGAGGAGCTGTGACCTGGAAGAGCCTTTTGCTCTCACTCAGCTCAGAGACATATCACTGCTTGGATAGACAAGCCCATGCTGAGCTCCTGAAGAAATACTGATTTAGAATTTCAGAATAAACCAAACCAGGTTGGAAGAGACCTTCAAGATCATCGTGTCCAACCCATCAACCAATCCAACCCACCCAAACAGCTAACACATGGCACCAAGTACCCCATCAAGTCTCCTCCTGAACACCTCCAATGACGGCGACTCCACCACCTCCCTGGGCAGCCCATTCCAATGGGCAATCACTCTTTCTGTATAGAACTTCTAACATCCAACCTGAACCTCCCCTGGCACAGCCTGAGACTGTGTCCTCTTGTTCTGGTACTGGGTGCCTGGGAGAAGAGACCATCATCCGCCTGTCTACAACCTCCCTTCAGGTAGTTGTAGAGAGTGATAAGGTCACCCCTGAGTCTCCTCTTCTCCAGGCTGAGCAACCCCAGCTCCCTCAGTCTTTCCTCATAGGGCTTGTATATTGTGTGTGTTATTGTGTATATATACAACCTGCATTTCCACATTGCCTGTAAATATAGCATCCCTTTTGCTTTTCCAACTGAGTTAGCTGTGTTTTTTTTCCTCTTTGTGGGGGAGGGAGAGCTAGGCCTTCTCTCTCAACCCACTATAGGGATCAACCAGCAAGAGGCTGATTTGTGAAGGTGGATTAAGGGAGTTATACCCTCCTTGGTGGGAGGAACAGAGGTGGAGGAGACCTAACCAGGCTTTTTCCTTCTTCTGGGCCTCTCATCTCTCTGTGGTTTTAGATTCATGGGGGGGGAAGAAAAAATAAAGAGCTAGAAGAAATGGCTGGAGGACTGCAACCCACTCCTCTGCAGGAAGTAGGCCTGGATCCAAGCTGAATTCTATTGCTCAAGGTCTTTTCCAGTCAAGGTCTGAAACTCTACAAACAATGTCAAAAGATCCCAGAGGGTGTCCCTATTCTGAGTGTGGCAGGATCTTGGTGGCACAGATGCACTGTTCCTCAGGTATAGACCACCTGGAGACACCTAGATAGGACCTGGGACCTGTCTGCTCCAGACCACCTGGATGCATCCTGTGTCCCTCTGCTTTCCTTGTAGCATGAGGAGCCCAGCAGCACTTGAGGGCAGACATCTGAGCTGCCTGACTAGGCTCCCACTGAGGAGAAACAAGCTCTCTCTCAACTCATCCAATCCAAGAGCATCTATGTCTGCATTCACTGACCAGAGATCAGCTGGATTTCATAGAGATCCTTGGCACTGGAGTCAAGGAAGAGGAATTCCATCCTTCCTTTTGGAGCACAAGCCCTATGAGGAGAGGCTGAGGGAGCTGGGGTTGCTTAGCCTGGAGAAGAGGAGGCTCAGGGGAGACCTTCTTGCTGTCTACAACTACCTGAAGGGAAGTTGTAGCCAGGTGGGGGTTGGTCTCTTCTCCCAGGCAACCAGCACCAGTCTCAAGCTGTACTGGGGAAATTTAGGCTGGAGGTTAGGAAGAAGTTTTTCCCAGAAAGAGTGATTGGCCATTGGAATGGACTGCCCAGGGAGGCGGTGGAGTCACCATCACTGGAGGTGTTCAGGAGGAGACTGGATGGGGTGCTTGGTGCCATGGTTTAGTTGATTAGATGGTATTGGGTGATAGGTTGGACTCGATCTCGAAGGTCTCTTCCAACCTCATTGATTCTATTCTTTCTGTTCCAGAAGCATCTCCATCCGACAGCTTGTCCCCAGAAGCCAGCCAGGGTATGATGTGAAAGCATTCACTGTCTGTCCAAGAGTGATTCAGGACAAAAATATCAAAGAGCAAGGAAAGGGATCATAGACTAAGCAAGAAGACACAGAAAGTACTAAGGAAGACAATAAAATGGGCCAGGGAGGGATCTGCTGGATGTGGCCTTAAAGAGGCTCCACCTGAACAGTGCAGTTGATAAGAAGGGAGAAACAATTACAAGGAGTATTCTGGGTTTGTGGGACTGTGCAAAACGGGTTATGGGATGTTCAGCCTTGAACAGGCTGCCCAGGAAAGTGGTGGAGTCCCCATCTCTGGAGGGATTTACAGGATGTGGAGTTGTGGTGCTGAGGGCCATGGTTTGGTGGTGATCTGGCCACCCAGGCACACCCAGACTCATCTGCAGGCAGCTGTCAACCACTCTGCCCAGGTCTTTTTCTTCTAGACAGTTTTCATTCACCATTCCCCAAGCCTGGGGCTTTCATGGGGGTGTTCTGACACAAGTGCAGGACATCTGCTGGTGCATGTATGCAGGTTTGTGATCACCTGAAGAACCTGAAAGTGTTCAAGTCCATGGGACCAACGGGATACACCCACGGGTACTGAGAGAACTGGCAGATGAGGTTGCTAAACCCCTCTCTATTATATTTCAAAAGTCATAGCAATCTGGTGAAGTCCCCACAGACTGGAAAAGGGGAAACATTGCCCCCATCTTCAAAAAGGGTAAGAAGGAGGAACGAGGGAACTACAGGCCAGTCTCACCTCTGTGCCTGGAAAGATCATGGAGCAGATCCTCCTGGAGTCACTACTCGCTCAAAAGAATAGTGAAGAGGTGATTGGGAACAGTCAGCATGGCTTTGCCAAGGGCAAATCCTGCCTGACCAACCTGGTGGCCTTCTATGAGCAGGTGACAAAATTAATAGATGAGGGGCGAGCAACTGATGTCATTTACCTGGACCTGAGCAAAGCCTTTGACACTGTCCCGCACCACATCCTGGTCTCCAAACTGGTGACACATGGGTTTGATGGGTGGACCACTAGATGGATAAGGAACTGGCTTGATGGCCGCACCCAAAGAGTGGCTGTCAATGGCTCCATGTCCCAGTGGAGGCCAGTGACAAGCGGAGTCCCTCAGGGATCAGTCCTGGGACCTGTCTTATTCAACATCTTTGTGGCTGGCATGGACAGTGGCATTGAGTGCACCCTCAGCAAGTTTGCTGATGACACCAAGCTGTGTGGTGCAGCAGACACGCTGGAGGGAAGGGAGGCCATCCAGAGGGACCTTGACAGGCTGGAGAGGTGGGCACAAGCCAACCTCATGACGTTCAATAAGAGCAAGTGCAGGGTCCTGCATCTGGGTCGAGGCAATCCCAGGCACAAATACAGGCTGGGCAGTGACTGGCTGGAAAGTAGCCCTGAGGAGAGAGACTTGGGGGTGCTGGTGGACAAAAAGCTCAACATGAGCTCTCAGTGTGCACTTGCAGCCCGCAAAGCCAATCAGATCCTGGGCTGCATCAGGAGAAGTGTGGCTAGCAGGTCGAGGGAGGTGATCCTCCCCCTCTACTCAGCCCTGGTGAGACCCCACCTGGAGTACTGCGTCCAGTTCTGGAGCCCCTATTACAAGAGGGATGTGGAGGTGCTGGAACGTGTCCAGAGAAGGGCCACAAGGATGATCAGAGGGCTGGAGCACCTCTCCTATGAGGACAGACTGAAGGAGTTGGGGCTGTTCAGTCTGCAGAAGAGAAGGCTCCGAGGTGACCTCATTGTGGCCTTCCAGTATCTGAGGGGGGCCTACAGGAAGGCTGGGGAAGGACTTCTCAGGATCTCAGGTAGTGATAGGACTAGGGGGAATGGAATGAAGCTGGAGGTGGGGAGATTCAGGCTAGATGCGAGGAGGAGGTTCTTCACCATGAGAGTGGTGAAACCCTGGAATGGGTTGTCCAGGGAGGTGGTCAAGGCCCCGTCCCTGGGGGTGTTTAAGAGCAGGCTGGATGAGGCTCTGGCCAGCCTGATCTAATGTGGGGTGTCCCTGCCCATGGCAGGGGGGTTGGAACTAGATGATCCTTGTGGTCCCTTCCAACCCTGAATGAAACTATGAAAGGTCTAAACACTCCTGGTTGGAAAGAGCTGGGAGTGTTTGCATTTGCCCATTGAATTCAACAGTGTGTACAGCTCCCTAGCAAACTTGGAGCTAGACCAGCTGATGAGCAGAAGGAAATCAGCAGGGTAAGAAGATGCAGGATCTTGGCATGGATGTTGGACAAGTGGCTCACACTACACATGCAGTTCCCTTGTCTGAACATCTTTGAGGCCATCAGCTCAGCCCCCCCCTACAGCCACCATCTCATAGAATCAATAAGGTTGGAAGAGACCTCAAAGATCATCAAGTCCAACCTGTCACCCAAGACCTCATGACTACTAAACCACAGCATCAAGTGCCATGTCCAATCGCCTCTTGAACACCTCCAGGAATGGTGACTCTACCACCTCCCTGGGCAGCTGACTCCCAGCATGGTGGGGCTTGGAAGGGATCTCTGGAAACCTTCTAGTCCAGCTCTCCTGCTAAAGCAGGGTCACCCAGAGCAGGTTGCCCAGGGTCACAGCCAGACAGGTTTGGAATCTCTGCAGAGGAGGAGACTCCACCACCTCTCTTCAGCACCCTCACAGGAAATGAGATTTTCCATCATGTTCAGGTGGGACTTGCTGTACTCCAGCTTGTGCCTGGTGCCCCTCAGCAACCTCTCCTAGGCAGGCCTGAAGTTGGAGGAGACAGCACAGACGAAATACTGAGGGGGTTGTTAAGGCCAGCCCTGGGAGGCTCCTCAGACATCCCAGTGGGAGCAGCTGGGGCTTAATGGTTATCCCACACCATATGCTTCACCGGGAGTCCTCCCCCTGCAAGCTGCAGGGAGCTGGAAGGAACCACGGGGAGGGACAGCGGCGCCTGCATGGCGGGGGTCCGCGAAGGGGCGGCCCTTTACCTGGAGCTCAAGGACTTTGATGCGGTGCCGGTGGTTCCTCAGCTCCTCCTGTAGCTCTGAAATGAGCTCCCGCAGCTCCAGGATCTGCTGCTTCCTCTCCTCGTTCTCGTGGAGCCAGTAGGACACCTCGTCGGTGCAGCGGAACATGTCCGGGCAGCGCTGCTCGTCCCCCTGCGGCAGCGTGGCCACGATCTTGCAGCGCCCGTTGGGCAGCACCTGGTTGTTCAGCAAGTTTGCAGATGACACAAAGTTAGGGGCAGATGTTAGTCAGTTAGAGGGTAGAAAGGCTCTGCAGAGGGACCTCGACCGACTGGACAGATGGGCAGAGTCCAATGGGATGGCTTTCAACAAGTCCAAGTGCCGAGTGCTGCACTTTGGCTACGGCAATCCCATGCAGAGCTATAGGCTGGGGTCGGAGTGGCTGGAGAGCTCCCAAACAGAGAGGGACCTGGGTGTGCTGATCGACAGCCACCTGAATATGAGCCAGCAGTGTGCCCAGGTGGCCAGGAGGGCCAATAGCATACTGGCCTGCATTAGGAATAGTGTGGCCAGCAGGAGCAGGGAGGTCATAGTGCCCCTGTACTCTGCTCTGGTTAGGCCGCACCTTGAGTACTGTGTCCAGTTCTGGGCTCCTCAGTTTAAGAAGGACATTGAAACACTTGAGTGTGTCCAGAGAAGGGCAACAAGGCTGGTGAGAGGCCTTGAACACAAGCCCTATGAGGAGAGGCTGAGGGAGCTGGGATTGTTTAGCCTGGAGAAGAGGAGGCTCAGGGGTGACCTCATTGCCCTCTACAACTACCTGAAAGGTGGTTGTAGCCAGGAGGGGGTTGGCCTCTTCTCCCAGGCAACCAGCACCAGAACAAGGGGACACAGTCTCAAGCTGCGCCAGGGGAGGTTCAGACTCGAGGTGAGGAGGAAGTTCTTCACCGAGCGAGTCATTCGGCATTGGAACGGGTTGCCCAGGGAGGTGGTTGAGTCATCGACCCTGGAGGCGTTCAAGGGGAGATTGGACGTGGCACTTGGTGCCATGGTCTAGTCATGGGGTCTGTGTTGATAGGTTGGACTCGATGATCCTCGAGGTCCTTTCCAACCTAAGTGATACTGTGATACTGTGATACTGTGATACTCTCCACACTGGATCAAGCCTGGGCTCTCCTGGGGAGCCTCCTGGGCTCGGTAGGCTGCAGGCAGGGATTTCTGCAGCGAGAGGCTGCTCAGCACGGCCAGGAGGATGAGGAGCAGCAAGCCCACCCCAGCAGAGCTGGTGATGGGGTCAGCCTTCATCAGGCAGGTGAGGATGGGCCCCAAGGATGATGCCAAGTGTGCCATCAGCAAACAACGGTGGGGAGAAAGGTGGCAACCCCCAGGGCATAACACCAGGTCTTCACCAGTTGGTGAGGTGTTCGGAACACAAGCCCTATGAGGAGAGACTGAGGAAGCTGGGATTGCTTAGCCTGGAGAGGAGGAGACTCAGGGGTGACCTTATTACTCTCTACAACTACCTGAAGGGAGGTTGTAGACAGGCAGAGGTTGGTCTCTTCTCCCAGGCACCCAATACAAGAACAAGAGGACACAGTCTCAGGCTGCACCAGGGGAGGTTCAGGTTGGATGTTAGGAAGAAGTTCTATACAGAGAGAGTGATTGCCCATTGGAATGGGCTGCCCGGGGAGGTGATGGAGTCACCACCACTGGAGGTGCCCAGGAGGAGACCCGATAGGGTGCTTGGTGCCATAGCCCAGTTGATCAGGTGGGTTGGATTGGTTGATAGGCCGGACGCGATGACCCCGAAGGTCTCCTCCAACCTGGCCTACTCCATTCCATTCTATTCTATTCTAATTGTTCTTGGTATTGGCACAAGAGGAGGACAGGGCCAGCCCAGCTGAAGTGCTTCTATGCGAATGCGCGCAGCTTGGGCAACAAACAGGATGAGTTAAGGGCCACTGTGCTGCTGGGATGCCACGACATAGTGGCTGTTACTGAAACTTGGTGGGATGAATCCCATGACTGGAATGTAGGCATAGATGGGTATAAACTCTTTAGGAAGGATAGGCAGGGAAGGAGAGGAGGAGGTGTTGCCCTCTATGTCAATAGCCAGTTGGAATCAGTGGAGCTCCACCTGGGGAGGGATGATGAGCTAGTTGAGAGCGTATGGGTTAAAATTAAAGGCAGGACAGGGGAAGGAGATATTACTGTGGGGGTCTCCTACAGGCCACCTGACCAGCAGAACCAAGCAGATGAGGCCCTCCACAGGCAAATAGAAGCAGCTTCCAGGTCACAAGCCCTGGTCCTCATGGGTGATTTCAACCACCTAGACATCTGCTGGAGGGACAACACAGCAAGGCACCAGCGATCCAGGATGTTCCTGGACTGCATAGAAGACAACTTCCTCCTCCAAATGGTAGAGGAACCAACAAGAAATGGTGCTATGCTGGACCTTGTTCTCACCAACAGGGAAGGGCTGGTAAGCAATGTGAGGCTCATAGACGGCCTTGGCTGCAGTGACCATGAAGCAGTTGAATTTAATATCCTCAGGGCAATCAGGAGGAAGTATTCCAAGCTTACGACCCTAGACTTTAGGCGTGCAGATTTTGATCGCTTCAGGGATCTGCTAGCCAAAGTGTTGTGGGACACAGCCCTGGAGGGAAGAGGGACCCAGGACAGCTGGTCAGTATTCAAGGACCACCTCCTCTGTGTCCAGGAGCTCTGCATACCAACAAAGAGAAAAGCAGGTAAGAATGCTAGGAGGCCTGCCTGGATGAGCAAGGAGCTACTGGACACACTATTACTTAAAAGGAAACTCTACAGGAAGTGGAGGGAAGGACAGGTAGAACAGGGGGAATATAAGGTAGCTGCCCGAGCAGCAAGAGTCCTGGTTAGGAAAGCCAAAGCAGATTTTGAATTGAATCTAGCCAGGGAGATTAAAGGGAATACTAAGAACTTCTACAGGTATATTAATGGGAAGAAGACGACTAGGGAAGGTGTGGGCCCCCTCAGAAAGGAAAATGGTGACATGGTCACAAGTGATGAGGAAAAGTCTGAGGTACTTATTAACTTCTTTACCTCAGTCTTCACTGCAAGGGCCTCTAGCCACACTCCTGATGTTATGGAAGACAAAGCCAGGGACGGGGAGGAAGAACTGCCCATTGTAAGTGCAGATCAGGTTCGTGATCACCTGAAGAACCTGAAAGTGTTCAAGTCCATGGGACCCGACGAGATACACCCACGGGTACTGAGAGAACTGGCAGATGAGGTTGCTAAACCCCTCTCTATTATATTTCAAAAGTCATGGCAATCTGGTGAAGTCCCCACAGACTGGAAAAGGGGAAACATTGCCCCCATCTTCAAAAAGGGTAAGAAGGAGGAACCAGGGAACTACAGGCCAGTCAGTCTCACCTCTGTGCCTGGAAAGATCATGGAGCAGATCCTCCTGGAGTCACTACTCGCTCAGAAGAATAGTGAAGAGGTGATTGGGAGCAGTCAGCATGGCTTTGCCAAGGGCAAATCCTGCCTGACCAACCTGGTTGCCTTCTATGAGCAGGTGACAAAATTAATAGATGAGGGGCGAGCAACTGATGTCATTTACCTGGACCTGAGCAAAGCCTTCGACACTGTCCCGCACCACATCCTGGTCTCCAAACTGGTGACACATGGGTTTGATGGGTGGACCACTAGATGGATAAGGAACTGGCTTGATGGCCGCACCCAAAGAGTGGCTGTCAATGGCTCCATGTCCCAGTGGAGGCCAGTGACAAGCGGAGTCCCTCAGGGATCAGTCCTGGGACCTGTCTTATTCAACATCTTTGTGGCTGGCATGGACAGTGGCATTGAGTGCACCCTCAGCAAGTTTGCTGATGACACCAAGCTGTGTGGTGCAGCAGACGCGCTGGAGGGAAGGGAGGCCATCCAGAGGGACCTTGACAGGCTGGAGAGGTGGGCACAAGAGAGACTTGGGGGTGCTGGTGGACAAAAAGCTCAACATGAGCTCTCAATGTGCACTTGCAGCCCGCAAAGCCAATCAGATCCTGGGCTGCATCAGGAGAAGTGTGGCTAGCAGGTCGAGGGAGGTGATCCTCCCCCTCTACTCAGCCCTGGTGAGACCCCACCTGGAGTACTGTGTCCAGTTCTGGAGCCCCTATTACAAGAGGGATCTGGAGGTGCTGGAACGTGTCCAGAGAAGGGCCACAAGGATGATCAGAGGGCTGGAGCACCTCTCCTATGAGGACAGACTGAAGGAGTTGGGGCTGTTCAGTCTGCAGAAGAGAAGGCTCCGAGGTGACCTAATTGTGGCCTTCCAGTATCTGAAGGGGGCCTACAGGAAGGCTGGGGAAGGACTTCTCAGGATCTCAGGTAGTGATAGGACTAGGGGGAATGGAATGAAGCTGGAGGTGGGGAGATTCAGGCTAGATGTGAGGAGGAGGTTCTTCACCATGAGAGTGGTGAAACCCTGGAATGGGTTGTCCAGGGAGGTGGTCGAGGCCCCGTCCCTGGGGGTGTTTAAGAGCAGGCTGGATGAGGCTCTGTCCAGCCTGATCTAGTGTGGGGTGTCCCTGCCCATGGCAGGGGGGTTGGAACTAGATGATCCTTGTGGTCCCTTCCAACCCTGAATGAAACTATGAAACTATGAAACTATCCCTAACTAAAAATTTCTCTAGCCTTTATTTCCCATTTATGCCAATCCCTTTCAAGCATTTTCCATGGGGATTTAAATCCTTTTTCATTACCACAAAATAAGATCTCTATATTTATCAATCCAAACTGCCTATTTTCAGGCCTACTTTTACAGTTTTACAGTTACAGCATTCAGGACAAAATACTCCTCAGTTATATGAGATACAAGACCATTTCTTACAACATTTAAAACATTTACAAGTTACTCATCCCCCATGAGTTCTATGATGCTTTATACACAGAATGAAATGGGGATATTCCTCAATGTTCTCTTGCAACACAGATTCAATATCACACGCTATTGCATATATTTCAGGAGGTGGGTCTGTCTTGTAAGTTCCGGAGCTTTCAGACTGAGATGTTACAGTATTGCATCGAGTACTTATCTGTCAGCACTAACTGCAGTCTCGGAGATGCTTCCAATCATCTGTATAAGTGGCGTGGAATTCATGCTGATGTCAGTTTTGCTTTCTCTGTAGAGTCACTCTAATCTCTTCAGGCTCAGAAGTTACTGTCCTTTTACTCGCGACACATGCGTCCACCCTTTTTCTGCAGTCCAGACAGCTGTAATCTGTTGTTGATAAAACAAAAAGAATCTCTCCCAAGAGAGTGTATTTAGTCTCTGAAACAACTAACAAATCATTTAAACAAATCCTTTTCCAGATTCTATTTCTATAGTTTCAAGCAGGGGCACCTTAAAAGGTTCCCCTTTAGCTTCAATTACTGTTGCTGGGGTTTTTCCTTCTCAACCGTCTTAGGAATCTTTTGTATGATCGACTTTTCTGCTCCCATATCTACCAAAAAAAAAATATTACCTCCTCCTTCTGGGGACTCATTTGATATTCTTGTCCCCAAAATATACAGCCCCTGACACCTCTATCCATGATTGATAGTACCCCAAAGGTCCGAGCAGCTGCCTGATTTCTGACTTTCCCTTACAGCAGTTACAAGCAGTTTAGCCTCTGCTTTTTGTTTCTCTTCATCCCTCCTTACATATACTTTCTGAGCTTCCCATAGTAACTCCTCTAATCCCCTGTCTTGCCAATCCTCGATCTTTTCCAGTTTCTTTCTAATACCTCTCCATGATTTTGCCACAAACTGTGTCCTGAGAAGTATCACTCCAACTGCAGGATTGGGGTCTATTCCAGAGTACATGTGCAAATCTTTCTTTAATCTTCCCATCCACTCCGTGGGAGATTCATCCTTCCTCTGTTGCTCTCTAAAAGCTTTATCAAAATTCTGGCCCCTCGGTACAGCTTCTTTGATTCCTTCTATTATTATAGTCCTCAGGTCTCCCATATTCTGTCTCCCTTGAAGCTGCTGCTGATCCCACCCAGGATCTTGATTAGGCCACTTTTGATCTCCTGGTGCCCCCCCCCCCCCCCCCGATTCTGCCTCTCCCATATTCTCATACCAGCCTGTCTAATCCTGTTTCTTTCCTCTGCAGTGAATAAAATACTCAAAATAGACTGCATCTCTTTCCAAGTATATGTATTGGGACCCAAAAATTGGTCCAGTCTCTCAGCTACACCTAAGGGATCATCCAGCAAGGTACCCATCTCTTTCTTAAAACTGCGGACATCTGATGTATTGAGAGGTACAGTCACAAACCCTATTCCTCCTTGCTGCCCCCCCATAGGCACTTCCCTGAGTGGATGGAATCCTACACTGTCTCCTTCTTGTTCATTCCTGTCATTCCTCACTCTGCTTCTTGTTTGGGTGGGTGAAGGAGAAGTTGGTTGCAGGGCTATTTGATTTAGGGGACCTTGACCCCTGTTCTGGTGAAAAGGTGGTGGTAGGTTATCCAGGGGTTCCCATTTCTCCTTCTCCTTGTCTTTGTCCTTATCCTCAGTTCTTAATACTGGAACAGGAGAGGGATGTGAGACCCTAATCCAAATAGCAACATATTCAGCTTCTTCCTTACTAAAACACTTTTTAGAATTCACATGATGGTTCAAAGCTTGGCAAATCCAATCCTCAAAAGATCCAAAAATAGGCCAAAACACATGTGGTCTTAATGGTTCTTTTGGCCATACCTCCATACAGTAGTGAATCATTCTTTCCTTTGATTTCCCTTTTTCTCTGTCCATCATCCTCCCAATATTGAATGAGCAACCCTAATGGACTCTCTGGAGGAATAGAAGGTAAAGCTTTCTCTCCGTCCTGCTTTGATGACTTACTCTTCTTTTGTCCCATTTTCTCCTGACTACCACAAATATTTATGCAAGTGGAATAATCCAAAAAATTCCTACTCAGGAATACTAACCCTGGCTACCACAGATACTCATGCGAGTGGAACAGTCTAAACAATTCCTACTCACGAATACTATTCCTGGCTACCACAGATACTCATGCAAGTGGAACAGTCTAAACAATTCCTACTCACGAATACTATTTCTGGCTACCACAAATACTCATGCAAGTGGAATAAACCACAAATTCTCATGCAAGTGGAACAGTACCACAAATACTCATGCAAGTGGAACAGTACCACAAATAATCATGCAATTGGAATAATCCAAATAATTCCTGCTCACGAATGCCCCTCTTCTTCACCAGCCAGATCCACCGCGCCAGATCCACCATACCTCCCCCCTTGCGGAACCTGAAACAGCAGAGTCAAACACTCAAACTAAAGTAGCTTGTGGTGGTTTAGGCTGGGTGCTGGCCCGGATGCCACTGCACAGATCACACCTGGGAAGTCCCAAAGGGGTGGGCCCAGCCCAGGGGGTGGTCACAGGCAGGTATTCCATTTCCCATAATGCCCTGCTCCCCTATAAAATGTCCATGCGGGGTCTTCACTTCCTCTTTCGTCCCCAGCTGCAGCCTAGGTAAAATGGCGTGAGCCGCCTCCCTTGGGCCTGCCCAGACCCAAGGCTGGGTTGGGGGGGAGGAAAGAGCCCTGGGGGGGTTTGGGTGTACCCCCAGGTGGGGATGGGATGTTCTTGGGCATGTTCTGGGATTTCTCTCTTTGTCACGGTGCTTTTGGTTCTCTGTAAAGCTTTCATTGTTGTTTGTTTTTAAATTGTTTTTTTTTTCTATTTAAACTTTCCATCACTTTTGCAATCCCTTTGTCTGAGTCGTTGTTTCTGCCCTGTGGTGGGGAGGGGGTTTGCCCCAACCCATTACATATCCGAATCCCAATGTAGCCGAATCCTTCCCCCCCCAAGCGGTATTCTCACCACCGTGGTCATCATCGCTTGGATCTCGTATATGAAGTTTTACGGGGTCCACGTACTCCAATTGGACAACAAATAACAACAACAAAAAAAAGGAAAATAAAAAAAAAATCTTTGCTTGCTTTTATTTGAGTTCTGATCGTGCTGACCTTTCTGTCTTCTGACTACAATGAAGCCACGGCAAATGCCGTGGGGCACCCCTTCATTTGGAGTTCAAAAGGTTCAGACGATTCCCGGACAATTCACCATCTGTTATAGATGACTCCTGGTAAAAGTTTTTGGTAACAGTTTTATTGGCACTAAAAGATCTTAAGAAGGTAATAAAAGGCAATAAAAGCAAGCAAAGCAACCAGTTGGGCATGTGAGGGTACAAAACTTCACCCCACAGCAGCTTTACAATAGCATTTTTCATCTTATATAGTTACATCATCTACATAAACACGCTTATGCTAAGTAGAAGGCAGGCATATGATAATGAGCCTTCAGAATAGGTGATGAAATCCCTTCTCCCTACATTCTGTGTAGTAGGGGTCAAAGCATCCACTTTCACGCATGCTCAATTGCCCAGGCTTCTTATCGAAAGAAAACAAATTCTCAGTTCTTCTCCTCAGCCTTGGTGTCTCCAATTAGCCAAACACACTGTCTCTGTTTAAGTCTGTAAAATATGCAGCTCCCCCTGTGTCCTCAAAACAGGCCCCTGCAAGCTCCTGACCCCCAGTCCCAGTTGTGAGAAACGAACTCACTGCTGAAAATTTATAACCAGTTTATTTTAAAATAAAGGCAACACAGCGCTGGGCGCATAGTGAGTTTGCTAGAGGCGCACCCCAACAACACGAGTTGAACTGATATAGACAGCAAACATACATATTAATATGTTAAACCGTACATATTCATATATTCCCCGGCACGCTCCCACCCCTCTCTACATCAGGACAGACAAAACCTGCACTTTTGACCTGGCCGGTCTTTAGACCTGTTGGCACCTCCCCTTTCTCTCCCAATACCCCACACAATATAGACCATCAGCCCAACAATCCAGCCCAACGATCCAGGCCAACGATCGGCCCGCCCGGTCCCCAGTAATTCCCCTTGCGAAAGCCAAATATTATAACCAGTTTCTCACAATCCCTCCCCTTCTTTTTTACTACATTTGGCTTGAGCCATAATAACCTAATTTAGCAACAATTCTACAACAAGCAAAAGGATTCCCAATTTCAACTTCCTGGTAAAGGGAATGCGAGAACAACTGATGTTCTTGCCTGAAAATGCTTCCTCTTTAATAGGTACTATCTGGGTGACACCTTTCTCCCTCCGAGTGGTTAATCCTGGGAATTAGGAGTCCCGTTTGACTTGCAACTCCACTCACATGGCCTATGGGGTTGCTGCCCACAGCCATGGTTCTAGATCTTCTTCGTGGCAATTACAGAGGTCTACCCGGTCTTGCCTCCTTCAATCCCACCAATGCTCTGCTCGGACCGTGTCTCCTTCCCTTGTCCAGGGAGATTGTACCAATTTTGAACCCTGACCTGTTTCTAGTTTGTGATGTTTTCAGGCAAGGACCATTACCACTCCTATTCTGATACTGGAACTCATCCTCATGTCCTCCATTTGGGGTACCACGGTCCATTCAGTGGATGGATCCACCAGTCCTTTAACTCTGATTGCATGTTGGCTGTCTGTATTGCAGTCTCTGTGGTCCCACTAGCTGAAGACAGTTTCTGGTACTTTAACACACAGAACATAGATGAATCCTCTGTCCTAATCACTTCAAATCATAACTACAACAGCATACATTTATACACACACTCTCAGCACATCATTGTAGTGCAGCAGAAAAATTTACCATCACTTTTCTAAATAACCAGTTTACCATTACTATTACACTTTACCCATCCCCAATGACATCAAGTCCCAGGATCTTTTATACACAGAATGAAATCCTTGGTATTTTCTTACAATGCAGATTCAGATGTTTCAAAAGGTGGGTTTGTCTCGCTAGTTCCAGAGCCTTCAGACTGAGGTGTTCCTGAAGTGGTCCTTTTACTCACGAAGCATGTGTCCACCCTTGTTCTGCAGTATGAACAGCTGTATCTGTTGTTAACAAAACCAAGAAAAGATCCTTCCCAGGGGGAAATTAGTGACTCTCCTTTCCAAGTTGTTATTAACACTTTACTCCCAGCTTCAATCCCATATACATCAGGAATCCCAAAGGTGGGATCTGAGACCAGAACAAAACAAAAAGCTGCTTTCTGGGCCTCCTCTACTAATAAAGGCCGCTGATAAGCAAATTGTCCCTCACCTACTTACAGAACCTAATAACTTGGAACAATGCCCTACAGGATTTTTACTTCCAGTCCAGTCCTGGGTCAACACCCCATATAGATGTACAAAAAGATCAAATGATTTGTCCATGTCAGGCAAATTTAAAACAGAGCATCAATCAACATTCTTTTTATTTATCCAATCACTCATCATCTTCTGGACTCCATTTAATATTACTATTGAGGGCTAATTTATCATATAAGACTTTTACCTCTTTTTTTCCTCTCTATCCATAATCACCAGTACCCTTACAGCAGTTACCAACATTCTAGCTTTTGCCTTGTTTCTCTTCATCCCTCCTTACAAACACCTTCTGAGCTTCACGTAGTAATTCCTCTAAACCTCTGTCTTGCCAATCCTCGATCTTTTCCAATTTCTAATATCTGCCTATGGTTTTGCCACAAACTGAATCCTGAGAAGTATCACCCCAGCTGCAGAACTGGGATCTATTCCAGATTAGAGCTGCAAACTTCTCTTTAATCTTACCATCCACTCCATAGGAGGCTTCCTCTGATGCTCACTATAGGCTTTATCAAAATTTCTGGGCACAGCTTCTTCAATTCCTTGTCCCATGTTCTGTCTCCCCTGAAGCTGTTGATGGTCCCCCACTGAGGATCTTGATTAGGCCACTTCTGATTTCTTGGTGGCCCCCCCACTCTGATTTTACCTCTCCCATATTCTCACACCAGCCTGTCTGCCTTTTCCTTGTCTTTGTCCTTAAATATGGGAACAGGGGTAGGGCGTGAAGCCCTAATCCAAACAGCAGCATATTCAACTTAAACCATTTTTTTCTTTGATTTTCCCTTTTCTCAACTCATAATATGATCCCTAAGGCTCTCTCTGAGATGGGAATGGGAGGGAGTTCTGATGACTTGCTTTTGTCCCATTCTCCTGATCACTAATCACTGCCCGGGGGTCAAAACTGAGCGGCGGCAGTTGAAACGCCAAGCTCCGAGCCACTAGCCCTCTCCCTGCGAACGACCGACCCCCCCTCACTGTGCCGATCTAAATAACCAGTTTCCCCTGCAAAGTCAAACTGCAAAAAAACCTCACCCGCCGCAGCCCAGGTCCCTGCCCTCCTGCGGAGACCTGAAACCACGGAAAAAAATCTTCCCAAAGCAGGTCCCTCAAACCGAGGTCCCCCCCTAAAAACCGGGACGTCAGACCCGAGAGCGTGACCGCACCACTGATGAACAGAAAAGTCTCATTAACAGAACAACAGAGTTGATAAGAATTTTCTGCTTGTTAGCTGAAATGCTGGAATGCAGGGAGGGGGAGAGGGGTTGGCAGACAGCCTTTGGATAGATAAGGAATAGCAGGATTTTTCAGTGATTTACTTCTGTTAGTCTTGGACAAGATGATCTTTTGTATAAGATAAAGGACACCTACATGATATGTATACTTCTGCTCTTTTAGATAGATAAGCTTTGTATAGATAGGAAGCATCTGGACCCCTGTCATTATAGACAGATAACTTTTTGTATAAAAGCTTGCCCAAAACTCTCTGAAGACACACAGGTCTTTTGAAATGATTCTACCTGTGTCAGGCGCGCCAGAATAGAAGCATAATACAAGAAACTTACTGAGTCTCTTGTGTGTCATTCTCTAAGTCAATTTGGCGACCGTGGCAGGACGACTCTGTTTGGCTGCAGGACCTGCTGAGGAGCCGGACCTCTCAGGGCCCGCCGAGAAATTCTCGAGGAGAGCTCCGCTGCTCATCAGATCGCTGCAGGAACAGACAAGACTGCCAGCACAGAGAAGGTATGCTTCTATGAAAGGGGTAGCTCCGTAAGTCGCGAGGGAACGCCCTGCGCGGGAGAGAGGCATTTATTGCACCCCTAGGTAAAAGAGCTCTTGGGTTGGGACCAGGGGGGTCCCAAAGGTAACTATAGGCATTGTTTATGTATCATGAACATTGTCTGTAGTGTGGGACCAGGGGGGTCCCAAAGGGAATTATTAGTACCGTTTAAGTGTGCGAGGGGCCAAGAGGGTCCCTAAAGAACATAAAGTACGAGAGGTTTTGAATGTGTGGCTGAGTGTGTGTGGCCAATAACTGTGTGCTAAGGACCGGTCATTATTGTTGTAGTTGTATTTGTATTTGTTTTGTGTTCTGTGTGCTGTAAAAAGAAAGTACTGTGTTGTATTGTGTAAAATGGGAGGGAGACAAAGTAGTGAGATCCCAAGACATAGCCCACTTGGTTGTATACTTGCCCACTGGGGGGAAATTGGAGGACCCCCAGGAGGGTCAACAAATCAAAAGACTCTAATTAAATTTTGTACCCGGTGGTGGCCATTATATAAATTAGATGGTGGAGAGAAATGGCCTGTAAATGGGAGTCTGGAGTATGATACTTTACTGCAATTGATGTTGTTTTTAAGAAGAGAAAAGAAATGGGATGAGACAATATATGCTGATATGTTTTTCTATCTCCGAGAGCATCCGGAGTTTCAAAGGGACTGTGGTGTTAGAGCTCCCTCAGATCCAATGGTTTTGGCCCTTGAAAAAGAAAACAAGGCCAAGAATAAGAAGCAGACACAGTTGAAAAGGTGTTGCTCTGCGTGTAGTATAGGGCAGAGGTGTCTTAAACTTGAGGAAATAAAAGACCTGCCTGAATTTTATCAATCTCCAGGAAAATTGCAAGAGGTAGTGACAGAGAGTTCGGAAAATAATGTCGGAGGTTTTGGGAGTGGCAGCAATTCAGATAGTGATACTGGAGTAAGTTCCCAGAGCTACGCTCAGGGAAGCCCAGTGGCAAGAAGGACCCGAGGACAGCAAGCAAATGCCCCGGCTTCCCAGGTACTCATTCAAGCCCCCCTGCGACAAGCAGTAGGGCCTGAGGGGGACCCAGTCTGGATTAAGGTGCCTTTTACAAGTCATGATTTGGATAGTTGGAGAGAAAAGGCTAAAAATTATCGTAATGATCCCACAGGGACAGCTACACATTTTCGATTCATGGTTAGGCAGCACAATCCAGACTGGGACGATATCCAGTTATTATTAGAACAAATGACTGAAACAGAGAAACAATTAATTGAAAAACATGGATTGGAGCTTGCAACAGAAAGAATTCAAACCCGGGGAGGGGGGGCAAACATTGGAGATG
This sequence comes from Melanerpes formicivorus, assembly GCF_026170545.1. Classification (NCBI taxonomy): domain Eukaryota; kingdom Metazoa; phylum Chordata; class Aves; order Piciformes; family Picidae; genus Melanerpes; species Melanerpes formicivorus. Next base: position 15,661,336 of record NW_027142361.1, read on the forward strand.
TATTTCCACTCCAAAATCCGGAATGGAATACAAACAATGCGCTGCAAAGGACTAGATTGGAGGAATACCGGGAGTTTGTAGCCAGGGGAATAGAAAAAGCCATTCCGAAAGCAATTAACTGGTCTGTGTTATACTCAGTCAGACAAGGACCTGGTGAATCACCCTCAGAATTCTTGGATAAGCTGAGGGAAGTAATGAGGAAAAACACCTCTCTTGACCCCGGATCAGAAGTAGGTATACAACAACTGGTATCCCTATTTATTGGCCAATCTGCTAGTGATATCAGAAAGAAGCTGCAAAAGTTGTCACCCCCGCAGGGAAGGGATTTAGAGGCACTTTTGGATGTAGCATGGAGAGTATTTTCTAACAGGGAAGAAGAAAGTAGGAGAAAAGAGAAGAGAATGTTGGTAGCAGCGTTGCAGGAAAGTAAGAAGACTAAAGGGACTAATAGAGTGCGGTTGGAAAAGGATCAGTGTGCGATTTGTAGAAAGAAGGGACACTGGAAAAGAGAATGTCCAGAGAGGAAAAAGAAAAACAGAATACAGGCACAACTAGAAGAGGATGATTAGGGAGGACCGGAGGAGACTATAAATACCCTAGCAGATCCTCTGGTTATAATGAAGCTAGGGGAACAAGAAAATAAACTGGAATTCCTAGTTGACACAGGAGCAACCTTTTCAGTCTTAAATCAAGCACTGCTGCCTCTGGATGAGAGCTATGTTTCTGTGGTAGGGGCTACAGGTCAAACTGAGAAGGCATATTTTTTTAAACCTCTTAAATATAAATATGGTAAAACTTGGGGCTTACATAAGTTTTTATATATGCCAAATGCCCCAAAGTCATTGCTGGGGAGGGATTTGTTGGAAGCATTGGGAGCTGAAATTAAATTTAATAAGGGGAAGGTAGAATTCAGAGTAAGGGAGGAACAGTTGGTTGAGGTTTTAAGTCTTGCATTAATGAGCCCTCAACAAGAGAAAAACGGAATAAAAGAAAGCATAAAAGATCAAGTATATCCTGGGGTTTGGGACACTGAGCAGCCTGGAAGGGCCAAAAATGCCCTACCTGTGATAATAGATCTTAAGCCTGGAGCTCAACCTGTTAGATTAAAACAATATCCTTTAAGGAAAGAAGATAGGGAAGGAGTTTTGCCTATTGTAGAAAAATTCTTAAAGTATGGGCTGCTAACAGAGTGTGAATCAGCTTACAATACTCCAATTTTACCTGTAAGGAAAGCAGCTGGAGGGTATCGGTTAGTGCAGGACCTAAGGGCTATAAATAAAATAACAAAGGATATCCATCCTGTGGTGGCAAACCCATATACCCTCTTGACTCAATTGAGAACAGAATTAGAATGGTTTACCGTCTTGGATCTAAAGGATGCCTTTTTCTGTTTACCCCTGGCCCCTGAGAGCCAGCCACTGTTTGCCTTTGAATGGGAGAACCCAGAAACTAACCGAAAGTGTCAATTAACTTGGACAGTCTTGCCCCAAGGATTTAAGAACAGCCCTACTGTCTTTGGAAATCAGCTCGCAAAAGAATTAGAGAAGTGGAACAGGCCAGAAGGCAACGGGGCTCTGCTACAGTATGTAGATGACATCCTGCTGGCCACCCAGACCAGAGCGGAATGTGAAAGATGGACTGTGAGTATGCTGAATTTCCTGGGACTTCATGGGTACCGAGTTTCCCCACAGAAGGCCCAAATAGTACAGCAGCAAGTAACCTACTTGGGATATGAATTAACAGCAGGACAACGAGTGCTGGGCCCTGAAAGAAAGGAGGCCATCTGTTCTATTCCACTTCCAAACACAGTAAAGGCACTCTGAACCTTTTTGGGAATGACAGGGTGGTGCCGGTTGTGGATTTATAATTATGGCCTGCTTGTGAAACCCCTCTATGAATTATTGAAAGAGACTGATAAGGACTTGCAATGGAATGGAGAAGCTGAACAAGCTTTCCGTACCTTAAAGAAGGAATTGATGAGGGCACCAGCACTAGGCCTACCTGATGTCACTAAACCTTTTTTATTGTATTCCCATGAAAGCCAAGGGATAGCACTCGGAGTCCTAGCACAAACCTTAGGACCCTACCGAAGGGCGGTGGCATACCTCTCTGAACAACTGGATGAGGTAAGCAAGGGATGGCCAGGATGCCTGAGGGCTGTGGCAGCAGTTGCAATTAACATTCAAGAGTCTCGAAAGTTCACAATGGGGCAGAAGATCACAGTCCTAGTATCACACACCATCTCTGCTGTTCTAGAAGCCAAGGGAGGACACTGGCTGTCTCCACAACGATTTCTTAAATACCAAGCCATCCTAGTAGAGCAGGATGATGTAGAAATTAAAGTTGCTAACTTTGTCAATCCAGCCTCTTTCCTCCAGGGTGGTGATGGAGAACGAGTTATTCATGATTGTTTGGAAACAATTGAGGCCACTTATTCCAGCAGACCTGACCTGAAGGAAGAACCCCTAGAAAAGGCAGACCATAATTGGTACACCGATGGAAGCAGTTTTGTGATCCAGGGAGAAAGAAAAGCTGGGTACGCTGTAACTACAGGAGAAGAGGTAATCGAGGCAGAAGCCCTACCAAGTAACACCTCCGCTCAAAAGGCAGAGATAATAGCACTGACCAGAGCTCTTGAGCTTTCCCGAGGGAAAAGTGCAAACATATGGACTGACTCCAAGTATGCCTTTGGGGTGGTACATGCCCATGGAGCCATTTGGAAAGAAAGAGGACTGTTGATATCTCAAGGAAAAGGTATTAAACATGCAGAAGAAATACTGAGGCTGCTAGAAGCAGTGCAGAAGCCAAGCAAAGTTGCCATAATGCACTGCAAAGCACACCAAAAAGGAAATACTGGTCAAGAAAGAGGCAACAGACTGGCAGATGAAACAGCTAAAAGGGTGGCCAGGGAGGGGAGAAAGGTGTCAGAGTTTGTTTTGATCCCAGATGGTAAACTGTCAATTGAGCAAAAAGAGCCAGAACCTGTGTATAGCACAGAGGATCAGAAATTAATTAAAGACCTTTTGGGGAATAGGACAGGAAAGGGCTGGGCCAGGACACTGGATGGGAGATTAATCATTCCCACGAACCTTCTCTGGGCTTTTGTTCAGATGGAACATGCAAAGACTCACTGGGGAGCAGAAGCCCTGTATCGAAAATTGGTTCAGGAGTGTATAGCACGGAAATTATACACCACGGTCGAACAGGTAACCCGGCAATGTGAGGTGTGTCTTAAGGCTAACCCCAAAGTAAGAAGAGGAGTTAGACTGAGACAAATTAGCAGAGGAAATTATCCAGGACAACAATGGCAAATTGATTTTACTGAGCTCCCAAGAAAGGGGGGATACAGGTACCTGTTGGTACTCACTGACACCTTCTCTGGTTGGCCAGAAGCATTTCCCTGTCGCACAAACAAAGCACGGGAGGTTACTAAGGCAGTGTTACAAGAAATAATACCTCGTTTTGGGGTACCTGCTGCTATTTCCTCAGACAGGGGACCTCATTTTGTGGCCAAGGTGGTACAACAGGTGAGCAAAATTTTAGGGATTGATTGGCAACTCCACACCCCCTACAATCCACATTCGAGTGGGCAAGTGGAGAAAATGAACCATTTAATCAAAAACCAGATAGTAAAAATTGGACAGGAAGCAAACCTTCCTTGGCCACAAGCATTACCAATTGCCCTGTTGCGAATTCGAACTAAGCAAAGAATAAAGGAAGGGTTGAGCCCATTTGAAATCCTGTTTGGAAGACCTTATGTAGTAGGAACTATGGACCCTTCTGAACCAGGGCAATTTAGAGAGGAAATGTTGAACAAGTATGTTCAGCAAATTTATAAGAACCTGAGCATTGTTAACAAACAGGTGATTGGAACCAACGTGAGAGGGTTAGACAGACCAGTCCATGATGTGGAACCTGGAGATTATGTCTATGTCAGATCTCTTTCAGAAAACCCTCTGGAGCCCAAGTGGACCGGACCATATCAGGTGTTATTGACATCCTTCACAGCCATCAAAATCAAGGAACAAGCTGCTTGGATTCACCACACCAGAGTCAAGAAGACTTCAGCAAGAGAATGGAAACTCGAATCTCAGGGACCCCTGAAGCTCAAGCTGTATCGATAATCGTGATTTGTTTGTTGGTTAATACTATTGAAGGATGGGAAGGCAATATGTACTTAAATGTTAGTCAAGAATTGGCTTTGCAAACTAATCTTTCTAACTGTTGGATATGCACTGAACTTCCTCGAGGCCAAATGAGGACCCCTTTATTTGGGGTAGCCTCAATGAATTGGACATGGGGGCCGTCAGACTGGATGACTACATCTGATAGTAACTTCCACAATTGTCAGCATGGGAAAGATAGCTCAGAAAGCTTGGACTGGATATCACAGTTTTGTTCGAGCATTGTTCCCTGCATTAGGCATTGCACAACTTGAAAAAGCAATTGTAAATATATCAGCTACAATGGAAGTCATTGCTAATTCAGCAGCTGATGCAGTGCAGAATCTGCAGGTGGAAGTTAAGTCTGCGAGCAGTGTGTCACTACAAAACAGGCTGGCTTTGGATATTATTACAGCTGAAATGGGAGGGGTGTGTACCCTGATAAACACCACTTGTTGCACCTATGTAGATAGATCAGGACAAATTAAAACTGATGTACAAAATATATGGGAACAGGGGAAAGTATTACATGAGGTAAGCAAGGATGATACATCATATGGATTATCAGACCTCTGGGAAGAGTTAACCTCATGGATGCCCAATATACGCTGGCTTAAACAGTTGTTGCTGGGAATTGTAATGATTGTTTTATTAATAATATTACTGCTAGTTTTGATTGAGATAATTATGTGTACTGGAAAGAGTAGTGTAGAATCCTACCATAAGTATAAAAATTATAAACTCAGGCATGAGCTGGAAACAGGACATTATTTTAAGAAAATATAGTATAGGAATATACTCTTGGCTGTAAGAAAGGGGGGAATTGATGAACAGAAAAGTCTCATTAACAGAACAACAGAGTTGATAAGAATTTTCTGCTTGTTAGCTGAAATGCTGGAATGCAGGGAGGGGGAGAGGGGTTGGCAGACAGCCTTTGGATAGATAAGGAATAGCAGGATTTTTCAGTGATTTACTTCTGTTAGTCTTGGACAAGATGATCTTTTGTATAAGATAAAGGACACCTACATGATATGTATACTTCTGCTCTTTTAGATAGATAAGCTTTGTATAGATAGGAAGCATCTGGATAGATAAGCTTTGTATAGATAGGAAGCATCTGGACCCCTGTCATTATAGACAGATAACTTTTTGTATAAAAGCTTGCCCAAAACTCTCTGAAGACACACAGGTCTTTTGAAATGATTCTACCTGTGTCAGGCGTGCCAGAATAGAAGCATAATACAAGAAACTTACTGAGTCTCTTGTGTGTCATTCTCTAAGTCACCACGGGCCCCCACAGTTCAAGTCCCCTAAGGAACCGACCGCAGGATACGAATAACTCCTGAACCCGGGTCCCCCACTGTAGACGATGGAGATTGGGAATCAATACGGCTGACCAATGTGATCGAGTATTGTTCCTTTATTGTTCCAGTGGTGCAGGCCGATGGTGCAGGCCTGAGGTGCAGGCCTATGGAGCAGGCCTGTAGTGCAAGTATAGCACTGTAAAGTGTAGAAGAAACAGGAGACAGGAAAGGCAGAAGTGCGTAGCAAGGCAACTGCTACAACTTATATAAACTCAGAGTGCCCTGTTGGCATAGCTCCATTGGTTCCCTCTGAGTGACCACACATTGCACTATTACAGATTATTGCTCCAACTACTAATGATACAAAGAGGTTGTTGATGCAGGTGCATGTCCTGTTGTCCCAAGATAACTGTCCATGTTTATAGCTACCAGTGTCTTGTTTTAGTTACATGCTGCAGGCACAGCACTGTTTTGCTCCACTGCTAGCTGACTCTGCATTTATGCTGAGCATGGCCTACCATCATGTCAGGCTCTAGGCCTGCACTGCCAGATTGCTCACACTGCTCGTCGCTGGCATTGCCACAAATCCCCCTTTTTGTTTTTGTGAGCAATCTGGTCATGGGAGTTCTTCTCATCCCATACAAGATGCTACTGCAAACACAGAAGCAAGCAAGGTAAAGCTAAGCTGTGTAGCAAAAGCAAGAGTTCTGTAGTGCAGCATGTCTAACAGACTGATGTAACCCATACAAGGCACAAAGCTTAAGTTGAACTAGTTACAATGCTCTACAGAGATGGCATAATACATGGTCAAAGATAACAAACATTGTAAAGAAGAACTTAGATCTTAACAGTTCCGATCTTTACATATCACTCCTCTTATTGACAGAGAAGACTTGATTATGCCTGAATGCATCGCACACAGAGATTGAGGCACAAATGTAATCCTTAGCACTGTCTTTTGCGATCTGCTTTAGGATTATGTTGCATCTTTATTTTCTCTAGTATGGACAAAAATAATGAATTGTTTAATGGTAGCAAGATTTCTTTAATCTGTAAAGGTAGATCTGGCCAGGCTCTAGCTTCATAGACAGAAAACTTGCAGGCAAGCAGCAAGAGTAAAAAGAGCTTCATTGCATTGCCCAATATAAAATTACACAGAATAATTTGTTTTTGCTCATCCTAGTAATTCTGATCTCTTAATGTTCACACAACAGTTAAGCAGTCACGACACTCAGTTATAAGTTAGATGCTTTCTGTCGACATCTTGGTTTATCGTGACAGTCGTTGAGGTCAGTGCTAAGCAGGTTTGCTGATTGTCATTTTCATGACAGTTGTGCCGTGCTCGTGCTGTCTTGTGGTGAGAGGGTTACAGCACATTGCAAAGTTGATGTTTCTAGGGTTACAACACTTTCTAGGGTTGATATCTCTAGGGTTACAGCACTTTCAAGGGTTGATGTTTCTAGGGTTACAGCATTTCTAGGGTTGCCATGAGCTAATTTTTTGCTATGGGGTATTCGCTCTTTTCTCCCCCTTTTTTTTTTTTTTTTTTTTTTGTTAATAATCTCTACTAAGCAAAATGTAAAGATGAAACTGTATCCTCTAGGATGTCTACATTCAGAAGCACACTTAGTTAACAAGAGAGAATACAAAGTTATCAAGCAACCACAATATTCAGTCCTAATTCACATGATGCTGTGGTACATTCTTCTGAGTGATGCTGTTTGATCCCAGATTATCATAGCAGTTATTGTGATTGATGTTCGACTGCATGGGAAATGCTGTGTCCTCATGGCCTTGATTCTTCCACCATTGTTTATTGCGATGATTGCAGTTAGCAGAAAAGAAGGCTCGAGGTGACCTGATCATGGCCATCCAGTATCTCTTTTATTATTTCTTTTTTGTTTCATTTTGTTATTTTATTTAATTTTTAGTTATTGTTTTCTATTATGAATTTATTATTTTGATATGTTTAATATTTTTACTTTTAATGTAGTTCTTTTGTTTAATCTTTAATTAATTTTCATTTTCATTTTTAAATTATTTTTATATTGTTTTAATTTTTTTTATTGCCTTTTTTTCACTTTTTAATTATTTTTTGTTAACTTTTTGTTTGTTTTGTTAATTTTAATCTAATTTTATATATTTTTTTCAATTAATTTTTGTTATTTTGTATTTTAATTTTTCTTTGTTCTTTAAATTTTTTTTTCTTCTTATTGTAATTTTTTAATCTGTATTTTAATTTGTTATTCTAATCAATTTTTTCTTTTAATTTCTTTTATTTTTGTAATTTCTATTTTTTTTCTTTTTATCTAGTGTTTACTATTTTATTTTTTATCTTATATTCTTTATTGTAATTATTTTTTATTTTGCATGTTTGTTTTATATAATCTATTTTCTATTTTAATTTTCATTTTTTATTTTTTATTATATTTTTTAACCTTTTCTATTAATTCTTTTCTATTATAATTTTTCATTTTAATTTTCTCAACTTTTTCTTTGTATAATTTTTTGTTTGCAGTCTTGATATTCCTTATTTTCATTTTTTTGCTAACAATTCTTATGTCTTTTTTTTTGTTAATAGCTATTCTGTGTTAGTAATTGTTATGAATATATTGGTGATTTGTGTTAAAATTGTAAGACTTAGAGTGCACTGGGATTAAGGGTCAGGATCTTGTGAGGCCTGTTTAGAGGGTAAAGGGAAAGAAACCTATCTTGCAGACTTGCAAGGATACTGTCTGGTTAATTGGAGACATCATGGCTGAGAAGGAGCTGTCTTAAAGATAAACATTCAGAACTAGGAATTTGTTTTCTTCAGATAAGAAGCCTGCACAATTGGGCATGCGTGAAAGTGGATGCTTTGACCCTTACCACACTGAATGTAGGGAGAAGGGATTTGACCATCTATTCTAAGACTAATTATCATACGCCTGCCTTCTATTTAGCATAAGTTTGCTTATGTAGATGATGTAACTATATAAGATGAAGAAAACTATTGTAAGGTTGCTTTTTGGGTGAAGTTTTGTACCCTCACATGCCCAACCGGTTGCTTTGCTTGCTTTTATTGCTTTTATTGCCTTTTTATGATCTTTTAGTGCCAATAAATCTGTTACCAAAAACTTTTACCTGGAGTCATCTATAACAAATGGTGCGTTGGCCGGGAATCGTCTGAACCTTCACATCTTTTGAACTGCAAATGAAGGGGCGCCCCACAGCATTTTCTGTGGCTTCATTGTAGTCAAAAGACGGAAAGGTCAGCACGATCAGAACTCAATAAAGGCAAGCAAATAATTTTTTTTTTTCTTTTAATTTTTTTTTCTTTTATTTTATTTTCCTTTTTTTTTTCTTTTTTTTTGGTGCTGTTTTGTTGTTTGACGTCCAATTGGAGGACGTGGACCCCGTAAAACTTCGTATACGAGATCCAAGCGACGACGACCACAGTGGTGAGAATACCGCTTGGGGGGGGAAGGATTCGGCTACATTTGTATTCAGCTACCATAGTTTGAGTGTTTGAGTCCACTGTTTCAGGTTCTGCAAGGGGGGAGGTACGGTGGATCTGGCGCGGTGGCTCTGGCTGGTAAAGAAGAGGGGTATTCGTGAGTAGGAATTATTTTGATTATTCTGCTTGCATGATTATTTGTGGTATTGTTCCACTTGAATGAGTATTTGTGGTTTATTCCACTTGCCTAAGTATTTGTGGTAGCCAGGAATTGTATTCGCGAGTAGGAATAGTTTAGGCTGTTCCACTCGCATGAGTTTTTGTAGTAGCCAGGAATTGTATTCGTGAGTAGGAATTGTTTAGACTGTTCCACTTGCATGAGTTTTTGGAATTCTTTGGATTTTTTTAGTTTTTTATTTTAGTTTTATTTTATTTTAGTTTTATTTTATTTGTTTATTATTTGTAATATTTGTGGTAGTCAGGAGAAAATGGGACAAAAGAAGAGTAAGTCATCAAGGCAGGATGGAAAGAAGGCGTTACCTTCTATTCCTCCAGAGAGTCCGTTAGGAATGCTCATTCAATACTGGGAGGATGATGGACAGAGAAAAGGGAAATCAAAAGAAAGAATGATTCACTACTGTATGGAGGTATGGCCAAAAGAATCATTAAGACCACATGTGTTTTGGCCTATTTTTGGATCTTTTGAGGATTGGATTTGCCAAGCTTTGAACCATCATGTGAATTCTAAAAAGTGTTTTAGTAAGGAAGAAGCTGAATATGTTGCTATTTGGATTAGGGTCTCACATCCCTCTCCTGTTCCAATATTAAGAACTGAGGATAAGGACAAAGACAAGGAGAAGGAGAAATGGGAACCCCTGGATAACCTACCACCACCTTTTCACCAGAACAGGGGTCAAGGTCCCCTAAATCAAATAGCCCTGCAACCAACTTCTCCTTCACCCACCCAAACAAGAAGCAGAGTGAGGAATGACAGGAATGAACAAGAAGGAGACAGTGTAGGATTCCATCCACTCAGGGAAGTGCCTATGGGGGGGCAGCAAGGAGGAATAGGGTTTGTGACTGTACCTCTCAATACATCAGATGTCCGCAGTTTTAAGAAAGAGATGGGTACCTTGCTGGATGATCCCTTAGGTGTAGCTGAGAGACTGGACCAATTTTTGGGTCCCAATACATATACTTGGAAAGAGGTGCAGTCTATTTTGAGTATTCTATTCACTGCAGAGGAAAGAAACAGGATTAGACAGGCTGGTATGAGAATATGGGAAAGGCAGAACCAGGGGGGGCCACCAGGAGATCAAAAGTGGCCTAATCAAGACCCTGGGTGGGACCATCAGCAGCCCCAAGGGAGACAGAATATGAGTGATCCGAGAACTATAATAATACAAGGAATTAGGGAAGCTGTTCCTAGAGGACAGAATTTTGATAAAGCTTTCAGAGAGCAACAGAGGAAGGATGAATTTCCCACGGAGTGGATGGGAAGATTAAAGAAAGATTTGCACATGTACTCTGGAATAGACCCCAATCCTGCAGTTGGAGTGATACTTCTCAGGACACAGTTTGTGGTGAAATCATGGGGAGGTATTAGAAAGAAACTGGAAAAGATTGAGGATTGGCAAGACAGGGGATTAGAGGAGTTACTATGGGAAGCTCAGAAAGTATATGTAAGGCAGGATGAAGAGAAACAAAAAGCAGAGGCTAAACTGCTTGTAACTGCTGTAAGGGAAAGTCAGAAATAAGGTAGCTGCTCGGACCTTTGGGGTACTATCGATCATGGATAAAGGTGTCAGGAGCTGTATATTTTGGGGACAAGAATATCAAATGAGTCCCCAGAAGGAGGAGGTAATTTTTTTGGTAGATATGGGAGCAGAAAAGTCGATTATACAAAAGATTCCTAAGACTCCTAAGAGGGTTGAGAAGGAAAAACCCCAGCAACAGTAATTGAAGCTAAAGGGGAACCTTTTAAGGTGCTCCTGCTTGAAACTATAGAAATAGAATCTGGAAAAGGATTTGTTTAAATGATTTGTAAGTTGTTTCAGAGACTGAATACACTCTCTTGGGAGAGATCTTTTTTTGTTTAGTCAACAACAGATTACAGCAGTCCAGACTGCAGAAAAAGGGTGGACGCATGTGTCGCGAGTAAAAGGACAGTAACCTCTGAGCCTGGAGAGACTAGAGTGACTCTACAGAGAAAGCAAAACTGACATCAGCATGAATTCCACGCCACTTATACAGATGATTGGAAGCATCTCCGAGACTGCAGTTAGTGCTGACAGATAAGTACTCGATGCAATACTGTAACATCTCAGTCTGAAAGCTCCGGAACTTACAAGACAGACCCACCTCCTGAAATATATGCAATAGCGTGTGATATTGAATCTGTGTTGCAAGAGAACATTGAGGAATACCCCCATTTCATTCTGTGTATAAAGCATCATAGAACTCATGGGGGATGGGTAACTTGTAAATGTTTTAAATGTTGTAAGAAATGGTCTTGTATCTCTTATAACTGAGGAGTATTTTGTCCTGAATGCTGTAACTGTAAAACTGTAAAAGTAGGCCTGAAAATAGGCAGTTTGGATTGATAAATATAGAGATCTTATTTTGTGGTAATGAAAAAGGATTTAAATCCCCATGGAAAATTCTTGAAAGGGATTGGCATAAGTGGGAAATAAAGGCTAGAGAAATTTTTAGTTAGGGATACCAAGAACAATTAGAATAGAACAGAATGGAATGGAGTAGGCCAGGTTGGAGGAGACCTTCGGGATCGTCGCGTCCGGCCTATTGACCAATCCAACCCACCTGATCAACTGGGCCATGGCACCAAGCACCCTATCGGGTCTCCTCCTGGGCACCTCCAGTGGTGGTGACTCCACCACCTCCCCGGGCGGCCCATTCCAGTGGGCAGTCACTCTCTCTGTATAGAACTTCTTCCTGGCATCCAGCCTGAACCTCCCCTGGTACAGCCTGGGACTGTGTCCTCTTGTTCTGGTGCTGGCTGCCTGGGAGAAGAGACCAACCTCCGCCTGTCTACAACCTTCCTTCAGGTAGTTGTAGAGAGCAAGGAGGTCTTCCCTGAGTCTCCTCTTCTCCGGGCTAAGCAACCCCAGCTCCCTCAGCCTCTCCTCATAGGGCTTGTGCTCCAAACCCCTCATCAACTTCATTGCCCTTCTCTGGACACGCTCCAGCAAGTCAACACCCTTCCTAAACTGAGGGGCCCAGAACTGGACACAGTACTCGAGGTGTGGCCTAACCAGTGCAGTGTACAGGGGCAGAATGACCTCCCTGCTCCTGCTGGCCACACTGTTCTTAATGCAGGCCAGGATGCCATTGGCCCTCTTGGCTGCCTGGGCACACTACAGGCTCATGTTCAGCCTACCAGCACGCCCAGGTCCCTCTCTGCCTGGCCACTCCTCATCCACTCTGACCCCAGCCTGTAGCACTGCATGGGGTTACTGTGACCAATGTGCAGAACCTGGCACTTGGATGTGTTAAATCTCATGCCGTTGGATTCTGCCCATCTGTCTAGGTCCCTCTGCAAAGCCTCTCTACCCTCCAGCAGATCAACTTCTGCCCCAGCTTGGTGTCATTTGCAAATTTACTGATGATGGACTCAATGCCCTCATCCAGATCATAAATAAAGATGTTAAAGAGCATGGGGCCCAGCACTGATCCTTGGGGCACACCACTAGTGACTGGCCGCCAGCTGGATGTGGCACCATTCACCACCACTCTCTGGGCTCTGCCTCCAGCCAGTTCCTAACCCAGCTCAGCGTGCTGCTGTCCAAGCCATGGGCTGACAGCTTGGCCAGGAGTTTGCTGTGGGGGACAGTGTCAAAAGCCTTGCTGAGGTCCAGGTAGACTACATCCACCGGCTTCCCCACATCCACCAGGCAGTCACCTGATCATAGGAGGAGATCAGGTTTTTGAAATTGAAAGGGTTAGTAGAAGGAAAAAAAGTAAGGAAGACATAAGAAAAAGTATTGTACAGGATTTTGAGGGAAGAGGAATTGAAATAACAAAAGCACAATGGGAAATGGTAAACAAGCTAACTGAGGAAGCAGAGAAGAGACTCCAAATGAAATCTTAAAGTGGGTTAAGGAATCTGTGGGGCTCCTGAAGAATGTAACTGCTGCCAAGAAGACATGACACCTGGCTGCTGGTTGCACCCAGTAGGCTAAGGAGGCAGAGTTAACATCTACTGGTGGAGCCTAATCTTGATCCTAACCCAATTTTTGTATAAGGAGTCCAATCAAAATCAAAGACCATGTTCCCATGTGTGGATAAATTCTCTTCTAATATTAGTAATGACAGGTAGGTTGAAAGGCCATTATGGAGCTAAGATTATAACATCATCTGAAGTAAAGGTATGAGAACAGAACACTTATCTGCAGTTGTTGAAAGGGAGCACAGTCAACTCAGTCGGTAGAGCATGAGACTCTTAATCTCAGGGTCGTGGGTTCAAGCCTGCATCAGACAGGCAGTAGTGTCCTTTTACTGTTGGATATGTTCCCAGCTCCCTGAGAATTCAGCATACAGGTTTCCTTTGATAGGGACAGTCTTTCCTGATGTAACAGAAATACAAAAAGCATTCCAAAAGCCCAGCAACTTGAGGATTGTACCAAGATTCCACAATTTCAGTTAAGGGGGAGATTACAATTTGAAGAACCCTTGGATGTAAATATACCTGTACCCTGGATGTGGGAATGTAATTTTTATAGGACAGTAATCAAAGTGATCACAATTTATTAGTTAGGAAGAAGGAAATATGGGGAGCCATGATCAGAGCAGAAAGAAAGAACACATACCTAAAGGATGGCTGATACCTATTGGGTCAGGATGGTATTGGATATGTGATAAAAATGCTTATAAGGTATTACCCTTAGGCTGGTAAGGAAGATGTGCTATGGGACTGGCCTATCCTCATATCTTTATAGTAAATCAGCCACAGGAATTACTCAGGAGCTTTGCAAGAAGAACCAAGAGGGGAGCAAATCCACTACCAACCAAGCATAACAAGTTTCATAGTTTTGCTAGGAGTTTTCTACCTTGGCTTGGGGTTAGTGAACTTGAAAAAGCGATGGTAAATTTTTCTGCTACAGCTGAAATTATGATGAATGCAAGCATAGATGCAATAAAAGCTCAATAGCTTGAAGTCAATGGTCTCTCAAAACAGGTTAGCTTTGGATTTCTTACATGTTGTATGTGTGGTCATAAATGTAAGCTGTTGTAGTTATGTTAATCTGTAGTTTTGCTAAGTGATTGTACATCACAATCAAATATTACATCAGATTTCTTTGGATGATACTTCTTCTGGATTTAAAGAAATATGGGATAAGTTAACTTCTTGCTTATCGAATATAAGTTGCTTTAAAAAATTGTTTGTAATACCTGTTGGAATAATTGTAATACTGATCTGTGTAATTCGTTGTAATTGTTGGTTTAAAATGGTAAGACCTTTAGGTAAAATTGTTTATGCCAATAAGTTACAAGCAGATGGTTATGATCTGAAGGTGATCAAAATAGAGGAACTTAATTATGATCCAATTAAGAAGGTTCTGAAATATCTGGAAATTTTAACACAAATCAATGGTGACAAAAAGAAAATGGGGGATTGTTATGAATATATTGGTGATTTGTGTTAAAATTGTAAGACTTAGAGTGCACTGGGATTAAGGGTCAGGATCTTGTGAGGCCTGTTTAGAGGGTAAAGGGAAAGAAACCTATCTTGCAGACTTGCAAGGATACTGTCTGGTTAATTGGAGACATCATGGCTGAGAAGGAGCTGTCTTAAAGATAAACATTCAGAACTAGGAATTTGTTTTCTTCAGATAAGAAGCCTGCACAATTGGGCATGCGTGAAAGTGGATGCTTTGACCCTTACCACACTGAATGTAGGGAGAAGGGATTTGACCATCTATTCTAAGACTAATTATCATACGCCTGCCTTCTATTTAGCATAAGTTTGCTTATGTAGATGATGTAACTATATAAGATGAAGAAAACTATTGTAAGGTTGCTTTTTGGGTGAAGTTTTGTACCCTCACATGCCCAACCGGTTGCTTTGCTTGCTTTTATTGCTTTTATTGCCTTTTTATGATCTTTTAGTGCCAATAAATCTGTTACCAAAAACTTTTACCTGGAGTCATCTATAACAGTAATCTTTATGATTTTTCAATGTGTCATATTTGCTTTTAATATTTTATTTTTGTTGTTGTTCTTTTTTTTTTATTACTATTCTGTTATTTAGCACTCTATCTTTTGTATCCAGAGTTTTTGTGCTTTCGTTATATATTTCTATGTTTTTTTTGTTTACCTTTTTTTTTTTTCATTTTTTTGTATTTTTTGTATTTTTTTTCTAGTCTATGTCTAAGAAGGAAATATAAAGACATTACCTTAGCTAAGGAATACTTTTTAAAATTAATACCTATTTACTACAAGTCTTAACTATATTACATGGAGCTCCTTTGAAATGCCATGGCACACAACTAAGAAGGTTCAAACCAAAAG
Source organism: Melanerpes formicivorus (assembly GCF_026170545.1). NCBI lineage: Eukaryota > Metazoa > Chordata > Aves > Piciformes > Picidae > Melanerpes > Melanerpes formicivorus. The sequence continues at coordinate 15,676,767 of NW_027142361.1, forward strand.
AAATCTTACAATGTGAACTCATTACTAAGTACTTACACCTTACTGCAATTACTATGTACTAGGTATCTGTAAATATAAAATGCTTACCATTCATTATGCTTACCAGGAAAACTTAGCAAAACTCTAAATAACAAATCTCTTAAGGACATTGCAATCAGAAATTAAGAAATTAGCACTGTAACTTTAAATCAAAGCAGAGCTTTGGTTGGCAAGAGTAGTACTAGAAAATCCTCCCTTTTTTGGGGGTGGGGGTAGGGGGCTAGCAAGGTGTGACCCGGTTGCTATTGTTTCTGTATTAGGGTCTTAACGACTTGAAGCCTATCGTGTCTGAACGACCATTGTTCCACCCATACTGGATTATGTGTTTTCCATTTTAATTTGAGGGTTGGTTGCTGACTAGTAGCCACTACAAAGAAGGAATGGTAACAAGTTTTGCTCCTAGTTGACTTCAGGCTTATCAGCCCAATAGAGCAACTGGAAGGGTTAACATGTACGGTCTTACAGTGATTGATTTGCAGTAGTTAAAAGCTAATTGCACTGGCTCTTTGCTAACCCAGGTTGTTTGGATACCTTTTAAACACATGACTTCAACATTTGCCATGAGCGATGACTAGTGACCATTCCATTTATGACTAGGTATAATGATGACATCGTCTCCAGTATCCACAATAATTGAAAATTGTATAATTTGTCCACAAGAGTGTCTGACAGATAAAATGTGTTCCAGTTTTCTCTTTTGGATTTTTAGGGCTAATAAGGTATTAGGCATATCGGTGGAACCCGAGCTTTTTTGCCCTTGGATCCTGTTAGAAGTTTTAGGCACTCGGGACCCAGATGGTATTAACTAAGCAATTTCTGTCCCAACAAGAGTGCTAACAGGAGAGGCAATGGTATCGAGCATAATTTTCATAGCCCAGTCATAATCAGAATGTATTGAACCAGGAATTACAAGAATGCCCTGTCTAAAGATAGACTGTCGTCTGCCAATTAACAGAGCAGAGGGTCTGTGACCCAAAGGACCATGCCAGTTAAACTCGACAACGCTTTGTGGATTCAAAAGGAGATATGCGGCTGTTGTCAGGTCCGCTGTGCGCTGCCGGGGGGGGGGGGGGGGGGGTAGAGGGAGGGGGAGGGGAAGGGGGGGGGGGCGCGGTCCAAGGACCCTGGTTGGGTGTCGTCGTGCGGGGTATATTCACGCTGCAGGAGGAGCTTCTGCGACGATCTCGAGTAAAATGATTAGATTTGTGACCCTTTCAAGTCTGTCCAGCAGTCAGACACTTTAAGGTACCTAGGTTTCTCAGAGGCATGATGATTTCAAGACTGCTTCTATGGCCGTAGCTAGATACATTGCTGCTTGTCGATGCCTTCATTCGTTGTGGTCCTGCAGTCATGAGGCAGTGGCACCTGTTGATAAAATGCTGAGAACCTGTTTAGTTTCTTCATTAGCATTGTCAAATGCCAAAATATCCACATTTCTACCTTCATATCGTGAGTCAGGTCTGAATTAGTATTGAATGCCGTATGTAAGGGATGGTATTGACAAAGGAACCAAGTGTCCCTGTTAGACCCTGCTCAGTAATAAGAAACACAGGATCAGAGTTATTGTCCTGAATGGTGGACCACCCTTTGATCACTACATCCTGACTTAATTGCAAAGCCTTCTCAGGAAGCTGCATTTGCTGATAAGATCTGGCAAAGATCTCGCCCCAACGAGATGGCTAATGGTGACACCTCGTAGAGTCTGCTGGCTGCCGGGGCATGGCTTCTCAGGCATTTGCAGGTGAATTGTCAGTTAATTGAGGAGTTGCAAGGGCTAAGACGGTGTGACTTTCAAGTCTGCTTGCTGCTGAAACTCAGACAGCACTGTCTTACGATGTAACTTTTTGTTGCAATCAGAATATCATCCATAGACTTATAGATGTCACAAGTCTATGTCACAATGAGTCTATTTAAGTGGGAAGAGAGTGCCTTGAGGATTCAAGCATGCCTTCAGGCTACCCATTGATATCGGTGGGTGGAGTCTGCCTTAATCGATGACTCAGGGTCCTTCAAGTGGCTCGGTTGGTAGTGCATCAGACCCTTAATGGGAAGGTTGTGAGTTCAAGGCCTGCAGTGGGCAGTAGTGTCCTCCTTACTCTAGTCATGAGGTCTGGGGTGACAGGTTGGACTTGATGATCTTTGAGGTCCCTTCCAACCTTAGGAATACTGAATACTCAGTATCACAGTATCACAGTATCACTTAGGTTGGAAAGGACCTTGAGGATCATCGAGTCCAACCTATCAACACAGACCCCATGACTAGACCATGGCACCAAGTGCCACGTCCAATCTCCCCTTGAACGCCTCCAGGGTCGATGACTCAACCACCTCCCTGGGCAACCAATGACGAATGACTCGCTCGGTGAAGAACTTCCTCCTCACCTCGAGTCTAAACCTCCCCTGGCGCAGCTTGAGACTGTGTCCTCTTGTTCTGGTGCTGGTTGCCTGGGAGAAGAGGCCAACCCCCTCCTGGCTACAACCACCTTTCAGGTAGTTGTAGAGGGCAATGAGGTCACCCCTGAGCCTCCTCTTCTCCAGGCTAAACAATCCCAACTCCCTCAGCCTCTCCTCATAGGGCTTGTGTTCAAGGCCTCTCACCAGCCTTGTTGCCCTTCTCTGGACACGCTCAAGTGTTTCGATGTCCTTCTTAAACTGAGGGGCCCAGAACTGGACACAGTACTCAAGGTGCGGCCTAACCAAAGCAGAGTACAGGGGCACTATGGCCTCCCCGCTCCTGCTGGCCACACTATTCCTAATGCAGGCCAGGATGCCATTGGCCCTCTTGGCCACCTGGGCACACTGCTGGCTCATATTCAGGTGGCTGTCGATCAGCACCCCCAGGTCCCTCTCTGTTTGGGAGCTCTCCAGCCACTCCGACCCCAGCCTATAGCTCTGCATGGGATTGCCGTAGCCAAAGTGCAGCACTCGGCACTTGGACTTGTTGAATGCAAAAAAGATCCTTCCGCAGTAGATGCAGACTTTGTTAAGTCCTCCGAGTGTGAGCAAATTGTAAAGAAAATGATCCTTCAAATGAATAATAATCAGGTCCCAATTGGTGGGGACTGGGAGTTGGGAGGCCAGGTTGTAAGGCACCCATCTCCTCCATGATCGCTCACAGACCTCATAATAAACACCATTTGCTGACATACGTGTGTCAAAAGGGATTAACAAATGTGTTGGAAAACAACTAATTGATTACAGCAGTTGTGTATCTTGACTGTAGCCCATAGGTAGCTATGGCTTGTCTAGCTTCTGTTAAAGAACATTAGTCAGTTCAGATTACCATAGTCATTGTTAACCTTCTCCATCTGTGACTACATTTCCCACAATACCTTTCCACCAGCTCAGCGGGACAGTTCCCTGTCCCTCCCACCTCCCGATCGCCCCATCGGGACTCAATTGAAATCTCCGTCCGAGTGCTGTTAACATGTGGAATGTAGGAGGCGGGGGCGTGTAGCGCAGCTGAAACCACTGGGGGGAAGGGGCCGCTGGGGCCGTTCCTGCCGCTGCCGTGGGGGTGGCTGCTGCCGGGGCCGCTGTTGTCGGCGGTGCGTCGGTCGATGCCGCTTGATCGGAGCCGCTGGTACTCGCGGGGGCCATGGGGGGTCGCGGGAGGCGTCGCCAGGAGAACTGCCAGAGTGTGGGGCGCCGTCGGGCTGAGGGCTGCCGGGCTGAGGGCTGCCAAAGTGAGCGCTGCCGAGGTGGTTGGGGGCCACCATCGCGGCGGCCGGGGCTCGCAGCGGGGCGGGGGTGCAAAAGTGCCGTGATCGCGAGCCTGCAAGCGCTCCAGGAGTTCTAGGGCAGAGTTCGCGCTGTCCGGCTCCCAAGGCCAAGCCATCGCTGGCGGTATCAGGAAGATGTTGATGAAAGGGATCGAAAACCCCGAGCCGCAGGTTTCGCCACTTGCTGGGTTGTTGTTTTTTTTGTTTTTCTTTATGGGTTTCTCCGCTGGGCGCGGGCGGCTGTAGCGCTGTGTTAATAAACACGGTGTGCTGGCCAAGATGGCAGAGGTGGCGTCTCCTTTGTCTAATTCTTAATGCGTAGCGACCTCCATTTTGATTTCGCGCGCCTTATCAGTTCGATCAGGATTCGCTTCTGCCGCTATTGACATGGCAGGAGCAGATTTTTCCGCGCAAAAGGACGGTAATAGAGAGCTGCGATTCGTGTAGAAGGAGTAGCGGGCAATTGAAATTGAGGAGGATGCTGACGGAGCGGCAGACGATGTGCAAGTGGGGGGGGGGCGGAGGGCGGGGAGTGCCTTCCGAGTCTCTCTTTCTCGTCTCGGTTAGAACCAAACGCCGCAGCAGCTGAATCAGGAGTAGCCTGCTCTGCTTTTTTCGATTGCAATGTCCGTGATGATCCGTCACACGGTGCTATAGCGAAAAGCTGCTTTTTTAAGCATTTAGCACCTCATCCCACAGCTGGGCTGCAATGTCGTCCCGCGCTTTGGAAGTAAAAGCTTAATTGCCGTGGGGATGACTCTGGGCACAGGCTAATAGCCCTTTTACGATCCCAGAATTGCCAGTAATACCTCTCACAGAGAGGATAGGTGGAGAGCGTTTAGCACAGCCTCTTCTGTGGTGGCATGCTGCCCCTTGCCCCTCCTCCGGTCGCTCACCGGGCCAGGGTGAGATTCACTTCCTTTGTGAGCGCGCGCTGCTAATTTTTCCAGCACCGGGGCAGTGCTGTCCGACCGGCTTTCCGTATCGCTCAGACGTACCTCTTTGTGCTGAGTCGATCAGTATTGTAGTCCGAGGATCCCTTGTCCACGAGTTCAGGTTTATTCGGGCGCCAGATGTAGACGACGGAGATTGGGAATCAATACGGCTGACCAATGTGATCGAGTATTGTTCCTTTATTGTTCCAGTGGTGCAGGCCGATGGTGCAGGCCTATGGAGCAGGCCTGTAGTGCAAGTATAGCACTGTAAATTGTAGAAGAAACAGGAGACAGGAAAGGCAGAAGTGCGTAGCAAGGCAACTGCTACAACTTATATAAACTCGGAGTGCCCTGTTGGCATAGCTCCATTGGTTCCCTCTGAGTGACCACACATTGCACTATTACAGATTATTGGTCCAACTACTAATGACACAACGAGGTTGTTGATGCAGGTGCATGTCCTGTTGTCCCAAGATAACTGTCCATGTTTATAGCTACCAGTGTCTTGTTTTAGTTACATGCTGCAGGCACAGCACTGTTTTGCTACACTGCTAGCTGGCTCTGCATTTATGCTGAGCATGGCCTACCACCATGTCAGGCTCTAGGCCTGCACTGCCAGATTGCTCACACTGCTCGTCGCTGGCATTGCCACACCCCACCGCCGGAACCCCGGAAACCAGGACGTCAGACCTGCGACCGCCACCGCGACGCGGGCCCCCACGGCCCAGGCCCCTCCAGAAACTGGACCACAGGATACCAAAACCCCGAGACCGGGCCCCTCACCACCGGGATGCCGAAAACCGGGACGCAGCGCCGGTCGCCCTATCCCTACGGACGACCAGTCTCCACAGCCCCCAGACCGTAGAAACAACGCTGCCCCTTCACAGCCCGAATTCTCCAGGGCTGTGAAGACCACCTGACTACTATCCAGAATCCTGGAATCCCCACCCACAGTGAAATTCCGGGACCCCGTAGCTGGGACCCCGTAGCCAGGACCCCTCCTTAGGTACCGGGACTTTAAACCTTTCCCCTTTTGCCCCTAAAACTTGCTCTCCACACCCCCTCTAGGAACTGTGAGAAACGAACTCACTGCTGAAAATTTATAACCAGTTTATTATAAAATAAAGGCAACACAGCGCTGGGCGCATAGCGAGTTTGCTAGAGGCGCACCCCAACAACACGAGTTGAACTGATATAGACGGCAAACATACATATTAATATGTTAAAACGTATATATTCATATATTCCCCAGCACGCTCCCACCCCTCTCCATCAGGACAGACAAAACCTGCACTTTTGACCTGGCCAGTCTTTAGACCTGTTGGCACCTCCCCTTTCCCTCCCAATACCCCACACAATACAGACCCATCAGCCCAATGATCCAGGAACAAGGATCGGGCCCGCCCGGTCCCCAGTAATTCCCCTTGCGAAAGCCAAATATTATAACCAGTTTCTCACCGAACCTTGGTCCCACGAATAACCCTCCTTCTCCAACCTGAGTCTGGCCACCTCCTGGGCCTGATCCTTTACCAGTCCCTGGTGGGCATGGCTCAGCCACTACAGCTCTCCCTGCAACAGCTCCTGCTCTGCCCGCCGCACTACCGCAGGTGCTGGTGCAAACACTGACACTGGCCTGGCAGCTCCGGCTGCTCTGCGTGCAGCCCCTACCCTAATGGCCCCGGCTCCAGGCCTGCCCGGAGCCGAGCCAACTAAGCTTAAAAAAAACCCTTAAAATCTCTCTTCTCCTTGGGCACTCTCGTTTCAAATGCCCAACCTTCCCACAATCTACTTTTCTCTCTAGGCCCTTCCTCCGTTACCCTTTTGCCTTATCCTGCGTATTGTGCCTCCAACACGCAACCCCAGAGGACTGTCCGGGGGTAGATCCCTGGGTACCCTTGTTGCTCCCATGTTTCCCGGGGCTGGTCTACACCTGACCCTTGCCCCATTTCCCGAGGTCCACACTTTCCATCACCAACCACTTCATCCCTTCACTGGCCAAGTCCCTCGCGGGTGCTTGGAAACGCAGTTATAAGAACTCCACAATCACTTCGTGAATCCAGACTGTCCAGTCCACGTCTCACACATACACGCACACTCACTGACCTCAATACCCGCCCAACCAGACAATACTTACAGTCCTTTTCTTGCCCGGGTCTTTGTGCACTAGAATTACAGGCAGTCGCGACAGTTGGGAGCTCCTTCCCTTGCCTTTATCTTACAACTTTTGGCTGAATCTACCCGTGTTCTGACAGGCTTCCAGGATCCTTCTTCCGGGCCGCCGAAATTGGCGGGGGCGCCCCCCCTTCTGAAGGGTCCCAAAAGCCATTGCAGACAGGGTAATCACGTCGGGTCACCAAATTGTGAGAAACGAACTCACTGCTGAAAATTTATAACCAGTTTATTTTAAAATAAAGGCAACACAGCGCTGGGCGCATAGCGAGTTTGCTAGAGGCGCACCCCAACAACACGAGTTGAACTGATATAGACGGTAAACATACATATTAATATGTTAAAATGTACATATTCATATATTCCCCGGCACGCTCCCACCCCTCTCCATCAGGACAGACAAAACCTGCACTTTTGACCTGGCCAGTCTTTAGACCTGTTGGCACCTCCCCTTTCTCTCCCAATACCCCACACAATACAGACCATCAGCCCAACAATCCAGGCCACCGATCCAGGCCAACGATCGGCCCACCCGGTCCCCAGTAATTCCCCTTGCGAAAGCCAAATATTATAACCAGTTTCTCACACAGTGCACTCTGAATTCTCTACCTTTAACACGAATCACAGAATCACCAGTATATTCATAACATCTCTCCTCTGTGAGTATGGAGACAACATGAGTAGGAGATGGAAACCCTTTGTTCTACAGGCACAGGTGCATGAGTTACAAAGGAAAGTAAAGACAAGAGGGAGTTCTTCCAGGAGATCTGCACTGCTCTGCTGTGAGCAGTTCTCTGGTCCTAGTACATGGGCAGTAGATCCAAATTTGAGTGGGGAAAGACCTGGACGAGGCACTTGGTGCCATGGTTTAGTTGATTAGATGGTGTTGGGTGATAGGTTGGACTTGATGATCTCAAAGGTCTTTCCCAACCTTGATTCTGTGATTCTGTGTCTGATTCTGGGATTGCTGGCTCATGTTCACCTAACTTCCACACAGGACAAAACCATTGGCTGCTGTTTTGATTCCCCTTAATGTAAAGAGTTTCCAGATGATGTTCCCAAGCTGATTACCACGAGGAGATACTCAGAGCAGCTCTGATGTCCTCCATAAACAGAGGGACTGCCTGGAGAAGGGATGTGGCAATGCCAGCGACGAGCAGTGTGAGCAATCTGGCAGTGCAGGCCTAGAGCCTGACATGCTGGTAGGCCATGCTCAGCATAAATGCAGAGCCAGCTAGCAGTGTAGCAAAACAGTGCTGTGCCTGCAGCATGTAACTAAAACAAGGCACTGGTAGCTATAAACATGGACAGTTATCTTGGGACAACAGGACATGCACCTGCATCAACAAACCTTGCGTGTCATTAGTAGTTGGACCAATAATCTGTAATAGTGTGATGGGAACCAATGAAACCACGCCAACAAGGCACTCCGAGTTTATACAAGTTGTAGAAGTTCCCTTGCTATGCACTTCTGCCTTTCCTGTCTCTTCTTCTTCTACACTTTACTGTGCTATACTCGCACTACAGGCCTGCACCATAGGCCTGCACCACAGGCCTGCACCATAGGCCTGCAACACTGGAACAATAAAGGAACAATATTCGATCATATTGGTCAGCCGTACTGATTCCAATCTCCGTCGCCCATAAAGGGAAGCTTTGCTAATTAACATCTGCTCGTGTGGTTTTGATAGAGTTTGAACTTCAACAGTCCTCCAGCAGCTCTCCAAGATGGCCACGTGGAAGTCCTTTGGATGACCTGTCCCTTCCTGCATCTTTGTCCATATCTGCCACTCTCTGCCACAAGGTAAAGAAAGAGAATTGCTGTGCAAAGGGACACTGTGGGCAGAGGACAGAAAAACGGACCTGACGGGAGGGGGGAGCCAGAAGAAAGAATCACTGCAGAGGAGGGAGGAGTGGTGGTCCATCTGGATGTGATTGACGTGAAAATCTTTTAGTACAGACACATCTCTTTGGGCAGGATCCCACTGCTGCCCGAGCAAATCCCACTCCATCACCGCAGAGTTGTTCCCTTGGCCAGATGTAGACACTTAACCCTTCAGACTTGTCCTGAGACACCCCACGGCCGGTGGAGAGAAGAAAGATGAGATGGTAGACACCAAAATTATGCCAAGATGAACTGCAGCCCAGAGACAGCTCTTGCTGGGGTGCTACGGGGAGTATCAGGACAGGGAACCAAGGGAAACATCGCGGCTTTGAAGAGCAGACAAGAGCTCCTCCGGCGCGATTAGCGATTAGACCAACTTTCCTTTATTGCACACGAGTGGACAGACATTTAGTGTGCTTGGCTATAATGAAATCCATTATCCTCACCATTCACCACCTCCTCCAGCTTCATGGACGGAGGTGGTGGGGGAAGGGGAGGTGGAGGGAGGGATGGAGCCAGGTACAGCCAGACCCTTTGTGCGGCCACTCAGGAGGCACTCTCCCCATAAACATTTGGGCTTCTAAATGGATCTGTCCTCTCTTCCTCCAGCCCTTTGTAGGGCTTTTTTTTTTTTTTTTCCCTTTCATTTTCTTTTCCTCATTATTCTTGGGGAGAAAAAAAAAGGGGGGGGAAGAGAAAAATAAGAAGACAAAAAAAAAAACCAAGCCCCAACCCCACCACCCTCGTCCAGATCATTAGCGTCAGAGGCGGAGACGGATGCCCAAGCGGCACCGGGAAGAGGCGACCGACCGAACATTGCGTTCAATGCCCCTCGAGGCCCCGTCCCTGGGGGTGTTTAAGAGCAGGCTGGATGAGGCTCTGTCCAGCCTGATCTAGTGTGGGGTGTCCCTGCCCATGGCAGGGGGGTTGGAACTAGATGATCCTTGTGGTCCCTTCCAACCCTGAATGAAACTATGAAACTATGAGTGGTGTTTTGCTCAAGGCTTCTCCCTCACAAAGGCAGACGTGAAAATGGCTCCTGCTGGGGCTCCAGGCAAAGCTGCCTCTTCAGGGAGACAAAGGGCAGACATCGCTTCTGCCTCCCATTGATGGCTGAGTCGTTGGGGCAGCATTTAGTGAGGGAAGGAAGAGGGAAGTGGGAGGGGTGGGAGGGTGGAATTCAATATGAGGAGAGCCTGGGTGATGTTAATAGGGATAGCAGCTCTGAATGACTCAAGGTTGAGTGTTCAGCCTTTGGTCTGCTCAGCTTTGGCATCGTTCCCCCATCCCTTCCATTCTTGCTATGACCCCCACCAGCTGCAACCCCATTCAGTGGTCCAGCGTTAATTGAAGTGTCCCACGTTGTCCTCCTGGAGAAAATGGCTGTTCATGGTTTGGATGAGTGGTGGACATTTTGCTGGATAAAAACTGTCTGAATGGCTGGGCCCAAAGAGTGAGGGTGAATGGAGTTAAATCCAGTTAGCAGCTGGTCACAAGCTGTGTTCCCCAGAGCTCATTAGTGGGACCAGTTCTCCTCAACATCTCCATCAGTGATTTGGGCGGGGGGATGAAGTGTACCCTCAGTCTTTTTCAAGATGACATCAAATTGGGTGGAAGTCTTGATATGCTAGAAGGTAGGTAGGGTCTGTAGAGGGATCTGGACAAGCTAGAATGATGGATAGAGGCCAATGGGATGAGGTTTAACAAGGACTCCCCACAAGACTTGTGCTTTAGATCCTTCATCAGCTTTGATGCCCTTCTTTGGACATGCTCCAGCACCTCAATGTTCTTGGAGTGCAGAGCCTGAAATTGAACCCAGGAGTCAAGGTGTAGCCTCACCAGCACTGAGTTCAGGGGGACAATCCCTGCCCTAGTCCTGTTGGCCACACTGTTACTGACCCAAGCCAGGTTGTTGGCTTCTTGGCCACCTAGGAACACTACTGGTTCACGTTCAAGCCAGCTGTCAACAAGCACCCCCAGGTCCTTTCCTGCCAGGCAGCTTTATGGCTACTCTGCCTCAAATCTGGAACATTCAGTGGGGTTGTTGTGGCCTGAGTGCAGGACCCAGCACCTGGCCTTGTTAAACCTCACACAACTGACCTTGGCCCATCCATCCAGCCTGTCCTGATCCCTCTGCAGAGCCTTCCTACCCTCAAGCACATCAATGCTCCCTCCCATATTAATGTCACCTGCAACCTTACTGAGGGTGCCCTGGATCCCCTCATCCAGATCATTGCTAAGGATATTAAAGAGAACTGGCTCCAGGACTGAGCTCTGGAGAACACCTCTTGTGACCAGCTGCCAGCTGGACTTAACTCCATTCACCACCACTCTTTGGGGCCAGCCATCAGTCAGTTTTTACCCAGTGAAGAGTCCACCCACCCAAGCCATGAGCAGCCAGTTTCCCCAGGAGGATGCTGTGGGACACAGTGTCACAGGCTTCACTATAAGTCCAGATAAACAACAGCCACAGCTTTTCCCTCTTCCACTAAGTGGGCCAACTTGTTGTATCACAGAATCATAGAATTGGAAGGGACCTCAAGGATCATCCAGTTCCAATCCCCTGCCACAGGCAGGGATACCTCACTCTAGATCAGGTTGCCCAGAGCCACATCCAACCTGGCCTTAAAAACCTCCAGGGATGAGGCTTCTACCACCTCCCTGGGCAACCTGTGCCAATGTCTCACCACCCTCTGTGGTAGAAGGAGATCATGTAGGAGGAGATCATGTTGGTCAAGCAGGACCTGCCCTTCATGAATCCATGCTGCCTGGGCCTGATCACCTGTTTGCCCTCCATGTGCAGTGTTAATGGCACTCAAGATGATCTGCTGTTTCCATGGGCTTGCAGCTCCATCCTAAATTCCACTCCATCTGCTCCCCACTGTAGCTCCTGGAGGAGGCAAGCTTACCACCACCACCACTGTCTAGGTGCTGCAGACTCTCCCTTGCTCAGTGAGCCTGTGGCTAGCTCTTCAAGGGAGAAATGTCAAAACCCCACGGTCCTGTTCCATTTCTTCTCCCTGCCAAAAGACCTCCAGGTATCCCTCTATCCCAGACCCTCCTAAGCCAACTCTACCCACCCCAACTTCTCAGGATTACAATGGCCTGAATTAGCTGCAACCACCAACACCAGCAATCAGTGATTTGCTACAAAATACTCAGCAGCAAGAGGCAAGAAGACCACAAAACCCCAAAATCAGAATAAACTTCAGTGCTGCTCCACCATCCTTCATCACACTGTACAAAAATCAGGAGCCATGCACTTCCAGGGCTGCTGCTCTCCACCTGCCCAAAGCCCTGGGTGTTAAACAGTCCCAAGATACCCTGGCTAACCCTTGCCCATGGAGAGTAAAGCAGGGGCTGGATGCATTGGATGGAAATTTAAGGTCCAGCTGGAGCTCTGGAGCCTCTTGTGCTCAGGAAGGAAATGCAGGT